>NC_088209.1:28970958-29595958 GCF_037126465.1 Ornithodoros turicata
AGACCAGACTTCTTGAACAAGGTAAAAAGGGTACCATGTGATTTTTACAACTGAGCTGTTGGCAGTTGAATCGCGTTGACCGATTCAGTCTGAAACCTTTAGAGGAAACCATGTAGTTAGTTAGGAAATTAGTAAAATAAGATAAACCTTGGAGCTTTCAGCAACCCACCATGGGTGCTACATGCTCCATTGCAAAAGCTGTATTGCTATTGCAAACTTTGTCAAAACTGAAAAACCCTGAACGCAAACTCACAGGCACTCAATCAATAGAGCGGGAAAACAAAATAGCACACTACAGATGTTCAAAATACGGTGTCAGCAGTTCACACTAAAAAGGAGTTTGCACTTACTGTTCACAATACAGTTGTGAGATCGGTCTCACTCAAGAAGGCTACAAGCAGACTGATTGCCTTCCGTTGATTGCACGGAGTATTCCAAGGACCCAATAAATGAGCCAGCTTCACTGGGCGGTCAGTCATGCGTAAAATGCCGGCAAGGAGTGACTGTCTCTCTGATCTGAAGTAGCGGCACTCCAGTAAGACGTGACCGCCGTCGTCCACCACATCACACTCGAGACAGAACGGAGACTGAACCGGACCCATCCTGTACAGTTAAAGAACGGCAGAGCGGGGCGGCAGCTCGAAGACGGTGAATAAGAGTCTCAGCAGATCTGGGTACGCCGCGAGGCATGGCCATCGATGATGACGACGATGTGCCCCTGCTCCACGCACTACTGCGCTGGCTCCGCAGTTCTACCGGCACCGTCCTAGAGTGAGGCCACGATCATATGCCCCCTGGGACATTCCACCATCGCCGGTCAGGACTCGTGTAGAGGAACACCATCTCCTCTACATTTGATGACCCGAACCGGCCGGTGCATGACTAACCTTTCCTTTCTTTCTTGTCTTTTTCAATCAACATATCCCCCCCCCCCCGTTCTGCATGTGTTGTTGCACGCAGCGGTTGTCGACAGAATTTTCATGTGGCTGGCTGATTTTTTTTTTTTTTGCGACAGAGAACACTTTCTGTTCGCACGCAAGAAGGGGCCAAGTCGAAAGTTGTATTGACTCATGGAGTACCACAAGGCAGCATCTGAAGTCCTATATTTTTTAACCTTGTAATGGCAGGCCTGAAGTCCTGCATTGCATTGCACCCATAGTCAATATCTCTATCAATGCCGATGACGTCTGGGCTGTTGGGAGATCGAGACCACCAATCCTGCGTCGCCTTCACCATTCACTGGATAAAATTTTGCGGCATCTAACACAGGAAGGGCATGGACATATCAACTGACAAAACAGCAGCGTTGGCTTTTACTCGGAAGCATATGCATCGGTGTCAGCTTTTCCTCGGCAATACACCTCTTAGGTAAGTAGCACGTCAGAGGGAAGTGAAGAAAACAGCCATCGTCCAGAAAAGTAATGATATGCAGGAAATCCAACAGTGAAGCCTTCGCTGTTGGATTTCCTGAATATCATAAGTAGCACATAATAGATCCCTGGGTGTTATCCTAGACTCCAACTTGTCCTGGAAGGAACAGACCGACTACCTAGGCACAAAGGCACACCAGTGGATCTCTGTCATTCTTCACTTTGCCAGGGCTAAGTGGGGAATGAATGAGAAGTCTGTTTTGGCCATCCACAAAGCTCTACTCCGAGGAACTCCGTTATATAGCCTACCTGTCTTGCACATAATTTCACAAACGCAACAACAACTTCGGTGTATTCTTTCACGGAGGTTAAGGGTCTGTCTCGGCGTCCCGAGGGCCGCCTAGACGCCTATTGAAGTCCTACGGCAGAGGGGGACTATTCGACACTATACTTGTGGCTCACAGCTCACCACAGACGCCATCCACTAATAGCAAATGTTTGCCCCCGGAAGCAAAGTAACGCATACAAATGTTTCATGGACGTCAAGCCCAGGGATTGCCCAGTTTTCTGCAAAATCAACGGTACCCAGGACACCTCCGTGGTCGCTTTCATTACCACCGATCTCACTTCCTGTTCCTGGTCTTAACGTCAAAAGAAACTAAGTACCTACATCAGCTAGCAGCGGACATGATGCGTTGCCGATGCTGGACACAGCGCGGTTTTCATTGATGGGTCCACCAGCCGAGAATGCTCATCGTCTGCTTGTGTCATCCCAATGGACGATGTGTCGCATGGATACCGTCTCTCACACCACGCATCATCAACGTCGGCTCCGCTATGTGCTATCCTGTTGTTTCTGAAAAATATCGCCTGATGCTCCGCGGACCTGGGTAGTTTACACCGATTCAAATGCATGCTCTCTCAATGTATAACCAACATGGGGATTCGTGGCACGCTCGCCCAGTCGTCACCGGTATCCTCCACCAAGTTTGGCTTCTAAGCTATAAAGGTCATCGTATATCCCTGCAGTGGGTCCCGGGTTACTGTGGTTTGAGCGGGAACGAAGAGGCCGACAGAGCGGCAACGGCTGCCCATCAGTCTCGGGTGGTCGCACCAATTGTGCTGTCGATAGGAGACTGGAGACCCATTTTCTCTGAGATAATTCAGCCGCTAGCTCGGCAACAATGGAGTCAGGACATCACTGACTGGTCTCTCATGTATTTGGTGGATCCAAATATATATCTCTCTCAGTTCCAGACCGTTTACCACGCTCTTTTACGTCCCTCCTGCACAGACTTCGTATCAATGTAGCCTCTTTACTTCCCAATTCAAGTACCGGGTCGGATACTGTGGCAGCAGTCTGTGCTCCAAATGTGTCGTGTATACCGGTTTGCTCCGGACCTTGTAGTATCATACTCTGCACCCCAATGACGATCGGTGCTTCTTTCGTTTTTCCCCCTTCATCTTGCTTTTGTGCGGTGTAACACAGCCAGCTGAGGATAGCTCAGTTGAACCTCTGTATGCGATGAGGGGATAAGTCGAAAAATCCCGAGAAAAATTCAAATTAATATTTGATAAGGTAATAGCAGCTGGTATTCCGCGCAAATGCAAACTCAATACGCATAACGCAAAATGTGTACCATACGTGTATGTGTCTACTCTACAAGCATGTCCTGTTTGCATCGTTTTAGGGTGTGTGACTTGGCAGAAATTGAACAAAATCCAGGAACATGACTTATCCCCTTTTTTTTTCAATATAACACAGGGTTTTTGTGCAAAAAAAAGAAATCACGAGTCAGGCTTTGATAGCTGGACATGGAGGTGCCCGGCTCGGATGAAGTAACCTGCGTGTACTGGAGCAGCAACGTCGGGCTTATTGTGCTTCTAAACGAGCACATTCCTGAAAGTCGTGTCCTATAGGTGACCAGCATAATATGACCTATTAGCATAGTGCACACGTGTCTCGATTACAACGCTCAGTATAGCACTGCTGGCCCGATCACGTGAGGTAGGATGAACACGTCTCTCGAGTGGAAGTCGAAGTGCATGTCCGCATCGTAACAAAATTTAAGTTACACGATTTGTACGAGTGTGTATATAGTAAAGGGGCCTGATATTGAAGAAAGAGGTAACACGCACGGTCAACTCAAGTAATTAATTAATAAATAACAATTCGGGGCTTTACGTCGCGAGGCCAATTCAATTGATATAACTGATGTAACTGTCTATCCCGTGTCCATTACCCTTCTGTAACGGGTCAATAATTTGCAGTACGGTCGTAAAATTTCTTGGCAGGTACATCCTGGTGTTTAGATGTCATTGCAGCAAAAACATTGCAAAACGATATAAGTCGACCTATCTCGTTATTGCATACAGCGGTTCAGTTGTTTCCAAAAGGACTTCTACATAGCTCATTTAACTTCATTCTCATATCTCACATCTAATGTTTCGCTTGTAATGGTGTATGTAAGGCGCTGCTCTTCAGCGGTGAATCACCCCATTTCATAGTCACGATTTATCTGTTGTGGTTGCGCAATTACGACCCATTATTTATTACGACCTATATTTCTACTACGACCCATTATTTCTTTGAGGCCCGGCAGCGCTTGACTACCCCATTCTAAATCCCGCTAATATTTTGCTTTCTTGTCGTTTCTACCTGTGATCCCATTTTCATATACTACCTCGGCCTTGGGCATTATTTCGGTTCGCACAGCCATTGTTAAAGTAGGTTTCACGACACGCTTGCAAGCGTTAGGTGAAGCAGACTTGCTGTTTGGATTTTGGTCCTGCAAAGCGCTCCGTCTAACACGCAGAACTGTGAGGCGAAGCCAACTTCCTACTTTCATGTTGGTCCTGCAACGCGCGCTTCACCTGCACTCTAAAAACAGAGCTTCACCGCATAGCACGCTCTTAGCCAACCATCATCCCGAATGATAACGTTCTCTCCTTTGATTTGCTGAAAATGGGGGGCGCACGCCATTTTCGTGGCATTATGCGGTTCAAAATTGCCACAAAAATGGCGTACGCCCCTCGGCGTATGTCACTCGGGATGATGGTTGGCTAGGAACGTGCTGTGTGGTGAAGTTCATTTTTAAGAGTGTAAGGCGCGAAACTGTAAGGTGAAACCGACTTTCTACTCGTATTTCCATGTCACGCCTGTAGTACATGGTTCACCAAATGCTTGCAAGCATGAGGTGCAGCACACTTGCTGGTTGCATGTCAGTCCTGTGAAGCATGTTTCACCTAAAGCTTGCAAGCGTTAGGCGCAGGTAACTTGCTAATTGCATAGAAGACACATGTTTCTAGTTCTATTTGTTATTTATACTATTTAGTTCCCCTTCTCCGTTTATATATATACATACGACGGCGACACAGACAATTTTTGTACCTGAGGAAGTGCAGCTTCCTGCACGAAAGCTTGTACCGTAATAAACTCACGAACGTCTTCGGTGCTTTTGTGTGCAATGTTGCTATTTGCATGAAAAGATAAAAACACTGAAACTCCTGTTTATTAACGTACAAGCTTTCTTGCGGTCGTCTTACAATACGTTACTGAAAGGTAGTTTGTGTTTTTACCACTTGTATTGACTGCACTTGACAAAGTTCCAACATTCCTCGACTGTTGCTATTTGCATGTTAAATCTGTAAAGCGTGCTTCACCTAGTGCTCTCAAGCGTGAGGTGAAACCAACTTAGTGCAAGCCTGAGGCCGGCTTGCAGAATAGCGTACCAGTTGAAAGAATACCACCTTCAGTTTCCAAATGTTCGGACAGAAAAAATGTTGGAAGTAGTTGATTTTTCAGTTGACACTACACTACAGAAATCGTTACTCAAGTGTGACTTTTTCAACTTCTGACTTCAGCCAAAAAACACACAAACTGCGCAGTATGCTATACCGAACTTATGCAATAAATACCGCAGTCTTATACCTCTGTCAGATGCGCACACATACGGCCTTTAAGGTTACGGCATTACGAGAGGCATTACGAAAGGCCGTAGGTGGAATACGGCCTTAGACCCTGGGGGCTACCACACGGTATCCGTGAAGGCGTTTTGCCGATGACGTCTACAGCGATAAACACATTTGTGAACGTTGAATGGGATGAGTGAAATCAATTTTTGTTCTCGCTATGAGTATTATCGGAAACAATGCTTGGTTAGTACTTAGTCAGTTTGAAAATAGAACAGCAAACGAGATTGATTTGAAGCGCTTTGGATGTTTTGTTAAGCGGCGTCTCACCACATTCTGACCACCCTGTGTCTCGGCGCCGTGTGCTTTGCTTCAGTTCGGCTGTCCGGCTGTTTTGGATGCAGACGACACCGAGTGATGCCGTGCTTCAGTGGTTCGAGGATATCACTACGATAGAAAGAGAAGCAAAGTGTAAAAATGTATCTTAAAAACAGGCAGGCGTACAACGCGAATAAGTTGACAGAACATTGCGTCTCGTAAAAACATTTTATTTCGAACTAAACTAAGCCTGCGCCATCCCGTTCGTGGAGTCTGGTAACGAGGCTTTGTCAGTTTCGAGAGGACTCCGCGAACTGCGTTGTGGGAACTCCGTTGCCTTCACATCTCCCTTTCGTCTCAAAGGCCGTAGGTACAGCTGTCTGACAGGGGTATTACAGTTGCTTTGTCAAGCATGGGCCAATCAGGATGTCTGTAAAGGGCATTTTGCTATCCGTTAGTATAGGGGATAATTATGGGCATTTATTGTAGCATCGCAAACCTCAATGTTATTCAAAATATATGAAGAACGAAGAGAGACAATTTGAAAGACACGAATCTGGACGACACCACTTTTTTTTTTCTTTCTCGCAGTTTCTGAGACCTTTTAGTACCAGGCTGCGGCGCACGTATACGGCCAGCCCTCATTGGCTATAATGACGTATATATGGCGTATAGACCATATCATTATCGGGGACGGCAACGGCCATTTGCCCTTTGAGATTCTTCTCTTCTTTTTAAGTGATGAACGAGGTCAGCCAATATTGCTTTTGAGAATGTCACATACGATCCTTCCGGCCTTTCAATGCTCTCTCCCTAAAATATCGTCTGTACGCAGTGCAGGGCCTCATGTTCCCGCTATTGTCGTCAACTCTCGTCAACTGTAATTTGAGAGCGAGTCTTTCGCATTATCAGAGCCGTTGAGCGTATCGTTTCACTATAGGATTTGCTTGTATTATTTGACCGGATTCAGACAACACAGCTTTGTGCTGAAACATGATTTCGCTGTGTGTGTGCCCACCGTGCAGGGATCGAATAGCTAAATCTCGTACCGACGAGGACATCATGAAAGAAAGTGAGAAGGAGTCGATCTTGCCTTCAGCTAGGAAAACAGGGCCGTATGCCATTGAGTTATCTCGGTTTATGACTGTGAAAGACAGCCTTAGAAGAAGAAGAAGAACTTAGAGGTTCGGTAACCCAAACAAAATATTTTTTATTCCGTGTTGGCGCCGCGAATCAACTGTGGCTATGAGTGGCGTATAGAGACGTGGACAGATGGAGAGATGACAGCAGGAAGTATAGCGGGGGAAAAGGGTATTAGTACGCATCCTGGACCGACTTCAGGGGGAACTGTGCTGACATTCGTCTGGAAAGTCTTCGGAAAACCCAGGGAAAACCTCAGACAGCACAGCCGGTGGTGGGATTCGAACCCACCACCTCCCAGACTTCAGCATTAATGAGAGGAGATTATTATCGGTGGATTCAGTGGATCAGAAGAAGAAGAAGAAGAAACAGTCGAGCGCGTTTCCTTTTTTGCTTGCAGAGCTATTACGCCGCATTTCAGACGGGTGTCAATATTTCAAAAGCCATCTGACAATATTTACGTTTTACGGCTCTCTTATCCAATACCGTTTCAACCCTATCTAATCCTCAGACGCAGCGCCAGGGTACGTGCCTATTCTGACGCCAATAGAACGATCCATTATAAGCCTTGCCTCTCTAGTCTCTACTTGCAATTCTTAGCACCCATCGTGACGCTTGCTTGAAGCACAGCCTTTAGGCCCTGCTGATCGCAAGATGATGTATTCCTCGTATGTCCATTCGATGGGCCCAACTAATAGAACGTTGCAACAGCAAGGCCGCGATCCGTTGCTCGCTAACGAGGTTTACCCAAAGTTTACCCAAGGTTTATCCTGTTTGCCAGCACTTGCAAGCGAGAAAAAAATTAACGAGAGCAAAAGGACTAAGGGTATGACACGCGCTGTAGCGGCAGCCAGACAAGACATCTCCGACTTTGTACGCGTGTGATATTAGGGCACTGTCGGGGGTGATATGTAAAGTTAAACACGCGAAAACCGAAAAAAAAGGGGGGATTGGTAAGCTGGTGAGCATGTATACTGGAATAGGAATATGAATAAAAAAAAAGAAAAAAGAAAACGTTGTTCGGGTCTTTGGAATAGTTTCCAAGGCTCAAAACTAGGAATTGAACGTGTAGACGTCTTACCCCTGCGGCTGTACATGGAAGACTCGGACACAAATAAATGTTCATTTGCTGGTGTAGAGCTTTTGTGTCATGTCGTCCTTGTCCTTTCTGTGTCCCTCAAGCTCGAGGTTTCTATTCGAGTATGGCTATACAGGGTGTCCCAGAAAACGTGTCATTGAATTATAATAAAAAAAACTACGCCACCTAGAATAATGCGGTCAACAGCATTTGTTCTTATTAGGTTTTTGCCACCTCCTAAGGTGAATGTCATGTACTCCAAGTTTAATTTTGTAAATATTTGCGAACTGAATTCAGAAATTTGCCAAGTAAAGGTCACTTTTTTACCCCACCAATACGAAGAGCGTGCCGAATTCACTGAAATTCACGATAATTCACAGTGATATTTACGAGCTATCCCATAAAAAAAAAATAGCCGAATATCATGCTTTTCGGAGCACCGGACCATAGCGCGCGATGACTTTTTGAGCGCAATCGCTCGCAGTGCGACGAAAGGAGGTTCCGAAGCTGCGCTGAAAAATTCATCGTCCGCAATTCTGTGCGACCTCCGTAGAGCATGATGTTCGGCTGTTTTTTCCGATGGGATAGCTCCTGAATATCCCTGTCAATTATCATTAATTTGACTAAATTAGACACTCTCTTCACAGTGGTGGGGTAAAAAAGTGGCCTTTACTAGGCAAATTTCCGACTTAAGCTCGCAAAAATTTACATAATTTAACTTACGTTACACGACATTCACATGAGGAGGTGGCAAAAACCCAGTAAGAACAAATGCCATAGACTGGTAGACATACCACATAGACTGGTAATTGGAAATGTTGGACCAATATTTCCATGCTGAAGCCATTATTGGCTGGCCATCGGCAAAGCTGGTCCAATATTGGACCAATCCTTCCAATATTCCAACATTCAGTGCTGCCTGGGCCTAATGTGTGGCCTAATGCCTGGGCTGTGTGGGCTTAATGCCTTTTTGCCTTTTTTTTTCGATTAGAGCCTTTTTTGGAAATAGGCGCGGATAAGTGCCTAAATGAGCTTGCTGGTTCATATTTATTCCATAGTTTTTGCAAGAAAAAATGGAAAGAACCGAGGACACGCTTCGCCGCGCTACATCACAGAATGCAAGCGTCTCCCTCTGTGGCATAAAGTAGATTATATTTCGCCTTTATTGCTTGTACCGGGTGCCGCACCATCACGTCTGCCCTTGCAGCTGTGCTTAGTGGTGATCAGGGCTGGTGAAGCTACTCACAAAGTGTAATTAACTTAGAGCTATTCGACTCTAAGCGTAACGAGGTTACAGGAAAAGTTACTTAGACAAAAGCACAATAGGAACAATCCGGGGTAGTTAGTATAGCTTCATGATGACGAATAGCAGCAAAAAAGACAAGGACAGGGTAGAAGTAGACAGGACAACTGCAGGCTCTCAACTGAAGTTTAGCGCTGGATTTTCCATCCTTTGACACACAGTGTATCATACGTAATAGTACTCGTTGAAAACAAACTTCTAAAATAACCCACAACGTGCTTGACACCTAACACACAGGACCAAAACACAGGACCTAAAACCCGTGGTGTCCGCCCATTTCATCGAACGCCGTTTCATCGACGCCTGACCAAGGTTAGGTCAGGAGATCCTTTCACGTATTTCACACGTAGGGGAGACTGACCAGGGTTAGGTCAGGAGAGCCTTTTACGTATTTTACACGTTGTCACCGATTCGATAAAACGGCGTTCGATGAAATGTCACGGAACCAAAACTCGCATGGAAATTCGATTGAAGAAGTAACTTTCTTCAGAGTGCAAGTTACTCGAAAAAGAATTAAATTACAGTTACGGATACACGTTTAAGAAAGTGGTTGTTTACAGTAATTAGTTACACAAAAAGCAATTACCTACAGTTACTCAATTACCTTTAATGAGTTACTTCGCAGCTCTGGCGGTAACGCTCCTTCTTTTCCCTACGGTATCCCTCGCGAGTACTCGTGTTGTTACGGCATGCATCGTCAAGTCGGTCGACGTCCTGACGTCGGCATGTAGGACAATTCGTAGTGACAGGCGACAGAATTTCATCCCAGAGCACATTGAAATGGTGCTTGTTTTCTACTGTATTCACGCTTTCAATAAGATGAGTGCACCCTGGAGTTCAATTCCAAAATAAAGTTTGCCATGCGATCAGAGCGGTTTTGTGGACGGCAAAATCTCCATAATATTTTGCTTTATATTTCTGTCGCTGGCTCTGTGGAATCTATGCAGTGGAACCGAAGAATGACATCAGAATTTGTACTAGAAGCATACTTTTCTGATCAGCATGACATGTCACCCTACTCTCTGCTCCACGCAGTGGATCCGTCTCTCTCTCTCTCTCTGTCGCTTCCTTGTCGCCTTCCGCGACACTATACTCATCTATCTTCACGTATGCGGCTGAATGTTGCATTTACCCCAGTTATGAGGCAGCGCCCTGGCCGTGCGCCATCGGACCTTTGTTTATCATGCAATGTGCGCGCTGACCTGCACCGCCTACTTATGGACTGCCCTGACCACCAGGGGGAGCGCGAGATCTTGCAGCACGGCATGCATGCAATCGACCACCGGCCCTTTACCATAGGCAGGGAGCTGGGCCCATGGTCATTTAGCGTTCACATGCACCAAGGTCTCCGTCACCTTTGGGATTTCGTGTCATCAACAGGCCTCTCCACCCTGCTTTGATCACCTGATTCCTCATCTCCATCATCATCCCTTCGTGTTTGTGTTTGTGTTTGTGTTTGTGTTTGTGTTTGTGTGTGTGTGTGTGTGTGTGTGTGTGTGTGTGTGTGTGTGTGTGTGTGTGTGTGTGCGCGTGTGTGTGTGCGCGTGCGCGTGTGATCAGCAATTGTCACCGAAGTGCACGTGATAGAGTGGCATGTTACTGTAAAGAAACCAATGCTGGAGGTATCGCTCGTAGTGCCAGTAGTGCATTTTTGATCGTGCCTATTCCGCGAAAATTCATGCTTTTTTAGCTTATTTAGTGCCTTTTTAGGCGCCTAAAACGCGTGTTTTTAGTGCCTTAAAATACGCTCTCTACTGATAACACTTTTGCCCGACACCCCTATGCGGTGGCGTCACTAGAGGGTGCATGGCTATTACGGTGTTGTCTATGCTGAGATGACGCTTCATTTTTCAGTTCATCATAACTGACTTCATATGGTAATTGAAGGTGAATTGAAAGTGAAACATGTCATGAAACGGGTCTTTACGGTTGCTAACTATACACGTATTTCCAAGTTTACAGCGTCGTGAAGACACCCGATACCATTCTGGCGGGGCTAAGAAAAATGAAGGACACACTGGGCAACAAAGCTCTGCAATGCTTCCTGAATTCACAATTCACAAGTTAGGCTCCTTCTACGTGCAAGAGTGTCATTCAAACCATTTGTTATTCGAAACTACCATAACGATTCACGCCACGCGTGGCACAGATTCAGTTTGGAGCAAAACCGTTACAAGTGTGGATCCATTCGCGCGCTCTTGGTCTTCTGTTTCCCCATCACGTTTGAAAGTGAATGCAGTCCTCGGGATCCTGTAAATAGGAACTGGGAAAGAAAGCGTAGAAATGATACCGTTGAATATTTCGAAACATATACCGTGTATTTGCGGCGGTCGCCGTCGTCCTTGATTTTCATTGCAACGTGGTCTGCGTGCAGGATACAGGCTGTCCCACAAAACGTGTCATTGAATTACAATAAAAAAAGAAAAGAAAAAACTACACCACCTAAAATTATGCGGTCAACGGCATTTGTTCTTACTAGGTTTTGGCCAGCCCCTGATGTGAATGTCATGTAACGTAAGTTTCATTATATATACCTTTGCGAACAGAACTCGGAAATTTGCCAAGGAAACGCCACTTTTTCACACCACCAATGTGAAGAGCGTGTCGAATTTACTCAAATTAATGCTAATTGACAGGGATATTGAGGAGCTATCCTATCGATCACAATCATCTGATAAGTCGTAAGTCCCCGCGACGCTCTCACGTGGAGGTCGACATGGCGTATCGGTGAGCTCGATCATGCCGCATATTAGTGCACTCGCCGGATAACATCACACTTCTAAACAGAGCAGATATGATATTATCTGGTGAGTGCGCAAATATCTGGCATGATCGAGCTCACCGATACGCCATGTCGACCTTCACGTGATTTCGTAGCAGGGCCCGAACTCACGTCTTATCAGATGATTGTGATCGTGAGTTTTGAAGGCCCGAAATGACGAGCTATGGGGTGCTCGAAAACCATGGTGTTCGGATAGCTCCTGAATATCACTGTCAATTATCATGAATTTGAGTGAATTCGGCAAGCTCATCATTTTGATGTGGTAAAGAAGTGACCTTTACTTGGTAATTTTCCGAGTTCAGCTCCCAAATATTTACATAATTAAACTTACGTTACATGACATTCACATCCGGAGGTAGCAAAAACCTAGTAAGAACAAATGCCGCTGACCGCATGATACTAGGTGGCATAGTTTTTTAATTATAATTCAATGACACGTTTTTTGAGACACCCTGTATGCTGCTCTTGTCTACGGCGGCACTCATCTCAACCGTCATGATCGCAGACAGTCCGCAGCAACGTATGCTGTATTTGTTGTTGTACATTCAAGCGAACCCAGGCAGCACAATGTACTGAAAGTCAAGTGCAATAGGGGTTGAGGGGTAGGTGGAAAGCCTTGAACAGACTCGTGAAACTAAATAAAGTTGATAAGACACATACCGTCCACACCCATTGCACTCGACTTTCAGTACATCGTGCTGCATGGGAACATTTCAACAGCATCTGTTGATATCGGTAGCTTCAAATCTGACACGTGCCTCTCGATCTACCAATATTCGATGCTGTTATCGGATACGATCGCAAGTGGTACGAGTGAAAGGTTGCCTGTTCGTATCAGTCACAACGACCCGGAAAACGTAACACAGTAGTGAGTTTTAGTATACCGTTGATAAAGTTATCGTCTCTATCGGAACCAATCGCACTCGTGCGTGACTCAGAATCTTATCCACTGATTGGTTCCGGTTGATACGGTGAGACGCTAGCCACGTTATCAACGGTCTGCTAAAACTCTCTATTATGTATAGACGACCTGTTGCCCTATGTCATATATGACGTAACGCCACCGCGCAAGGCATGCTGGTGTGCACTATCAGCTTTATCGCCCTATTAGCTGACGCGTTTTGCCCGCTTCTTGCAAACCACAGCAAAATATAACCTCGAACCGGTATTCTCGGGACGCCACATGTTTGGAAACAGAAAGTCGTTTATAGAGCGCCTCGGCGCGGACTTTCAGAAACTTATATGATCACCGCGAAAAACGTAGTGCGAGTTGCAAGGTGGACCGGTGTCGTTGTTCGAAGGACGTGAAGATTATTGGCGTGAGTGTAACATTTTCAAGTCCGCACCTCGATGGGCTGGTATTGGCAGTTCCGTGGGACTGCCTGCCTAGCACTAGTTGCTCTTCGTTTTTAGGGCGAGGGCAGTACTATTTTTGAAATGTGACGTGGGCAAGCTTTCGCTTGTGTCCCACCCTACAGTTGGCAATACGACAATACAAGCGGTGGTATGTGGGCAAGCATTGCGCTTGTCCCATCCTACAGTTTGCAAGACAAACAGGGGTAGGAGGGAGGCAAGTGGGAGCCGGTCCCTCATATACTGGAGAGGGCCCCTTGATAACGCGGTCCGCCCCCGGGTGGGCCGTGTCTTTGAACGGTTGTCGGGGCAGCATCGCTTGCGGTGCTGTCCCGGGAAGATTGTTTCTTAAGCGCCGATATAATATTAGAGAGTTTTAGTAGACCGTTGATAAGGTGGCTTGCGTCGAACCGTATCAACCGGAACCAATCAGTGGATAAGATTCTGAGTCACGCACGACTGTGATTGGTTCCGATAGGCACGATAACCTTATCAACGGTATAGTAAAACTCACTAATAATCAATGCGCGGCCGATAAAAAGGTCGTCGGGGCAGTATCGCTTGCGGTGCTGCCGCTATGAATGATACGAACAGGCAACCTGTCACTCGTACCCCTTTCGATTGTACCCGATAACAGCGTCGAATATTGGTAGATAGATGGGCACGTGTCAGATTTGAAGCTACCGATATCAACAGAGACTGTTGAAACGTTTGCTTCAATATACAACCATAGCACATCCAACATACGTTGCTGCGCACTGTCTGCGATCATAACGGTTGAGACGAACGCCACCGTAGACACGAACACCATACTGGGTGTCCCAGAAAACGTGTCATTGAATTATAATAAAAACTACACCACCTAGAATTATGCGGTCAACGGCATTTGTTCTTACTAGGTTTTTGCCACCTCCTGACGTGAACGTCATGCAACGTAAGTTTATTTATGTAAATATTCGCGAACTGAACTCAGATATTTGCCTAGTAAAGGTCACTTTTTTACCCCGCCAATATGAAGTGCGTGCCGAATTTTCTCAAATTTATGATAATTGACAGTGATATTCAGGAGCTGTCCCGAAAAAGTAGTGGAACATCATACTTTTCGGAGCACCCGAGCATAACGCGCGACGACTTTTTGAGCGCAATCGGTGTCAGTCCAGCGAATGGAGATCGCAAATCAAGCTCACAGAGTGATAGTAGAGAGAGAGAGAGATACATGATGACGATGATATGGGGATGACTTCCGCTCACTGAGCAGAATGCTACCCCATTGCTATTGGGGAAAAATGAGAGGATGGTGATGATGATGATGCTGACGACGCTGACGGGGTCTTAGAGGGAGTCGATCAGGCCGGTAGTTTCCAGAAATTTGATGAAGGGTCTCAAGACGGACATCTGCTTTCGTGTGTCCCATGGTCGCAAAAATGAGTCTGAGGTCAAGGGGTCGGCTGTCAATCCGCGCAAAGTCGTTTGCCAACAAGTGACGCTCCCTCCTATAAGTGACACATGCGATGATCACATGGTCCGCGGTCGCTGGCACACCACACCACACTCCGGGTACAGGGGGCTACTGGCACACCCTATCTGGTAACGGTAGAGTGATAGTAGAAAAAGTGACAGTTCCTGAAATTGGGAGATGGAAGGCATGATCCCAGCGGAAGTCGGACGCGATAAGTCGTGCTTGTGTTATCTCTTTCTGCGATGCCACTGTGGGGTGGGTTTCCAACCTCCTTTCGTCGGACGGACAACGATTGCGCTGAAAAATGCGTCTTGCCCTATCCTGTGGGGGCTCCGTAGGGTATGATGTTCGGCTATTTTTCCCGACAGGATAGCTCCTCAATATGCCTGTCAATTTGCGTTAATTTGAGTAAATTCGGCACGCTCTTCACATTGGTGGTGTAAAAAAGTGACCTTTACTTGGCAAATTTCCGAGTTCAGTTCCAAAAATATATATAATAGAACTTACGTTACATGTCATTCACATCAGATGTGGTATAAACCTAGTAAGAACAAATGCCGTTGACCGCATAATTATAGGTGATGTAGTTTATTATTATTATTATTACTATTACTATTATTGTTATCGAATGACACGTTTTCTGGGACAGCCTGTATCCTGCACGCAGACCACGTTGCAATGAAAATCAAGAACGACGGCGACCGCTGCAAATACACAGTATATGTTTCAAAATATTCTGCGGTACCATTTCTACGCTTTCTTCCCCAGTTCCTCTTTACAGGATCCCGAAGACGGCATTCACCTTCAAACGTGATGGGGAAACAGAAGATCAAGAGCGCACGAATGGATCCACATTTGTAACGGTTATGCTCCAAACTGAATCCGTGCCACGCGTGGCGTGAATCGTTATGGTAGTTCCGAATAACAAATAGTCTGAATGACACTCTTGCACGTAGAAGGATCCTAACTTGTGAATTGTGAATTCAGGAAGCATTTCAGAACTTTGTTTCCTAGTGTGTCATTCGTTTTTCTTAGCCCCGCCAGAATGGTATCGGTTGTCTCCACGACGCTGTAAACATGGAAATACGTTATCGAACAGGTGCACAGTTAGCAACCGTAAAGACCTGTTTCTTGACATGTTTCACTTTCAACAACAACAACTTTATTACAAGCGCTATTCATGCTATTCACCTTCAATTACATAGAAAGTCAGTTATGACGAGATGAAAAATATGAAGCGTCATCTCAGCATAGACAGCACCGTAATAGCGATGCACCCTATAGCGGGTGTCGGGCAAAAGTGTTATCAGTGCGCACTAAAACGTCCATTTGGGCTTGTTGGTAAGATACTTCCATTTGACTAAAAGTGCTAACAACACCACAACACACCAGCGCTGTGTCTGGTGCGTTGTCCTGTTTTTAGCGCTTTTAGTGGAATGGAAGTTATCAGAGTATGGCGCTTCATATCGCAGTGATGACCACGAAGAACACAGCCTTGTTCTATACACCTCCACCCCCTACGCACTTGCATTTTCAGTGCAGTGTGCCGTTTGTGTAGGTATAGGACCACAACAGGAGCCTGCAATTTAGTGCGCAGCTTCAAGTTTTATGACACGGCCGTTAGCAATATGCAAATGGCCTTTGATACTCCTCTCGCTTCCCAAGTTAGACAGCTGCTTACGGAGACTTCTAGGTAGTTTCATAGAAATTCCCCAGGGTGCTTTGTTGAAAACAAGTTACCTGACAAGTGACAAATCTTCCATGCGAGACGGTCGTCCAAATTGTTTCGAAGTAATACTGCGTTATGCAACGCCTTCTGAAGCCAGAGACGCTCGGAAACACGCTCCTGTATCCATGAGTGCTCGTCTAGGGCACGTTTCAAGTAACTTGCACGAATGTGCAGGCGGTACATTATAAATAGAAAGCATTAGTACTAGGTCCGAGCTTCACTCATGTTATAGAAGACTTAACGTTGTGCACTAACCATATCGCTTGATTGCAGGTCGTTAAAATGGTGTGCACAGTCCTGGTGGCATTCGTTATCTGCTGGATGCCACTCCAAGTCATCGTCCTGTATTCACAGTTTGGAAATTCAAAGCAGCGAGATAATGAGGTAAGACAACTGTTCTTTCTTTCTCTCTTTTTTCTCATGCT
This sequence comes from Ornithodoros turicata, assembly GCF_037126465.1. NCBI lineage: Eukaryota > Metazoa > Arthropoda > Arachnida > Ixodida > Argasidae > Ornithodoros > Ornithodoros turicata. Next base: position 28,987,828 of record NC_088209.1, read on the forward strand.
CCGTTACGGAAGCGGACCAAGATTTCATCGGATACAGCGATAGAACTCGGATTACAGGGTTCATTAGGCACGACTTCCTATATGAACCGGAAGGCTTAGGATATCATACATTCGGATGCCTGTGGTTGTCTCAGAAGACAATGACTTGAAGAAACAATGTGTAAATGGTGAGCGAACGTACAAGTTGCGTTTGAATTTTAACGTGGGTTCCGTATACGGCTGCTTCACACTAATGTATTCGCGGGAGGGATAATTGCACTTGCAGCTGTTGCTGCCTATAACTATAGTTACGCGAGATTATTTTCAGTTCTATGTGACTCAAAGATCAACTTAAAAATCAGCATTTTTCTGTATAGCTTTGAGCTACAGAAGCTACAGTTTTATCATGCATATTTTTTCCAGTTCTGTCTCTCATCTCCCAAGCCGGTATGGTAGATAATAGTGAGTTTTAGTGTACCATACGCTATGGCCTTTGCGTACGTAAGGGATAGCGTTGGTGGTTCTGCGCACGCGCAAAACAAAAAGAGAGCTTCACGCTTCATTTCGCACAGATGGCCACGAAGAAAATCACCTTGATCTACACCTCCACGCCCCATGAACTCGCATTTTCAGTACATTGTGTCGCGTGGGTATGGGTATAGCGCCCGACAATACAGGAGCCTACAATTTAGTGCGCTGCTTCAAGTTTTATGACACGACCGGTAGGAATATGCAAACGGCCTTTGATACTGCTCTCGCTTTCCAAGTTGCAGATAGCTGACACTTCGAGATAGCCTTATACAAATTCCACAGGGTGCCTTTCGTGCGAGACGGTCCAAACGGTTCTGAAGTATAGTACTTCACGTTTGAAGCCAGAGAGCGTCAGCCGTTTCTGAATCATTCAGCTGAGGCGTTTTCGTGAAACACCATGGAGAAGTGCCAGTGACACACACACCAAATATCGGGGCGACAAAGTGCATGAAGCCAGCGAACACTTTTGGCTCAGACGCCGAGCATAACTTGCCCACCGGGCCATATAGCTGCCACGCCTTTTCCATCTAAATGAGAAGCACGGAAGAGAAATGAAATCGACCGATATCGACCGAATTACAATAATTGGCAAGCACACGAAAAGGAACTGCTAAAGCGTGTCACGGGAAAGGGACTGTCCATCGGAATTTGAGTTCAAGAATCCCACGGTTTAGAAAACTCCCCATTGCGTTGTCGTATTGGTCGTCAAGACACTACGAGTTACAGGAACTAGAGATTTAGTAGGCGAGCTCAAAGTTCTGAAATGCTACGACGCAAAGCGGGTGAGAGAACGCTTTTTAATGCACGTAAGAAAAAAAAGCATAGAAAACAACAATTTTATTTAATGATGGTGAATGGGGCGTTTCGTCGCGAGGGGCGATCGGAACAAAATTAGAAAAAATATGATCGATTCATTGGTGGATCCGACGGAAATGCGTTAGCCGCCTTTCGTCGCAGGTCCTCCCCACAGATTGCATAGTCCATACGAGCCCACGCAGACATATCTGAAACTGTCGACCACCAGAGCTGCACCTTCCACTGCCGCCACGCCGGCGCCGCGTTGGGATATCCACGTGCTGCGGAATGCCTCGCAAGCGTCTGTTGCCACAGTAACTAACGTTCGCCCGCGCCCACACGCAATGAAACGTAGTAGTGTGAACCATGCTTAAATCGCATTCAAAACGCAGTGTGAACACAGCCTCTCTGAGATATGTAATGCCGCTATGTCATTTTATAAAGAAAGGGACTGACAGCCCCCTGCAGCCCACGTGTGAACATCTCCAGAAAGAGCGATATCATATGTATGGTTTTCTACAGAATTTTGCGTAAGCACTCAGCAAAATGAGAATCGAAGGCACTAATGTTAAGTTATATCTATGTATACGCGTTCCTGATACGTTTCCGTTCGAACACCGCCGCACAATTCACAGATTTAATGAAGGCAAATGACAAATGGCACACACACGCACACACACACACGCACGCACGCACACCCCATTCCACAGATTCTCGAAGGCTCAGCATTTGCAAACAACAACTTCATTTTGATGGTGATCATTGGGTTTCATGCCATTCTACCCTATTGCTAGCGGTAATTTGGTGAAAATGTAATGATGAGCTCAGCCTTTAACTAATTACCGTGATAACTAGAAAAAAATACTAATTATGCGACGTCTCGCGTCAGCTACGTGCCACAAGTGCTTCGATGATAATCCGAAAACCTCCCGTGGCGTATTTACGTTTAAGCGCATTAGCTCGAATGACGCCGGAACGAAATGCGGATAGCGCAGTGTACAGTGTTGTAGTCCCTCACGAACTCAGAAAAAAAAAAAAAGGATATTTCCTGGTAACTTTTCACACGACATTTTTGCAACTCGCTTTTTTTATTTTTTGTTTCTTTTTCCTTCCTCCGTGCCCCTTCCGTCTGTTCCGTATCTTCCGTCCCCCCCCCCCCCGTGTAAAGCAGGCGGATGAACATGTAATTCACAACCGGATAGCTGAACGAAAGAGCGTACTGGTACGCTACTCCGCGCAAGAAATATGTACATAAACCAAAACTAATTGAAAACTCCAAAAAGTCGACACCTTTCTTTTTTGTGGAATATGTTTTACTGTAGGGTCAGAATGGTAAAACAGAGGTTTCAAAAGCATCCGAAGTAAAATTTAAAAGTTAGGAGTTGTATTTAATTAATGGCAATATGCAAATGAACCGCTCACAGCTCAGTTCCCGTCCGATGTCTCAGGCATGCTCGTTGACGAGAAAGCTTTTCGGCAGCGCCACCTGCTTACGAACTATTCAGTTGGGAGACCTTTACGCCATCCACGTCATGACAGCGTTGTCGTCTGCTTGCAGTCATAGCGCGAGATCTGTTACTGCAACCACGTATGCAGCATGTTGACGCAACCATTATGTTGTCCATATCAACGGGAACGGAACGAATATACGCTTTAGAAAAAGATGGTTTTCTTCTTCACTTTCTTCTTTTCTGAATAACGCGTCCCGGAGTAGCCAGTCCCGAGTGGCTCGGGACTAACATCTCCATTTTTTTTTCTTTTATAAATCAAATAAAGTTTGTTTTCTTCCAAGACACGAGCAGGACAGCCAGGAGAAGGCGCCCCAGAGTCGTGGAGCCCAGTATTGCTTTCAGAACCATCTTCGTAATAAATTCATTTGATTAAAATCTCTGCGGTTTTGGAGGAAGATATGTCGTACAGACGTACCTGGCAGCCGAGAGATTAAAGACATGCCACAACCTTCGAAGTGATTATGTGACGAATTCGCAAGTTAAACAACTTTCGTCAGCATGATTGCACGACGCGTCTGGTACGTTTATGCCAACCTCATTTTCGCGAGGAGTCAAAGTGCGCTCGTCATTTAGTGGCAATTTGTACAACAATAAGCGTGGATCAAGAAGATGGTAACCCCACATTCTGCGACGTCGTTCTCGAATGTGCCTGCAACATAAGCTGTCGTGTGCATCATTTCCACAGCGCAAATTAAGTGCTCGCTGCGGAAAGAAGCTTGCACGAATCCATGCCGTATTTCCCAAAGCCCCTAACGGTCTCAAAAATAATTAAGCTAACGGCCCGGCGAGTCGTTTGGCGAATAATATTACGTTAAGGCTGCATCCAGCAATAACACGGCCAGTGGGTCACAGTTTCACGCGCAGAATTAGGCATCGCTAAGCTACATGTAGCGCAATTTGCGGGACAGATTACTATGTAAGAAGGGCAGAACACGCGAATTGTTGGAAGGTTCTTCTCTCATCTCAGTGGACTAAAAAAAAAAGTAAAAAGAAAGTCTGGCTGCATTTTTTTTGCAAAATTCGATTGGAACATCGTTGATAGTAAATATTTGGCGTAAGTCTATGTCACGTGACCCTATAAAGCTACGGAGGGACCTACATGGTGGTTGGCCCTCCAAAAACTATCGCAGAAAAAAACAAAAAGAAGTAGAAAAAAGAACACGGATCCACAGTCATATACTTCTACCAGCTGTTGCATACGAACTTGGGTTGGAAAAAAGAACGTGAGTGCCGTATATGCCGAAGATGTAGCCGGTAAGTGGTTTCTCCCTGAAACAACAACAACAAATAAGTGATGATGATGAAACAGCGAAGAGAAAGATACCACAGGATCCCTTTTGCAGAAACTTTTAATCGCGTGTCACCGATCCCACACGCTGTAGGTTCAACTTTACACAATTTGAGATGCAAATTCACGCAGTTCTCACCTAGTGCACGGGCCTCGATCTATACTTATAACCGGCGCTCGAACGGAGATCTAAAGATCTAAAGGCGGACCACGTGCAGATGTCTTCGACATTTGGTATGAAAACATGTTAAGCCTTCCCAGCGTATATTTTAGCTCAATTTGGCAGGCGCAGGACACGACAGGTGTGCTAAGCATCTCTCTCTCTCTCACGCATCATACGGAACTCGGCACGCCATTCCTCATACTTGTATCATATCTCTGCGCTATATCTCGGTACGCAATTTCCGTTTTGAAAAATTGCTTACGCCTGCGAGAAGTGCATGCCGAAAATAGTGTACGTACCACACTCGCGTATACTGCCTTATCTCTCCCATTCTGAGATCAATTTCGCGAAAGTAAGCGGTATTTCCCCGTAGTATAAAAACAGCTCGAAACGTTTAGTCGGTGCAGCGTCAGGGCCCTGCATTATTCTGCCTCCTGCGAAAAAAAAGAAAAGGAAAGAAAAAAAAGAAACGTTTACATTTTCGACCAGAAAGAGCTCTTCGCATGATTCGTTCAAACCCACACGCCGGGGCATATGCCATCCCGGATATTTTTCCTCGTTCCTTTCCGATGTCTGTCCACATCTCCAACCTGGGAATGACAGTTCCTACTTGGAAATGATGTGCTGGACAACGCTTATTGACAGAGCCGATACGCGCCGGTACCGCGGTGGAACTGTGCCGTTCTACTGCGCGGAGTGAAATGAGAACCCCAGAAGGAACGCCTGCTCGGCATCTGACAGAGTGAAAGGAGCACGTAAAAGTGAGCTATTTTGGCGGCTGCACGGCGTAGGCTTTCAGGAAATGCACATTTAATGCGGTAAGCGTTGTCGATGTTTTCCGCTGTTGGGAAATCGCACAGAGTGGTTGTATAAAGGGAGAGTGCTTCCTTAAAATTCCATTACGCAACAAATGTCGTGTCCACAGAATCTAACCTAACTTATGTTAAGAAGAACCTAATTCATGTTGATGGAAGGAAATTTGGGGGAAGGGAATTGATGGCATTGCAATCTGTCTGCCTCGCATTGTGCTCTACCGCAATATATGTGTATCTCTGTGAAGTGGAACTATCATAGTTTGATTAATGTCTCTGTAGTTCTGAGAAGTATCGCGTTACAGTGTGCGCTATCTGCCACATTGCTCCTCCAAGGTCAATTTCCGTCTCATAACATGACGGCTGCCGGTAGTCTTGCAACGCGATGCGGAGGGCGAAGACCGTGAGGGGTGCATGCGCTGTTGCTAGAAGGCAGACGCGTCGTGACGTCACCCACTCTTCGAGAATCCGAAACTATGGAGGCCCGTGATGTTCACCGAGAGCATTGATATTTTACATTCTGAGTCTTCGAACAAGTTATTTTTTTCTTTTTTTTTACAGTACGAAACGCAAAAAAAATTGTACTTTTTTAGGGTCTGTGGGGGCACTTAAATAAATAGTCGTGAGAAGTTCGTCTATTCCGGTGAAAAAGTCAATGCCTGAGACACTTCCCTCTACCGTTCCGATGAGAAAGATTTTCTCTGTCCAAATAATACAGTCTTACATTAATGATTCTTGGTGAACACAACCAAAAATGGGCTTCTCTTCTGTTTGAAGAGTGTACGGTCTAAAAACAGACATTCACCGCCACGACAAGCTTCGAGAAAAAATCGTTCCCTCTCCTGATTTGTTCCTGAGAAATTCCTTCCTGACAAGGGAAAGCGCATTCCTGGGCTGAGCTTCATATATCTCCCCATCGAGACGTGGTTCTTTTCCAGACAATTCATTTAATGCAGAATGAATTCTAAAAATAGGGGGATGCATCCGAACAGTTGTGCGCCCGTCCGTGACGGGGCTCCTGTGAAGCGTGCTTTCACCGCACTGGCGCAGTGTATGCAGGAGAAGCAACCGAGCAGTACCGTATACAGTGGTCCGTACATAATACCGTATAGACTGTGGTAAAATGGGTTCTCCACACAAAAATTTCGTTGAGATGAACAAACGACTTCTGCAATCCTTTTATTATGCCTTTTTCTGTTTTTCTTTTTTTTTTTTTTTTTTTTTGTTAGTGTCCAGTTCTTATGTCGAAGTGACCGAGAAACGTTGCTCAAAGTGTTGTCCCACTCTGTGTGTCTCTGTGTCTTATGTTTTGCTCTATCTTGTTCACCTGCAAGTGTGTTCAACCCACGTGTACCCACGACACTTCGACATAAGCTGAAATTAAGAATACATATAAGGATACGGTAAGGAAGAAGGCTGCAAGAAAGCACTACGCAACACACTGCACACATATTTGTTGAAAAATATCAAGCAACGTGCATGACACCCTCATGAAGCACTGGTTTAAGTCAAGGCTTCATCCGACCTAACCATAAATTTAATGCGTGGAACTGCCTTGCCTTGCACTAATGTACCCTGGAGGAAACCGCAGTCTCCACCCAAAATAAAAGAGGCGAGCCACAGTAGCACGTGGGACAAAAAGCAAAACGAACGTCTGGCACTTTTCTGGTAGAATCAATAGACACTTTGATGATGCAACACTTTTCGAAGGCATATAGCCGTGGCTTCAAGAGCGGTTGGAGGTGAGCGCGGATAACACTGACAGCATACACATCCGTTCCCACGCATGTAAGGTACGCGACCGCACCCACAGGCGCGCTAGTACAAACATGTCTACACCCGCTGATGTGCGGGTATCGAGTATACTGTCCTCACAACCGCAGCCACTACATTTCTACGAAAAAATCGACGTGACGAAAATTGTATGTTACAAACGTTTTTAGTTTTCAGCATATAAACTGCTCAAGGGCATTTTGTCAGCCAGATGTCCATTAACGTTATCGCGACGACAACATAGTTGCAGTTTCAGTGTGAAAAAAAAAAGAAGAAGAAAAGGAAAAGGGGAATAGAGAGAGAGAGAAAAAGAAAAGTCACTTTGCAAACCAAAAATTCGATTACCGATGTCGAAAACGTGTGGGTGTTGTTTCCCTTCATTATCACCATCATTATTCTGGTGCACCATTATTAAGGTGCGTCATTAGGTGCACTATATTTTACTAATTTATTAACTAACTAACTAGGGAGGCCCTGTGGGCATTCATGGGCACCTGAAAAATACAAATACACAAATCACTAGCAGAGCTTAACGAGAGTTTCGACTACGAAAAAGTAAACGACTGGTAGCATTAACGGTTATGCATTAAAGTTATCTATTAATATATCTATACGGTTATCTATTAAAGGTACGAAGTGCTACAAGATAAATGGTACATCGTAAAAACGGCAATATGTGACACCGCATAAATGGAAAGGGTGGCATCTTCGGTACATAACAGCATCGGTCGAAGCGCCATTGTCCTCCTTCACACTAAAACAGTGTGGCCATCCTTAATTGAAAATAATGCCATTAAGATTGCAAAATGTGGGGAGTGATAACAATTAATAAACCGCACAGCCATATATAAAGGTTCGAGGCGTGCACAGTCTTTTACTCAAACGCTTCTTCAATCTTCTTGTGAAGCGGGCGAACAGGTCAGTACGTGTCCTCTAAGCAGAAGCGGAGGTAGAATATAAAAGCGCGCCGTAACGCCATCTATGTATATTTATAGTAAGGACTGGGCGGAGAATGTGTATCACGACACGTAAAAATAATACGTATATGTGCTACAATCAAGGAGTTAAATATTAAGCAGTATTAAGCATTAAAGAGTAAGTATGTAAACGCTACAGTATTTCACAGCTCCAGAGCCTTTTGGGGGTCGTTCTGCGAATCTCCATGTCTCTGAATTATGAGTACCCCGTCGTCATGCACTCTAAAAACGGGGCTTCGCAGCCAAACTCACGAGGCAAACATACCTACTGAGCCCTAACCAATGGAGCATTTTGTTCCAGATGCCCAGCTGGTTTGACGAAGCTTCGTCCGTGGCAACCTACATAGCCTACTCAAACAGCCTCCTGAATCCCATCATCTATGGTGGATTCAACAACAACTTCAGAAATGGGCTCTGCACCGTGCTTCATTGCTACCTTCGAAAAAGGCCGTCTCAGCAACCACGTGAGTAACCTTAAGTAAATAATACACAATCCGCGATACCTTTCGGATTATATACGTACAACGTGGTCAAACCTCACGTAGTTAGGTCCAACTTCGGGCAAACTTTCTGAACATCTTTTCTTCGCTTGCTATGGAGTTTTTTTTCTTCTTCTTCTTTTTTGCACTAAATTAGCTCCGCGCATCATAGCGACAAAATGTATCGTGCAGGGACGGACGATAAACTAATTACGGTCTAAACGCGACGTCGCAATTATGATTGGAGACCGCTCCTCTTCTGTGTGCTACGGTGCCTGCCAAATATGAACCAACTTTCTCCGAAATCCGAAGTAACGTACAGATCACCTCAGTCATTTTCCGCCGCAGCTTTACATAATTCGTCGCAACGACGAACTTTTCGTTTCGAAAGCCACCACGCACAACTGCTCTATATAGTTAATCCGAGAGTGGATTTTTTCTAGCTCGCTCGCTCGCTCGCTCGCTCGCTCGCTGCCCTCCCAAATTAAAGCGCCCTAAAAGTATTACGGGCACTAATTGCAGCATAATTTGTGTCAAACACTGCGACGTACTTCCCCCCGCATCATAATTACGGCGTCGTACTAACATTCCCTTCTGTTTCCTGCATATGAAATGCTCTATAATCCTTTGGGCCGATTGAAGTACGGACTGAACGCGCGCCGGTGAACGCGACGCCAATTCTCCGCGTTCGAAATGCAATTCGCCCAAAACAGTAGACGCGTACAAACAGCAGCAGTCCTGTTTGCGTCGACAGAAATCACTGGAGCAGGGTCGAACGTATTTGACCTAGCGGCTTTAAGCGGTGACATCTCTGCACGAACTATTTTTTCTCGAACTATACGTAGACTTCGGGGCTTGGAAAACGAAAACAGCTTCTTCATGAGCGAATACAACGAGTGAGACGAGGAACAAGGGGGACCGATAAAAATGTAATCAAGGCGCGCGCGAGGGAGATTTTCGATTTACAGGCCGTTGTGATCGGACAGAAAGAAAGGGGGGAGGGGGGGGAGAAAGAAGAAAAAAAGTAATAAAATATGATGACGAAAGCACCCGGTAGCGACTCATGAAACGTAAAGCGTGTTCCGATGCGTCACATATGGTGCATGATGCATACCGGAAGGACCACGCCCAGACTGGGAGGTGACACGGGTTCGAATCCTGTCACCGGCTGTGCTGTCTGAGGTTTTCCCTGGGTTTTCCGAAGACTTTTCAGACGAATGTCGGCACAGTTCCCCCTGAAGTCGGCCCAGGACGCATACTAACCCCTCTGCCCCCCACTCCTTCCTGCTGTCCTCTCTCCATCTGTCCACGTCTGTACGCCTCTCATAACCACAGTTGCTTCGCGGCGCTAACACGGATTTAAAAAAAGAAAAGACCGGAACGAAGACAACGTAACCTCTTCGTCACCTCCTAGTACGTCAAACAGGGAATCTGTGAAGATGTACTGTATGACAACTTTTAGGGTGCAACACACGAATCGTCATCATTTGTTGTTGTTGTTGTTGTTGCTGATGCTTCGAAATTATTTCTAAAGACATATTTACTAGAAGTGTAGCGACAAAAGTGCATGCTATGCTGAGAAATTGAAAAAAAACGCAGCTAAATTTGATATACTGTAACAAAATAGTAAAGCGGTTTAGTGCATCGAACGCCATCGCCTTTGCGTATACTGTTCTGCGCACTGCGTGAAGCTCTCTTTATGTTTTGCGCGTGCGCAGAACCACCAACGCTGTCCCTTACGTACGCAAAGGTGATAGCGTGCGATGTACTGAAACTCTCTAGTGACAGCTACGAAACTACTCAAGCCCGTATACGCACGAGGCTCAGCCAGTGTATAGAGGCCATCGGAAGTATTGAGGGCAGCGTACGTTATTGACATAGAATGTAAGCGTTATTTTTAATTATGAAGTAATTTCGCTCATGAAATCATTTGCTTTAACTATTTTTATTTTATTATTAATAAAATAAAATAATTGGATTCGAAGTCACCAAAGTAAATTCTACGCCCCAAAAGCGTTTTGTCCGTGCCCCCATACCTGTTTGGCAAACTAAATTGAAATTGGAAAAAAAAAAACAAAAAAACTCACGGACCTTCATCCCCCTAAGCGCATAACACGTCCAGCAACGCATAGTTGAGCTTCCAAACGTTCCTTTTATTTATTTCATCTCAATTGCAAGCTCCGGCACTTTATCTTGAACTAACCCAGCATACTAGTTTGCGTCTTCGAGAAATGAAGCCGTCGGAGGACTTCCTAGCTTGCTTACTTAACCTCATTCCTTGGTTCAATACAATTTTCCGTATTGCTTCGCAACCAGGAAACCCGTGAAGCAAATAAAAATCGTTACTGGCGGCCACTGTGGCGTCGAGAATTACATATTGCTGCAAGCCTCCACAAGAACTCCACGTGACTGTCGAAACGAACTTTGCGGCCTTGCATTAGAGGGGGACTGAAAAGTAAACGAACTTGTTAGCGAGCACCACAGGATGCCAGGACGCGACGCGCGCTCCAATATTTTCAATCAATACTACGCGCATGTGTTCTTCATGGTTGGTGCCTTTATTTGCATACATATTACAGTTTTGCATATTGAAAATTTGCAGCACTGGTACAAGCTGTCTTTGATGTCGTCAGGCGACGGCAAAAAGCGGCACGCTAGATGAAGTGCTCCCAAAGTGGTCTCTAGTCCATCTTGTGTTTCAAAAGGAAAAGCGAGAACCTCGATTCCCGAAATATCTGACGGGATAACAATATCACCATATGCGTATAGAGAGAAGTAACTTTTTTTTTTAATCGACCTACGGATTAACAAAGGCTACGTCATCATTGACATCTTATTGAGGGAAGCTGGAAGAGATGATGGATGAAACATTCAGAGGAGGGCTTCACCACAGACGGAAGCCGTGCTGCAAACGTTTTCTGTGAATCAAAACCGATGGAAGATCAGTAAATCTTAGCAATGCTAGTGGAAACACTGCGGGAGTCGTTCGGTACCGGTACATGGTTACGCTTCCAACACGATTTCGTGATCGCCGAGTCCTGATTACGAATGCCGAGGGGAGGCACTACTGCATCAATCATTATTCCGTTGAATATACCGGGTGTCTCAGTTAAATCCCCGGGCTAAATAATTCGCGAACCGGTGCACCAATCGAAGAACTTTCTTTTTTACAAGTATCTGTCCGATACCGCCTACAACCTGCGCACCGTGTGAATGAGTTGGAGTCGCTCATTATTTAAATAAAAATTCAAATGAGTTTCATGCATCATGACAACATAGACACGTTGACCTTGCTTGTCACCTTCCCGTTTTGTCTTTTACACATACCCGTACACACATTTACACATTATAAAAGGTATATCTTGATTCAACATTACAAAAATAACTATCCCAACGCACTGCTCCAGATAGCGAATGTCCCCTTTCCGTAAGAGCTTTGCAGCTATTCTGCACCAAATGTTTTCGGTGTGGAGATTGCTTTGTAGTAATAAAATATGTATTACGTACCGACCGAGTGAGCTGCTATACATTCATTCAACAAAGGTGTCCCGAAACGGTCAAGCAAGGTATATCCAACCGTCATTCATTATTCATCCTTGAACGATGTAACTTATAATACAAGTGCACTTGTGCCCTCGGGGTGCATTCTAAGTAATCGTGGATTCGCGAAGACATTTCGCTTCCTCTTGCATTTTCCCGCAGCGGGCGAAGCAGCACACGCTCTGTTCAGTCTTTTGTCGGCTTCCCTCTCCGTGCGTTAATTCACAGATGGAAGCCCGCGAGAGTCGAGATGAGATCTGAGAGCGCAGGCGGGGCATGCTTAAAAATTTATTACACTGGAGTGATGATAGGTTTAGAAGAAGCAGAAATGCGGACGTACAGGGTGTGTGCGGATAAACCTAAGTGGCATTTGCAAGCGAACTTCCGGTGGAAAGCGTGGAAGCCATACTCAGCGTTAAAAAAAAAAAAGAAGAAAAGCAGAGCGATGAAAACATCGCCTTCCTTGCATTAGAATAGGGCAACGTGGCAGTCTCATGAGAGTTGCGTGGATGAGCCGCTAGGGGGGGGGGGGGACATCAGCGATGAGCATCCAAATGAGATATCCTTGACCGTTTCTGAACCACAGAGGCATGTGGCCGAGCGGGTTAAGGGGTCCCGCTCGTTGGTGGTAGTCATGTCGTGCTGAAGACGGAGAGGTGGTGGGTTCGAACCCTACCACCGGCTGTGCTGTCTGAGGTTTTCCGAAGGCTTTCCAGAAGAATGTCGGCACAGTTCCCCCTGAAGTCGGCCCAGGACGCATACTAACCCCCCCCTCCTGTGCCCCACTCCTTCCTGCTGTTCTCTCTCCATCTGTCCACATCTGTACACGCACATAAATGGGATGATGATGTGGTGGGTCATTCACTGCTGTTATGGCGGTACACTGCCCCATTACTGTTGTGGAAGGGATGAGAAAGGGATGATGATGGAAAGGTGTCCTGTATGCCGCTTATAGCGCCACAGTTGCTTCGTGGCGCTAACACGGAATAAAAAAAAGTCTCCGTTTCTGTACCGGTAGCTCCCCTAGCGGTTTTTCTTTTCTTTTCTATTTTTTTCTTTCTTTTCGTCGCGCGTTGCGCGATGGCAAGTCCAATACCTTTGTCAGCTCGATTATTATATCAACATGCGCATACTGTCTGCATTTGTTTCCTCATTTCGTGAGAGCTAAAAGCTGTCAGATATTCAGGCCCTTTATCTCGAGTGCATAGCCCTTCACCCGTTTCGTTATCACACTCCTATTCTTGTACCGCTGTCACTTCCATACCACGCGGCACATCATCATCAACACCCGTCACTTTCCGAAGTCGCGCGCGGTTGCCTTCGAGACACCATCCGCGTCGTTCTGCGAGAATTGAATATCTCCAGCGCGCGCGAGAAGATGACGACGGAGTTTCAATCCCGCGCATACAATGTTGTAGGCACACGGGTACGCAGATGTTTCGGAACGGGAAGAATAAGGCAACGAAAATAGGGGAATCGAAAGGAGGATGCAAGGGGAAGACACAGGAGCCCGCGCGACAGGTCTGACAGTGCGAGCTGCAGCAGCTGGAGCTCGCCGAGAACGCAATATGAGTTCGCGCGCAAAATGTTTTGTGGAAAAATTGCACCGCACACCGGTGTATGTACATGCTTGATCGTTCGCTATACTAACTGGTTGGGCCCAACAGCCGCGATAGAGTGCACGAAGTTTCTTGGCAATGAAAGCCAAACTTATGGTCGTTCCTTCAGAGTTTGCAATCTCGCCGAAGAATGCTTCCCCCTCCGTATATTGGTGCGTCACTAATGTTACCTCTTTCATTCTTAGCTCCCTCACAGAACATTGTACGTATATGCCCCCCCCCCCCCTCTTCATTACTATAGTTGTTGTCGTAAGAAAAGAAAACGGGAATAATACACGTAAAATGTAGAATTTGTTGCATATTCCGTCATATTTAGTGGCTTTTTCAGTTTTGAACGAAAAATATTCTCTTGTCGTGGGCAAGCTCGTATATAACAAATTGGTACAAATATATTACGGTGCCAGTCATGTCTCGGAACAGTTCGGTATGATATGCAAGACCAATCTATGAATCAGACTAAAGTAGAACGGTACATGTGAAAAAAAAAAAAAAAAAAACTTTCAAAAACGCTGACCATTTTGGAGATCTAGGAAGAAAAACGAAGAGGTATAGGTAAACTTATAACATAGTAAACGATGTCATAATTCAAACGAAAGTATGGATTATCTGCAAAGGAGCTCTATGCAACAGAGAAAAATATCGGAACAGCATAATGCGTACGTCGATGAAGGTATGCGTCCACGTGGGAGCCCTACACGTCAGGGCCGTAATAGAGGACGGCCGTAAAGGACGGACGTAATGCATTCCTGTCTGCTGCTGTCGCCTGGATATCTAATTCAAATTGTGCAATCTATCACGCACGTAATCCCCGTGCGTTTACGTATAATCTGAGCGTGGAACGCTATGCGCACCATGTTTGCAGATACCACTGCTAACCCCGACAGTGAAGCCTTGACGCCACAAACTTTTACTGGAACTCTAATTGTGTGTGTGTGCATTTGACAGGATGCCGCCTAACTGCCAATTAGCGGCAGCACTGAAGCACTGCTGCAACCGTTATAGGAGCCCGAAAATGCCTGTATGTTTCAAATTCGAAGGTTCGTTGCCAAATTCAACAGAATGGTAATGCAGTCTATTCTTACTGTCGTTCTGCAGCCGTGCGCCTGTCTCTGCAACAACTCAACTTGTGATGAGGACGAGTTCGGAACGCTTCGTCCGTTTTATTTCTGCAGTCTGCTTGTTTATAACGTGTCAGTTCTATTTCTACCGTTTCTGTCTAAACGTTAAGCATTCCCCCCTCCCCCCCGCCGAAATCGGAGACTTCGAGCAAATCTCAGAAACCGTAATAATGTTAAAATCCGTGCGGGTTGGTGATCCATACTACTGGGGTGTTTTTTTATCGCTTTTAGTACTCAGAAACCGTGACGTCAAGGCAGGATAAAGGCATGTCAAGATAGGTTTTGGAACAACAAATGTACAGATCCCGGACAAATTGTTCACCGGACATTTGTTCACTCCTCAAATGCTATAGGTGGACCAATGCTCACCAACATACCCAGCTGTTATGATCGTCACTTTGTTTCTCATATTGCGTGGCATATGCGTATATCGGCGCAATATATTTTCATAAATGTGTTCCGTTATTGGAAATAACCTGCAAAATATAAGTGCATATGACGATGAGCTCGCTTCATGAAACTCGTTCCAATTTGTCTCTGTATAGCTCTCATTCAAATGCAAATAGTGGGTGGCATTTGACTACTTGTAGATAAGGTCTGATCGTGTCGGGTTCAACCCGATTGCTCCCTCTCGAATCAATTTCGGACCAGTTCAGGTTACACCCGGTTTATCGCCAAATTCCAATAACGGACTACGTTGTGTCATGTACCACGTACAAGATTTAGTCGCAATCTGTGCACACCTCTGATAAAAATATTATCTAAGTGCAACAATAAACTATGCGAAGCAAATTTAATGTTACATCAGGTGGTGTTTGCGTCTATGAATCGCTTCACCTTTCGCCCTTCAACTTTCTAGTTCACCAGCGAAAGAGCTTCGACTTCTTATTAATGCGTTGGCATTAGGATTGTCAAAATAGAAAAAGCTGTATATATATCTACACATATATAAATGTGTGTGTGTGTGTGTGTGTGTGTGTGTGTGTGTGTGTGTGTGTGTGTGTGTGTGTGTGTGTGTGTGTGTGTGTGTGTGTGTGTGTGAGAGAGAGATGATGAAGCCTCACCGAGACAGCGCTATAAGTGGACATGCATGGAGAAAAATGATTTGAAATTGAAGTAGCCGAAGGTAATTAGAGGTAATTAAAGAAAATTAAAACAAGAAAGTTGAGTTTAAAGGTAATGAATGTAAGATATATGTAATTAAGAGAAAGATTAAATGAAATTAAAGAATAACGAAGGTAACCGCAGGTTATGCAGGGGGTAATTAAATCAATTAAAGGGGGAATTGAGTAATTAAAGCAAGTAAACGGCGATTAAAGGTAATTAAGGAAATTCAGGATTACCTCATGAAACCTGTGGTTACCTAAAGTAATTAAAGGGTAATTATAGGGTAATTGAAAGTAATTGAGGCTAATTAAAGGTTAATTAAATGGACTTACAAGTAGTAATTGAAAGTGTCAAACAAGTGTCAAGCACTAACTGGAGCTGGACAACCGGAAGTCAGGTTAGACCGGAAGTGGAGAACCGGAAGTCGAGTTGGACCGGAAATGCATACCGGAAGCCAAGTATAGACGGGATGTGGACAACCGGAAGTCGGATTTAGACTGGAAGTCGACAACCGGAAGTGGATACCCGGAAGTCAAGCATGGACCGGAAAACGGGCGGTTAATGCGAACGCATTTCTCTCCATTTACGGCTAAATCGCCAGTGATTTTTTTTCCTAAATGCAAATACAATTCTACACGCTTAGTGCAACAACAACTTTATTTTAGGATGATGATTGAGGAGTTTCATCGCGAGTGCAAATAACTATTAGCGTTTTTTATTAGCGAGTTTTAGGATAATAATTCGGGGCTTTACGTCGCGAGACAACTGTGATAATGAGCGACGCCACAGTGGTCGGGTCCTTGGATTAATTTTGCCCATCTGCCGGTGCTTTAATGTGCGTCGAAATCTCGACACTCGGCACACCACATCTAACGTCCCTCGCGGAAGACGACGCGTCTGAGCTACTTGTACCCTTTCGCCAAGTTGCCACCGCCCTCGGCCGGGTTTGAACCCGCGATCTTGGGATCAGCTGGCGGACGCGCTAACGACTGAGCCACCGAGGCCGGCACGAGTCTTAGGAGAACGTAGAATTTTTACGATAACGTTTCCGAAAACATTAGCTAAAGGCCACGGATTCAAACTCCCTCTCATGTCATCTGCGGAGGCCGAGGCATTCGCAATACTGGCCGCTCTGAGACACGGCTCCTCGTTGGCGCCCAGGACCTGGACGATCCTGACCCGACAGTAAAGTGGCTCTGGAGGCGCTGGCCTCTTACTCCGGTGCAGTCATCACCGACACCTACACCACGATCATCGCCCTGCACTCCGAACTTGTGTCCCAGGGGACACGGCGCGGTATTCCAGCGGATTCCGAGCCGTGTCGGACTTTCTGGCAATGATCGCGTGCTGACACTAATAGCTCGGCATGCCCACGACACTGAGCAGCCAACTGTCCTTCCCCTTGCGCTCTCTATGTGCCAGCTGAAAATCCGCCGCTTTATTGCCAGCTGCACGCAGCTCTTTCAGCAAGGAGCTATTCCACCAGTACCTTCCTGCGATCCATTGACCCGCTAATGATGCATGCTGTGCATGGCCACATCCCGCGCATCGAGGAGACGTGACTTCATCGGCTGCGGCTGAATGTGGCACAAGCTCCACTCCTCCTGTTCAACTCCACATCACCTCTTTGCCTCACGTGTCATGTAGAAGCGGACGTGCAACACATACTCCTTGCCTGCCAGCGATGCGAAGGTCACCGGTCCAGTCTCCGGCGCCGTCTCGCTCATCTGGGCTAACGAGAGCTTTCCCTCCCGGTGCTACTTGGCTCTATACCGAGCACGCTGAAGTCACGTCTGCGCAAATGCGATTCTTTCGGGAAGCTAAAGCTCGTGGGCGCTCTCTGATGCCTCCGACATGACTGCCTGCACAGCGACTAATACAGGAGCTGTCTTTCTTTTTTTCTGTATTTCTTCATAACTTTCTGCGTCTCTGTTTCTTCTTCTTTATTTTTGTTGGTTTGTCTTTGCTTTTGGGAATAGCAAGCCTCCATCATGGCTAACGTTTCCGTTCCTTTTTTAATCATAGACATATCCCCCCCCCCCCTCCCATTCCTTTGGGGTGGCTAACATCTCGTTGCTGGTATCTGATTGACTGACAGCGATACCCACTAGGAATCAGAGGGCGCTAACGATTCTCGACAACTGACATATCCATATACTGAAGATTGTTTTTTTTTTGTTTTTGTTTTTGTTAGGTTAAATACGTGTCATATATGCTTCAGCAGTGATGGGCGGATCTGCCTAGCCTTACCGGATGGTTTCATAGCTTATATACTTCTACAGGAATTGGAAATTCCCGGAAAGTAGAAATTGGCGGTTGAATCTGAGAAAGGCCAAGTTTGAAGTTCATGTCTCGAGGAGACCACCTCGTTTGTGTGCGAGGCTCAGTTCTATCCTATACGGATTAGGAACAGTGGAAGGTTTCTACCCTGTTTCTTGTGGAAGGTCAGCTGTTGGGTTGGTTCAAAACCTTGAAGAAAAAAAAAAAAGAAAAGCGCGCCGTGATCATACCTATGCGTTGGTGTCGGAACAATATCACCGGGCGCGGCCATGACGCCCCAACACTGCTGTAATGGCGACCGGGTGACGTCAGGCAAGATAGCTCCTATCGAGGAAACTGCCATATTGCTTGGGGCGCAAATCAGTGGGCGCGGCTATGACGCCACCACGCTGCTGTAATGGCGATCAGGTGACGTCGAGGAAGATGGCTGCTCTCCAGGAAACTGCCGTATAGAAGGCGAAAGTAACTGAAACCGTCTGAGATTCAGACAGTGTTGATTATGGAAGTCGTCACCCCTACCAGGGGAAAGCCGAAGCTTCTTTTGGACGGATATTAATACGTCAAAAGATCGTTAAGTGTGACTGGATTCCATGGCAGTATAAGTTCCAAAGGAGCAGAAACCTCAAGGGATTCCTCACAAGGAAATGAAAATCTCAGGGCGGGTCCCAGGGTATTTTACAATGAGGTGAGCGATATTGTCCGTCGTCAGAGTTTCATTCGTGAGCAAATGTCTGGTGGGAAAGAAATGCGCCCTCAAATGTACGCCACATATATATTAATCCACAATGATGGGTCTCGTGGTAACTGCACAGAACTACACTCTTAAAGATTAGGTGGTGGTGATGATGGTGATGGTGGTGGTGGTGGTGACGACGAAAACCGGCTTGCCGTTGTTGGTCTCACGTATGTAGGCTGCGTCACGACTCTTAAAAATGAACTTCACCGCATAGCACGCTCCTAGCCAACCATAATCTCGAATGATATCGTTATCTGCCCTGATTTGTTGAAAACGGGATGCGTACGCCTTTTTTGTCACACTTATGCTGTTCATAATTGTCACAAAAAAGGCGTACGCCTCCGGTTTTCAACAAATCAGGGCAGATAACGATATCATTCGAGATGATGGTTAGCTAGGAGCGTGCTATGCGGTGAAGTTCGTTTTTAAGAGTATATCAAGAGTCAAGGAAGGTTTGTTATTTAAAAAAAAGAAGGGAAAAGCTATACAATCGCTAAAACAGTGCTAAAAACAATAAGGACGACACAGGACGGACGCTAGGAAACAGCAGGAAACAGCTCGCTTGCATTATTATTACTTTTTCTACAAAGTCGGTTGCTAGGACGCGCAAGTGTCAAGACCACGTGTGCTCACAGCCGCCCTGACCCTCAAGGGCACTCTCTGGTTATGAATTCAGCTTGGTTCGCATGCAACGCATCTCAATGCGATAGCAATTACTGAAATTTTTCTACATGAGTTGTCCATGATACCGTGATGTGGTTGACCGCGTAGGCTGAACGATAACGCAGGGCTATACCTAATGCGGTTATAATTAACGTAGAAGCAATACTATCGTACTTCATCGCATTATGTATCCTGCGCGAACGCAGGATGGTCATATAACGTACCCTGGAGAACTTTCTTGGGTCAAAGAAGGTTCAACGTAATGGAAGCTGGTTCGATTATACCGACCATTTGTCAGAAACTGGACGTAGAAATGACATCGACAGACCGAACGGCTTGCAACACTGTAAAGTGCATTGTATCGTATCGCTGTTGAGCCTACAGCGACGAGCACAATAGAAATAGCAGAAGGAAAACTTTAGAGCCATTTATTTGATTGGCTCATCTATCACTTGAATGTTCTCCGAAGTCTGTCATCTTAAGACGGTGCTCTCACCTAGAAATTGGAAACTATATTTCAGAAGCGAGATCGCACTGCGTTACGTCGGTTTATTAGGTATTGGATACCTCCTTTAAATGGACGGTCTGGACCCCATATACAGACAAATATATATATATATACATGACAAATACATGACGTTATGCATTAATCAAACCAAAATTATATCAAACGGGAAAATAATCGTATTGTCCTTGAATCAAAGCCAAATTCACAGCTAGCTTTGCTCGGTGTGTTCGTGCATTATCTAAATGCATCGACCATTTTGGGCTTTTTTTGAATTTCCAATTGAAAATTCAAATTTTTATTTGAGTGGTTTATTTTTATTATTTTATTATATTTTTATTATTTTTTATTTTATGAATTTTATTAAATTTTTGTTCGATTAATGCATAACGTCATGTAATCATACATCATCTGTGTAATAAAATGTTTGGAAACATTCACATCATGCTTGCGCTACATTTTCGGTTGCAACAATCTGAGGTGTTAACTTTGCCGTTGTTCTCGTATTCTACAAACAAAATTGCTGATAGTAGAGGGGCGCAAGAAAGGTCGAACAAGGTAGCACAATTAAGATGCATGGCGGTGTACACACGCTGTACCTTCTAACACGACCATGCACCTTATAAATTTCCTTGTACCCTATGTCTACCAGGGGGTCGACTTTTTTGAGACCCGTACCTTATAATAATTCAGTGGGAAAATTCACTGGTGTAGCTTATGTTTATCGGATACAGTTTGATATAAGGAACGGAGTTTAGACTGTACATGTTGTTCATTACATTATACAGTCATTGCTCTGCATCTCAAATTACTGAGGAAAAAAGAAATAAAAAACTTCCACGTTTCGTAACTGGCGAGACACACAGTGTTGAACACAGGCCCGCGTCACCTCTGATGTCAAACGGAAGCGAGAGCCACGGTCATTCCCATTGGTTCCCATGGTCAGCACGTGACCTCTCCCGCGCTGCCTCATTGGCGGAGTCACCTGCACTGATGCCACAGCTGGATGAGTTTCGGTGTTCGCGATGCCGACTTTCTGCCCGTTTATTACACGCTTCGATGAAAGCCTGGAATGCAGGTTCTCATAGATGCATATTACCGGGTTTTACATTACCCTTTCATCATCGTCGTCGTCGTCGTCATCATCATCATCATTTTTAGGTTTAGCCGGCATAACTTCGGGCGAAGTGTCACAAACCATTTAGAGAAAATAATAATGCCAGAACCACACACCAGTCAGGGTTCAGTATGGGGCCTGTAATCAGTGTAGCCGACATCTTTTGCACCATTTGCGAATTTCCTTCCTGCAACGCTGAACTTCACGCATCATTTGTCACCTTAACGAGTAAAGGGGGGATCCAGAACAGCGTTTTCCGGTGCACCAATTCAGGAAGTGCACGAAACACGCCATCTGGTCTTGTAACCACGACTGGCGATGGCATGGAACTCTAGTGCGATCGATTCAACTGGACCTAGGAAAAAGCCAACGGCGTCTACCCGGCCAGGGTTCGCACAATGGCCCGTCCTTTCACTTTACTTCTTTCCGCTCCACATCCGGGACCGAATTCTAAAGACCTTCTTCAGCTATTCGTTATGCCCTACTCGTATTTGGAAGACGATGGACGCCAACGGTAATGTTTGTCAGGACATCCTGAATCGCCGTTTAGAATGGAACAATGCAAGAAGGGCTACTGCACACGGACTGCGCAATTCTCTCAGTAAGGCAGCAGTCCCATTATCAAGTCCCTCACTCCACGTCTTCGCATACGAGCTCGTCACTTTGAAGATTTTACGGGATCCTGTGGACAACGTTTTCTAGCTTATAGCAGCGTATAGTTTTTTTGTTTTGTTTTTTGCGTAATCAGTCTTCATGTTATGTAAATAGGTTCTGTCCATATGATCCCATTATACGTTGCCAAGCTCAGTGGTCTCGCGACGTAAACCCCCAATTATTATTATTATTATACGTTGCCAAATGTTGGTAAATTCAGTTTCAGTGTCATGTGATATCTTTTCTCCTTCTTTTGAGTCCTTCAAGAGAGAAATTTATTGTGTGCCTATCGTAACAACTGCTGTTCTTATGTCTTTCTTCATACATTTTTATTTTATTTTAACATTTTTGTGTGGGTTTTCCTCTTAATTGTTTATACTTTTCGTTTTATTGATTTCTCGTACTTTGTTGTACGCTGTTTGTGTATGATTTTGATGTATCTGATATTGTGTGCTACTAAGGCCCTTGAGGCTGTTCTTGGGCACCAATAACACACTCCCTCTTATTAAATGTTGTTAAGAGCCGAAGATACTGCAGTGCGTAAGCGATGAGGAAAAAAATAGGAATTTACCTGGGAAAACATATTTTTCTCACTTGAATGGGCAGTAACAACCCACCTAATTGATAGCTCAATTAGAGATTGAGGACAAGCAACATACCCAGTAGAAACGGGGAGCATTAAACTGTCACTCTGGACTCAGAAAAAACTTTTTTTTTTGTTTTGTTTTCTGCTGCGGCGTGTTCTGCAACGAATAAAATGAGCTCCTAGGAAGCAGGTGACCCACAGAGCGCGCGCGCGAGGCCTTTGTTCAGCGCACCTTTAAAAAAATCCTCCACTCGTGAAAAGAGTGTATCGGAGAACGAAGGAGCGTCGTGACGTAACAAGGTCCCTGGCACGTGACTTGTGACGTACAGTGGCGCGAAAGCTGAGAAGACGAAAAAAAAAAGGGGGGGGGGGTTCCCATGTCACGCAAGGATGGTGTCGGCCGTCTGCGGCTGCTTTCTGCGACCACTTTTTTGCTCCTTTTTTTTTTCTTTTTTGAAATTTGATTGCGTAGCTATAATAAACTGCAGAGCGAAACTATTTTGCGTGGTGACTACTGATGGACAGCCTGTACAGATGAGACAGGGTTTCGAGCCATTAATTGTGAAATGTCACCTCGATGCTCCTTTAATTTCACAGACGTAAAAAGTAGAGTGCATGAAGCTGAACCTTTGTGCCCAGGATTAGGTAAACCTCAGCTATTGTCGTCACTTCGGTGACTCCGTTTATACTTCCATCAGCGACCCTGCTATGAAACACACTAAGAGAGAGACAGAAAAAAAAAAGAAGATTCACTTCAACCCCAGCCGTGATAAAATTCGAACAGTGATTCATTCTACCAGAAGGCTGAGAGAGTTGAGTGAAAGGGCAGAACGGCCGCACCTCAACCGGTAGTCGGTAGAAAGTATAGGGCGGGGAGAACTGTTGGGCTTCTACCCTGTTCCAATGTTTCTTTGTTCTTTTTCCTTTTTCTTCTTTTTTTTTTTTTTAAGTGGCATCGATTAAAACATCCTATTTCGGTATCGGGAACAGTAAAGCGTATCCCAGTGCTCTGACTCGCCAAATATTAAGTGAGCGCCTGCAATGACTTCTTTTCGATTTCATCTCAATGGGAGTCGAAGAATTCATTTCCTCTCCTTTTGTACTGCGGTTCAACTTCCCCCGCCGCTTCTATTTCACGAGGTCGTTCAACGCGAACAGTTCGCGTTACCTTCGGGCCACCCACAGCTCGCCTTTCACGTGCGTTAGTCGTGCATATACTGCACGACAATAGGTTTCGTTTTCTTCCTGTTGCTTTCAGAGTCGCGTTTAATTAAAAGCTGAAGTCTGTCACAGACAGACCCGTCCCAGTATGATGATTTAATTACTACTGCTTCCGGAATGATAGTATCTTCTTCTGCGTTTGAAAGAAGAGTGACGCAATCTTGCCTGCTGATATGGAACTATGGAATGATCAGACTGCATAAGTACAAAGCGTAGAATTATTATTATTATTTTTTTTTTCAGTTCGACGCGATTTTGTTGCTGAAGTTCCTGAGTAGATAATAGGATATTTAGAAACATATTTTTTCACGAGATAGAGATACATAGAGCGCGCAACCGCCCGGCGTTTCCCCTTGAACTTTGAAGCTTCAAGGAGACCTCTCGCACTCCTTCATTCAAGGCAAAAACGAACGAAGAGCGAACCGAAGGACAAATGAAACGCGAGTGCGCGACGCACGTTGCGTTGAGGCGGCCGTGGGACACGCGCAAAGTCGCTCACGGCACTGTGCTCCTTCACCCTCTCACATTGGGAGTGAAGGGAAGACGCCTCTCTGGAGATGCGCAATGAACAATATGAAGAAAAAAAGATGGTGTTCCTTCACGAATTTTGTGCGGACGATCTATCGAACGGATTTTTATTCTGAAAACGGCTACGGTGCAGGTCGCCGAAGGGACCAGATGTTCTCATTGGGACAACTTCGTAGCTTTTATAATTGAAAAGTTAATTAACGATATTTAGGTAATTAGTCATTCGGCGGTTGAGCAACAGATGGTCAAGAACGTACGCCGGCCCAGAGATGACAGAAGTGAAAACAGGATGTCTATAGCCCTTATAGTTTTTTTAATGAAAAATCTGTATCGAAAAAAAAAAGGGGGCACCCTGTATATCTATCTCAACTATATCTATGTCCATTCTCCTTACGATTTCTATGCATAGCGCACAAGAATAAACAGACAGGTCTGTTTAGCAGAACCTTGTTGAACATCAACAACGAAGAACATCTCAGTTATCAATCTAAGACAGGGCCTCGAAATGAATTTTAAATTTCACGGCTGCAAAAAAGCGCAAAAATTCCCTTTCGTTCGGGGGTCTGTGTACACTGCCTGCGCTTGTACTGTAACATAGCCCCAGGGAAGGAAAGAGCATTATAATTAGCTGAAATCAGGAGCGGACGCACTGCGTTCCAAAATACGGTGAGGCGGTAATGCTGGCTGTGATAAGAAACTGTGAAATACGCGCAGTCTCCCGTGCATATAATTATGACCTGTCGTGCGTTACGCTTCTGCAAACAAGAAAGAAAGAAAGAAAGAAAGAAGGAAAGAAAGAGGGAAACACGAATTAAACTGATGCTGGAGCATATTTTCACAAAGCTAGCGTTGGAGTATACGGATATAGGGTTGCATTATCTGCAAAAGCTGGCATTCGGCAACGTTTAGTGCGGTTTTTATGTTCATTTTCCGTTTCTCTTGTTGCCCATCGCATCGTCTCATGCGCATATGCATATGTGTGTGTTTTACCGTCATTACTCGCGTGGTAATCTAAGTGCGTTCCAAGCCCGCTTCAAAATGTTTCCTTGCGGCTGTTTCTGCAAAAACTTTTAATTTCATACGTGCGTAACAATATTTATTTATTTTTCATACGAAACGAAATGACAGAAATTAACACCAATAAGAATTGTACAAATAAGAAATTGTACAACAAAAAAACATAAACAAAAAAACTGGGGAAGCATACATGAGAACGCTAAGGTACCATGGTGGACGCATAATCAGTTTTTAATGTGTTCAGATAACAGCTATTTGGTGGTTATTTTTTGGAAAGTCCCGTTATCAACGGATCGTATCTGTCCTCTTACGAATACTAAGGTGCTTCATCAAATATAGATGATCACGCGGGTGGGGGGGGGGGGGGGAGTATGTTTAATGCTGGCAAAAAAAAAAGTGAAAGGTTAGCCATGATGACACGCGGGGGCACACACAAGGCACGGTTCGTTCATTGTTCCACGGGTCACATGGTCATACAAAGGGATGAAGCGGCCTACAAGACCTTCTGGTTTCGCTATCCATCAAGCTTTCTGAGTTTCCGTTTCCTAAAACGTACTGCTTTCCTCAACGTGCGCCCGTATAGGATCGGCAAAGTATTAATCTCGTGTGAACCGTACAAGCTGATGACTTTGGGTGATACACTGTTTGAGCTCGTCATCGTATTGTGGAATCGTCGTATCATCGTCGTATTGTGCAGTCCCCAACAACACCGAATATCCACTGGATGTACGATTAATGTCCTAATGTCCGTGTTCGGACTCGTCTATCTGATGGATAGCTTTCTGATATCCAGCATGGATGAAAAAAATAAGTCGCGGAAACGATGTCCTCCGGATATCCAGAAGTGGACATACGCGGTGATCTATGCCCCAACAACACATGGCAGTCCTAAGGATGTCCGGTGTACGTCTGAAGCTGGTCGTAGTTACCGCTCCGCTGCGAGACAAAAAAATAATAGAAAAAGTGAAAAAAAAAGGCGAAACATAATCAACGTCTGAAGCTGGACGCTGGAATATTCTGGTGATAACGAGTTTAGTCCGACATATACAGGGTGTCCCACCGAAAAAGGGCCAGGGGCTAATGAAAAAACAGAGTGATCTACACAAATGGAACCAACTGTACGTGCATGGCTGTTGTGTGGTCTATCAAAAAAAAATTTTTTAATCGCCCCTTGTCAATTAATTAGCGGTAATTAATTTTCCAACTTTATAATTATCGGTTTTAGCTCTCAGATGTCAATGAGGAAGTTGTAGTACATGTCGAAAAAGACGCAACTGAAGTGGTTCGAGGTTGCTATGGCTTGTGGTTTAGTTTTTTCCCGGGTTTAAAAATTGGTTTCTGAAGCAGCGCGCACCACAGAGCGCTTCCCATAATTCGGCGCCCGCGTGCGACGATTGCAGTGCACTCTGATAGGTGTGCCGTGAAACAGGTGAAATATCTTCCTCTTGTGTGAAGTGGCCCAAGGATGGTCTCCAAGTGCTAATATCAAAGTCAATGTACGCCGGAGGGCGCTGAAATCGTCGCGCGCGGGTGCCGGATTGCAGGACATTTAAGCTCGGGAAAAAACGAAACCACAAGCCATAGCGACCTCGAACCACTGCAGTTGCGTCTCTTTCGACATCTACTACAACCTCCTCATTGACATCTGAGAGCTAAAACCGATGATTAAAAAGTTGGAAAATTAATTACCGCTAATTAATTGACAAGGGGCGATGAAAAAAAAAATTTGGATAGACCACACAACTGCCAAGCACGTACAGTTGGTTGCATTTGTGTAAAGCACTCCGTTTTTTTTAGCCCCTGGCCCTCTTTCGGTGGGACACCCTGTATGCACTGTGGGACGTCCGACAGAGAACCAGTGTTCTGCGCTGCTTGCCCCTGACATCTGTTATTTTTTTTTTTTTTGTCTTTTGGATTTAAGCGTTTGATGTTAAATATTTAGGGGAACTAGAATTTTTTGCACCGTTAATGTGGATCGAAAGTTAAGAATTAAGGAACAACATGCCGTGACTGAAACCGGAATCATCATTTTCGAAACATCAGTGACAAGAAAAAGTGACGGTAGCTGTGAGAGTATAATCCCCCTCCCTTACAGTTATTGTACCCTATAAATGCGCCTTTCCTTTTTCGGAAACATCAAAGAACCAGCATAGTGGTGTTTCTTGGAATATTCGAACTTGGCAAGTGCGCACAACACGTCAGCGAACCGACGCAAAGCGAACAACCAACGATGAGAGCCGAGAAGTTGAGGGGCTCTCCCGCGAGGTCGGCGAGGTTCCGGACGTATATGTGTTAATCATTAATCGAATGTAGTCCAACAATTCCGTTTGATTAATTAAATTATTCACATTAGTAATGTCGCATGTGTGCTTTAAAATTAAGAATACATTATGGTTGCTCTATTAGGAGCATTAGCTGGAATAAATGTACATAAAACGTCCCTCCCTCGTCCGCTTAACGTCCCTATTGATATCTTTCGGACGTTCCAAAGGACTCTTTCTTTCTCTCACTCGTACATGTGAGCGTACATATGTTGGACGAAACTTATTATCTCCAGGATACCCCAACGTCGAGCTTTAGACGAGCCTCGGATATCCCTAGGAGTTGAGCTGGATGTCTGTCGGATGTCAAAGAGGACTCCTTCTTTCTCTCACAATTGGTCCTGCGAGCGTACACATATCGGACGATACTCGTTTGCCCAGGATATCTCAACATCCAACTTCTTACGTACATCGGATATCCATAGGACAGCCTTGTGTTGTTGGGAGTGTTAATCACGGGCTCAGACAAGAAATGTGCACCACTTCCTGGCCGTCTTCACTTGCACAGTGTTCAATGTTATACAGGGTGGACCCTAAGTTCGGATTCCAAGCGCCTCCATCCCTCCCTCGTCATGCTGTGTCCCTGGTGCGTAGGTTCCGCCTGAACGTCCCACAGAGCGCTTGCTTGCTGCACAAATTGGGCAAGTGTGCTTCCCCTAACTGCGGCCAATGTGGGGTTATAGAAGAGTCGGAACACATCCGCCTCGATTGTTCGATATACGCCGCCAGTCGCAGGGCCCTAGTAGAGTCACTAAATAAGCTTCGCTTCAGAGCATCGACACTGAGATCCAAGGGAGAGCAGGAGAGCCATCTTGTTTCCTCACCACACCGGTACCATCCCCAGTTGAGGATCAAAGACAGCTAACATAATGCGCGCTGTGGGATAGAGCAGAGTTACTAAATAAGCGAAGCCTATTTAGTGAACATGAGAGAACTGATGTTCTGAGGCTGGAACAACATAGAAGGGACAATCACATACGAGGCCTCAAGTTGCCTAAGAAATTAACGATAATTTCTTAGGCAACTTGAGGCCTTGTATGTGATTGTCCCTTCTATGTTGTTCCAGCCTCAGAACATCTGTTCTCTCATGTTCAACATTTCCCTGTCGTATGAATGTGTGTATGAGTGTGAAAAAATGTAAGAGTGAAAAGAGGATGAGTGAGAGAGAGTGACTGGTTTGTCCCTTCAGAAGTTCAGATGACGCACCCTGGAAGTCGCTGAGAAAGCGTGTTAGCTTAGCTCAATTGGTAGAGCCCTGGGCCGGTAATTCAGAAGATGTGAGTTCGAGTCCTACAGCTCGCTAACCTTTTCAGTGACTTTCATCTTTCATCGTTTATTTAGTGACTCTAGGATAGATGCGTATTCGAAGAGGGGAGTCAAGTCGTGTAGATCACATAAACAAAATACAGAAGCCGACACTGAAGATTTTTGTTTAAGTTTAATTTGTACAAGCTTTCGCGTGGAGGTCCACGCTTCCTCAGGTGACCTGAGGAAGCGTGGACCTCCACGCGAAAGCTTGTACAAATTAAACTTAAACAAAAATCTTCAGTGTCGGCTTCTGTATTTTGTTTATATGACTCTAGGATAGAGAAGTGTGTATGATTGTTGTGCGATAACCCATGTATTGTCCACCGGAGCGTCCCGAGGATGTCAAGGCTGCTTGAAAGAGAAAGGAACATTTCACCCGCGTACAATAGATGGCATCGTCTGCTAAACTGCTAAACAAGATGATGCGTGCTCGCTATTGGAACTGAGTGTCGATACTCTGAAGTGAAGCTTAGTTAGTGACTCAAGGCCCTAGAAGTGAGCTTGGCTTGTCTGGATGCCCGCCCTTTGAACGCCGCGAAAATCACCAAGCGGTCGCATTGCAGGCACTGCTGCGGTATTTCATTCCCCACATCACCACCAGGAATGTGGCAGAGTATCGCGCCCTGGCGATGAAACACCCCATTCATCATCTCCGAATAAAGTTGTTGTTCAGCTGTTGTTCTGCTAAAGTTGTTGTTTTTTTCTGCTGTGGAACCCTTCCTCTTACCGCCGTTCCTTTTCTTTCTCTCTCTCTCTCTCTCTACGTAGGTGTAATGGTGTTGCAAGTCCGACTTAGTCGCACGTCCCCATTTTTTTTTCTTCTGTCCGTTACCATCATGCTTGTATTTATTTTTCTGTTTTTTATTTTTTTTGCCAAAATGTAAAAGAGCGGTCTACTCCAGAGCGATTAAGGTTGTTTAGCATTCTCATCGTCGTATTGTAGGATTCTTTGTATTTCTTGTTAGACACTGCATGTTGGTGTCGGATACTTGTGTCGATCCCCGACCTCTTGCACCACCTCGTTCCTATTACCCTAGGGTCTACTTCGTCTGTTTGTCTCTCTCTCTCTTTCTTTCTCTCTCTGTATGCTGTTTCCTTTGGGATTATCTGTCTGGGTTTTACTCGAGGTTTCGCGGTTCACTATTTTTGTACGTTTTCCCCCGGACAACGAGCACTGGCGCATCCTGCTCTAGTTGCCTCGGGACTCGCGTCTCCATTTTTGCCCTTTTTCCTTATCTAATTTGTCCTTTTTCCTCATTAATCCTTCATGTGCATAGCAATTGTATAGGAGTTGTATTTTCGTTTGCATAGAATAACAGGGGCGAGTTAGCGGACAACGTCAGTTGTAGCATACGTGATGTTAAAACCCAGAGACTATAGGGACGACGAAAACAGACACACACGGCAATTCTTTCAATGTCAGAGATAGGTTTCCCTTACAGGAGGTCACATAGATATATAAAGAAATACAACCTTGTGCCGTAGCTGTATCGCGCGGTTTCTGCATATAACTTACGTAGCACGGTTTAGTTGACCCCTCGCGTTACATTCGCAAGGATCGTGCGTATAGTTGAAGTAATTTACTTCGACATATGACCCAAAATAACTTCCCCGCTCGCGCGTGTCAGACAGGGAGATCAACCTGACCGCAACGTGTTAAATTTATCACAAATGAAAAAGTGAGCTTGATTACTGAGCCTTCCATATCTTAACTTTACATTTCCCCACCTCCATATTTTTAGGTTAATAGGGGTATACCGTTACTTTTTGCAGGGTGGTCCCAGCGTTCCAGACTGACCCTGTCGACAGGCGGTGGGGCCCTGTCACGCGACATGTACCACAGGGCTAGCTTCGCTGGAAATAAAACGCTCATGGAACTTGTACCACAGCCCAACCACAAGAGAATCAACGGGGGACAATACGACTAGCGAGAGTGACGTAACAAAGGAGGTGGGGGAAAAAAACGAACACAAAACAGCAGAACAAAACGCACAGTGTATCTTTTGACATTGCAGAACGCTTAAGGTTCACAGGTGTCTAGTGAACTACCAATGAGAAGAACTGGAGGAAAGAATTCCCGATCGTGTGCTAGGAGTTAAGACACAACCAACGCGTTTGGAATGGCTCAGTTATCAAGCAAGGGCCTTTATGAGGGAGGGCCGTTCACCGGTGCCTCCAGACGGTTCTTTCCGCGCTTGATGTTGAGGAAGCACCGTAGTTTACTGTACCCATGTCCCTGTAACTGAACCACATATCAGACAGGAGCCATTTGAGGACAAGATAAATGCCTTGGAAGACCCACATCTTTGCCATCGGAAACAGGGCAGCGCAATCTCTTGCTGTCTAGCTGCGAAAGTGTCTCAGTGTTCCTGGTAACCGTTGTTTTGACACTCTAACGACCAAGCAGAGCAATGCGAGTCAGTCATTTATAGCGTCCTCGATAAACTGCACCGGTGCGCCCCGGTGCGACCTGGTGCGGCTTGCCATCCTCGATAAACTGCACTGGTGCGCACTGAACGTCCTTGATTAAAGGAGTGCACCCGTTCAGTGCAGCACTGAGTTGCCCCGAACTCACACCGAGAAAATCGGCCGAGCACCAGAATGCAATCCCAAGAAGCATCGCGATTGCCGGAAGCACGGAGGAAGGCGGAAGCGGCAAGAAGCCAGTTGTAGCCGTGCAAGTAGCAGCAGACAGTCATCAGTGACAGTCATCGTCAGCATGGCATTCGATCGGTGCCGCTCGCCAGGTGCCTCTCGTTACGGGTCGCGCAGCCTACGAGCCACAACGAGCACAGATCTCTAGGTAGCGCATGCTAGTATCCATCAGATCCACCAGTGCAGTGCAGTTTCATGTTCGATAATGCCTCCGCCCAGGGCACCGCCAGTGTAGAGCGCCACGCACCACTGTAGTTTCGGGGCAATTCCGGAGCAAGTTTATCGAGGACGCTATTAAGTGTTGGGACACTGCTCTCGCTGTACAGGATGGAATCTGATGCTCTACGCTGTGTCTTGCTCACGATAGATCCGGTTGATTTTGGCATGACGATGGCTAGATTGCGGCATGTGTAAACAATGGGCCGCTTCTCTGGACATTGTGTCAAACACGTTTAAATGCGGTTGCTGTATAGGTTTTATCGTGGGCGGCAAATTTTTGGCGAAACTCTTTTTGAAATGCTATAAAGCTCTTATTTATACCATTTCCGCTATGAACATGTTAGAAGAGTGCAAGCGAGCTGGTGTAAGCTCCTCAGACTCAAGGAAATGCTGAATAGGATATTTATTTCGCTGCTCTACGAAATGTTCACAATATGACAAAATGTCTATATATAAGTATCCTTGTCTAACCATTTCAGCGTACCTCAAGCACAGTCTGACGACCACGTGGTTGTGGACAGGTGACATGGCCCTCTAAAGTCACGCACGGACCAATACGATTGTTTGCCCTACAAAACGTTGTAACAAGCGAACGTAGCCTGAACTCGAGCCCAATTTCTCCATATTTTTTAAAAAATTTACTTATCAACTTATCAAGCCCCGTGATTTGCATGCGTGATTAGTAAATCATAGCCTGAGCTCTGGTCACGAAAAAAAAAGAAGACACGACACGAATGGCTCAACCTAGATGGATCAAGGCTAGTGTGGATTTTCTTCACCAGCTTGCATGTCCATTTGTTATCTTATCCGTCATTAGTAAAGCATCAAAATTAGTACCCGTCACATGTGTTGAGCTAGCATAAGGTAGTGATTTATCCATCAAAACTCATTTTATTCGTCTATGTGCAACTGCACATAACTGCTAACTTTTTCTAAGTGAGGCTGCCAAGTCAAAATATAGGACGCTTATTTTGTTAGCTCTGAGTATCAGCGCCGGAGAAGATTTACAAACATCCCGGCAGCTATTACAATGAGAGGAAAGAAGGAAAAGGAAAATGATGACTGGTGGTGGCGTAGGTGGTGTTGCCTTCGCTTGCCAAAGTCGGCAAAACAAGCGTGCCTATCAACGTGCACCAAGCGGTGTCGCGAGAGCAAATTACACAATGCAAGTGATTTATGTCCAGGACGACGGTACACAGGCGTCTCCTGTATTACCACGTTCTGTCATATGTAATTGGTTCATGTCAGCTCAGTGTCATTTATCATCCTACGCCGCACTTCTTCTGCGTTATCTTGTTTGACCGGTTGCTGATTAACACCTGCCCTCGTCCGACATTCCCCGTAAATATGAGTGATGGAAAAGAGCGAGAATGCTTCGCCAAAAATTTAACTGAACTCTGCTGACGGTAACTACTCAAAACTTGACGTTTTCAGTAGTTAGCGCAAAGATACTTCTCTAACTGGTTTCCCCGTATGTTCAAATCTGTGAGAATGAACAAGACGTCCGTTCTAGAATGCCTAATTAAAAATAGGACAGCCCCCAGTGCTCGGGGAACGAAGAAGGACGGACGACAAGGCGCTGAACTGACAAACGAAAACTATAATGCCTGCAGTACACACACACCCTAACTGCAACTCCCTCATACCAACTAGTACTCGAAGACAACGATACACACATCCAGATGTCTGTTGGAAGGCCTAGTTTAAGCACGACATCCTGCATCTTGAAGATCATGCCGAATTATCAGTAAGATCTCCGCTGACACGTTTCCCACAAGACGCACCTGAACAACCTCATGTAATGCCCGCAAGGGCCCTTGAGGTATTATTAATAAATAAATAAATAAATAAATAAACACATCATAGGCTGCGAACCGGGTCTGGCTGGACCCGTAGATAGCGCGAATCCGCCATTTTATAAAATGTCAACGGCGCATGCGCAAGACGGTGGCGTATCCTATCGGGACTTTGGCGAAACACTTTGGTTGTCATTCGTCGTCTGCCATCACGTATACACATGGTAAAGGGTTGCACATTTTTGCGTATGCTGTCATCAACCCGTGGGCATTGAGAACATCCAAGAGGCTGACGTGCATATAGTAGAACGCGCTCCAAAGACACATTGCAGATACTCTGGATGATACTGTGCCATTCCTTGCCAGATACGATCCAAAGTGGGCGCTCGACCATATCCGATTTCTTTTTCTTTTTTTTTTTTTTTTCAAGAAATTGGTGCAGGTAGAAGACCCACGTGGAACAGTAGTTCTGGAGGACGTAGCTCAAAATACCTTTAATTTTAATAGAGACCTTTAATTTTTTAGAGGCCTAAGTAAGTACGGTAAAGTCAGAAAAGTTTGGTAAGGTGGGGCAAGATAAGACACGGGGCAAGACGCGACATTTTTTGCTCGACGCTGCTTGTCGCAGAGACACGTTTCTCCATATGCTTGAAACTTCACTCATAGGTGTCTCTGCATGTCCTCTTTATTGCACGTGTGAATTGTCCGGATTGGTGTATGCGCTGAAGAAAAAATAATCGGTTACTTCTGTCTGGAATGTAAAGACCTGCAAAAAAGGCGCGATTTTCTGTCGTCCTTTTTCTTATCATCTGTGCAGCAGCCTTTCGCAGGCTTATTGTGTCAATATGAGCTCACATCCTATTTCTTTATTCATTCGTCTAGATATATGCCAAATATGGGCACTCTTGGTTATCCGATGTTGAACAGAAAAAATTAATGCATCCGATGATATGCACGGGCAAGACACGACAATTTAATGTAATTTAAATTTAATGCAATTTAAATATAATGTAATTTAGAAACGTATAAGCCAACGATTAGTTGGCTTTATGCTTGTTCCTCAGCGATTTCATTTTTGCATGTTGCCTAGGATTTTCCAGCACACACACACATACATTGGATGATGATGAGGTGGGCGATTCACCGCCGCTGAGGTGGTACACCTCCCTATTGCGCGTTTGGAAAGGATGAGGGGATGATGATGGGGGCTTTCAGAGAGCCGTCACCAGACCGGTGGAGCACAAGTACCCCGCAAGAAGACGAAGGCCATGCATCTGGTGGGCAGCGTTCGACCACGGTCCTGTTTCCTAAGATATTTCCAGCAAAGCAGAAGCGCGCGCAAAAGCGAGCGACCAGCGACACATCAGACTAGCGGTGCCTTGCTTGCAAAACACAGTGGAGCAAAATAGCCGGGTTCTGTGTGGTTTTATTTTATTGTGGGCTCAAGGGGGTTGTGTAGGGGCCCACGGTCTTTACTTTGTCTGATTGGATTGCAAAAACTAATTAGTGTAGTTCATTACCACGGCGTGTCTCATCTTGCCCCACGCGATGTCTCGTCCTGCCCCGAGGGTTGGGGCAAGATGAGACAATCTGCATTTTTGAATTTCTTGTTCTATGTTTATTTTAGACCGGCTACGTCCGTTCTGCATTTACAGATTAGAAGCTCTAGACCCCGGAGAATGTGCCTATGGCTAGCTTTTTTTTTAAGAACACGAAAAATAAAAATTACATGTTCAATTGCATATTTCTGTCTCATCTTGCCCAACTTTCCTCTATACCTCACGTTTTTCACATTTATTCACCCGCGCTTGATGTGGCACGATACCGCGTGTGATTTTTATGTAGTGGAAAGGTGTACTATCACACACTGTGTACGATATGCAAAACGGGTTTCTATGTCGACCTCTAGTGGTGCGCCTAAACGGCGCCATTTCCCTTCTGTTCGTGAGTTTTTAATTGCTTTCGGTAGCAACTCAGGAGCGATGTATTCACTGCCCCTTATTGAGTGGGGTTCCAGGTATGTCCTCAAAAAGTTTCGTGTGCGTGTGCATAGTACATCGCGTGTTAGCGGAGCTCAAAACTGTAAAATTTACAATTTTACCAATTTTCGAACGCCATTTTCGGGATGTGGCGGTCCATGTCCACACAACTGCAACGTGCTTTTCGAAAAAGAAGACATTCCACTACATAATAGTAAAAATTTGGAAAGTACTTTTTGAGACGCGCGAGAATTTCTCCTATTATTATTGTTTTTTGTTTTTCTGGACCACTCTTGGCATTCTGCAGATACGTTGAAGTCCGCTTTCTAACCACGTTCTGCAGTGACAAACGACAACAACAATAAATGATGGAGAAGCTGATGATGACATGGGATGAAGTGGTGGGGCATAGGATTGAGGAGAGTGCTCTCCTCAATCCTACTACTGGAATGAATCCCAGTACACCGCTCATCCAATTATTGCGTATATCCGCCTACGTCACAAACAGAACCCCAGCCAAGAGGTGAGATCATATGTGGTGACCTCGGACTCTACGCAGCATACCAATACCACGGTACACGCTTTCCAAAGAGCATTCTTGGAAGATTTTTTGTTTAAGCGTGCACACTTATCGAAGGTGCACTACTTCACTGACGGCTGTGCTGCTCAATACAAGAACAAGAAGACTCTCTGTGCCACCGCAAGCAAGATTTCGGCGTCAACGCCAACTGGAGCTTCCACGCAACATCACATGGGAAAGGACAATGCGACGGCGTAGGCGGGACGGTTAACAGGCTTGCTGCAAAAGCAAGCCTCCAGTTAGTTGTTGACGGCCAAATCCTGGCACCAAAAGATCTCTACAAATGGGCCAGAGACAATCTCAAAGTTCAAGCGTTATGAGTGTCAAAGGAGGATGTGGCGCAAGAAAATAACCTTCTCGCTGATGGACACCAGCACTCTATCGCCGTGCCAGGCACAAGAAGACTACACCATTTTCAACCCATATCTACCACAGCAACAGAAATGAAGCGAACATCATTCTTCGGATACGCAAGTGTTTGGCATACATAAGATCATTTAAACCGAATCTGATCTAAAGCTACAGTATGTGTTAGTGTTGTTGTCATGTTTTCTGTCAGCAAAAGGATACATGCACGACAATTTCTGTTACTTGCAACGGAAAAAAAAAAAACACAAAACACTGGTAATGTGGACAAACGGCAAGGAAGAGAAAGGAAGATACCAAAGAAACAGAAAACAAGGACATATTGGAAGACACAGACACCTATTGCTTCTTTGTCACTGCAGAACGTGGTTAGAAGGCGGTCTTCGACGTATCTGCAGAATGCCAAGAGTGGTCCAGACAAAAAAGAAAATTTCTCGCGCGTTTCAAAAAGTACTTTTCCAGTTTCTTACTATTATGTAGTGGAATGTCTTCTTTATCGAAAAGCACTTTGCAGTTGTTTGGACATGGACCGCCACATCCCGAAAATGGCGGTCGAAACTTTGGAAACTTGCATTTTTTTTTTTTTTTTTCATTTTCGAGCTCAGCTAACGCTCGATGTTCTATGCACACGCACATGAAACTTTTTGAGGACATACCTGGATCCCCACTCAATAAGGGGCAGTGAATACATCGCTCCTGAGTTGCCACCGAAAGCAGTTAAAAACTCACACACAGAAGGGAAATGGCGTCGGTTAGACGCGCCATTAGAGGGCGAGGGAGAAACCCGCCTTGCATAACGTACACAGTGTGTGATAGTACACCTTTCCACTGCATAAAAATCACATGCGGCATCTTGTCACATCACGGGTGAATAAATCTGAAAAAGCTGAGGTACACTTTTCTGACTTTACCACACACATTTAGGCCTCTAAAAAGTTAAACGCAACGTATTTTGAGCTGCGTCCTCCAGAACTATTGTTCCACGTGAGTCTTCTACCTGCACCAATTTTTTTTTTTTTAAATCGGTGATGGTCGAGCGCCCACTTTGGATAAACAAGGCCGTAAGCGTGCCTGTAGATTAGTTCGTTAATGAATGCGCCGTATTGAAGGTCGCTACCTCACGCTATGGGTCTCCCTCACTGGGACGCTCATTTGAGGCCAAGTTTTAAGGCTACTTCTGCCGCTCTAAGTGCACAAATTACCGAGGCGGTCCATCCTGAGAAGGGAACACTGCGTAGAGTAATTGGCGGAGCGTCGCGGCCGTGATGTCCACTTTTATCGGGTTCGCTAACGGTTGTTACCATCAGGAACAGCAGAGATTATGCGCCGGTGTCTCCTTAATCACCTAGTGATATTACGCGAGCGGTTCCGTAATTTTTGTGCCAAGTTTTATTACGTCGAACCAATGCTGATCCTTTGTGATGCACACGACGCCTGTGGGCAGGATTACGATAGGCTCGTGTGACAGGTCTGCTAGGATTATAACAAAATGCAGGATGGGATGGGAAGGATTAATGTGGAAACGTTCGTCCTAATCGCTTTGCTAACAACACAAGGAAACGATGACACTATCAAGTTTTTTCTTCGCTGTTGATGGCCCGGCTGGAGATTGTTTGCGACTGTTACATTGTGCACTGTCAGCTGCTTATGGAGGTGTTTCTGAGACCTATGCGGTGCGTGAAGCGTGGTCACGTGCTTCGCAAGAAAGGCTGCCCTACGTGTGTGTGTCATGATATGATATGTCACGATTACTGTATTTTGCACAAATGACGGTTGTTAAGAAATGTTACAATATTCTATATGTGTAATCTTCGGTTGTGACTGTTAACAGTGTACATCTCAAGATAATATACTTGTTGTAAATATTATCGTTCGTAATTTCCTTCTGTACAATAAAACGTTGTTTACAACAACGCTTCGTTATCTGCATGAGCCAGCATAAATGATATCGAATGTAACTAGAGATGTGTTTTGGTGGTACTGGACTTCTTTACCCTGGATATTCAGCCACTAGGTCATGAAAAGGTCGCTCGATCAGTCATTATTTAAGGCTAGACCATTTTTCAAAATCGTGAAATTTGCACGTACTTTGAGGTATCCGTTGCCAGGTTTCTCTACGTAAATCAGCCAGAACCGCAATCACCCATTAGGGCCACGTGTGCTATAGAGCTATGGAGCTGACTGTAGTCGTCTCTGAGCTAATGGCAGGACAAAACCGCTTAGCCGCCCAAATACGACACCGACGTCGAAGGTGGTTGTCCTTCGTGCGCTCATGGTGAGTGTGGTTTCAGTGCAGTCTTTTCTCCCATAGGTGATCGCTTACGTCTGCACTTCATTGTCTAGGCCTTTCTTTCTTTCTTTTTTTTTTTTTTTTGTGCTTTCAAGTTTACGTTTGATTTCACCGGCGGGCCTAAGACACACGGCCCTCCCGGGGGCAACGTGCCTTCCGCAGCACCGGCAGGGAGGTCGCTCGGTAATAACGATGCGTTTCCATTCATCTCGAGACTGGTTTCATGTTACCCCTCGCTGGCCCTTCTACAAGTGAAGTTCCTTCTACTCTTGCGTTATGTTCCAGTCAGCGAACGAAAAAGAGCACCGTTAGCTTCCTAATAAACGAAGCCAGCTACAGGCAAGAAAGCTCTCCCTCACTTCCGGAGGTCGTTTCTGCACTTAGGACACTCTGTCGCAATTTCGTGAACCTCGCAGTCAAAGGTGAAAGCAGTAGCGTTACCGAATCGAACGCTGCAACGGTCACCCTGAAGCAGGGGTTGTCGTCTCTCTCATTACTGCTACATCTCAGTCTCGCGTGTTCCACTCTACTGTGTCATCCTTTTGTTGTTGTTTGGATCGATGGGACGACATGCACGCACTACTGCGATTACAAGAGGGGCTG
This sequence comes from Ornithodoros turicata, assembly GCF_037126465.1. Taxonomy (NCBI): domain Eukaryota; kingdom Metazoa; phylum Arthropoda; class Arachnida; order Ixodida; family Argasidae; genus Ornithodoros; species Ornithodoros turicata. Next base: position 29,026,944 of record NC_088209.1, read on the forward strand.
GGTTCGGATGTTTGCCACAGGTAAAAATATGGGCTACGAACACGACGAGCTAGCGCAGTTTTATTGCGTTACGATTGAGGCGGTGACGAATTGGTCTCGGCGTATAGCAGTCTATCAAAAAAGAGACATACTCTATGTCTCGTAAAGCGTACACTGTGAGAAAACCGAACTCACACACAAACGAACTCTAAGCACACCGAAGTTTATGCAAAGTTTCGGGACTATTTCTAGTGATGGGGGATAAATATCAGGGTCAGGGGGTAACATGGGGAGAGACTATACAATCCAGGGCACCTTTTTCAGAGTGTAGAACTGTCTTATGGTAGCACTTTCCGGCTTAATACTCCAACCAAGCTGTCAAGAAACACGTGAGAAACTCAACAGAAATGTACTCATCAGATACTAATCAGAAACACGGTGGCCAATTTTAAACAGAAATACATCAGAAACTCGTTAAAAAGTCATCAGAAATTCTGATGAGTGTGATGTCAAAAGTCATTGACTTTTCTTTAGAAACTCATTACGATTTTTTGTAAGGGTATGTTGCACGGCTCCACGATGATAAAGCTGAGCGATGGGCAAAATTACAAACATGATAACCACAACAGTACTTTGTGCAAGTATATGGTGTATATGTAAGCTTGCTCAGGTTTATCATCACCGAGTTTGTCCACCAGCTTGCCTGCGTTTATGCCTCCCTCCCCGTTGCATAACCATTTTTCTTTTCTCTTCCTTTTTTTTTTTTCTACCAGACTTTCTTGAGGACTTTGCATGTTACCGAACGTGACGAATTCGGTATTCCAAGTATACGGATACGCCAGCATGTTGTGTAAGGCGCAAGCAGACAATTTTAATCGTACTGATGCTGAAGAATTGGCAATGACAGAGCCTGCGCAATAAACCTTTTAAATAGCGAGAGCGCAATATATTCAATGAAGCGCGAAGTGATTCCCTTCTAGTTTGGTTTCACTGTCGATTTCATTACTGTAAGTTCTGCAAGGTGTGGTGCTCTCTCCGCATACAAAGAAAGACAAGCAAGACTTGCGACGCTTCCCGGGAGTGTCTAATTGAGTCAATATGTTAATGCGCGGTTCAAATGCTCTGAGCAGGCGCGCACGGGTGCAGAACTTTCAAAGCACAAAGCGGTCTTACTGAAGGCCCAGCAATAATCGATGGTAGCTGTTTTTCTTTTTTCCTTTTCATAGCGCTTGATAGGTGCGACGCTTTGTCTTAAGGCGGCAGCGCAGACTAATGCAAGATTAATTGTATTATTGGTGGTATAATGAAGTGTCAGAGTATATGAGCAATGCTTTGCTAACATAAGCTTCCGCAGGCGAGAGGAGACGTGGTGTTGTTTTCATTTTGGTAATCCGCAACTGAACCTAGGCAAGCTGGTGTATTCAGGTATCGAAATACTCAACGTCCTAGCAACACAGTTGCCTTCAGCTATATACCACAGCGCGATAACTGGATCACGAGCGGAGGACAATTTTTCACCGGAAAACCGCTGAAGCCGGAAAACTGCCCACATACTTCCCACACTTAAAGTGGGATTTCGCGTTTTTATGTGATGCGATTTTATTAACACGTGATGCGATTTTATTTCGCGTTTATGGTGCTGATACACTTGGCTTTTTTATAGTAGTTTAACTTCCTTTAGGGTGCCTCAAATACATCTAGGAAATCCACCAAGGAAAGAGGGTGAGGCGAGAGGTGGTCCACTTGCATGCACGCCTGAGGCGTCTTCAGTGCATGTCAGGACTATACCTGCGTCACCAGGACCTTCCAACACACATAGAAGCCGTGGGGAGATGCATCCGCTTCTGAAGCCTTTGCGATGATGAAAATAAACACTGTTGTTTCAAAAGCAGCACGTGCCTTCGGGAGCAGAGCTTTCCTTGTCCACGAAAACGGTAAAGAACTCCCGAGATGGCAAAGAAGCAGGCTGCGGGTGATGGACATCCATAATTAAAACAGATACCGAAGGACACATAAAAGACACGTCGTGTTGTGACCGTGTCGTGTATGTGTCAGTCTCTGGGTTTTAATTATGGATATAACTACTCGATGTTTAGATCGTTAGATGTTAGATCATTAGATTATTATAGAAGCGTTCAACATTAGAAAGCTAACAAAGAAGTTCAGCTAACATAAAACAATGAAGTATATGAGCTCCATAGACGCGAAAAAAAAATCACAATATAAGTGTGGTGAAAGCGGCAATGAGCAATAATTGTCCGGCTTCGGCGGTTATGTTGTGACTCAGCAATAATTGTCCGGCCTCAACAGTTGTTTTGATGAGCAATTGTCCGGGATCCCTGGGCCACTGACACAGTTACTTTAAAGGACTTCCAAACGTGGCCATCGGTGATAGTCGTTACATGTAAACAGGAGCAGAGTCCGGTTCAGGTCTCCGGTTCCAGCCCTCACGAGCAGACTGGTCGACATAACCATGCGGGAAGTCCCTGGTGTTACAAGACACGAGGTATCTTACGCAGTTCATGTTTCTCGTATTAAAGTACGAAAACAGGATCGAGGGCTTTCCAGAGTGAGTGTCAAGTTTGACAGTTGGGTACAAGCTCCGGCAAAAGAAAAAAAAAAGAAAGAGCTGATGCCTCATGAACCACCCCGATGCGATATTAAAGTCAATTACCAAAACGTATAATTTAATTAGGTGAGGACGTACATGATGTCTCGGTGCTTGTGACGCAATAAAATTTCAATAAAACACTTTGTTCATGTAAACCATCGTGAAAGCAGGGACTTGAAAACAGCACGTTACATATAGTCATCGACTTCGTCGTGCACATGACGGTACACACGTAGCATAAATATACTTCGTGACAATGGGACAATAAGTTAGCATGAGTCGTTTGTCCCTATATTTGCTACAGGACGGTCGGGACGCTGAGCGTCCAAGGACACGTCACAATGTATGAAACGCGTCATAGGGAAGGTCCCGAAGGTACCGTACTGCATCAATCTTTATAAGGTGGAATTGGTACAAAGTTTTGTCTGCCATCCTGTGGATCGTAATACACGTAGTACCGAGGTCTGTACCTTTTACCGTAATTGTGGAAGGGACTGAACACCGGTATAGAACTGGATGCAGCTGGTACGTAATCGTCGTAAGGGTAGTACCGTGCTGGTACATGCGGGTACTTCTTCGGGAACACACTACGCCTAGGTGGGTACTTCACCTTCCTCCAGTGTACCTTAACAACTCCACTGTTATTGTGCTCACAGTTTACGCCTCTGCAAGGCGGTTTCCGAAGGTACGCCTCCACGGTATCTCTCACATGTTTCGGTGGGATGTACTCCTTATGATAAGGTACAGGCCGATACCTATATCTAGGGCGATAAGGGACCGCGTAACTGGCACCAGTGATATGGTCGATAGGGTGATAGTAACTGTGGTGGCGCCTTTTTAGGCCAGGAGCGTGGGAAGGAGCAAGAAAGTAGCGACGTTTCGGAGGACCGTACGCGATTCGCGGAGGATATGGTATAAAAGAGTGTTTCGATGCAGATTCGGACGGATAGTAAGAGCTAAAATAACTCTGGGGAGCACCGTCATCTGCGCTGTACGACCCCAAAAGATGAGACAGAGGATCTTGCGCGTGGTCGACGCCTTTCAGGGCTTCTGGAAACCGGACGACATCTATTCTCGATGTTTCCAAAGAACCGGTCGACATGGCTTTCGTCCCGCAGACGATGGTAGTTGTTACGCACAAGACGACTGCAGTATCCCATACCTGAAAGAAGAAAAAAATAAATCATATAACATGCTGTCCTTTTAGGTCGCCCGTTAAGTAAAAAAATCTATCAACTTTAAAGCAGAGAAAGTGATGTCACTGAAACGATACAACAGTGTCACGACCGGGCACATCGAGGGTCGTTACGAAAAGTACGTTCTCTTTCTGGCGGGGGAATCACAATTTGTCTGTGATTGACCCTTCCACCGCAACCACGCGAGCGTTTGAGCCCGCTAGCCGCGACCACTATTGGCGCTGTTCGTAACGTACGCCGATATGATTGCACCCGGATTGCCGAATGATATGAACGATGGTCGAGTAACATCGGGCCGCCGTCTGACTCCCCTGTGAGCGATGATTTTCGTGATCGATCGTCCACCAGAGTAATCATCTTGAACAGCTGCTTCAACCATTGTTGTCCCTGTCAGCATGCCAGCAGACAGAGGTTCTGAGAGATGTTGCAAGGAATGCTATGCGTGGCACGTCGCTCGTTGACGTCGACGTTACGGGCGCGTTGGATGCTTCACTATTCTCTTACTCTATTCCTCCTCCACTCTTTTTGCAGGCCTAGATGATGAAAGATCCTGCAATGTGGCAAACCATCCCGTGAAAGAGAGAGACAGAGAGAAGAAAAAGCTGCATTTCGTTGGGATGTATGAAGATAGCCTCGGTTCGTTTTGCGATTCGGACACGACAAATGGATGTGATCAGCGCGCATCCTCTCATGAGGGGGGGGGGGGATTTATTGGCAGAAAAAAGGAAAAGGAAAGATAAAAGGGGGAAGGTCAGCCATGCAGCACGCCGGCTTGCTATTCCCTAAATATATATATATAATATAAAGAAAGAAAGAAAGAAAGAAAGAAAAATATATATATAAAAGAAAAAAATGAAAAAGAGAGGAACACGCAGCTCGTTCGGTTGACTACTTCTCTGACACGTTGACGTCGGCGTCTAGTTATATTATGCGAGCCATAAGAATAAATAAATAAACAAACAAATAAATAAATAAAAAGGATTATGCATCTATACTTCACGCGCACTGAAGCCCTGTTTGAACGCATCAGAGGTTCCGGGTCTGGATCCTTCCTACTGTGACGATCGCAAGTGAAGCGCAATGAAGCGTGTGACCTATCCCAAGGCCGCTGCTCTAGCGTTTCAGAATTTCGAGTGGCAGCATCAGTTCCTGACATTTCAACGTTGCTATCACGTACGTTGCTGTAAAACATTTTCGACCACTAAAATCTTTCAAATCTTTTTCAACTGCCACATTGCTCGAGAAAGGTACCGTGTCACGACTGGGGGGGTCCGTTTGTGTCAGTGCGGCTGGCAACAATGCAAGAGCGGATGTTTAGAATGCGCCTGTGTGTCCCTGATGTTTGCTGACGTGACTTGGTAGCTACATAGCGCAGTGTATATGGCACCATCTTCGCCCTTGAATCGGAGGGCGTGAGTTCGGTTCTCATTGCGGGTGTCCTTTCGTCAGCTGACATTCTTCAACCTAAGATTGGAACTGGTTTTCATGTATGTTTTTCCATGTTTCGTGGCCTTACTACTAGGCCTATTACGTTTCTGCTGTATCGTATGGTGTGTATATCGTATACAGGGTGTCCCAGAAAACGTGTCATTGAATTATAATAAAAAAAACTACGACACCTAGAATCATGCGGTCAACGGCATGTGATTTTACTAGGGTTTTGCCACCTCCTTGTATGAATGTCATGTAACATAAGTTTAATTATGCAAATTTTATGCAAACGCGGAAATTAGTCAACTAAATTGCATTTTTACCCCGCCAATGTGAAGAGCGTGCCGAATTTACTCAAATTCATCATAATTGACAGGGATATTGAGGAGCTATCCCATCGGAAAAAAATAGCCGAACATCATGCTCCTCTGAGCACCACGAGTACAGCACGCGACGACTTTTTGAGCGCCATCGCTGTCACTCCGACGAAAGGAGGTTGGAAACCCAGCCCACAGAGTGATGGTAGAAAAAGTGACAGTTCCTGAAATTGGGAAACTGAAGGCATGACCCAAGCGGAAGCCAGATGCGATATGCCATGCCTGTGTTATCTCTTTCTACTATCCCGGTGTGGGCCGGGTTTCCAACCTCCTTTCGTCGGACTGACAACGATTGCGCTAAAAATACGTCGCGCGCTATGCTCCAGGTGCTCCGTAAAGCATCATGTTCGCCTATTTTTTTCCGATGGGATAGCTCCTGAATATCCCTGTCAATTATAATGAATTGGAGTAAATTCGGCACGCTCTTCACATTGGTGCGGTAAAAAAGTTACCTTCACTTGGCAACTTTCCGAGTTCAGTTCGCAAAAATTTATATAATTTAACTTGCGTTACATGACATTCGCATAAGGAGGTGGCAAAAACCTAGTAAGAACAAATACCGTTGGCTGCATAATTCTAAGTGGTGTAGTTTTTTATATTATGATTCAATGACACGTTTTCTGTGACACCGTGTATTTTTTTTTTTTTGATTGCGTGTTAGCGCCGCCATGAGACTGTGGCAATCAGCGGAGTACAGACATGGACAGATGGAGAGAGGACAGCAGGGAGGTGTGGGGTACAGGGGGGTTAGTATGCGTCCTGGGTCGACTTCAGGGGGAACTGTGTCGACATTCGTCTGGAAAGCCTTCGGAAAACCCAGGGAAAACCTAAGAGAGCATAGTCACCACCTCCCGGTCTTCAGCACGACCTTGGCTACAACAAACGAGCGGACGCCTTAGCCCACTCGGCCATACCGCTGGTACACCCTGTATATACAGGGTGTTTCACGAAAAATGAGTCAAAGTTTAAAGAAAATGGTTCATCGCACATCAAAAAGATGGACTGCATAGTGTTACCAGTGGTGTGAGGATACTATTTTTGTTTTGTAATTCATTAATTAAGTGAAATTAATTAGTCAGTTTTTAATTGTAAGGATTAGAGCCAAAATGTCAATGAGAAAGCTGTAGCGGGCGATACAACAACGCCAACCCCGTTGATTGCAACCTTGTACCTCTAACGGATCCTTTCTTTTCCCAACTCCAAAGACAAATGTCGGCTTACTGCAGCAATGGACGCGGTCAAGGAGTTAGAACATAAATGGGACAAACCACCTGCAGACTCTCAACTAAGTGAAGATTATTCAAAGACGAAGCATTTATAGAAAAGAAAAACTCTATACGTCATCATAGCGTATATCAGAACCCAGTACTTGTATATACTTATACCATATACTTGAACTTGTACCAACTACCCCGCTTTGTCCCTCTTGTCCAAAGACTAATTCTCAGGTTTGCAAAAAACCGACGCGGGACCTGTCGCAGTCGCGCGAGAAGCGCAGGATCACAGCTCTATCGAACGCTATCGAACGCTATCGAACGCTATCGAACGCTATCGAACGCTATCGAACGCTATCGAACGCTATCGAACGCTATCGAACGCTATCGAACGCTATCGAACGCTATCGAACGCTATCGAACGCTATCGAACGCTTTCGTCGAACGCTATCGTCGAACGCAATCGAACGCTATCGTCGAACGCTGTTTTCGAACGCTATCTTCGAACGCTATCTTCGAACGCTGTTTTCGAACGCTGTTTTCGATTCGAACTCTGTTTCCGAACGCTGTTTTCGAACGAAGACTAGTCGTTGACATTTTGGCTTGATATTGACTCCCCGCGCGTCTGCGACAGGTCCCGAGTCTTTCTTTTTTTTTTCCTTTGCAAACCAGAAAATTAGTCTTTGGAGCCGGGAAAAGAAAGGATCCCTTAGAGGTACAAACTTGCAATCAACGAGTTTCGTGTCGTTGTATCGCCGGCTACAATTTTCTCATTGACATTTTGGCTCTTAATCCTAATACCGTATTTTCACGCGTATTAGCCGCACCGCAGATAAGCCGCAGGACTCGTTTTTAGATACATTTTGAAAATGTTTTTTGCAGGTAAGCCGCACTCGCAGATAAGCCGCGGGTAATACGACGCGACTGCTTTGTGCGCTAAACCAGTGATGCACATACAAAATCAACAGAGACGCTCAACGCTTGTCAGCGCCGTACTCCCTGCCAGCTGCCCTGTTCCCGTACTTGTCCGCGAAGTCGACGACTTTTACTTTAAAGCCGCTGTCGTGGCTGTGCCTCAGCGTTGGAGCCATGCCTCACCTCTAACTGCCGTGCCCCTGTCCACGAATGCTGCTGCTCTCGGCAAATGAGAACTGACGCTTAGCTGACCACGTTTTATCCCGATGTCAGGTGTGTTGAACCCTTCCTGTGGGTCTGCCGACAAAGGAGACCGTAGGGAAGGCCATAAACCCTGTCCACATTCCGGTGTCGGCATGATGTATAACAAAGGAGGTCAGTTCTAGTGTTCTACTAAGATCGGATTGTGCCCTTGTTGCGTGTTTTTCGTGGATTGACGGGTTTGTCCACTCGAATGTGGAGTGGACCCGCCCCTGTTCGGTATTGTTCGTGCACTGGCAGGGCGGTCCTGTTCCGAAAAACATGAGGCACTGTCGGCCCTTTCGTTTACCCCGGGGTATGGGGAAAGTACCAGGGAAAAAATAGTCACCAGATAAGCCGCACCCACGGATAAGCCGCAGAGCGTCCGCGAAAAAAATAAATCGCGCATAAGCCGCGGCTAATACGCGTGAAAATACGGTAATTAAAAAACTGACTAATTTATTTCGCTTATTTAATTAATTACGAAACAAAAAATAGTTCCTCACACCACTGGTAACACTGCGCAGTTCGTCTTTTTGGTGTGCGATGAACAACTTTGTTTTAAACTTTGGCTTATTTTTCGTGAAACACCCTGTATATCTGCTATATCGTATGTAGTATATCGTGCAATGATGTGTATGCGTGGGAGTGAGGGGTAGTGCCTATATAGCATCGATTCGCTGATGACGGCGCGGGAAAAGAAGGCTTTTGTGGTTCCAAAGAACTGGGTCACTGGCTCAGGTCGTCAATTACACGCCAGGGAGCACTTAGGCGTAACTATGTTGGGAAACATACATTAGCTTCTGTTAGAGAAGCAATGCTCGGTCCAGAGCTTGCCGTCATGCAATATGGCTGCAAGACACGCGAAACAAGAAAGCTACGATATGTACAACGTTCAAAATGGAATTATTGTTGTGTCTCAAACCAGGAACGCAGGGTCTCTGTTGTAGTTGGAGCATCCTAATAATTTAGACGTCGCGCGATACAAGCCGCTTTAGTTCTCATCTGCATCCAAGTTCACTCCAAGTTTATTTGATGACCGCAAATACGAAAGTATACTTGCAGTGTCTCACGTATGTTGGTATTGTATTTAATTGGATACTGCATTGAAAAACATGTTATTGAATTTTGAGCACTGTACGCCTCGTAAAAGGGACTCAAGCGTCCTCAAGCTAAACCCGCTTCGCTTTTTCTTTTGTTTTTTATTTGATCGAGCCCTTCCATTTGTTATGATGGAAAGTTATTATTAAATAATATAGTTGAATGATTGAAGTGTGGTATCCTGACGATAAGGCCCAATTCAATTTCGCTTATTTCGGCAATGCGCTAGACACACACACGAAAGCTTATATAGTCCACACAGCTTATTGTCCCTACCACACAAGCTGTAATTTGGCCAAACTTATAAATGTGAGATTAGACCTGACTGCAACAGCATAAGCCGCTGCTAAACGATTATTATGCAGTCCAGTCATCCGCACAACGCTATATCTCACGAAGAGTCGCCGTGAGCTCTGATAACACGGTACATTAGCCGTAAATGGGATCGCTCTTCGATATATCTATAAAAAAAACGTAAATGCAGGCAAGCATCCCGTACAAAACAAAAAAAAAAAAGTGTTTTGGTGCCATCTAATCTACTTGCCGCTCACGACGATTTACGGACGACACTTATTAAGACTGGAAAGAGTCCAACGAACTATGTCAATCCACATCTGTACATCGCTCATAGCCACAGTTGCTTCGCGGCGCTCACACGGAATCCAACGACCGATACGATTTCGTGAAACATTTCGAGCAGAGCCTCCCATAGCTATGCTAAACGCGCTACGTCCTGCCTTTCTCATTTAGATCCTACAAATTCAAAACACCGAACAGACGTGCTAACGTTCACTAAACAGCCCTTAGTCCGCAGTAAGTTGAGATGAAAACTGCAGTCCCAAGGACAGCAATTTCAATCGCACTCGCTGCAATATGTTATGTGCTGTCAAGTTCTTGGACAGAACTAATTTCCCGTATGCGGCATCGTACGGGCTCCCCTCCACATTTTTAATTACCCCTTCCCGTCCCCGTCCCCCCCTTCTCGCACTGGTCTCCTCTTTCGAGCAATTAGTGGCAACTCAATAGGGACTATAAGAGGGCAGGCCGTTATTTTAGCGTCTACTAAAGCTCCTTAAAATGGTCGTATACGCTCAACCCTTGTCTTTTCATTCACCGAGCAAGACAGCAGGATTCCACTACGAATCCTGTTATGTGTTATGCACCTGTTATAGCATATTACTTAGAGCCTGGCTACGCCTCGGCATTCGTCATCCCATCCGAATGCGTAGTGCAAGAAGGTCGCCTTTCGCATCAAACCTCATCCACAGCTGCGGAACTTTGTCATACTTTTCGTTCTGCAGCACATCGTTGATTTTACCCCGATTGCAATTGAAAATTCTGGCATCCGAAACTCATCCGCACCGTTGGTGATGGATGTGTTAATGGCTTACAACCTTGCAACCTACGAAGCAGGGCACAAGCTGGTTCTCCAATGGGTTCCAGCCCATTGCGGTGTCGAAGGGAATGAACAGGCCGACGGCGCCGCAGAAGCAGCTCTCTCGTCTCGGAGACGGACGCGTATTGCGCTGCTGAGAGGAGATCGTCGTTCCGTACTTCGACGCCTCGTGACTCTCCTGGCAATGGACCGCTGACATTCTCCCCCCAGCCATGCTGAGCAGAATTGATCCAGCGCTAGCTTTCCGCATGCCTCGACATACCTCTCCTCAAGATGCCGCATTAGTTCATCGAATGCGCCTCGATGTGGCTTTTACAGCGCACTGGCGTTACCGCTTGAGACAAGTTGCCTCTCCCCACTGCAGCCACTGCGGTGCTGTTGAAGATCTAGAGCACATTCTTCTCCATGGTTCACACTACCAACCTTCCCGAATCGTACTCTCCGCATCCCTCAACGAGCTAGACTCCCGCCCCCTCTCTCTCACAAAATTGCTTGGTCCCTGGTCACATCCAGCACACCAACGCTCTGCCCTCAAGTTTCTCATCACCTTTCTGGACACCACAGGACTTCGATCCTTATTGTGGGGGGGCTCATTATTTCTTTCCCCGCATCACCACCAGCAATGGGGTAGAGCATCGCCCCTGGCGATGAAACTAAAAAAAATAATAATAAAGAAGAAGAAGAACGTATAGGAGGTAGTAGATGGCTGAACGTTGACCAAACATTGTTGGATGTGTCCACTTGAGATATATATTTTGCTAGCGCTTAATGAGATTAGCGCTATTAGTATTACTAAATAATAATAAAAATAATAATCATTATCATCATCTAGAGCGCGCGCCCTATCTTCCTAGTAGTGCAAGTAAACGCAGCAAAAAGGGACGCGAACAAAAGCGAGAAGTGGCAAACAGCGGAAACTGCGTCCATGTACTAGTATGATATACCAGCTAGGAGCGCTCTGGCTTGAAGCATTGGTACCGCCAGTCGAAGATACCATTACTATATCGTAATCACTCAACGAAAACGATACGATAAAGGAAGATGCCAAATCAAGGATCAGCAACATGATGTCAACCACTCCAAGGGAATAAGGCCACTGACTTATCATGTTTTCGGAGCAGTTATCGTAAACACCTTCTGATCTACTAGAACTCGCTATTAAGCACCAGAAGTAACCGGAATCTACCAGCCGAGACTATATTACTATAGACTATTAAGACTATTAATACTTCAGGCTAATTGAACTGCTTGCGGCGCAATATAGTTTTAAAAAGTGTACGGGGAATCCCATTGTGACTGAAGGGTGCCGCGAACGCCGACACGAAAACAACGTAGACAACGGGAATCAGCCGAGGCAGTCCACATTTAAGGACAAACACAAACACGTAAGCCTCCAAACGCCCAATAGACGAGTTCAGAAAATCCCAGAGTGCTTAGCGTCGCTTTGAACTGTGGGAGTTTACTAATACGAAAGAAACGGGTGGCCTCCAAACTGTTCCGATTTCTTCCCTACCGGTCCATTGTCCACGACATGTCAAGGTCAGCGAAAGCGAAATGTGAAGGATTATCCTTGGTTCCCCCGCTCAGCAAGCTCCCAGGATGCAATGCGTGCGCAAAGAGCACTGGGATTTTCTGAACTTTCACCGACACGAAAGCAAGTTCGGATACAGTTGGACCCTGCGAAAGTTTGCCATATGGATGCGCCAAGGAAGATGCCTTCAGTTCAGTTGCTTCCTCTAAATGACAGTTTATACTTCGCTTATTCATTTTAGCGTCGTGCAACTGGGCATTCTACAAGGTTGACTGATTTGCGTGAAGATATAGAGAACCGTGTAACGCTAAAAATGAGTATATACTCCACTTCATGTACTCTGCGTTTTCTGCACCCCATCCTGTCTGATCGAGATCAGCGCTTCAACTAGATAAATCTGCGGTTATATGCCACAACGACGACAAATACTCTAAACGGCGATGGTGTCGTATATTTTTGTGTAGAATTGCAATAACCGCGTAGTAAAAGAAAAAAAAAAGAATGATTGCATCGCGTGTGTCAGAGGTCTTAATTAAAAACTGAAGGTTCTATTAAATGGGGAGGAGATTAACTTTTACTTTTTACCTGCTGTGAGCCGAGAGCTTAAATTTAAATTACATTACAGTCGAGACTCGGAAGAACTCATTATTCTTAAAATATTGCGGCGCCAGCAGGTAACCATATAGTCGTGCGAGGAGAAAAAACCAAGAAGTAAAAAAAGAAAAAAAAAAGCGAATCATGATATCGTCCGGGTCTCAAACAAAAAAAAAAAACGAGGGATACTGACGTTCAACCTTCATTTATGTTTTAATGCGTCCTAGCACAAAATGTGTTTGCTACTATAATTAAATTCTTCAACAACAACAAAATTCAGCTTTCACGGTACAGTTTTTGTATATGCGTGTCTGAAAATCTGCGAGGGCACACAGTTCGTTTCGGAGAAAGGAAACGTGACCAGTTCAAGTATACAGTGATGGGTTTGGATATTTTTTGGATAACTGCCGACGAATGTCCTCGGCTAGATCGTTGTTAGCCAACCTAAACTAATTTAGTACCGAATGATTAAAAAAAAAAAAAACAAGACAAAAAAAACGATGCGATACACCAATATCCAAGCAGCAATGAGCGTCCGTTAGCCGAAGAAGCCATGCCATAATACATGCGGCGTGTACAATATGTAACTATTATTATTTTCCGATCCAATCCAATATGTCCTTTTCATACATCGTAACGTCGCTCTATCAAACACGAGTGGGACATTGTGAGTAACTAGAAGAAGAAGTAGTACTTAGTGAGCAGAGGAGTCGCCACAAATAAGTGTCTGAGAAGTACGTAAAGAACGCACGTAAAATGACACAAGCACACGGCAAGCGCGGCATACAGGAACATTACTCACTCGTTTCCCTGCAGCGCTGTGTTGACAAAATCCCATATCTCCCTTTGCCACACTTTTGCTTTGCTGTTCCGTGGCTTTTACGAACGAGAGGACCAGGGACCGACGCTCCGAATATACGGCCCTACCAGGCCATCCCCGTCAGAATATGTGGACATCACATTCCCGGGCAACGTCCTTTTTATAGTTGGCTGAGGGGGGCTATCATCGTTCGCCAACCACAATAGGAGCCCCCGTCACGGTCGTTGATTATTCCAGATCCGTTGTGTCTTCTTGAAGAACGAGAGAGAAAAATATAGCGTATCCGCTCGGGATGTAGGAAAAAAAAGCGGGTCACTTAGTGATCTACCTTGATGATAGCCGTGCACGTAACAGAAAGGGATCTTTTTGGGTACACGCTGCGCTGGTGATGCAGAGTGCAATGGGAACACCATTGTTACGTGTTTCGCCTTCGTTTACATCCTGGAATTAGTCTTTTGGTTTTACTTCTATGTTGTGTACAAAGGAAAAGTGTGTTAAGCTACTGGACGCTCAAGAAAAGAGCTCTTGGTGTCCTTGAAAAAACTACACATTGTCTGGTGCATGCGAGGGACGTTTGCAAAGCCCAGGCACGACGATAAACGAGACTGCAAGTTGAAACGTAATTCCACCCTGGTCGTACGAAGAACAGTGCCGAGCAATTTTGTGCAAAGTACCATGATCTGCAGTGGGAGGTCATCTGGACCTTCCACTGACGTCCACAAATGTCTCCGACATCCTCAAAACGTCTCAGACGTTCACAAATGTTTCTGACGACCCAGATCCTATGTCAAAACGAGACAGCCCATGTGCAGCTCACTGTACGCAAGAAGCGAGCGGAATCTAGAACAACGCAGTTTTCGCATCGATAATATATTTGCGCAAGTTAAACATGGAACATCACGAAAAAAGTGCATGCAACTCCGCTTAAGGAGTAAAAAAAAATGTCACGGTCCCTTGCACACGCTACAACCGCCAGTGAATTATATTTCATTAATAACTCATTTCTTATTTGGTCTTATGAATACTTCGTGGGTTTTCTTGTGCTCAATTTTACTTTTTCATTTTTTTTTGTGCGTTATCCCACAATTTCTACAACAGCATGCGCTTTCTTCAATATTGTTGTCACATGGGGTGTGGAGTATATTTTCACCGTACGAGAGCGCGACCTCGCTTGACGAATTTTACGAGAAATCTCGATATAAACTTTCAACTGTAAAAAAAAAAGAAAAAAAGAAAGACAGTGCACTATCGAACTTATCACAAACGCGCGGTTTAGATGAGATGCATCATGCGGTTATACTAAGTGCAACACTCACGATTGTTGTTAGGAAGTCATATAGTTTGCGTCTCTTTTAAAGGGTCACTGTAGCGCAAAAATTTCTCCCCGTGGAATGCCATGCCGTTACCTTGAAGCCAACACACAAAGAACGGGTTCCGCACGTTGCGGACTACAGTCCAGTTGAATAATGCGAAGATATACGAGGAGAACGAGCGAGGAGGATGATGAGGGAACATGGGAGTTACTTTTAGAACATTAAATGTGGGCAACATGGATATTGAAAATACCCGTTCGAGGACAATAACGCTTTCAAGGCAAGAAGAACCGCGGTTTTCTTTAGCCAGTAGGCTCCCGAAGCTTTTACGCTACGTTTCCCCGGCGGCTGCACGCCAGTGCTACACGCACCGGTAGTCGAGCTACAGTGCGTTGCCCAATTACATTCTGATTCACGGATGACGAGCCCGGAACCCGTTCCGAAAGTCGTCCGCCCGTTCAGGCGCTCTGAACTTTCACGCCCCCGCCAGGCGTCGGCGGAGTACACAACAAAAGGAGGCATCTGGAACCTCATTATCTGCCGCGTTTGCAGAATTTATTTGCATTAATTTCGCATCTTAACTAATTCTTGATTATCATATTATTACAAACGAGCAACTCAGGTAATACGCGGGTGACGAACCTAATCCAAACCTTTTTTTTTTTTTTTTAGGGAATAGCAAGCCGGCGTGCTGCATGGCTGACCTTTGCCCTTTCTTTGTTCTTAGTTTTTTTTTTTTTTTTGCCATATATCCTCTCCCCCCCCCCCAAACCGAGAAGCCGCTGGCATATATCACAAGAAATCCACGTAACGGACGTACTACCGTTTGTATACCGTGAACTATGTACTATTTACTATATGGGAGGGGCGGGTTTCTTTTATTTATTATTATTATTACTGTCGTTTACGCGTCTGTCTAGCCGCATCAGACTTATCGGAAATATGTTTCCTCCGGTTTTTTACACGGAGTTCACCTTCACGTGTACCCTTTCAAGTACTCTCTTCCAAGCTGACGTTGCCAGACGAATGAGTAGCAGTCGTTCATAAAGATTCAAACGAAAGAACTGCCTCGACTCTGTCGGCTCCGCCAGTGCCAGAGACTGGAGAGCCCTTGAAAAATCGGAGAGATTGTCGGGTGGACAATTTCTTTCTCCTTTGTTACCAAAATGGAAATTGCTTTCAAGCACTAAGAGTTATTCATTGCAGTATGCGTCAGTGCTCCATCGCAGCGCTCTGCCAAATAGAATCCGGAATTGGACATTTCAGTATTGTCATTTTTACTTCCGGGTAAATCGACGTACTCAGCATTAAACTGTTGAGCAGTTTGTCGCGCTGTACAGTGTGTCGAATGAAGCATACGACGATTTGCACAACCGTGCATTTTCTGACAGTCTTCTTGCTAGAGCACTCACTAACGTTATTAGGACGATTAGAAAATTATTGCAACATGAATTATTGCAACATGAAATTTAATAGAAAAAAAAATGGGTCCCTTTGCAGTTCCGACGCGCAGTCTGGACTGTTTTTATGGAGTGCGTTACGAGCAATCTGGAGTGTGTCAATTTTAGGCGTACATGCTGTTCTATACAGGGTAATGCATGCATTTGTATGACAATGAAAGTCCCGCAGCGAGGAACACTCAGCAAAGAAGAAAGACAAACCGGAGTCATTACGCCTGACGTGTTCGATGGATAATAAAACGTGAACACGGAATAAAAGCCACGGCAATATATATTCTTGGCTTTCATTCCGGGATTAATTCTGCCCGGACAGAAAACGAATCAGGTCCATACATGCCCTCCCTGGTTGCGTGGTGCAGTACGAACTGCCCTATATGGGTCTTTTAATTGTGTGTGTGTAGAGGGTGGGGATGGGGGAGTATATGTTTATTCGGATAAAAAAAAAAAGAAGACGGAAAAAGAAATGTCGGTGAATAAATTATATGGTGTCCTAGCACGCCAAAATTAAGGAGTCATTTTTCGTCGGACGTATCCTAGACGACATTTAGAATCCCGAGAGGCGATGGAGCGGCGAAATAATGAAAGGAGTTGAAAGCAAATATGCAGACTTCATTAGCCCGCTTAATGACAAAGCGCTTTGCGCCTGTTACGTTGCTAGCACACGAGGCGGAAAGAGCCTCTGCCTTTTATAGGGCACTCTGCGGCCTTCCGAAGTACATGTACATGGCTTGCACGTGACGTCACACCATAGCTTTACCAGTGCTTTTTCCCTCTTTCTGATGCACCGGAGCGCGCCGGTGCTCCAGTAAGAGCGAAAAGAAGCACGCGTATAGGCGGGTTGCTCCGGTTCACCAGAAAGAGGGAAAAAGCACTGGTAAAGCTATGGTGTGACGTCATGTGCAAGCCACAAGGTATATATAAACAGGTACCGAAACTCCCATAGGGCCCTGCGTCTTCAGATGGCGCCATGATAGAGGCTGCCAGCGCCATCCATCCGTTGCGCGGACTACTACTTTTGTAAATAAAGGACGTCACATATGACGTCAGCAGCATGAATAATAAGTAGTGCATAATTAGCCATGGCACGTTTGCATTCGCGTACTTCGTTTGCGTTGTATACCTTTCCCCTTTTCCTTACCGAACCATAGTAGTCACCCAGGACAGCAATACCAGACGAGAACAGAGAAGAATAAATCACTTCAGGTTTAATGACACTTATCAGTTCGAAATACATCACAGTCATACACGAGTTATCACAGGTTTTAACGAAGGGTACGTGAAAACCACAAATAAACAGGAAGTTTCACTTAATGTCCATTCCTAACCTAGACCTACACGTACACGTAGTGATTAGCTGTTTGTATTTCTCCAACGAGTGCATGGTCATAATGGGTCCGTTGCAAAAAAACATGGCATCGTTGGTGCACAGCTGATTCGCTAAGACTCACGCTATCATGGCCGGTCTTGCCATGACGAAACCTTTTTTTTTTTTCTCGGGGCCAGCAACACGGGATGCATAGCACTCATCTGTTCAAAAGTGTGAATTTTGGCCTACAGCTCCGAAATGTGAACGTCGCTTCCTGTTTAATCCAAAAAGTGTACGAACTCCGCATTACAATGCACGGGTATACGGCACGGAAAAAAGAAATGCACGGGCAAACGAGCGTACTGCTACACATGCGCAGTGGAGCAGGATACGGAAACGTACTCAGGTGGTAGATGATTTCGTATATGTGTACTAGTGGTGCAACAGATAGCTTTTCCTATACTTGAATTATGAATAAACTATTAGTTTATACAAGACCCACGCGCGCGTCGTAAATATTTTTTGTTTACGACCGTACCTGTGCTACCCAGGATCACTCGAGTCACGGAGGTGACAGTGTTGCCGGGTCAGATTTGCTTTTTTTTTTTTTTTTTTTCACTCGCCTTCGCTACCTGGGTAAATTTACATTGCAAGCCATCTCAAAATTTGCGACAAAGTTTCAAATATGCGTGAGGCTCAGGTTAAAAACGAAACAAGCGCTTCGAACCATTTTCAAAAAGATTTTCAGGCTCAAGTTTCTCCGCAACTGGTTTGTGTATCTGTTTCAGTGGTGTTAACGAATGTGGCTTCCGTTTCCCTTTTGCTTTTTTCCATACTCAGATATCTGGTTTCTGTCCTCCGCTCCATTATCGACGTACAATCCAGTACATAGTTTCCTGTGTTCTCTTTTGTTTGCACCAGTAAACAGGCACCCACCCACACAAGCTACTCGGCCGCGTGCAGGGAATCAGACAAGAATTCACAAGTGCGTGAGAGTCAAGAAACGCTTTAAATCTGCGTCTTAACCACTGTGGTCTATACTAATCTCGTTCGATACCGCTTCCCCATCCCCCTCATCACCAGCACTGGGGTAGAGTATGGCCCCTGGCGATGAAACTCCCCATTCGTCATCTCGCAATAAAGTCGTTGTTGTTTGTTCGTTGTGAAAATCAAGAAAAGGGGGATTTATCGCAGAATTCGGGAGATTCCAGAGGAGCAAAGCGGACGAGGCACTGCGCGCCATCTCATACTCCTCCGACGTGCACGGTTCTGTGCCTTGCTGGACGGCACTGCTCCCCATGTGTCCCAGCATATCCTGGGGGTGCATGACCCGTTGGAGTGACACCAAGGCCTCAACGTTGGGAGCCGGTTATTATAACGCCTTATTGACATTGCTTGTGGACAATATTTCCAACGGCGAATCGCAAAGTACCAAAACCACGCGAAACGCCCACGTAATAAAATATTGCAACGCGTTAGTAAAAGCTACAGCTGCCATTGCCAATACATGCACCGACGCATATGCTGAGTCTTTTAAATTAGCTCCATCATTCGCAATGCGCTACTACGAACGTCCAAAACGTTTCTCCTCTCCTGTCACTCCGGTCTCTCCTGTCACGGCCCTTTTTGGTCTGGTCTCAGCTAGCAGGTCCCCCAAGAGAGATTAGAGCGCAGATCTCTTGGAAGCGAATTGTAGTTCTTGTCTTTGGTAACAAGACACTCGATGGGTAATGGGTGTCTCAGCGTTTCCCTACTGAAATCCCACCCGTCTGCCTCCGCTATTAAGGGGTCAATATCCATGTGTCTTCTATATAACTATTTCGGATAGAGAATACACTTCCTCGAGTCTAGGTCAGAAGCAAAGACAGAATGCACACGCGCGTACTGGAACTTCGAGTGTTTCATTGTCCACTTTGTGCGTGCGCGGAACTTTAGAAAATTAAAGCGACTCAGGGAAAAGAGGTGCTGACGCCAGGTATCGAACCTGGGTCTTCCCGGTGTCGGCACCTTTTTTCCTTGAATCGTTTGAACTACGTCTCTGTGTCGTCCCTAATTGTGGTCTGCCTCGGCAAATTCTCGTCCTTTACTTTAGAAAATATTCTCTCATTGATCATCCTTCTCGCGTCCTTATAAATTGTTCATCAATTATTCGGGGCTACAGTGCACAGGAGTGCAAGTTTCTACAGTAACGTACGGGGAAATAAGCAAAGCTAACCTTGTCAACGCCTTGTGATTGTGTGACTGTGTGTGTGATTTTTCAGCTTTAGTTTTGTGTTCTTCCTTTTTCTTTTTCTTTCCTTTTCTTCTTTTTCTTTTCCTTTTCTTTTCTTCTTTTCCTTTTCCTTTTCTTTTCTCTCCTTCTTTTCCGTCTCTTTTTCTTTCTTTTTCTTTTCATTTTATTTTCTTCCCCTTTCCCTTTTTTTTTGAATAGCAAGCCGACCTTCGCCTGACTGACGTTTCCTTCTCTTTTTTTATATATTCCTCCCCAATTAAGGCAGTACAGATTTTATTGACAAGATAAATGTATAAGACAAAAAACATTTTATATTGGCAGCATAAAGTGATAAAGTTTGTTAAAGGGCGAGATGGGTAATGTACTCGAAAATGACGACCCGTATACACTCGTCGTCCGTCAGCGATCTCCACGATTTTCACGTTCTTTTATATTCAGCCATTACACGCGAAGTCAAGATGCCGTCAGAAATATTCCGGCACACTACACAGCAGGAGTTCTCTTTTCCCCCTTTCGCGTTCACAACGAGAAGGCTGCCGATATCATGGCAATCAGATATCGCCACCTTCACATGTGCTTTGCGTTACAGCTCAGAGTTTTATTTATGCATGAAGAAGGAAACGTGCTCATTTGCATTATGCTCATTTATGCATGAGGAAGGAAACGTTTATTTTGCGCCCATTATTTATGTACGCCCAAAGAACCATTCACGTGCTCCTATCGGTTGGCGGGATGGACGGGTTGATGGATGGATTGGTTTAGATGGCTGCACAGGACACTATCGTGTTTTCTTCCACAGATAGCTTGCCCCCACTGATAGCTTAGGGGATGATAGCTTTTCCACTCCTCGAAGACAGGCATAAGTTAATTACGGATTATCTTAAAGGCACTTCCATATGTATTGTAAGTACAATTGGCTGCCTGCTCTGTTATCCCTGAATGGTGCGTGTGTTTTTTTCTCTCTTTTTTTATTTTGGATTCGTGATTTTGCTTTTGATTCGTTTTCGGTACAAATTTAAAAGCGCTGTCGTTTCAGAATCGCAACGCCTCACAATCACCACGCACTTGCTTTGCGCCGAATTTCACGTAAGGAGTATGGAATTTTCCCACATATAACATACGTATATATTACCTTTTCTTCTCTTCCGCCTCCTTCTCCTCCTCCTGCTGCTGTCTATTGTACACCCCTGTCGGTTCATCCAGCGCAATACGTTGCGACGTGAAAGAATTCTTCGTGTCCATCTAATGATCTCTAGCGCAGGTCAACCAAAACGAATGGTCCTGGAAAGTGAACAGCGAGTCACATATAGGCCAAGCAACAACTTTATTTGATGACGATGATAGGGGGGGGGGGGGGGTGTTCATCGCTCGCGTAAGACAGACGTAGCTCTCGATTGTGCACCTACCATGTATTAGGAAAGGTTGCTTGACATTCTACTGCTAGGGCATCTCCTGCTCTATACTCATTCGCTCGCAATTCGCATAGGAAATGGGATCAGAGCAACGAGTTCGTGACTCGAGTGTCTCGCCCATGACGGCGGTACCGTATATAAGACACGCGGAAGGTCTCAAAAGCAATACTCTTTGCCGATCCGATTCAGCTTCGGGTTGTGTCTGTCCCTTCGTGTTCCCTACACTCTTAAAAATGAACTTCACCGCATAGCACGCTCCTAGCCAACCATCAACTCGAATGATATCGCTATGTGCCCTGATTTGCTCAAACCAGTAGGCGTACGCCTTTTTTGTGACACTTATGCTGTTCATAATTGTCACAAAAATGGCGTACGCCCCCCGTTTTCAGCAAATCAGGGCAGATAACGATATCATTCGAGATGAAGGTTGGCTACGAGCGTGCTATGCGGTGAAGTTCATTTTTAAGAGTGTAGTCTCGGGATTTTACATTATGTATGAGAAAAATAGTTTTTCTTTGAAATATTCAAACTGTTTCAGAAGCTCCCGTGAGCTTGCACTGTAAAACAAAAACGACTAAGTTCTGCGATTAATTGCAGCTTCTAGTCCTCTAGATGACAGTTTACTCCTGACTGTAATGTCTTGACCCTAATATTTACTCCTCAACACAGAAAATAATCCCGAAACTATCGGGAAGAATTGCACTGGAGTTTATGCAAAGTTTGCAGCGCTGGGGGAGTAAATTTCAGGGTCTGCAGACTAAAATGGGTAAGTAATCTTTCCAAAGTAATCTTTCATCTACGCTTGCAACGACAAATAAATCGTGACTATATGCTTGCAAGAGTTGATCCAACGCTGGCTTTCCGGAACACCACTCGTCAAGACGCTGCATTAATTCCTCGGGTGCGACGCAATCTGGCTTTTACAGCTCAGTGGCATTACCGCTTGAGACAAGCTGACTCTCAAAGATGCCGCCCCTCCCGTCAAAAATGCCGTCATCATTTGGAATATCTAGAGCACATCCTTGAATTCGATTGGATTGGATTGGAAAAGAAAGAAAAATATGGAGAGGTTAGCACATCCTTCTCCATTGCACGCACAACCAATCTTCCCGAACCACACTCTTCGGGTCTCTCAATCAGCTGGACTCTCGGTCCCTTCACTATGTCAAAACTGCGTGGCCCATGGCCAAATCCGGCCCACCACCCATCCCACTCTCACCCTCAACGCATTAACCTCATGCTTTCCTTTTAAAGTCATCTTCTGTGATCCATCTCACCATTCTTTCACCGTTTGTTAGTCATATTTTTTTTGTCATCTTTGTCTTTAGTCTACCTCATCCTTCTTTCATCATTTGTTAGTTTATCCTTTATTTCTTATTTCTTAATTTTCTTTATTTATTTATTTCTTATTTCTTAATTTTCTTTATTTACTTATTTCTTATTCCTTCCTATTTCTTTATTTACTTATTTCTTATTCCTTCCTATTTCTTTCTTTCTTTAATTCTTTTCTTTTCTTTTTATTTATTTATTATTTCTTAATTTTATTTATTTATTTGTTTCTGGAATAGCAAGCCGACGTCTCGTTTGGCTGACCTATCCCCCGATTTTTTTTCTTTTCGTCTAATAAATATATCTCCCCCCCCCCCCCCCGGCCACCAACGCCCTGGCCTCAAAGCACGTCTGACTTTTTGGCCAGCAATGGCGTATAGAGTATCGGCCCTGGCGGTGAAACTCCCGAACCATAATCACAAAATAAAGTAATTGTTTGTTCATCTTTCATAATTATGGCATGATACCTCGTAGCTCCGCCTAGTTTCGCTAAACACTCCTCGTGGTCTGCCTTCCCGAGTTCTTCCCCCCCCCCCTCTCTCTCTCTCTCTCTCTCTCTCATTTAGTCGCAGCTTACACCAGACTTCCTGTTACGCATTCATTTCATTTACACACATAGGTGTAGCGATCCATCAAAAACGTTTTCACAACACGACTCTCCGTTGTGCAACGGTAAAGCTAGACCCGGTTACAGAAATCGCCGCTATTGCTTCAGCTCTGTCTGGAAGCAGGGCTGAAATAACGTATACCGGGAATGAGTGCTATTTTCACGGTTCAGGGAAGCCTCCTGACCGCGGGCACAATACTCAGCTCTATAGCAATGACGCAGCGGTGGACTACGGCGGGTTACCTTGAGCGCGGTTCATCTTGGGAGTTCATGTTCACGAGCACTCTAAGAGAAAAATGAGTGAATTTAGTATGTTTGTGGACAAGATGCATTGCCACAACCATTGCTTTCTTTTAGGGGATAATTAAAGTGCGGAAGTTCATACAATTTCTTTTTTTTTTTTTTTTTAATATTTGCAGTGCTGGGGGCAAATTTCATGGTAAGAGACTAAAACGGTGCAGTCTATAGGGAACTAGACGATGTAATAATTCTTCCCATACTTACTGCTTCTTTTCTGTGTGGGAGAAATTTACTAGACGCTGCTTCTTTTCTCAGAGCAAATGAGTAATTTTGTTGCACCGAATGCGGGGCATTGTTAGTAGTTTCAGAAACATGTGAAGAAGAGCAGTCGGCACTCCAAAGTATGTCGCGCACAGAATTTTTTAGAGACCAGGGAAGTGAGACTGACGTTTAGAAGCAAGTTTAGGAGGCGCACGCACTTTATTCATTGACTATAAACGTAATAGCATTCAGCTGCCGTCTTCTCCTTCTTTCAAGAAAGCAGAATGCGCCATCAAAGTGATATAATGGTGCAGGAGCAAACAAACATCGCTCTCAAAGTTTTGTCCATGCCTCCTTTTCGCACTGCGAGTCGTTAACATTCGTAATGTTGGGAAATAACCATTCCGTCCATTGTGTTTGTTCTTTTCATTTATCGCCTCGTCAAGCATATAACATGCTGTGCGCTCGAAGCAGCGTGGAACGTAAGGTTGCGTTGTTCACCCGAATGTTTTTTCGTCTCGTTTCGTTCTATTTACGCATGCGGGTGGGTGACGTACACTAGTGGGACTACCACGCGTGGGCGAAAAAAGCACGCTCTGATCAATGAATCGTCGCAACGGCTGGCAGCTTTTAATGGCCGTGGCACTACCGCACGTAAAGGAATGAGACAATAAGGTATACCGCACATATTTCATTCATGATTAAGTTCGTCAGTGTTCTCTACACTCTAAGGGAAAAAAATGAGTGAAACGGGAAGTTATCGCAGCTTCTAGTCCCCTTAGATTGCAATTACTCCCCATTTTAGTCCTCTGATCCCGAAATTTACTCCCCAGGACTACAAATAGTCACTGAACTTCGCCAATGGTCTCCTGAATGCAACGGTCTACGTAAATATGTGCTCTTCGTGAATTTGATGGAATAAGGCTATATAACTTAGCGAACTTGGCAATTTTCCACCCACACAGAGAGAAAATAAGTAGCAGTTATTTCTTGCAAAATTGTGCCCTATTGCATGTCGCAAGATTTTATGTCACTCGACATACCACGGTTGACGGCTTAATTCGAAGAGTTTTCGTTTCATGCACACGAATTATGTGCCTTGGACTGTTAGAGCAGAGCGTGAAATGCAGTCCCCACTATGTGACATTCATTTAGTCCCGTGCACTTACTCCCTAAAGGGATTAATTTTTGAGGCAGTGCCTTTAGTCCCCAAAAGGACTAAAATTACTTCTTTCTTAGAATGATAAGAAAACCCTATAAGAACACACACACACACACACGCACACACTCTGTGGGGCGACATACATACATACATACATACATACATACATACATACATACATATTCATTCATTCATTCATTCATTCATTCATTCATTCATTCATTCATTCATTCATTCATTCGGCGATTCACCGCCGCTGAGGTGGTACACTGCCCTATTTCGCGTTGGGAGAGGATGAAGGGATGATGATGGGGGGCTTTCAAAGAGCCGTCGCCAGACCGGTGGAGCACAAGTACTCCGCCAGAAGACGAAGGCCCTGCGTCTGGTGGGCAGCGAAGAAAGTTCCCACACATGTGCCCGAAGCTTGCGAATTTCGCAGCGTGCGCGTCTAAATCCTTGTAACCGGCTCTAGATGCTTCGACCGTTGGTGTTAAAGTGTGCATATCTCTGCAGAGGACAAAGAAAGCATTAGGTCAAATAAGAAGGAAGGTGATCTCAAAACATGATTTTACAGCGAATGTCTCCAACAATGAAGACGAAATATAATATGCAACGTGATGACTGATGAACGACATTATTATTACTGGCGTGCGCGGTATACGCGCGCGACATCCTGGTTTCTAGGTACAAATATAACGTTTTAGAGTCCGCGCGGATGACACTGCGTCTATAGGCGGAACCAGAATTAAGCGCACGCAGTTAATTCAAAATGGTGTCGAAGTGTGCCATCCCATGCATTGCTGTGCCTTTAACTGCTGTTATGGAGCAACGTATAATGTTCCTTTTATTTAGTTTTTTTTTTTCGCCAACATCAACATCAATGTTTCCTGTCACTTGTAACATGACATTTTCGGGTTCAGCTCACCTCTAATTATTATTTCGCTAGTTCGGATGTATTTGTATTGTATTGTATCTATTTGGATTTCGTTCAAAAAATTTGTCTTTTGCGGAACTTGAAACAAATTAAGGATACTCTGACGGAATTTTCCTGCTTAATACAGTTTGCACACTGCGAGCAACTTACATATTGTAGCACTTGATAAATGATAACGCATATGTGCTAATGCAATATGCAATGAACGCAAAAGTATAAGGGTGTTGTTATGCACTCATAAGTTCCCAGGGTGGACATTTCCACGAAATTAGCAGCGTCTCTTCGGATAGATGTTTTGTTACAGTATCGTGATTACTGTGTGCTGGAATCAGATGAGATTAGATAGAGAAGACAACAACAACAACAACGAAAGAACAGTATGGGAATGTAGGTCCCGCCGCTGTCAGAACTGGCTAGTCCAATGCTCGTAGTATAGGGGCAAATAAACAGGAACAGCAAAGATCAAAACCTCCTAAAGAAACAGACAAATAAAGTGAAATAATAAGGCGCTGCAGGGGGTGAATATTGTAACAGCAGACCGCGGAACTGGGTGTTAGACGTCTTTCAAAACAAAAAACGGAAACAAAAAATAGGTGCTACATAGCTCGTCGCACTAGACGCTGATATATACACGAGTACACCAGCGGGTTAATCCAGCGAATCGGTAAGTATGTACGAAGGAAATTGCCTCAGGCCTATGAGCGGCATATAGACGTGGACAAATGAAGAGAAGACGGCGCAGGATTGAGTGGGGGGACATGGGGGTTAGTATGCGTCTTGGGCCGACTTCAAGGACAACTGTGTGCCGACATGCGTCTGGAAAGTCTTCCGGAAAAGCAAGGGAAAAGCTCAGAGAGCACAGCGTGATGTAAGATTCGAACCCACTACCTCCCAGTCGTCAGCACGACCTTTGGCTAGCACTATAACTAGCGGACGCTTTAATCCGCATCGGTCATATCTTTCTCAACAATGTTCCAAAATGGCTACCGATATTTGGAATGGTGTTTACATGGCACTGTTTGCGGCCCTTTTTTAGTCTTTTGGTCTTGTGTCGCAGTCCTTATTGACAACTAGACCTGCATTTTCAGTAAAAGCTAAACAAAAGCATTCGACCCATAATTATTTAAACACAATCCTTGCGTATATTCATAAGCGTGTTATATGGACCTTCGACGAAGTACCCTGAGGATACCGTTATATGTAGGATTCAAGTGTTAACTTCGAGCTATTTCAAAGTAAGTACGGAGTCGCCTCAAAGGCGTGGTACCAAAGATCAACTTCACCATGGTTAGCCTGACAAATTATACTGTAATTATAATTCTTGCGGCGTTTGAATTTTCATTCTAGCCGATCTGGGGTCACACGAACATCGACGAACCTTTCACATTCGGAACGCAAACGAAGGCCATATAAATATTGTTACGCTGTCCCTCAGAGATACTCTCAATCGTCTCTTAGTGATCTGCAGTAATTTTTAATGTTGGGGATTTTTTGTGTGGGTTCTACGATCGAGCAAATCAATTAATGGATTAATCGACCAAGACCCATAGAGCAGCATATACACTATACTTCTATTCGAACTAATAAGCAGATAGACTCGTGTTTGCTCTTGACTGTAACCTTCTGCATAGAGTATACGCAACAGGCAGTTTGAAACCGCCGAGATACAACACAGTTTACAAAATACCTGTGCCATCTACGAGGAAAAAGTTCAAGGAACTCGAGCGGGCACTCTCACACCAACCATTACCTTTTTTGCGATACATCCTAGAAAAGTATATTGCGGTAGACAAAAAAGAAAAAATTGAAAAAATGTAACAAAAGACGGCCCGACAAGAGTCAGTCCTGTGCATCGAGTCGTGCTGAAGGGAGACCCGTCGTAAATATGGGAAACAAACAAAACGGAGACAACTGGCGCAAGGCGACAGTGGGAATCGGCACTACCAGGCTACAAGCGGCAGCGGCACCGCTAAACGCACCTTCATTCGGAGGCCGACCAGCACGCTGTGCAGGCACCATATTCTATCGTTGCACCAGAGATGGGACTTCAGGGTTTGGGATATCTTGTGAGTACCTGTCACTTCTAGAAGTTTCATTGATAGACCCCAATGTTTTCGGTTTTCGTGTTTTGTTTTGTTTTTTAATCGGGAAAAGCAAAAATCGGCTTTTATTTCAGGAGCTGTAAAGTTTTGCGATAACGGCTGGAAAGGCACAACTTCGGGTACAAAAAGAAAAAAAAAGAGCGCTTCTCGCACTTCAGATGAACACGAAATGCAGAACGGCTGTACCGAGTGCGCACTGTTCAGCGTTCTCCGGTGCCCGTACTGATGTTTCAATTTGCGCATTGCCCAGTACATTTCCGAGGATTTTCGGGTTTTACCCCAACTGACGATACTGCAAGTCGAAGTTAAAAACGAGCTTTACCGGGTTAAGCCCTAGAACACGATTCTCCATTTATTGACTAGCTTTTCTACCGGTTGTGACGTGTAAGACATATACTTGACGATACGATGACATATTTGCTGCGCGAATTACTATGAAATGACATTTTAAGCCTCTTAACAAAAGTTAACGTTATGATGGTGGTAGAATGTAGCTCTTAATAATTTCCTGATTCGTTCGTAATGCTGGTTTTGACGTTTCAGGTACATTTTCTGTCCTACCATTTCCTTACTCGCCTTTGAGAAGTAGCGCAGAGCTGAACGGGCAACATGTAGTGTCTGTAACTACAGTACAACTCAGTCTGGTTTCTGCGGTGAAGTGACAGTTATAATTCAAAGCATTCCACCGTATATGACATTCCAACCCCCCCCCCCCCCTTTTTATTGTGTACAAGTCAAGCTTGAGACAGTCGTAGTCAAAGCTATGTCAAGATACTGATCAGACTTGGAAGAAGCATGCTATTCAACAAAAGAAGAAGGAGAAGAGAAATACGTTGATGTTGATGTTGAAGAAAAATATAATAGGGAGAAATACGTTGAATGTATACGCACGATATGCCGTATACGGCTTTCTGTCTTGGGAAATACAACCGTCGACTCCCACAGCAGTTATTGCTATTCTCCAGTCATGCATGTGTACTAAAGTGGTAGTTCTTCTTTCCATAATGATATAAAGAGAGAGGGAGAGAGAGAGAGAGACGAGACGTTGAATAAATTTTCTCAAACAACAAGAGCATCAGGCATCGAAAGCCATTTGTTGAGTTTTCGGGTATTCTACGCGTATACATGCCACGGGGAATGGAACAGCTTCGCATTACATGCATTCTTGGGTTACCACTTTAAACTTCAAGATACGGCGCTGTATCAGACCGACAGGGAAAATATCTCGTTCGTCCGCAAAACACGTGGAATAACCAGACAAGACGTCTCTAACAGTGTTTAATGCGTTCTTCAATAATGCGCTTTCTACAGTCGCATGCAAATTTCGTGCGGTAGCAAATAGAACCGTTTGTAGCTCGCATATTCCGTTCCCAAGTGCCCACGGAATATTTTAGTGGAAGAAAAGGCAAAAAACTGCTCACGGGGTAAAAGTTCCACAGCGTATTATGTTGAGCATCCGCTCCGATATCGAACCCTCGAAACCGTATTTCGACCAGAAAAATATCTGAAAGACAAGTTGCAGGCCGCAAGGTTAAAGCTAACATGTAATATTAGTAACGGAGAACGGATTTGAAGATTTTATTCTCCATGACACAGAAATGTAGGCAAGAATGTTTTGTGTGTTTGCCGTTCCGCTGTTTCACATAAGCTGCTGATGTAAAGGTGGTGGCAAAAACTCGCTGCAACAAACGAACTAAAAAGCTATAAGGAGAAATTAAGAGGGCAGCGCGGTTCATATGACAAAATTTATCCCACAGAGTTTCGACTCCCACCAATTGGAGAAAACCAATTGGCTAAACAGCGCTATTTGCGTAAAAGGCGCTGGGCACATCGTTGCAGAAAGGTCGATGAAATAACCTTTCCCTCCAGTGAGCCCTAGCGCGTTTGGGTAATAGGCCATTCTCCACTGCTGTAGTAGTGCCGTGTTAACCGGCGGGTGTCGGCCGTACACACCGTTGGGTCGTTCGCGAAAGAAGCCGCGTGTCACCCGAACGACTGGCTGAGAGATGGAAGTTCCTGACCGTAACTATTAGCCCAGCTGACTTGTATTGACACACAAGCGTACGACACAGATTGTTTAACGCTTCTCGTGAAATGTGACGTGTCAAAGCAACCTGCCCTATATATATGCCGTCAAGGTTCTTGGCATCTACAACGCACACACACTGACACTACTAAAGCCATCGCCCCCGAGGCAGTTCAACACAGTCGAGTAGATGGCGAGTTATGGCTTTGAACGGTTACGAAATGTCTTCGACTTTTGACGGATCAATAATCCTGAGCAGGACTAGCGGATGTGTACCTGATTCATGACGGACGACGGAGGCGACGTTATACGACGAACTGCGACCGTGCGCGAGTAACAAGGACAATTCCCGTCGCGACACCATGAGCAGTCGGAGGACACATAAATCACAGCTTGTCATATCTGTCGACTGTAAAAATCATGAGGCACGTCGAGGCCGTTTATCACGGCGGTATATCATTAAGAGATCTCGTATCCTCAGACATTGGAGGAAAGTCGCAGATGCGGGAAGTTCCCCACGACAGCGCACTTATTCAATTCGGCTGACTCTGAGCAGAGAAGTAAGAGAAGATACTCAATCGCGATATTCTTCTTTCCTGTCGTTATTCGACAGAATCTCCGTTTCGTTTTATTTTCTCTGTGTTCGTTTGACCACTTGGAAAATATCAGGGCATGAGGCACATTATGGAGATGCCTGTTAAAAACCGGTTGCCTATATGGTGCACGTGTGGGCCTTGTACTCTTTTAAGTAGCAACTACTTTTTATAGCGAAGAGCGATAGAAAGAGAAGAGGGGTGGATCTATTTCTAGCTCAGACTCCAAGAGGCTTTCGCACCATAATTTACCACAACCGATAGCTAAAGAATTACTAGCATGGCTCTCAAGTACTGGCCCTCTATTCAAATTATATGATGGAATAAAGCAGTTAATGCAATACCACAACTTCATTTCGTTAAGTCGGAGATGAACGACACTCCGACATACGCAGCGCGCGCGTCTGCGTATTACGCATGCGCCCTGTACTTCGCGCTTCTGTCTCGCAGATGCGTATAAATCGATCGATATTTGTAAACTGATCGCACGAATGTTTTGGTTTATATTCATTCTTAGATGCTTGTCACGTAAGAAATCTCCATTCGTCAATCTACGATGTCGATATTTTTAGTTCGGAGAGCTGCCCAACTAGACGCTTAATTCCCTTATCTTTAATTTTTCTTTTTTTCTTCGTCCTTATCTCCTAAGTCTCTACGTTGCTTTGACGAAAAGGAAAAAAAAAACATTGCTGAACTGGAAAGAATCAGCCTGCAAAGTTTTGTCCTGTCATCCGTCCACCTATGAGCAGTTGGAAGGAGTTTAAGATGTACCCACCCTTCAAGGGGTAGTAAATACTGAATACCTTACAGCTGTATACGCAGCTATCCGTGCTTCAACCAATCGAGCTGGCGCTTTGCAATGAGAATTAAGCTATATGTGCGTTTGGTAGCTTCGTTTTGCTTCCTTTTGGCTTCTTTGTCACGTTGTGAAAAGGAACGATGTATCTTAAAATCCACTACGAACACTCTAACACAAGAGAAAGTCACGTCGTCTGTCCATACAGAGGTCTGCTGCTACGCCAAAACGTTAACAGTTCCATTCTGTTTTCTTTTGTAGGCCCTAGTCTTCACTCTGTCCAGATGCACAAGTTCCACAGCGGAATACAGTGCTCAAAGCTCAACAGTAACGGCTACAGGAACAGCAGCGGAGGTGCTGCCAACAAGCCAAGGCAACACCCCATCCTTCGTAGCTCCACCAGCTGCCCCGGTCGGCAATGGTCCATCCGAAGACTGGTCTACTCGAGTAAGGTCCCGGAAGACGCGTCCAGGAGCCAGCTCCCAGATATCCACACAGGATACCCTTCCTCGAAGTGCTCTATCTGCAGGGACGCTGCAAACCGGTCGAGAGACAGCACAGCAGTCTGCATCGCTAGTAACGGCGAAAAACCAGGCTGCCCGTAGATATCAAAGGCCGCCACTGTATTCCACTAAAGCACCACGCGTGTTCGTCGTAAAACGCAAGTTCTGTACGACACGGGCTCCTGCAGCCCCAAAACTGAATATAGTGCCTAAGTCAGCGCTGAGCGCCAGTGCTGCTCATGCTCCTCGGTCCACTACAATCCATAAGCAGGGCCCACGATTACACGTGAGTCACGTAACACCACAACCCCCGCAGCCGAGTTACCAGAGAAAACACCATCCCATCATTAGTCACGCGAACGTCCCACAATACGTTCCACAACACGTGACGCTACCAACGACATCAGGCGCATCTCCCCGAGTTGACGGACCGACCCGTCCACGCAACACAGACACCAGGTCAATAAGCCAACGAAATCCAATCAGATACGCTAGCGAGAGCGAGAGTAACATGAAAGAGGCTCCTCCGCGAAAGCACATAAGCAAACCACAGCTGTCCCAGCCCAGTTATGTCCCAAAGTACCCCCGACCCCAACACGTAGCAAGTTCCGTAAGCCGTGCGCTAGATTCGCGGAAAGATCCCCCAAGGTACAAGCAGCCTGCTCCAACCCACTCTAATGACGTCGAAGCGGAAGAAGATGAGTTCTTCGACTCTGAAGGTTCGCCATATTCGCGTCGCAGCGACAGCTTTGAAAGCATTCGTCGTCACATCCAAGACGAGCCTTACGACGATCCAGACCCGGAACCTTACCACCGGCCTTACTTTGCAATGCCGAAGCCAATGGACTTTGATATGTCCAAGCTGGACCAGAAGGGCTGTAAAATGACAGTCAAAGAGGTGAAGCAGGTTCCAAAAGAGTCCATCAAGAGTGCCGGATCGAACTTGCATGGCTTGTTTCGGCACAAACGAGAAGCGAGCGAGGACTCCAGAATGACTAGCATAATAATGACCAAGGAATGCTTCTTCCCCGGCGACCAGACGGAGACGTCGAGCAGGGGAGAAAGCAGACCAGAAGAATCGAGTCCCAGCTACGTGTCGTCCCCGCGACACATAAACAACTATCGTCCTTCACAACACTCTGGGAGCAGTACACAGAGTACACAGCCTTACGCCAGGCCCAGTGACAACAATCCCATGTACAGTCCATTCTACGAGCATCCCGGTAGAAAGGAACATAGGTCATTTGCAACAGAGTCCAGGTTTCCTGCACAAAAGTTCCACACCTTCAGTACTGAGTCAAGTGGCTCCTACGGGCCTTCAAACTCAAGATTATATCCGGTTTCAAGCCACGTGCAAGTGAACAATAATCGCATGCCCGACAGAAAGAAACTGAGTACGTCCCCAACATCTCACAGGGACCATCCGGTAGAAGATAAGAGAGGAGCTGACTGGAATGTATACGGATCGCAACACCGTAACAGGTATCGGCCGCCGTACGAATATCAAGCTTACCAAGGGTCCGAAGCCAGAAACCGAGACGAACGAAGGGATGGACCAAGGCAGGGGAGGCGTGGACCACCGCCGCCGAAAACTATGGGCAGGAGCTTTTCGTTTTACAGACGAGATGAAAACCCGGAGAAAGATCGCTTCATGGAAAGCTATCAGACTGCTCACAGGAAGTCTTACCGCACGGATTACGACAGCGACCGCGACGGGCTATAATAAGGCGGAAGGAACGATGGGAACCAAGTTGATCTGGCTTATCCAGTCAGTAGGTTTTCCCGTACTACAAAAGCGGCAGTGGATATTATCTTGCGCAGAACAAAAAAAAAAAAAAAAAAAAGAAAGAAAAAAAGAAAAAAGTAGAAAAAACGCTGGTTGTTGTTTCTATTTTCGAGTATACATAACAGCGAGGCTTGATATGATAGTGAGAGTAGCATTTGAAGACTGCGTTGGGTGCTGGCTCTATATGACTGAGCTCTTCATGCACGAAACAAAGGTAACATCGTTTCGGACAAGAGATCGCGGGCCAGCTTCTCTTCATCGTTAGTGATTCAAGCGTGAGGGAAGCCGTAATTTGCGCTTTTTCCCTTCTCTCCTTCCCGAGAAGCGCAACAACGCGCAGCGGCATC
Source organism: Ornithodoros turicata (assembly GCF_037126465.1). Classification (NCBI taxonomy): domain Eukaryota; kingdom Metazoa; phylum Arthropoda; class Arachnida; order Ixodida; family Argasidae; genus Ornithodoros; species Ornithodoros turicata. The sequence goes on from NC_088209.1 coordinate 29,060,759, forward strand.
CCATTGGTCTCCGCAAACGAATTTTCTGCCATGTTTAGACATCCTGTCTCCACCGCGGTGTCGTGCCTCTTGAGAAGAACAGAAAAGGGAAAGTGCCAATTGCGGTTGCAGATGAAACATATGGCAAACTATATTATGTCGACCTGCATATCTGCACAGGCTTTTTGAGTAACCGCAGGAACGACGCACTGAAGTGTCTTAAGTGTCAACAAAACTCCAAGTGGATATGCATTGCGCAAACTCGAGGTTATGGAGATAACAAGAAAGTCTGCATTATACTGAACAGCAGGTTACACCACAGTCGTAGTACCGCAGCTTTCTGGGCCACGAAAGTAGTATACACACGACGAGATCATTATGCGGGCACCAGTGGCGTAGCCAAGTCTCCAAGTACGACCCCCCCCCCCCCCCCAAACCCCCACGCTGATCCTGGGTGCGCCAACGCACACATACCAGCGAGCTCAGAGATGAAAAGCTAGAGTATTTGAACGTTATACCCGCGATTACGAATGACCTGTCACGGTAGGTGAGGCCAGCGTTACGAGATTGTTACGGAAGTTGTTTGAAAAGCTCATGATTGCAAAACTATTCCAGAATGCTGCTTAGATAGACACCAGGAACTGCAAGAACTTCCGTGGTCGTCATACTGGACCCCCCTCTTCATATATATATTTTTTTTCTCCTCGGATTTGCACGATTTGCGTGGGCCGGCCCGTGGCATGTAAGGTGGGCTCGAGGTCCCCATGTCCCCCTCCCACTCTCCCCGTGGCAACGCCACTGCAAGGCACACACAGACCACACAAATACCTCAGAAGTGATAACCTGGAGCTTGCTTCTGTTCTTGTATACCCATAACTGTCTAACACGTCGTTGAACCAGTGATATGATATCGTGCGGTGTTTCGCAACAATTTGCGTAACAAATCGTTTGAATTGATTCATATTCTAAGAAATCAAGTTGTGTATGTGTTGAATGTATAGATAACTTTGCTATAATAAAGTTATGCTGTCTATGGGTCCAAAATGTTTTTATGATGTGGGATGAGCGGTCTATATGGTGTTTACCATGAAAGAGCAGTCGAGCGCGATCTGGTGGAACACTGTTCCTCCAAACCGGTTCGCGAACTTCTGGCATTAGGTGCCTGCGAGCGGTTATCCTTGCTCCTAAGCCATTCACATGAAAACCGATAGCACCTCCTATAACGATGACTTACGTCTTGGAAATTGTAACCAAAAAAGTGTTTGGGCAACTTGTTTACAAACCAAAAGCTGAACTAAAAACGGTGGCGACGACGACAAACAAACTCAGACGGCAACCAGACGTTTGAACGGAACCGACACGGAAAACTTCCGCAACCATTACATTTATTTTGCTGGCTCCACGTGGAGCTATAACGGCGTTCTCTCCTGCAAACACTAGTGCACCGACCTGCTGCATGTCACAATCTTGACGGAACATAAGCGACACTCATGTCCCCCAAATACACGCCGCATCCCTCAATAGATCTCGATTTCCGGGAGCGCCCCCGCGCTGCCGTCCAAGCCTATACAGGAGGAAGTGAATATGTTCAGGCTGTTAGCACAATAGCCCGAGCGAACCGCGTCAGTTGAGTGCACCGTCTCGCTGCTCTATTATTACCAGACATATCTTGGGCTCGGGCAGACCGACGTACGGTAAATCGAGCGACAAACAACGTTGCTGTAAATCAGCAGCGAATAGGAAGGGAAGGCAAGCAATGAGGCAGAGCAAGCTTCCTGCGGTCATAATAAGACTATTTGTAGGCAATTCGGGCGGGGTGGACTCATGAGACATACACACACTTCGTCGCCGACGTGCTTGGAATAGATTTCTGGCTGTTTGCAAACAACCTACGCCACAACGCCAGATGTCGCGACCTGTCGTTGGCAAAAGAAAGCTACCTGCGTTGGCAGGCAGCGTCACCGATCACATGCGTTGCGTTGATGGTTATTTCCGATAATGGATGAACATTGCGCGAAGGAGATACGGAGGAAAACTCCGTGAGCGAGGCAGATATACTATATATATCCCTGTCCACGCCTCACCGAAACGCGAAAACCACGAAGTTACACTACGGCAACACCAACACCAACGTGCACTTGTTTGGCCAACGATCCACTCTTCCCCAATCACATGATATCTTGATGTGACGTAGCGGCGGGTGGTCTCACGAGCAAGTTTGTTTCCGCCATGGCTTCTCCCGTTATTTTTTTTATTTTGCGTTAGCGCCGCGAAGCACATGTGTCTATGAGCGCCGTACAGATATGGACAGATGGAAAGAAGACAGCAGGAAGGAGTGGGCGACAGGGGGGTTAGTATGCGTCCTGGGCCGACTTCAGAGGGAACTGTGCCGACATTCGTCTGGAACGTCTTCGGAAAACCCAGGAAAAACCTCAGACAGCACAGCCCGGTGGTAGGATTCGAACCCATCACCTCCCAGTCTTCAGTACGACTTTGGCTACCACCAACGACAACCGTTTTATCACAAACAAGGCAAAATAAATGAAGACGGGAACACTTCCTCCTCTAGACGCACGTTTCGCGCGCGCTTCATTGCGAAAATCAAGCAGGCGGTGCAAAAGCGTAATTTTTACTAATTTTTTCCCACTATTTCTGTTGCGATACTGTGCATACTTTTTGTTGAGTCTGCGGTTATCTGTGGAGGACTACATATTTCTGTTAAAAATGTGAGGTTCGCTTGACAGTTTTCAATGTTCAATTGAAAAGAAATTTCCCGCAATTAAAAACTGTCCAAAGCCTTCCTCAATGGTGGCAAAACTTTCCAGAAGGTAATTGCCGAAAGTCCCACAATCCTCCGGCGAGTACGTCGCCAATTAGAATTTTTATCACTTTAGGTGAAACACCCTGTACATTGAAAAGGAGCCTTTGAATCCGAGTTAACGACCCACGTCCGCGGAGCCTCACACGTTTCACAGAAACAGCAGGCTTGTATATAGCTCAGTCGACGTTGATGATGTGCGGTGATGAAGAGAGACTGTATCCATGCAACACATCGTCCGTTGGGATAACAAACGCAGACGATGAGCATTCCAGGCTGGTGGATCCATCAGGGAAAACTGCGGTGTGGTCATAGCATGTCGACTATGCATCATGTCCGCTGCTAGCTGTTTGAGAACAGTCAGAAAAGGCACTTGGTCTACCTCTACCCGAGAAACGTCATCATGACGTTGGTAGACAGACCGAAACAGATCGGAAGGGCAGAGCTGGTTTCCACGAATGGACACTTGTTCGCTGCCTCCTATTGAAAGAAAAGTAGAAAAGTAGGTCGCGTCCCTTTTAAGGATCATCGTAATCCTCTCAAGACCGTGGTTTTCGGGCGCGATCTTGTTCGCCCCATAGCTTCGAGCATAGTTCAACTCTACCAAACCGGTGGCGCTGTCGAACACTATGACGTCATTTGTTTACAAACAGGGAGCGGTCTATTGACCGAGAGATCGATGGTAATTGAAGCGACCACGGAGCCGTCGTGGGCCCCGCTGATTTCACAGAAAACCTTAGGTTTCAGTTTCATGAAATATCTGCATGCATTACTTTGCTTCCGGCTAAAAATTTTTGCTATTGGTCGATGGTGGCGGTGGTGGGCTCTGAGGCGCAAGTACAGTGTCCCTCTGCCGTAACACTTTAATGGGTATTTCGTGGGTTTCTGCTATCACCATCCGCAGCCCTTGGGGCGCCTAGACACACCCTTAAACTCCGTGCTAGAATACACCGCAGTTGTTGTGAAATTCCCTGCAAGACAGGTAGGCTATATAGCAGAGTTCGTCGGACTAGAGCTTTGTGGATGGCCAGAGGAGACTTCTCATTCATTCCCCACTTGGCCCAGGCAAAGTGACGAATGACAGGAATCCACCGGTGTGCATTTGTGTCCAGATGATCGCTATCGTTTCTTCCAGGACAAGTTGGAGTCTAGAATGACACCCAGGAATCTATTATGTGTTGCTTGCCTAAGGGGCGTATTGCCAAGGAAGAGCTGATACCGATGCATATGCTTCCGAGTAAACGCCAACGCTGCTGTTTTCTCAGTTGATATGTCCATGCCTGCCTCTGTTAGGTGTCGCAAAATGTTATCCAGGGAATGCTGTAGGCGACGCAGCATTGCTGGCCTCGATTTCCCAACACTCCAAATGCAGACGTTATAGCATAGATAGATATATTGACTTTAGGGGCAATGCAGGACTTCAGGCCTGCCATTACAAGGTTAAAAAGGATAGGACTTAAGACGCTGCCTTGAGGTACCCCACGAGTCAAGACAACTTTCGACGTGACCCCTTCTTGCGAGCGAACAGAGTGTGTTCTTTGTCGCAAAAAAAAAAAAAAAAGAAGAAGAAGAAAGAAAAACAGCCAGCCAGAAGAAAATTCTGTTGGGAACACCTTCTTGCAACAATAGATGAGGAACGGGGGCATGACTGACGGTGTCGTATAGGCTCTCTTGACGTCTGCTCTCGATCTCGTCGCCACCGTCAAGCAAGCTAAGGAGCCAGAAGAGAATACATTGCCAACACCGGATAATCGAACTGAGTTCCTGAGCGAGGAATATGATAAATAGCCCCTTGTCCACCATTATTTGCAAGATCCCCCCTTTCTTCATTCGTTATCATTAATTTATTTGTTGCTGTTGTTTGCAAGATCAACTCCTTTTCAATCAAGAGGCGCTAGTACAAAGCACAAGCCTGAAAAGCTGGAAGATCACACATCGCTCTCGTGCACAAAATGACACTGCATGCCATGATATACAAAAAGGTTTACGAATACTGCTGAACAAAAACAAAAGTTATATTCCTTTCTGATTACTGAACATTCGCAAAATTAATTTTAAAAATCCTAGCCGTTCGGAAAAGAAAACGCGCTATTACGAAGTTAATTACATCACAGTTTCCATTACGGCTCGTTGACGTATATAACTTGAAGCACTCTGTTTTACCTTAACGAGAAGCATACAGCTTAAGAACGCTTCCGCTTTTAACGATGACATATTCGACTATACAGGGAACATCCGTCACTGTTAATTGCGTGCTTTAAGTTTTGCCAAGTTGCTCCAGGGTCCTAATCTGGATATTTTATGAGAGCGAAGCAGGGGGATGGACGATGCACCGCTGAGCGTAATTTAATTGAAGTACTCATTAAGGCGACCACGATTGCAGCTCTTAACAAGCAGAGGGCGCACTTTTGGCTTGCCATCGCTTCTAGTTATCCAAGGGCACTTTCTTTACCCGGGCGTAATTGTAAAAAAGAAGGGACATGTCCCAAACTTCTAAGCCTGCGTCAAGAGACGTAGAAAGCCATCATGACCTGCAGCGACGGCACGTAATTATAATATTACTTTTTTTTCCTTTCGTCGGTGAAAACATGTCCTATATTTTGACGCCTGAGTTCACGTAATGACCATAGCGGCATATCAGGATACCAAGTCCTTCTCACATCTTGTTTGCTCAAGAAATACACACTAACAAATAAAAAACCGGTGGTAAAAACCGATACCGATGTCTCGGGTACCTTCGTCGTAACTTGAAGTCAGCACCTATAGTTCGGTCAAACACCAGGCGTTTACTACATTGGTCAGGCCGAAGCTCGAATATTGCTCATCTCTCTGGGATCCTCACTACGCCAACTTAACCAGTCTTCTTGAATCCGTACAAAACCGAGCCGCTCGATTCATCACAAATACTTATTCGTTTCCTTCCAGTGTATCATCCCTTAAACACTCTCTCCAATTGCCGGAACTCTCTACACGCCGAAGATATTTCCGTCTTTGTCTCTTTTTCAAATTCTTCCACAATCCCCAATTGCACCCTAACTTCATACGACCTGCCTCATACATTTCCGCCAGAGTCGACCATACCTTAAAAGTCACCCGACTCCGGTGTAGATCCCTTCATTTCTCGTATTCGTTTTTCCCATGGACCATAACCGAATGGAACTCTCTTCCCCAGGCGCTGGTCACCATTACACATTTTGAAACCTTCAAGAATACAGTTTCTCAATACCTAGGTTTGTAAACGTTGAGGTTCATTTTTTGTGATTTCTCATATTGTAGCACATTGCTCTCATTGTACTCACTGTAAATGTCTTGTTGCTTTGATGTGATTTTCTTCTTTTTTGCCTTCCCTCCCTCATGTAACGCCCGCAGGGCCTTTGAGGTACAACCATAAATAAATAAATAAATAAACAAAGGCCACGTCAGGCCACAACAGGAAAGGCCACTTTGCGCACTAAAAGCATGTCCACCGTTGCTGAAAACGCTCCCTACGAAAAAGAAAAAAAAAACAGTAGCCTTTTTCGGAAGAGCCTTGCTCCCCCACTGAAGAACAAAAAATCGTTTTCGAACATTTGACAGTCAGGGTTGCATTGTGTGTATTCTCTTCTCTTTTTTTTTTTTTTTTGTACTCCGTACGACACAACATGAGGCGTTTTCCGATGGCAAAGCCCACCAATAAATATATCTGCATGCAAGTGCGCTGTTTGCACGGCTTTCTGTCGGGTTTCGCGAGTTTGTGGACTCTGTCCATTTTGCGCTTGCCAGAGTACACTCGCCGTTCGTCTAGGGTTCCTGGGCCAGTGAATACATCGGAAAGCTCTTTGCATTCTTTGTTGTCCTGATGAAATCGCCTTGGCAGCGGCTTGCGGGATTGATTGAAAGGCAACTGATAACGGCATGTTGTAGTCGTCTCGAGCGTACAGTACATGAAAGTGAAGTCTTTGTTTCCCCAGCATTTCTCACGCATTACCCAGTTATGGTTCTTTTGTACCAACGAGTGAAACAGAAGTTTCTTTTTTTTTTCGGCAACATCGTCCTTTCTTTTTTTATATAGCAGCGATCATTTTTAAAAAATGTAGTTAAAGAATTGGACAAAGTTGAACGTGCTGCACTTACATATCAGCACAATCCAGAGAGGCAATGGTCTTAGTAGCAGAACACGAAATAAAATGAGAAAACGGTAATGCACTCTTGCCAACACGGTCATAAGGTATAAAAAAAGAGTTACGTTCGGTGATATGGTTCCCGGCGTGATCTGGAGGACGATGTTACGTAATTATGTAAAAAAAAAGAAAGAAACAAATACTAATTCTACAGTTTGACCAATCACTGACCCTGCCTTTCAAGTTCCTCTCGAGATAGAAAATATTAGGGATGGGCCAACCGAATCCGCGAATCCTGGAATCCTCGAATCCTAGCTAGGGATTCGAGATTCGGGAATCCGAATCCCAGTGCCCAAAACGGCGAAGCGAATCGAATCTTTCTAATCCACCAACCACCTCTGTTTGTTTCTTTTTAAAATTGGCGCCTCCGAAAACGCCTAAATGACCGGCGGGCCCCGAGGCGCGCCAAAACCACAGCATAAAGCTCCGACATTACAAGTTTAAAAGTAACATGGTTTTGCTTTCGATTGTTTCTAAATTTTATGGAAGAATTCAGACTCGAGAGTTTATGTATTTCCTGTAGTCGATGAACAAGGTGTTAAATAAATTACGTTTAAGAAGGAATATGAGTATGTTGTCTCCTGAAACAACTACAAGAACAAGAGATGATGACGATGAGAATGGGTGTTTCACCGCGGTGGTGCGGTACCCTATCACCCCATTGCATTGAAAGTGAACTATCATTTAATTTGTTTTTCGTTAAACAAAGATAACAAATTCTGCTTTAGAACTCTTTTTAAAGAAGGGATTCGAATGATTCGAGATTCGTAAGATTCGTGGATTCGCAGAACCTTCATTGGATTCGGATGCGGATACGGATTCGGAAAATTCTGGATTCGTCACATCTCTAGAAAATATCGACTACTATTAGAAGAATTCGGATTCAATAATTGTTTAAATAACTCGCTCTCCTTCGCAGTGTCCGGTGGGGAGACAATGCGCAATCGGCCTGGGACATAGAGCGCGTTGTAATGAACCCGTTAGCTGCACTGGAAGAGTAGCAGGTGTTCGGGGTCTCCGAAGAGCCACAGCCGAAGGGGCCATTCAAACTAACGAAGACGCACAATCTGTCGTGGTCAATTCTACGTTCCGGTCCTTGGCGCCACCATTCGCAATTAGTTCGCGAAGAGTCGACAGTCCGTGCAGTGCTCATTTCCAAGGAGTACTCGCTCTGATTACAGCTAACTACTTCCCAAGTAAAGCGTCACCACGCACAACATAACGCTCATTGCGAAGAAACGTTTCGTGCACGAGCGAAAAAGATATATAAGGTCCGATTGTTCTCAAGCGGACGCGTAAAGATTCCTCTTTAGTAATACCTAAATGAATTACAACAACGTATATTGTGAAAGTAATTAAATTACGGTTACAATTACAATATCGTAGTTGTAACTAAGTTACAGTAAGCGTATAAAAAGTATAAATAAAAAAGCGTATAATAAATAAAAAATAAATAAATAAGCGTATATAAATAAAAAGCGTATAAATAAGTAAGCGTGTATAATTTAGTTATAGAACCTTATCCTTCTTCCTTGACGAATGCTGTACAAACATGGAATTTACTGGAATGCCATATTAAATTAGTAGTGGAGTACGACGGCAAGAAATCTATGCTTAGCAGAAGCATAAGAACTGGACTGAGTCTGTAAACCGAGACTCCCTTTGTGAAGTAGTAAGAATTGCAGACATCGTGAAAATGGAAGATCGTGTATAGATTTGAAATGAAAGTTGAATCCCAAATCGTAAGTAACTCCATGTGGATTACAAATTACTTGCAAGAACAATTATGTTATATCATAAGTAATCCTGGAAGTAATTCATTCTTTAGAACGTAATTAACAACAACAATAGATGGTGAGTGAAGAGTGGGGTGTTTAACCGCGGTAATTAAGTACAGTAAGTGGCTTACTCGTAATTAATTACTTTAGAGAATTGTTCTCAGGGAGCTCCGCGCACACCATGTATGCAAACTGTGTCTGTGTAGTTGCGTTGTTAGTAGTTGACCTGTTGAGCGGTGTACAATATGCACCCCGTGCGTCCTCTGAAAAGCGCCACCTTGGGTGGTGTACACTACACCCCCGCAGAAGGCAGATCGAAAGTAGCAGAACTGCAAAAAAGGGACACGAACACTAAGTGAAAACCAACGCACTTCGCGTTTCGGGTAACAGGGTAACAATTAAGAAGGGAAAGTCCGTCATCCGACCAGTCCTTCCACCAAAAATTCGCTCGACTTGTCGTCGTTTACTTGGAGTGACAAACCTCAGACTGGATCATCTCGCGAAGAAACGTCGATACTGATTTACTCCTGTTCAAAGTTGGTGACATCATCTTTATTCCTAGACTCATCAGTGTAGCTACTCGAATGCCTCCCCCAACCTGTTCTCTTAGTTTTTTTGTTTGTTTTTTTGCATTCTGTTAGACGGCACCGAGGTTACGTGACGTAGATCTTGTGATGTAAACAATAAATTCAGTGCATCGTTAGGTATGTGAACACATGGACCTGTACGAACCACAATATCACAGGCAGTCACTGAGGTGATTTGAGATCGCCAGAGAAAAATTCAGACTTGATGGTTCGCTTAACAGTTTCAACAGAATGCATCTCGCTCAGCCGTAATTTTTCAACGATCCCGAACCCGGACTTGCTACTCCTTCGGCGCTCGTTAACTTCTCCACCCTGGCAGTTCCCTGAAGCAAGACGAAAGCTGGGATCACAGGCGGTTCCAGCACGTCGCTTTGTTATGCACATATCTATAGAGCGGACGCAGTAAACACTCTGCCTCGGGTGAACACAATTATGAGCAAACACAAAAGGCGCCACTCAGAAGAGGAACCCAAATGGGAGTTACAGAGTCACATAATAAATTGTTTCATTGGGGAGAAAAGGCGCGCGCGTTAAACCTAGATGACCGCGTAGCAAACCATAAATGTTATAGCTGACTTCGCGGAAACACGTAAAAATAAGGAGAAATGGCCGGAGAGATAGCAAACAGTTTCTAATGCACGAGTGTTTCATAAATCAGTTCGCGAGGTAGACGTGGCAGGGCGCTCTGAGGGAAAAAAGAGTTGGTAAGAAGAAAAATAATGGGCACTTGAACTCCAGGGACCATTAAAATAGCTCTCCAGTTTTTGCTCACTCGGTCTTTTGCTTTTTGTTCACCGTTGTGGTTTACAGTTACCGCATTTCAAGTTGACCTGACTGAATGCAGGACGTAATATTGCTGACGCTTTATTCACGTCCAAATGCGTACATTCATTTGTTGACTCATCTTTCCCATTAAGTCGTGTATGCTTTTGTCCTCCTCGAGCTGCTTTTCCCAACCCGCCATCATTTTATGTAGATAGGTTCTGTCCATTTGATCCTATTATACGTTGCGAAATGTCGCTGAACTCGATTTCCAAGTCCAGTGACATTTTTTCTCCTTCCTACCCGTCTGCTTCAATACAGATGTAACAAAGTGTCTGTCGTAACGTCAAATCTTTGTTTTGTTTTACCTCTTGTCTTAGTTTTATTTTTATATTTTAACGAAGTTTGAGTGGTGTCGTTGTTTTGTAGTGTATTGTATTGAATTGTACACTCTTAAAAATGAACTTCACAGCATGGCACGCGCCTAGCCAACCATCATCTCAAATGACATTGTTATCGGCCCTGATATGTTGAAAACGGGAGGCGAATTATGAACAGCATATAAGTATCACAAAAAAGGCGTACGCCTCCCGTTTTCAACAAACCATGGCAGATAACGATATCTATCATTCGAGATGATAGTTGGCTAGAAGCGTGCTACGCGGTGAAGTTCATTTCTAAAAGTCTACTGTATTGCATTAACAATGTGACTTATGTTGTGTGCGCCAAAACTATGGCCTCTGTGGCCGTTCTTGGGCACCAATAAATCATCATCATCATCGTCGTCGTCGTTATCGTCGTCATCATCATCATCATCATCATCATCATCATCGTCGTCGTCGAAAGAAGTTGACATAAACCAATCTGACGTTCTACTTTCTTCCTGCGACTTAGCTACTAGGCCAAAAGCATTGAATTCATGCTGCATCATTTTCATGCCACAGCTTACCCAATCAATGAGAACATTAGTGAGGCCTGAATTCTCCCCGAACAGCATCTGTTGCGTTCCCAAGCCTCGCGCAAATAGAGACGCGCAATGCAAGTCTGTGCGCCTCTTCTATAGATAAAATCGATTACGGCTGGTGTGAGTATCACGTCCGCCTATTTGTCACAGAGTTGCCGGTTCGATCCCCGCTGAAGACGTCGGATACTTGGAGGCATGGTAGAAGTTACCCAGATGTCTCGTCTTCCGGAAAGTTGCTAAACAGGTGGTACTTGACAGGGTATGGATTACGATACGATTACCTCGATAATGGCTTCAGTTTCTACATAATACGTTGCCATGTACGAAAAATTCGTCGACTTTCCGAGAACCACCGCGAACACAAGCCTCGGCTCCTCCGTTAAGTACTGGTCTTGATGTACACACGCTGAAAAACAAGCTAGCTGGTGCAACTGTGAGGTGGGCAAGGTAATCCTTGAGCTTGAAGAAAGCGCATTTAAAACAGACAGAGAACCAGACAAGACGATCTCATATCAGGAAAAAGCGGTAAAAAAGACAGGGGCCAGAGAGCCAGAGAAGATCAACTCATAAGAGATTAGGAGATCAAGATATCAACACCATCAGATCAAGAGATCACAACAGATGTTCCCGATATTCATTTCAATTAGTTCTGCTTGCTGAGAAAGAGGACATAAAAGGGGGACTTGCGCAAGACAAACACGACGTACGGCTGTATTTCCGCCACGGGGGATCCTTTACAGCGTTATTAATGATGTTCGACACAATACCTGTGGTCCAAAGCCACTATTTATGTGCCGCGAACGCCAGTGCTGGTGGCACATTTTTCCGCGAACAAAGCAGAACACTAAAAGCAACGCAATTTGTCTTCCGTCCCGCTTCTATGTTCTTGTTTGTCTTTCTTTAGCGTTATTCGTATGAACTTGTCGCTGTTGGTTGTACAATTTCCGCGGAGGCACGTGAAGACCATTTGCATAGGCCGGTATCTGAAATCGACGTTGCGATTGGCCTTCGAGAGGGATCTCGTGGCGAGTCAGGGTGGACAGAATTGGAGTCAGGATGCGAAATATCGACAAGTTAAAGACGGTGATCATAGGCTGTCCTACCCTGCGTCACGTTGAACATGTCGCCACACTGCGCAGACAAACCTTACGGGTAACATCACGGTACCATTATTTTGAACATAGGCTGCGTGGAAAGAGATAGTCAAAAATGTGTTGCGGCGACGAAGAAGGAGACGGAGCGCTTCGTGCACGTGCACGTGCACGTGTGAACGAAAAAGATATCAGTTTTTTTTTTTGTGGGGTCCAACCTTGCGCTCGTTGAAGTGTTGGTGAAGTGCAGCTGTTGCTTTTGAAGTGTTACAGTGGGGACATTTTGAACTGGGTGGTTGAACTTTTTTGAGCAGGTAGTAAACTTCGATTTGTTATGTTCCTGCGAGTCGTGTTTCTCTTCTTTCGAGCCACTGGCGAATGGTTTGGAAATCCCGAGTGCGAGGATTTTCCCACAACTGGCGCTCAACGTGGGGTCCGAGAACGACGAACCTGTCGAGGAACCTCCACTGTCGGCCCCGCACGAACACCGCAAGTTCCGGACACCGGGTCGATACAAAGCCATTACCTGCTAAGACCTCGGGTACACACCTAAAGTATCCTTATACCCCGTGGTTAGTGCGTATAATGCTCAGGGGTAATCCTTACCGACTAATGAGAGACATTGAAAAAGGGATAACACGAAAAATAAAAGCATGCTTTCTAAGGACATGGCTACGATTCATGTTACCCGAACATTGCGCCTGCTCGGTTACATATTGACGTACCACACGTTTAAATCCTAGAAAACCAGCTCTCGTGGCACAGTTCTAATCCTTGCACCGGCTGTGCTGTCTTAGGTTTTCCTAGGGTTTTCCGGCATACTTTCCGGACGAATGTCGGCAAAATTCCTCCTGAAGTTGGCCAAGGAAGCATACTAACCTCCCTGTCCCCCACTCCTTCCTGCTGTCCTCTCTCCATCTATCCACGACTGTGCCCCTCTCATAGCCACAGCTGCTTCGCGGCGCTAACCCGAAAACAAAGTTACATATGGATGTACCACACAGTCGAGTCCGCTTTAGATTAATCCGCTTAAATAGTTAATTCGCTTTTCCAGTTAGTACGCGCGTTTGAGAAGCGATAAGCTGTGCAGGCGTGCATTAAGTACACTCCCCAGAGGCAGCCAAGGAACGAACGACAACATCGTGTGCTGTTTGTCTGGCTGGTATCTGAGCACGTTAGAGAACACGCAGCATTTTCCAACGCACACGTGACACGTGTCGATGCACAGCGGTGTCTCTGGCTGCACATCATTGAGGACGAGACAACGGTCATTGCCTCTTACAGCTAGGCTAAATGTCTGGAGAGACACGTGAGACACTAATGACCTTATGCACTGTACCTTATAAACTACATGCATAATATCCCGAGTACGACTTTCCGCACATTTACCGCGCTAGCTACCCTCATGAAAGTATGCTGCAATTTTAAAATATTTATCGTATATTTTGGAATGTACCGCGCCCCTTACAGTATTGGTGTTGAATAAGTTATAAACATACGTATGATGCGCAGCAGGAATCGGGTCTAATTTCAGGAATAAATTGGTACATCTCGTCGCGTTTTTTTTTTTTTTTACCCGACGGGGAAAGGACTCTACACAACCACTCAACAAACAAACAAAATTTCAAACTCAAATAAGTCTCTCGATACATATTCTGAGAGGTGGTGGGTTCGAATCCTACCACCAACTATGCTGTCCCAGGTTTTCCCTGACCCCTCCGGCAGACTTTCTGGAATGTACAGTTCCAGTCGGGACAGTTCCCCCTCAAGTTGGGCCAGGACTATCGCCCCTAGTGTCCCCCAACTCCTTCTCGCTGTCCTCTCTCCACCTGTACACGTTTGTACGCTGCTCAAGCCACGGCTGCTTCCTGGAACTAACACGGCATTAAAAAAAAAGAAGTCGTGACAGTGTAAGGAACAACACTATCCGCCATTTTAATTGGTATCAAGTCAGCCCTGTCACAACCAAACGGAAAAGAGAGGGAGAGAGAGGGAAAAAAAACAACACGCTTTGTTACGAGTATACAAGTTTCAGACGACGCTTGCTCAAGAATGTCGTAATAGCGTTGCAGCCGAAAATAGTGAAGCCAGCCACCGATTCATACGTAACACTTTTACAAATCCGCCAAATGATGCGTTTCCGTAAGCAGCCACCATGTCAAGCACTACCAATCGCTACCCTCATTCACAAAAAATAAAAAATAAAAAAAATATGTGCGAAAGACAATGGACCGTCTCGTTGTCTCCGAGCGCGTCATGCATGAACGGGCACTGTTTCTAAATTTGCGGCAGGCATGCTACGGCTTCATTCTCACGCTTCCATAGTGAAAGCCCCCGTGTTGTTTTCACTCCATTTGGCTTTCCGAAGTAGGCTCAGTAGGCGGCGACAATAGAGCAATTTGTGACGTCACACAATTTCGTGCCACTGGCGTATTTAAAGCAGTGAACTGTTGGCAGAAGGTACACTCTGTTGCAGCCTGCAAACTTCACTAAGGTGTTGCTTAGGATACCTGAAAACGGCTGAGCCGTGGGTAAGCCGAAGGTATGGTGACGTCCCGGGCAATGATGGTAAGTAGAAAGGCAGGTTAGAGACCTTCGGTTGCGGGCTGGTTTGGTTGAAGGTGTTCGTGATAGGTGGAGGCATAGACACGTTTCCGTTCATGTCATACAAGCACGCACGACACACTTGCACAAATCAAGCTTGTCGGATGGTGATCCCTGGTGTCCAAGATGGTGATGGCATCCTTGCGGGAGTAAGGTGCATGCGGACAGGACATACGGACTCTCGTACCTTATTCAATATCCCTTTCCGATCCCTTTCCTGTAGCAGGTCCTCTGGGCGCACAGTGTCATCTTCCTCGTCATCTATGCGACAGAAGCCAAAAATATCGACAACATTACCGATGTTGTGATAATCGAAGACAGTGGAGTGTTCCCAGCGAGTTCTGTTCTGGACCTTGCGAAAGTAGCGTCGTCGCATGCCTATCACGGGCACCACGGCGGAGAAGCTAACGGACATCACGGCCACGGTCATTACGGCGGCGGGTTAAGACACCACGGTAGCGACTACGCCCATCACCACGGAAGTTACGGAAAAGGTGGCCACCGTCACGGAGGACACCGCTACAACAAGTACCACGGCGGTCACCACGGTGGCCACAACCATGGAGGACATGGCGGACATCACTATGGTACCAAACATTACGGGGGACACTCCAATCACGGAGGGCGACATGGAGCAGATCATCATCACAAGAGAGGGCATCGCAAACACGGATTTAAGAACGTGTATCACAAGGAAGAGTATGGAGATCACAAGACGTATTACGACGACTATCACGACGGGCATAATGCTCACAACTACGGCGACCAACACCATTATAGGGATCACCACGGAGGACAGAAGCATTACGGAAACCATCACCATGGTTACTACGGAAAGCACAGGCATGGGGGACACCACAGCAAACATGGGGGTGAACATTACAGAAACCATCACGGCTCGCACGGCAGGCACGGGCGAAGGCACTACAGAGGAGGGCATGGGTATAAGCACGGAGGTGGCGGGCACCACCTAAGTCATCATGGTGCCCACGGTGGCCACGCTAGTGAAAATATGCCTTTGTACAGCTTAGCTTCAAGGGAACCTCAGAGAGGCCATAATGCCCCAGTAATTCGTCTCTGGTAGACTAGCCTGCGGCACCAAACTTCAATGTGCCTTAGTGGCCATAGTCAATATTCATGATTGGGACGCCAAATAATGCCTTCTCTGTCTTTTTTTTTTCTTGTTGTTTTTGTTCAACAAGGGCTATGAGCTGCGATCATTGCGCACATACCATATAAAATATGTATCAATACTTATGTAGGGTTTCTGGCATGTATTTGTGTTTGCAATTACAAAATGTACATCAGAACTACGTAGATGCAGCAAGAAGAATCACACCTTTGTAACTGTCAGTGTACAACAGAAGCGAGCAGAGACCACTTTCCGTTTTGGCTTCCTGGTGAATTCTCTTTCAGGTTCTCCATTAGGACACAAGGTAATATCACGAACACTTGATATTTTTGACTTTGATATTCAAAGCAAACTTTGATATTCTAAAATGCCTCCGTTACATCACTATATTAAGTTCAAAATAAGTTCTCATCAAACTGACGGCCCCAGTCAATTGCAGTGTCCATTGTTACTTGTGCGTACCATCCAAGGTAATCCGCCAAGTTCTCATTCTAGATCAGCGCCGCACTATGTCTCTCGGTACTTCTGATCCATGCCACTGCGAAAGAAACGGACGCAGGCCACACAACAGCACTGGCAGGAGCTGATCAGGCGGAACGCGACCTGCTTGCGCTAGCAACTGGGCATGGTGGCTATGGCGGACATGGTGGGCATAGTAGCGGCCAAAGTGGACACGGAGAATACGGTGGACATCACTCAAGTGGGGACTACGGAGGACATTACAAACATGGCGGTGACGGCCACGACCACCACAGCAGCAAGCATGGCAAGAGCGGCCACAGTTCAGGAGGCCACGGGTACAACAACTACGGCGGAAATCACCAAGGTAAACATGGTCATGGAGGCCATGGTGGAAAGCACTTCGGCAGCGAACATCATGGGGGACACGGTAAAAAAGGTGGAAAGTCTGGCAACGACCACTACAAGAGCAAGGGTCACAAAAACTATGGCCATAAAAATGTGTACCACAAAGAAGACTCTGAACACCACAGCCAGTACTACGATGACTACCATGACGGTGACCACAAGAAGAAATACAATCAGCACCATGAGCATTACGACCACAACGCCGGAAAGTCAAACCACGGACATCACCACAAGCAGTTCCACGACAAACATAAACACGGTGACGACTACCATAAGCACGGCTCCGATGGGTGGAAGCACCATCACGACGAGCACGGTGGCAAAGGGGGACACCACTATCACGGTAGCGGAGGACACAAACACGGTGGGGGAGGCCACAAGCACGGATCTCACCATCATAGCTCAGGTCACAGTCAACACGGCGGCGGTGGACACGGAGGAGGCCATGGCGGTGGTGGGCATGGAGGAGGCTACGGAGGCGGTGGTCATGGAGGAGGCTACGGAGGCGGTGGGCATGGTGGCGATGGCTACGGAGGAGGATACGCTAGCAACAACGTACCAGTACTTGTGCATATGCCTGTATGACAACAGCCCTCCCGATATTAGAAAGAGGAACATTACAGTTATCTGGTTGCTGTGATATCTTCATGTCGTCATGTCGGTGAAATATGTGTGCCCTGCTAAGTCAAGTTCGTGTCGCTTGAATGTCTTGAATGTCGTCATGCCATCGTGCGATAGTTGGATCTATGTGAATGCCCTTTTTGACTTCACCAAGCGAATAAAAAGTCTGAAAGCCTATGGTGCTTGTGTATGCATAGCCCTCCCGCTAAGTACGTGTATTCGATGCAATAATGCGTAAATGTTCGACCGTTGTTTTGAGGCCATCTCCACCACTCCTTGTACGCATGCATGAACATGTAATGTCGACGACTTTTCAATAGGAACCTTTGAACTCTATTGCAAATCTTTTTCTGCGTGCAAAAACGCTGCCGCGGCATTTAGACTAGTTCTCGATTTCGATGCCTTTGGTTGTTACAACGTACACGAAACATATGACATCAACAATCATTAATATCGAATACTTATCGGCTACACGGTGCACGTCTAAACGGGATTAGGCATAATACACAGATGGTTCCTGTACAGAAGACAGATGTTTTTATCATTGAAACCATGCGGAAGGGATACAGGCTCTCACATGGCACCTCATCCACCGCTGCTGAACTACACGGTATATTCAAAGCACTATGCCACATCAAAAAATCTCACCCGAAAACTTGGCTCATATCTGCACAGGTTCAAAGTCCTCCTTAGAAGCCATCATCAAAAGAAGTGATTTCAATTATATGGTGTACAAAATTCTCACCGCCCTCAGTGACGCCATACGGTCAGGTCACAGTGTAACACTGCAGTGGATTCGATCCCACTGTGGTATATCAGGGAATGAAGCAGCAGACAAAACAGCCAAGGAAGCTCTAAGCAAGACCAAGCTCAGCTCCATACCTTTCTCGAAAGCTGACTCCAAAGCCTATGTAAGGAAAACGACGACCCAAAAATCCAGAGAACTATGGAAGTCGTCCCTCCGACCTACTGATTATCTCTCTTTCATCGATCCCAATTTGACAGCTATCGTCCCAAGAAGCCTGGAGAGACCTCTGCAAACAGCCATCCACAGAATCCGCCCAGGTCAGCTTTATTCACGGACAACACTCTACAGAATGGAACTCATATCAACTTCGTTATGCCGCGCATGCAACACTCCGGAAGACGCACTTCACATAATCATGCAGTGTCCATCTTACGAGACTCAGAGAGAACGACTTCAGGCTGTGCTCGATAAACTTGACTCTCGACCTTTCAGCTTCTGCAAACTATTTGGTTACTGGCGCTGCAAACAGCAACACGTGAAAGGAATGAAAGCCCTCTGCGCATTTTTAAAAGACAGCGGTATCGTCAACCGCTATTAAGCCGTTCTCACGCTGATGTGAAAATGAGAGAATGAAGGAAACAGCGACGCTCATGGCAGAGCGTCGCACGTTCAAGACACGTCTTCACACTACGCTGAAGCTTAAAAGAAATGGAGCTGCAGGTACTCACCAGGGAGACCACATAGCTCCAGACACCATCCAGTTCGATGAAGAAGAAGAAGCGTTTGCCTCCGGCCGGTTCCTGCCCTTTCATGAGTGCCAGGAGTGTCATTCTCGTCCTCTCCGGTAACTCTTACCCCAATGCAGACACTGGGCCTGGAAAACTTCCTCCGGGCCCGGCCCTCCTCCTCTTCCACAACGTAAGTCCAGACGGGACACGGGCTTCCTCTATGTGCTACATTGCAGCGGAATTGTATTAGCATCTATTACAAACAAGTGAAGTGCCGTACCATACAAAATACATGCTACATGGATGTTAGGACGTTCCTCTGCATATTTCACTTCTATGCCTGCAGCGAGCGAAAGTGTCATTAACACGACCGGGAACGCCTTTACTGCAACCACGTACGTCTTTGCAAGACGAGTGGGCCTCGAATTTTTCAATTTCGGTGCTTCTATGGAAACCGCGACTGACGACCCACGTGTATCGGTACCGTACGGTACTTCGCGCACTGTATACGGCTGAATGCCGCCGGACCTATTGAATTTCCCTGGTGAAATATGAGTTTCTGTTGGGGCAATTCAGAGGGGGATCAGGAAAGCAAGACTAGAGCTCCGTTACATGCTTCGTTGAGCACATGAAAGCCAACAGTTGGAGAACGACGGGGCCAATAAGGAACGAGATCAACCTCCAAGCCAGCGGTGCGTGCTCTTGCTTGCACTGACAGCCCTCCATTGCAAGCCACTTATGAGGGAAGAAATAATATTCTCGGCGTCCTGGGCACTCTGAACCACACTAAGAAGAAATTCGACTTTATGGACCGCGAGTACGCAGTTTTGGGTAAACAAGTTTCTTTCAAACATGTACACGTAAAATCGTATACTCGAAGCAAGCCAAGAACAGCTAACGGGGAGCGAGACTTATCTGCGCTAAAACGGAATTGCGTAGAATGGAAAAGCGATACTGTATCAGGATTGCGGCAATTCTGTCATTCTCTTGTCAATGGTTTATTATTTTTCGTACTTTTTTAAATACGTACTATTTTATGTGCATATTTTTATTATAGTAATTATGACTGGGTTTGAGTTTGATTATAGAAAAAAAAATGCTTGTTCGTATCTTTTAATGCTATGTTTTTATTGCTATGTATATATGTTTACGATACTGACTCGTACTGATTTTTACCAGCGGCATGGCCGGGCGGGTTAAGGCGTCCCGCTCCTTGGTGGCAGTCGAGGTCGTGCTGAAGACTGGGAGGTGGTGGGTTCGAATCCTACCACCGGCTGTGCTGGCTGAGGTTTTCCCTGGGTTTTCCGAAGACTTTCCAGACGAATGTCGGCACAATTCCCTCTGAAGTCTGCCCAGGACGCATACTAATCCCCCTGTCCCCACTCCTTCCTGATGTCCTCTCTCCGTCTGTCCACATCTGTACGCCGCTCATAGCCACAGTTGCTCCGCGGCGCTAACACGAAATCAAAAACAAATCGTACGGCTTAGCAACACTGTTGCTCTGTGCCCACCGCCAAGGCTGCCTCCCGAATTTAAACGATAAGGCCATCATGCAACGCGTTCCAGGAGGATGTATTCGGGCAAGACGGCTATGCCGTTGCCAGGAGACGAACGCTAGTGTGCGTGATGACGTCATCTCTGGCTTCCAAAACCGCATCTTGCGTAGGCTTGCGGGTTGTCTCAAAATTTCGCACAAGTACATGCATCTCTGTGATAGGATCCATACTCCACGTGTAGAGTCCTTGAGCGACGTTATTTCGTAACACAACATAAAATATACAAAGGGTGTTTGTTTATTATCCTCTACGGAATTTTTTATAAAAACGCTATGGGAGCGGCACAGATGTCGTTTTTGCAGTTGAGTTGTGCGGCCATCCTCTCGAAGAAAGTATGCTACTACAAGAGGACTAATTACCTAAAATTCATTACTTACGGACTGTTAAGCCCGTAAATAATTAAGTAATTAAGTAAGTCCAAGTCAGTCTTGAGTCCGTATTTGACACCCCGAGGAAACGTCTTCAGCACGCTTTTCTTCTTGTTATTAGTTTTGGCCCATTATTCCCACCGCACAATGTTCGCGCCCCCAGCCTGGTGGTGACAACTTACTGTGTATCGGGCGTATGTCCGTCAGCCCTAGAGTACGCACCTTCTTCTGCGGTCTGAGCTCCGGAACGCAGACGCAGTGTGCGATATACAGCGTTAATGTGCACTACCCTACGTGACGTGTTAAAGTACACACACACCTCATCCCCTTGCACTTGTACGTATCATAAGCCACACTAAAATAAGCTTTAAAATAAGCTTTAAAAACATTTTTCCTAAAAGCAAATGTGTTGTGGTGCTGTTTTTTTATTTTAATGTTATTTATTGATACTACTGGTCTCCTCCTGGGAGCCCAAGTAGGAGTGGCGGTACATCGATGCAAGGAAAAAAAAGTATACAAACATGAAACAATGCAGATAATTATTGCAACATAGCAGGCGACACAGTACCTACAAATGGCAAATGACGAGATTGCAGTAATTATTTACAATGATCACAAAGGACACAACACACGTGTAGTAACCAAGACAATAATAATATATAGAATGACATAACGACTTACAATGATGCTAGGTGGTCCTGAACCCTCCAAACAAATACATCAAAGCTTTCAGCCGATACGACATTGTCCGGTAGGCTATTCCAATCCCTGATAAGGTAAGTTTTCTTCAGAGCAGAACTTTACTCATGCCAAGGTTACGGGTTTGATCCTGACCGAGGACGCCAGCAACTTGATGCCTGGGTACAGGTTGCGAATAGACGACTTCAGAAAATCGCAATGCTCCTTGCGCACGCGTTGCATCTTGGGAGGTTACTGAAATGAACTGTCCTGCACGTTTCGTTTTCGCTGACCTTGACTCCTCGTGAACAATTAGAAAGAGATAGGGAACCGAAACGGCTTCAACAGTCGTCCATTTCCTGGCAGATTTCTTTTCCAGATTCTGGGCACTTGTGTTCGCTTGGTCAAAGCGTAGCAATCTCTCGTGTTAAAGAATCTGCCAACTAGCACTTTTCCTTTCTTTTTTTTTGCCCGGTCCCGATCTGGCCGGGCAGCGCGTTGGCCAACCGTACCCGGTGTCCACACGTCCCAACAGCGAGGGCCCGCATTCACTCCGATTGGCTCTGATTGGCTTGCACTATACCCGCACAGCGAAGTTAACATGGGTTAGCAGGCGACGGAACCTGAACACAGTGACCGTGATGCCCCTAGTGTGATCCAAGCGACTAAGACCGCTAGATCCCTGACACTCATGTTTAGGTGGCAAGGGTCACGTGATCCAGCGCGGGCGCCAGACTAGCAACTTTCCGAGCGCTAGCCTGTCACTGCCACGAAATGACCACTGCCACGAAATGACCACGTGAATTCACCGTTGGGCATGCCGTCTTCCGCGAGGTGACGTGTGCCCAGATTTCGGCGCATGATAACCAACCCTCGGATGGGCAAAATTAATCCATAGGACTACTACTGTGGCGTCTCTCATGATCATATAGTCGTATCGCAACCTTAAAACCACGAAGTACCATTATCGGAACAAACGTGGTGGTGGCAATGATGGAGCTGCTTGCCATAGTCGGCCATGCTCAGGCGGGCAACGTGACGACTATCGCAGGGGGTTCTTGCGTCCTGGGCCGACTTCAAGGGAACTGTGCCGGCACTTATCTTAAAGCTGTCTGAGGAAAACCCAGGGGAAACACCCAGACAGCAGACTCTTGCGGTGGGATAGGAAGAAACAAGAAGGTCACCAGCTACCAGCATCGGCTTCCATCGATTTTCGCCTATCATGGCGTACTTCTCTCTCTCTCTCTCCTTCTACTATGGGGTAAGAGCCGTCAGTTCCTGTTCTTACCTCACGCATTCGAAAAGCTTCTTTCGTCATTGGGCATCAGCTGGCTCGATCCTTCC
The DNA here is from genome assembly GCF_037126465.1 of Ornithodoros turicata. Taxonomy (NCBI): domain Eukaryota; kingdom Metazoa; phylum Arthropoda; class Arachnida; order Ixodida; family Argasidae; genus Ornithodoros; species Ornithodoros turicata. The sequence goes on from NC_088209.1 coordinate 29,083,544, forward strand.
TTCCATTATCGCCACTGAGCTCCACAAACACCTACCTAATGTTCTCTCCCGAGTACGTATTTTCGTCGGCACAAAGAACAAAGTCCCTGGGGTTCTGAACTGGAAGGGTATACTGGAGTAAGGCAGGTAAAAGCTTACAGGACTGTCAGGACAGGTTACAGGTCTGTCACTACCAAAATGTTAAAATGGGGGACCTGAATTCGTGGATTCAGAGCTTGAAATTAATGAAGCACAACGAAGAATCAACATGCAATAATAAAAGAGAACAATAAAAAAAAGTTACAGTATCAGGTGCTCTCTTCACGAAAGCTTCTTGAAGGGAACGTAAACCAGCACAACAAGTTATGCATGTGACAGGGAACATCCCCCATTTGTCGAGCAACAGTGATCCATGTTCCCGACTGGTCGCTGTTGGCTCATGATGACTACGTAGCCGACTTCTTTTGTTTTAGACACAGTGCTATGCGCACGCAATGTAGTTTTGCCGCTGTACTTGACGAGCAATGCGCAATTGGTGGCGACTTCGACACAGCGTTGCCCGTAACTTTCAATTTTAATTTTCTATAAAAAAAACTATGAGCGCAATTGTGACGGGATTTGTGATAATGTAAGAGTACTGAACAGATAAATCTGATATTGCAGCTCTACTGATTGACAGTATTCGCTGCGATATCGACCTATAGGGGTCGACACCGTCACCTTTCTAGCGTGAATAACACGTCGGCCGACGTTCGGAGTTGATGGTTCTTTTTGGTAATTCTAGTATATATCCACCGGAAGATGCCTGGTACGATATTGTTCGGTTCCGCAATGCTCCACCTACAGCAGTAAACGCTGAATAAACGTGTAAAAGCAGACGACGCGTCCACACAGTGGTAGTTCAGCGTTTCTCCGCAGCGCGCCGACACTGTTCGATCTCGGAGCGAATACCTTCAAATGTTTTATTAGTGTCTCGTTCCTCATTCAAGTTCTGAACTGGAAGTCAACGCATACAGGCATAAATTTCTGTCGCTGTGTGTATGATAACAGACAAGTTATATAACTTACAATGCCTACAACCTGGTGAACATAAATTATTCACGCGTCTTTAGGACTTAGGATAGGATTCATCTATGAACGTATGAATTCCTCCATGTTGAAAACTTTGACCTCGCTCGTTTACTGTATGTTGTGTTCTTCGTAGAACACAATCCAACAAATATCTGAAAACATTACTAGGAAGGCCCGGGTTAACCACCGGGGTTCGGTCCCGGGTCGCTACCAGTTCGAGAATGCTTCTTCGAGGGATACGCACGCTTCACACGTACTTTTTTTTAACCGGTGTTAGCGCCGCGAAGCAACTATGGCTATGATCGGCGTACAGATGTGGACAGATAGAGAGAGGACAGCGAGTGGGGGACAGGGGGTTAGTATGCGCCCTGAGCCGACTTCGGGGGAACTGTGCCGACATTCGTCTGGAAGGTCTTCGGAAAACCCAGGGAAAACCTCAGGCAGCACACTCGGTGGTAGGATTCGAACCCACCACCTCCCAGTCTTCAGCACGACCTTGGCTGCCACCAACGAGCGAGACGCCTTAACCCGCTCGGCCATGGCTTCACAAGTAAGCTGCCATAAGTAAGCGAATACAGGGCTTTTAAAAGCGAGGACACGCTGCAGCGAGCAGGTCGTCGTCGTCGTCGTCGCTTCCTTAAAAAACAACACTTCTGAGGTAATCGGTGTCGTCTAACGACAGGATCCAGTTCAGTAAGAAACTTTGTAACAGCTTGAGACCGACACAGCTAGGAGAAACAGAATTACCGAAGCATATATATATATAACGTGTGGTGCTGCCAACAGTCTAGTATTGCATGCATGCCGTGGAACACAGCAACATATAGCGAGAAGTCGGGCTACAAATCACGAAGGAGAAATGAGGACTGCAGTGGCAATCGTTGTGAGTAGAAAGTATAGCATTTATTTTTGCAAAGGTTCAACCCCGCGTCGTGCACACGGGCAGATTGAATTCTAATACGGGGCCGTGAAATGTGGTCCAGCCTTCGCAAAAACAGGAACATCATTTGATTACAACCGTACCCTCATGAAATTGCAAGTACAGTAGTATCTCGATTTAGTTTAAAACACTCGCTATCAGAGAACCTCACCTATGGTGGTGGAAGTGTCGTCCACCCCGTCATCTCGGGAGATCAAACGAACGAAACGATGTCGTCCTGACGTGCTTAGTGGGCTACATACTGCTACCAAAAACGAGTCAAGTCTTACACACTGTGCTTACGGAGTCGATTACACTGCTGACCCCCATAAGAGGGGCTCCTTGAGGGGCTATACGAGGGACTCCTTTGTTCGTTAATTCACAAAAGATAGGGGCTAAAATAGTCCCGGAAAGGCTGTTCTTCGGCATGCTAAGAGGTAGGCAGTCCATACGAGCAAGGTAGCCGGGAAGTTCGCTGACGTCACTGTGAATAGAGTGCTTGACCATGTAGTCATTCTGCGTCAGAGTCGGAAATAACTTGGACGATATTGGAAATTCATTCGATAGTTTTCCCCGTGGAAATTTAAGGCAGACATAGGTGGCAGAAAAGGTACTTGCAATTACCCTTTTTTAGTGCATCGGTGCGGTCACTTTTATGCAGATCCTTGTCGTCTCTGAGACAGCGTGGTGCAACCTGGCAATGGCATTTGAAGCAAGAGCAAAGGGTGTATTGAAAGCAGGCAAAACACCGGAGCTCGGCTCCATGGCACCTCGATATGGAGGCGGGTTCGGCGGTGGTGGTGGTGGTGGGTACGGTGGTGGAGGATACGGTGCAAGTGGACACGAGGGAGGCGGGTATGGAGGGCATGGTGGTGGATACGACGGAGGAGGGCATGGCAAGGGAGGTTACGGTGGAGGAGGTAACGGTGGGGGTGGACATGGTGGAGGCGGTCACGGTGGAGGAGGTCATGGTGGGGGAGGGCATGGTGGGGGAGGACATCGTGGGGGAGGTTACGGTGGAGGAGGTCACGGTGGTGGAGGACATAGCGGAGGAGGTCACAATAGTGGACACGGAAGTCAAGGAAGTAGTGATTCACACGGCAGCTATGGTGGTGGGTACAAGCACCACGGGAACGACCACAGCAACCACTATGACAGCCACGGCAGCAGCGGCCACGGCGGCAATGGACATGATTTCCACAAGCATGGCAGTGTCGGCCGGGGCAAGCACGGCGGTGGAAGCTACGGAGGTCAGGAGAGCGGTAAATCGCATCACGGAGGAGACGGTAGCCAGGGTGGAAAGTCCGGAGACGACCACGACAAGAAGTACGGCCACAAGAGCTTCGGCCACAAGGATGTCTACCACAAGGAAGACGCGGAGCACCACACCAAGTACTACGATGACCATCATGACGGAGACAACAAAAAAAAGTACAATCAGCACCATGAAGAGTACGATAACAAGGGTGGCAAAATGCACCACGGACACCACCACAAGCAACACCACGACAAGAATAAACATGGTCATGGACATCACAAACATGGGCATGACTATCACGATAACAAGCATGCAGTTGGCGCCGGTCACGGTGGTCACCACCACAAAGGTGGAGAAGGCCATAAGCACGGGGGAGGCGGACACCATAGCGACTATTCCAAGTATTCTAAAGGGTCTCAAAGCAAAGGCCATGGTGGAGGAGGGCATGGAGGTGGTGGTTACGGCGGCGGAGGCTACGGCGGCAGTGGTGGATATGCGTCTCATCATGTGCCTGTGACTGTCCATCATCGTGCTGTTCAGCATGGAAAATAACTGCGTGGAAGTCGAGTGACATTACGCACTGTTAAAAAGTACAGTAAAAAAACTGCCGCAGGGAGGGTGGACAGTGCGTCCCGGCATCCTGGGCCGATTTCACAGGGAACTGGGCCGACATTTGTCTTAAAGCCGTCTGAGGGGAACCGAGGGAAACATCCAGACAGCACAGCCGCCGCCCAGATTAGGACCTATTCAAACGAACCGGAACTCGAACGTCCGCGTGGACGGGAGTCAGGATGGACGGGATCCAATCCCTCTCTATGAAATATGGACAAGTTAAAGACATCACTCTTGGACTCCATGAAAAGTGAGGGAGAAAGATTGAGAAAGGGATAATATGAGAGGAGCAATAATAAAAGCGACAAATACTTTTTAGCACACTGCTTTATACGATTCGCTGATACGATTCCCAAACATTGCGCCTGCTCAGTTACGTATGAATATACCACAAAGTTAAATGCCGGAAACCTTACTTAGATAAGGTACACGCTTAAAACGGGACTTCACCAGGTAACACGCCGAATATATCAATCATTGCACAGGCTGACACCGATATCGCTCCTGTAGCCCGATCTTGAACTTTCACATAACAAAAGCGCTATCGTTGTTTTTAAAGTCATGCGGCGGCACGAGAAAATGCGTTTTGGTAGGCTGCGATTTCAAATAAACGCGAGAGCCCGTGCCGGATCACGGGCGACGTGATGCGTTTCGGGATGTACCGGCTTCCGTGGCCTAGTGACTACGATGATAGCATTCCACGCCGAGTCTGGTAGGTGACCCGAGTCCGGGCGCCGGCTTTGCTGTCTAGGTGTTTTCCCTGGGTTTTCCTCAGACGCTTTAAGACAAGTGTCGGCACGGTTCCCTGTGAAGTTGGCCCGGGACGCACGAACCCCCTGCGATAGTTCTGACGTAGCCCGCCTGAGCGTGGCTACGGCAAGCAGTTCCAGGTAATCACCACCACCATTTCAGGATAACGACAAGTTGAAGATCGTGCCCCTGCTTTCTGGAAAGCGGCGGCCGTGCGCCTTTTTGTGGCAGTTAATACAAGTCGCAAAAAGTCGCACGACTCCCGTTGTCGGGAAATCAGGGTAAAGAACGATACCATTTGGGATGAGAGTTGTCTGTAGAGTCGTGTTGTTTTTTGCGAGTTACAAAACCAGAAAAACGAATCTTTGGTCTTGTTGGCTTTCCATAATAAGACAGAGAAGCGCTGAAGTCTGTTCGTCCTCGTGTTTCTTCAGTCCTTCTGTGTCTTCTTACAACAATGTGATGTACCCTTTCGCGCATTGCCAAACGCGTACAAAATGCGATAGCATTACAGCAGACGAAGGGCGGTCCCTCCGCTGTGACCGCACATGATTTACGTGTGGCCCAACGGCAAACGCGACCATAGGTTGCCATGGGCCTCGTACAAACACACGGGTTTCGCCAGTCAGCGCGTTCACTTCTTGTTAAAGTCGCACTGTACTCTTTGGAGCGCACTTCTGAACATCTCGACGAGCGTGATGGGGGCACGCTCTGTCGCACGCAGCTTCCTGGCATTATCGGCAGCACGCCGATAACGTTCCTCATTTTCGGCCACCGCGTCTGCATCTCCCATTGAGGAGCCGGTCCGCACCACGACCTACTAGATTATAACGACCATGTCATAGGCACTCCTTCCCAGCGCCGCATTTGGAAGCTAGCGGCGGCGTTACTCATCGGCCCGGTTATTGGTTCTTCAACTTCTACAGTACTTTGTACTTCAGCTTACTTTAGTATTTTTGTACAGGCGGTGGATATCCCACGGAAGGTGTTTCATTCTAAGGTTGATTATCATCATCATCCTACGTGTTTTCATGGGAGCTGTTGCTGCCGTCTGCTACGGTAGTCGTACGTCCGCTTTTGTGCGTTCAAAATTCAAATTTGCATTGTCCAGTCATGATGTAGATCTCACGGCCGATGAGTAGTCTCACCGCCCCTAGCGGATCGTGCGGACGGGCTTCTCGTAGGGGTTGCCAATTATGGCATGGTCGTTATAATCTAGTAGGTCGTGGTCCGCACGATCCGCTAGGGGCGCTACTCATCAGCCCGCGAGATCTACGTCATGATTGGACAATGGAATTATTGAACGCGCAGAAGGGGCGTTCGACTACCGTAGCAGACGACAGCAACAGCTCCTATGAAAATGCGTAGAATGATGATGATAATCAACTTTGGAAAGAACCATCTCCCGTGGGACATCCACCGCTTGTACAAAAATACTAAGATCAATTGAAGTATAATGTATTGTGAGAGCAATAACCGTGCCGATGAGTAGCGCCACCGCTAGCCTCCAAATGCGGCGCTGGGAAAGGGTTCCTATGAAATGGTCGCTATAACGTAATAGGTCGGGCTGCGAACGCCCCGTGCTCTATATTTGTGGGAATGCTCTGCAGCACACCTCCTACGCTGTAACTCCACGGCGTCCGGGTTGCCAGACAACACGGACGACATCACGTGAGACGATCTGTGTACTTCAAAATTTCATTTCAGGTAATTTACTATTTCAGTTTGTGCACATGTGTAAGAAGTGATAAGCTGTATACAGGGCTGTATACAGGCGTGCTAAGCGGTTATTTCACACACGTGCCAGACGTAGCCAAGGAACGAACGAAAACGTCGCAAATGGTTTGTCCGGTCCGTATCTGCTCTGATGGAACAAGCTGCGGTACATACATAGTTACATTTTGCAGCAGAAAAGACGTCGACAACAGGCTGGTTAGAACGAGCAAAATCCCTACTTTTCAGGCAACTTCACAGAATGCTGTTCACTCCAGGTTTCACGACAGTGAGCAAATAAAGTTATGCCGTAACACAGTGCACTGTAACCTAGAGCGTCCAGAACAGATCTACGGATTCTAACAGGAACCGTATGCATAAACGGGAGGAGTGCACACGAAGTTTGCCTTAATCTTTTGCATATGCCATGTTTATATCAGAGTCGAAGTATAGTCCCAGGTACCTCATTGCTTGAGTACTTTAAAGGCTGGTGACCCGGCAGGAGGACAGAACAACAGTAATCAATGCTCTTGAGAGGAGGGTGAAAACATACAAATTGTGTTTTTCTTTTTCTTCTTCTTCTTCTTCTTCTTCTTCTCGAAGTTTAATTGTATGTCAGAGTTAGAAAACCAATTGTACATATTGGCAGTATGAAATTGTAACATCCGAGTTTCTTCGGCGTGAGACATGTCAACAGACACGAGTAATGTGTCATATGCATACTGGTATACTTTACAGTACTGGACTACGCGGCAGAGATCGTTCACATAAAAGTTGAAAAGCAAAGGTGCAAGGACAGAGCCTTGTGGAACGCCCACATTTACACCAACAACGTCACTTAGTGTACTGCAAGTTGAAACGACTTGAGTGCGATCGCTCAGAAAGTTCACCAACCAGGAATATATTCGGCCTCTGTACCCAAAGGTGTACAGTATACTTAACAGAACATGACGAGGTATGGACGCATTACGAGGCGCTTTCAGACATATGTCGGCACAGTTCCCCTCGAAGTCGGCCCAGGACGCACATTTCCCCAGGGCGTCAGTCGTGACGTTGCCCACATGCGTGAGGCAAGCCCTTTCACCATCGCCACCACCACCACGAGTTATGGTATCAAAGGCTCTAGAAAGGTCCAGTCGTAGGGCCATCGCGAGACACGTGCTCACAACTACGGCGACACGGCGACCACCACCATTATAGGGATCAGGATCACCACGCAGGACAGAATCATTACGGAAACCATCACCAGGGGTACTATGGGTAGCACATACATGGGGGACACCACAAAAAACATTGCGGTGGACATTAAGGAAACCATCACGGCTCGCACGGCAGGCACGGGCGAAGGCACTACAGAGGAAGGCATGGGTATAAGTACGTAGGTGGCGGGCACCACCGAAGTCGTCACGGTGGACATGGTGGACACGCTAGTGAAAATATGCCTTGGTACAGCATACCTTCGAGGGAACCTCAGAGAGGCCATAATGCCCCAGTGATTGGTCTATGGTAGACTAGCCTGCAGCACCAGAATTCAATGGGCCTTAGTGGCCATAATCAGTCTTCATGCCTGGGACGCCAATTAATAGATTTGTCTTTCATTCGTTTGTCTTTTTGTTGTTGTTGTTTAACGAGGGCTATGAACCGCGATCATTGCGCACGTACCATATGAAATATGTATCAAGACTGTATCAATATGTATCATGTCGGGTTTCTGGCGTGTATTTGTGTTTGAAATTACAAAATGTACATCAGAACTACGTAGCTGCAGCAGGAAGAATCACGTCTTTGTAACTGTCACTGTACGACAGAAGCGAGCAGAGACCACTTTCCGTTATGGCTTCCTGGCGAATTCTTTTACCAGGTTTTTCGTTAGGAAACAAGGTAATATCACGAGCACCGCTTGATATTATGAAATGTCTGCGTTATACCACTATATTAATAAGTCTAAAAGAAGTTCTCGAATGCCGGTGTCGTGTGGACACGGTCCCAGTCAATTGCAGTGTCCATTGTTACTTGAGCGTACCATCCATGGTAATTTGCCAAGTTCTCGTTCTAGATCAACGCCACACTATGTCTCTCGGTACTTCTGATCCATGTCACTGCGAAAGAAACGGACGCAAGCCACACAAAAGCACTGGCAGAAGCTGATCAGGTGGAACGCGACCTGCTTGCGCTAGCAACTGGGCATGGTGGCCATGGCGGACATGGTGGATATGGTAGCGGCCAAAGTGGACACGGAGAATACGGTGGACACCACTCAAGTGGGGACTACGGAGGACATTACAAACATGGCGGTGACGACCACGACCACCACAGCAGCAAGCATGGCAAGAGCGGCCACAGTTCTGGAGGCCACGGGTACAATAACTACGGCGGAAATCACCAGGGCAAACATGGCCATGGAGGTCATGGTGGAAAGCACTTCGGCAGCGAACACCATGGGGGACACGGTAAACACGGTGGAAAGTCTGGCAACGACCACAACAAGAGCAAGGGTCACAAAAACTATGGCCATAAAAATGTGTACCACAAAGAAGACTCTGAACACCACAGCCGGTACTACGATGACTCCCATGACGGCGACCACAAGAAGAAATACAACAAGCACCACGAACAGTACGACCACGACGCCGGAAAGTCGAATCACGGACATCACCATAAGCAGCACCACGGCCAGCATAAACACGGTGATGACTACCACAAGCACGACTCCGGCGGATGGAAGCACCACCACGACCAACACGGTGGCAAAGGGGGACACCACTATCACGGTGGTGGAGGACATAAACACGGTGGAGGAGGCCACAAGCACGGGTCGCACCATCACAGCTCAGGACAAAGCCATCACAGTGGAGGCAAAGGCGGCGGTGGACACGGAGGAGGCCATGGAGGTGGTGGACACGGAGGAGGCCATGGCGGCGGTGGGCATGGAGGAGGTTACGGCGGCGGTGGACACGGAGGAGGCCATGGCGGCGGTGGGCATGGAGGAGGCTACGGCGGAGGTGGCCACGGCGGGGGATACGCCAGCAACAACGTGCCAGTGCTTGTGCATACGCCTATACTACAACAGCCCTCCCCACATTAGAAAGAGGAACATTATAGTTAACTGGTTGTAGTGATCTCTGCATGTCGTCATGTCGCTTAAATATGTGTGCTTTGCTAACTCAAGTTCGTGTCGCTTGAATGTTTCGAATGTGGTCATGCCATCGTGCGATAGTTGGATTTATGTGAATGCCCTTTTTGACTTCACCAAGCTAATAAAAAGTCAGAAAGCCTATGGTACTTGCACGCATACTCCCCTTGCCAACTGCATGTATTCGATGCAATAATGCTGTAAATGGTAAACAGCCATCGTTGTGTTGAGGCAATCTCTATCAGCCCTTGTACCCATGCATGGGCATGGAATGCCGCCGTATAAACCTCTGTATATACCAACGTATACGAACGCCTAATTTGTGCCTAAAGCAATCATTGCCTGACGCAATGCCTAATGGGATAAATATTTCTATATTACTAGGCGTTCAAGAACGCCTCGGTCAATTTACATCAGTCGCTCTTACGTCACAATTTTCGTCCCAATTGGGCTCATTGAAAAAAAAAATTATATGGAAAATTGTGCAACACTGTAACGAAGTGGTCGCCAACTGCGCATTGCTCGTCAAGTACGGCGGCAAAACTACAGTGCATGCGGACAACACTGGGCAAAATTGGCTACGTGTCGGCTACGTAGCCATCATGAGCGGAAAGCCAGTAGGGAACATAGATCACTGCTGCCTGACAAATTGAGGATTATTTGCCACCAGACGTCGCCCCGAGACGTTTTACCTAACTTTCGCGAGCAAATTAAAAATATTAAGCGTTCTCTGTCAAATTTGTAACTTGTTGCATTAAACTACGCCGTCAACATAAACTGCCTGGCTGCTGCTCTGCGGTAGCTTTAAATGAATCTTGAGCATCTCAGCAATGTTTCGGAATGAAAGATGTCAATTGCCTTCATGGATTTCAATTTCAAGACGCTGACATATCGACGAACTGCAGATGGGAACGACGGCAAACATAAAAAAAGAATAATAATAACTGTTCGACACGTAACGTACCTTTATTTCTGGACCCTTTTTCTGCGTCTTTGCGTTTTGAAAAGTTCTTGTATTCTTCGGAGCTTACGAAGAATACTCTGCGTTAAACAAATTCTTGTGACAAAACTACCACACTCTCTCTCACATCATCTTTCCCATAATCATCTCCGACACACTCACCATAGTTTTGGCGCTCTATGGCCTTTGTTGCCTTTGTGCCATTAAACACATAATCAATCAATCAATCAATCAACAGCACTTAACAACAACAACAAATGATGACGATGAGATGTGGTGTTTCACCGCGGTGGTGCGGTACCCTACCCCACTGCGCGTGGAACATTATGTGAAGATGATGAAGGAAGGACCAAAATACATGAAAGATCTAAAGCGTCTGGAGCAATCCAGTGGACGACAGGAAGTGACAGGTGAAAAACCCGACGATGGAGTACTGTATCTTCATAGGGGCCAATGAGTGCAGCCAAATTGAGCGGCTTCTTGCTGATACGGGCAAGCTCATCCCACAGTGTCTGACTTTGCGGGCAGTAGAGTGCACATTCCATAAGAATGTGCTGGGTGGTCACCACGACACCGCACGTGGAACAGAGGCTTGTGTCACAGCATCTGATCGTTCACTTGAATTGTGGGGTGAAAGCCACATTGAGACGGAGTCTATGCAGGAGGGAGGTAAAATGGCGTAATAGACGGGCAGGGAAAGAAAACGACAAACTTGGGTCTACCGAATACATGAGAGATTGAGCCGTGATGTCCCGGTGTCATTGCTGCAGAGCCAAGGATTGATACCACTCCTAAGTGCCACTAAGCCATGCACAAACCCTGAAACACGAACCCAAGCTGCAATACGAGAGTATCAGCCAGTGCGACTTTGTATAATTTATGAACGGCTGGTAGGAACACGTTTTGTGGAAGTACAAATAGCTCGGACCAGAGGGTACATCGGTACTCCCCCCTCCCCTCCTGGATTCGCCACCTGACGCAACACATAGGATAACCAGACAGGACTGGTGCCATATTCGTGACTCCGGTAACTAATCCCAATGAAGACACAGGGCCATGCACTGCTACTTCTGCCACTGCAGTTCTTTGTGTCATATTTTCTGCTTGCCGTTTCCACCACTACACGGCCTCGTCAAACTTGTCTTTCTCTCGAAAACGCTTCTCCTCTATTGTCTGTCCTTGTCTACATCCTCGTGAGTTACTTTGGATGCTTTAAGAAAACCAACACGCCCTGCCTGTGCTCTCTCTGTTAGGCAATATATGTAAGTTCATCTAGTGGTGCTTCCACTGTATGTTTGCATGGCAAACTTCCTCCCTGGCCTGGCTCTCCTCCTCTGCCGCAGTATAGTAAATCCAGAACGGACTCGGGTTTTCGCTTGTCTTCGTTGTGATAGATGAGTGCTCTTAGCATCTATTCCAAACATGTCTAGCGCCGTACAGCACACAAAATACATATTCCATACGTCTTAGGACGTTCCTCCACACGTTTCAGCAGGCAAATGTTTCAGTGACACGATCGGGAATGCCTTTATTGGCATATGTACGTCTTTGCAACAGGAGTGAGTCTCGAATTTGCCATTTCCGAGGCTTCTATAGAACCTATGATTGAAAACCTACCTTACGAGTGTGTCGGTACATGCTGTAGGTCGTACCATGTACGGCTGGATGTCACACCGCACCTATTGAAAGATCTCCGGTGAAATATGAGTTTCTCTTGGGGCAATTCTGAGGGATAAGGAAAGCAAGACTAGAGCTCCGTTACATGCTTCGTTGAGCACATGAGAGCTAACCGTTGGAGAACGACGGGGCAATAAGCAACCTCCAAAGCAGCGGTCCGTGCTCGCACGTGCTTCACTGACGGCTCCCCATCGGAAGTCACTTATGAGGGAACAAATAAACTCTTCGGCGTCCTGGGCATTCAGAACCATACATACTGAACCGTGAGTAAGCAGTGTTGGGTAACCAAATTTTTCTCAAATATACGCGTAAATCGTACTCGAAGCAAGCAAAAAACAGCTAGCTGAAAGCGAAACTTATCTGCACTAAACAACAGCAGCAATAAATGAAGGAGAAGTGATGATGTGATGACATATGATGTTTCCTCGTGGTAACCACAGGACCCTACCCCTCTTCACAGAGGTTAATATGAGAGGATGAATTATGGTGAACGCGAATCAATGACAGGTCAAAGTTCTGTTTAGAGCTCTTCGAGGAGTCCAGTGGCTTGCATGAAAGCAAAAAGGGAGTGAAGAGCCTGGCACTGATGCGCAGGGGAGCTCCATGGGCCAAGTACTTTGGACAAGCTGGACTAAAACGGAACTGTGCACAATTGAAAAGCGATACTGCTTCAGGAATGCGGCAATTCTGTCATTCTTCTGTCAATGATTTGTTATTTTTCCTGTTGTTTTTAAGTGTGCCCTATTTTATGTACATGTTTTATATTTATATTATGTTATTGAATATGATGCTTGTTCCTAACTTTGAATGTTATTTTTATATACCGCACCTGTACTGCCTTGCAACAGTGTTCCTTTTGTGGATTGTGAGTTGTCTCAAAACTTTGCACAAGTGCATACATTTTTGTGGTAGGACCTATACTTCGCGTGTAAAGCCCTTGAGCGACGTTATTTCGCGTATAAAATTTTTGAATTCAGGGAAGCCGGGTAATTTGTTCTAACTCGCGAAACTTCATCAACGAGTGCAGAATGGTCTCATCTTCGTTCATAACGCACTGGAGCCGAAGCAGAACGGGGTGTTACATGAAATCTGAACTTTAACGTAAATTCAAAGTAACCAAGTGAACCTATCGCATATAACTTAATTAGAAGCAATGACATGCTTAAAGAGGTTCCGACACATATGTGGTTCATTATCATGCACGTATTGTACCGCACGCATGAGTATTGGGGAAAGGGGGATTATTTTTCTACGTGTCCCTATGTTTGCGAGATGCCCTCACTATGCCGATCGGCTTTCTGTGTGTGCTTTACCTATATGGTTCAATATGCCGGTCGGCATAGTGAGGACGCACGTTTACGCTGTATTCGTTAATGGACCTCGTATTGCCAACTGTATTGGAGCAAGCGTCACTTGTGGCACGCAAGGGATCATGGGAACTTAGAGCGCCTTGAAGCATTACGAGACGGCCAGAGGTAGAAGAAGAACAACAACATTCCAGGTGTGCGCAGCAGCATTATTTTCACAGGAAAGGTCAGCCAGAAAGAACGGCTTCTTATTCCTTATTAAATGATTCGTTAGTGCGTAGTCCTGCGGTAGTTAAGAGTAAGGCTATGTGGGGTCAGAGGTCTTCCGCCGTCCCACACACGATGTCAAAATGCGGGGCGTCAATATCGGAGTTATGGCCACCGGAATGGCCTGCATAGTTGTTGGAAATACGGGAGTTGTTCGCGTAACGCTTAGAAGCCGCGAAGCGTACACGTATTTCCCAGTTGTGACAATAAACGCGTACGCTATGAAAACATGTCGGCCATTTCGCGGAATTGTTTTTCTCCACAGTTTAGCGAACGCCATTGGTTCAAATATGGCAGTGTTTCCAGCCTCAGAACAGTTACTTTCTATCATTTACTCCATTTGTTGTCGAGGGGTTTTACAAATAAGTCGCGGCTTCATTACGGTGCCTCGCAGTTCGATTATCCAGGAAGTTCGTACTTGACACCCCGAGTAAACGACTCTATCACTCTATTTTGGACTCATTATTCCAGTCCCCAATGTAGCGCACGATGCCCGCACCCTTACTGCGTATTCGGCGTATGCCCGTTAGCCATAAAGTAAACAGCTCCTTCTACGGTCTGCGCACCGGAACGCGGCCGCCACGTGTAATGTACAGTGCTGGACAAAAGTTTACGGAACACGCTCGGACCGTACGAACTTACAGACATGTGCCTAGGTAACCCAGGTCACCTGTTTGCGCGTCCGTATGGCACCATTCGCTGCCATAGCGTGTCACTCTAAAGGAGGAATGCGCCGGGAGCGTGTTCCGTAAACTTTTGTGCAGCACTGTACAACGTTAATGTGCACTACGTGATGTGTTAAAGTGCACACACCTCACCCTTTTGCCCCTGTACGTGTCATTAAAATAAGCTTTAAAAACATCTTTAAAAAAAAACAGGTCATTGTGGTGCTGTTTTCTTCATAACAGAACTTTACTGACGCTAAGGTTGTGGACTTGACGGCCGAGCACGCCAGCAACTTGATGCCTGAGTATACGAGTTGCTTAGACACGCCGTCTTGCGCGGGGTGACCAGACTTCGGCGCACGAAAATGAAGCCCTCAGGTGGGCAAAATTAATCCACAGACCTATACTACTGTGGCGTCGCTCAAGATCATATAGCTGTCTCGGGACGTAAAACGATGAAGTATCACTATCGAAACAAAACTTCACCACATAGCATGGTCAAAGCCAACCAGCAATCAGAATGATACCGCTTTGTGTCATTAACGCGGTTGAGATAGGAAGAAACAAGAAGGGTCGAGCAGCTACCAGCATCGGCTTCCATCGATTTTCTCCTGTCATGACAAACTTCTCGATCAGCGTTCCTATCCCTTCCCCACGCATTCGTTATTGGGCATCAGCTGACGCGATTCTTCCTTCCATTGTGATCATGCCATTATTGCCATTGAGCTCCACAAACGCCTAACCTAATGTTCTCTCCGAGTACCTATTTTCGTCGGCACAAAGAACAAAGGGCTTGGTTTCTGAATTAGACGAAGGGTACTGGAGTAAGGCAGGTAAAAGCTTACAGGTCTGTTACGACCAAATTGTTGGAATGGAGACCGGAATTCATTTACTTTTAGTTAAGAACTTCAAATGAATGAAGCAGAACGAAGTATCAATTAAAAAAAAAATTTGAAAGTTATCGGGTGCGCTCTTCACGAAACCTTGTTAACTGTTTTATTTATTTACTTTTTATGCCGTGTTAGTATGCGTCCTGGGCCGACTTTAGGAAGAACTGTGCCGACATTCGTCTGGAAAGTATTCGGAAAACCCAGGGAAAACCTCAGACAGCACAGCACAGCCGGTGGTAGGATTCGAACCTATCATCTTTCATGCAATCTTTATACATTTTTGTCGCCGTTGAAGTAGGAAGTAGGATGAAGTAGGTGTTACAAACCTCGTAGTACCTACAACCTTGGTCGAGAGGGCCTGGTCAGCATAAACTTATCACGCGTTTTTTATTTCTTTTATGTAGGACTCATTTCTAAATCACTTGTTTAGTGTATATTGTGTCCTTCGTAGAAACTGATCCAACGTATATCTGAGAGCACCGCTATAGGAAGACCCGGGAAAACCACCCGGGTCGGATCCCGGGTCGCTTCCAGTCCCAGAATGCTGCTTCGAAAGCTCAGCACGCTTCACAAGTAAGTGAAGAGAACAGAGCTTTTAATAGCGAGGACACGCTGCACCGAGCAGGTCATCGTCGTCGCTTCCTTAAAAAAAATCCTTCTGAAGTAATGAGTGTCGTCTAACGACAGGATCGGGCTCAGGAAGAAACTTTGTAACAGCTTGAGACCGACACAGCTAGGAGAAAGAAGATTACAGAAGCATATATATAACGTGTGGTGCTGCCAACAGTCCAGTATTGCATGCATGCGGTGGAACAGAGCAACATACAGCGAGAAGTCGGGCTATAAATCACGAAGGAGAAATGAGGACTGCAGTGACATTTGTTGTGAGTAGAAAGTACAGTATTTATGCTTGCAAAGGTTCAACTTCGCGTCGTGCACACAGGGAGATTGAACTCTAAATATGGTGCCGGTGAAACATGGTCCAGCTTTTGCAAAAGCATTTATATATATATATATATATATAAGTCAAGCGTGCCACATCCCAGCTATGGACGGCCGTTTCGAGCCTCTTGGCTCTCATCGGCACGAAACTGCCGTCCACAGTAGGGATGTTGCACACTTGACTTATGAACACATATACCTCACGTGCAGCCAATGGAGCATCCGCTCATTTCTCTCTCTCTCTCTCTCTCTCAATATCATTTGATTAGAAAAGTATAGGGTCTCGATTTACATTAAAACACTCGCTATCAGAGAGCCTCGCCTATGGGCTCGTCTGCTGATCGTCATAAAAGATCAGTGTACGAGGGTCTCCTATGTTTGTTAATCCGCCAAAGATAGCGGCTAAAATAGACCCCGGAAGGCTGTCCTTCGACATGCTAAAAGGTAGGCAACCAGTACGAGAAAGGTTGTCGGGAAGTTCGCCTCTTAGTAATAGGTATAGACGAAAAACTGTCCAAGGTAAGTGCATGCTTTTGCGGACGTCACTGATACTTTTGCGACTGCAAGTGTGCATACAGTGCTTGACCATATTGTCGCTGCGCGTCACACAGGAAATAACTAAGACGAATTGGAAATTCATTGGCCAGTCAACGTCCAGAAAGCTGACAGTGCTGATGAAAAACAAACAGCGAAGCCTTCTTCTTTATTACACACAATCTTTCATGTAGTAGGCTACAGATGTATAGGGAGCAGAGACACCTGAGGAAATGTAGTCTCCTACATGAAAGCTTGTGTGTAATAAAGAATAAGGCTTCACTGCTTATCTTTCATCAGCACCATGGAAACCTAAGAAAGGCACAGCTGGCAGATAATGTGCTTGCAGTTACCCCTTTTTCAGTGCATCAGTGCGGTCACTTTTATGCAGATCCTTGTCGTCTCTGAGACAGCGTGGTGCAACCTGGCGTTGGCATTGGAGGCAAGAGCAAAGGATGTATTGAAAGGAAGCAAAGCACCGGAGCTCATCTCCACGGGACCTCGATACGGAGGCGGGTTCGGCGGTGATGGTGGTGGGTACGGTGGTGGGGGATACGGTGCAAGTGGACACGACGGAGGCGGGTACGGAGGGCATGGTGGGGGAGGTTACGGTGGAGGAGGTCACGGTGGGGGTGGTCACGGTGGAGGAGGTCATGGTGGGGGAGGACATGGTGGAGGAGGTCACGGTGGTGGTGGTCACGGTGGAGGAGGTCATGGTGGGGGAGGATATGGTGGAGGAGGTCACGGTGGGGGTGGCCATGGCGGGGGAGGTCACGGTGGAGGAGGACGTGGTGGGGGAGGTCACAGTAGTGGCCAAGGAAGCCAAGGAAGTAGTAATTCACAAGGCAGCTATGGTGGTGGGTACAAGCACCACGGGGACGACCACAGCAACCACTATGACGGCCACGGCAGCAGTGGACACGGTCACGGAGGACATGGTTTCCACAAGCATGGCAGTGTCGACCAGGGCAAGCACGGCGGTGGAAGCTACGGAGGTCAGGAGAGTGGTAAATCGCATCACGGAGGAGACGGTAGCCACGGTGGAAAGTTCGGAACCGACCACGACAAGAAGCACGGCCACAAGAGCTTCGGCCACAAGGATGTCTACCACAAGGAAGACGCGGAGCACCACACCAAGTACTACGATGACTATCATGATGGAGACAACAAAAAGAAGTACAATCAACACCATGAACAGTACGATAACAAGGGTGGAAAGATGCACCACGGACACCACCACAAGCAACACCACGACAAGAATAAACACGGCCATGAACATCACAAACATGGGCATGGCTATCGCGATAACAAGCATGCTGTTGACGCCGGTCATGGTGGTCACCATCACAAAGGTGGAGAAGGCCATAAGCACGGGGGAGGTGGACATCATAGCGATTATTCCAAGTATTCTAAAGGGTCTCAAAGTCACGGTCATGGTGGCGGAGGGCATTCCGGAGGAGGACATGGAGGTGGCGGTTATGGTGGTGGAGGCCACGGCGGCAGTGGTGGATATGCGTCTCATCATGTGCCTGTGACTGTTCATCATCGTGTTGTTCAGCATGGACAATGACTGTGTGGAAGGAGATGAGTGACATTACGTGCTGTTAAAAGTATGCGTGAAGTTGCAATAAAAGAAGTGTTGTGTTGTTGCAGAGACAATGAGACGTTTATGGCATTCGTATGTGAAATCACTTCAGGCAGAGAGCAGCTGCAATTATTGGTTCGCGTGGAGTAGATTACGAGGAATCTGATCTGGAACGTCGCCCGTATACCGTTATGTGCAAGAACCACGTTCTAAAAGCACACGATGCAGGCATCAAAGTTTGAAAGTGTAAGCGCACTTATTTTACGACGCTCCCTGATGCTCAATGGAAGATGCAGAAGACAGAAGAAGGTTCTTGGGGATGGATGGACGGATGAACAGCAGTCGTCCCCCGATAGAATCGTCGCGCCACCCATAGGAGCTCATTTGAAATAAGCGCGTGGGAGGGCAACGTGCTGCCATCTTGTGCTATCCGTGGAATCCACTCGGGAGAGCGGGAGGAATATAACTGTGACGTGTGAAAGAGGAGGTGCAGCGCGCGCAATAAACCTATGTTCGCTCTCCGGTTCACTGATCGCTCCATTCCTTCTTCACATAACTTCAATGGACTTGGAAAAAAAAAAGAAAGAAAGAACACGAGCTTTAACGAGGAGAGCTGGAAAACTCCCCCTGACACCCTCAAAACTAGAGAGCACCCCCTAAAATTTCGTGAGATTGCGCAATATTTTGTTGGAAGCATGTAAATACACCCCCTTGCAGAGCCCAATACCCCCAAGGAAGAAATTCTGGGTATACCACTGAACCAGATTTCTAATGAGAAGAGAAGTGCCTCAGGGCGGGAGCCGCCGATATTTCGAGTCAGAGACTGTACTTCTTCAAACAGAGACTGTTCTTCCTCTCGCCCAGAAGAAGAACAGTCGCTGTTCGAAATATCGGCGACTCTCGTCCTCAGACACTTTCCTTCACATTACCATACTGGTTCGCTGGATTTTCTACTCTTCTCGGTTTCTAATGAATTTCGAAGGCGCCTATTTTTTATTCCCTCTTGTTCTTGTTCTTCTCACGTGTATATGTTGACCAAGAAATTTAAACTGCAATTATCGCATCTGCTGCTGTCAAGGTCCGAATTCTCTTTGTGGATCGTGAATGATCATTGTCTCTTTAATGTCCTTTACCCATCTCTCTCTCTACCTCGTGTTCTCTCATTTTCTCTTTTTCTCTCTCTCTTGCATTACAAGCACGGAAAATGCGTGCTCTTCGAAACGGTTCTTCTGTCTTGCCAAACAACTATTGCAGGATAGCGTTGGGTGTCCCTTAGTACGGATCGGTTGGTACACAAGCACCTTGGAGGTCATAAAATGAAACGAAAAATTAAAGACGATTTAGTGATCACAATATTGGTCAGAGTTGGTTACAGGCACTGGAAGTGTAAGCACAATGGTGAAACCACGTGCACTCCACTATTTCGATCATTATTTAGACTGAGCGACGGATTTTTAGACTGATTTAGACTGATTTACACTCTGTGTTTAAAGCTGCTTTACACTGATTTTTAGACTGATTTAGACTGATTTACACTCTGTGTTTAGACCAGTGATGGGCACTACTTCAAGTACTCGGTATTTAAGTTGTACTGAAAGTACTTTGGGGGTACTTTTACTTTTACTTCATGTAATTCTACTGAACAATACTTTCTACGTCACTTGAAGTACACTTGGCTGTACTTTCCGTCGAAGTACTTGAAGTATCCTTCTCTGAGCCTTACTAGCTCACTGCATAACAGTCGCCACCGCATCCGGCCCGCCACTGCACTCTAAGGGGGAAAAATGTAAATAAGAGTGAATGGAGTATAACTATGACTTTTACACTATTTTTCGACCGTCTTTATTCTGATCACCCCGCTTTTCAGTCTTCCGATACTCTCTTTACCCTGCTATGACGACTATGACGTTGCCATTCCACGCTGAATACACCTCAGCGAGCGATATACACCTGGGAGGGTGACTGAGCACTCCTCAATGTCACAGTGCAAGCCAGAGAATGATAATGAGAGAAATAAAGCCATTAAAGAAACAAGTAAATGACACTAGACGTGTTTGAAATTCAAAATGACATATCTTAAGCCATTACTAAGCCAGAGATTAAGCCATCTTAATATGTAATTTTGAATTTCAAACACGTCTAGTGTCATTTACTTGTTTCTTTAATGGCTTCTTTTCTCTCATTATATACATATATACGAGGGTGGTTCCATAAGTTTCCGGCCCGAGGTAGAAAATGCGCGCGAATTTGAAAATGCGATTAAGGACGCGTGGCGCCATCTGTTGGAGGGCCGGAGATCCACCCTCAACCTTCTACATGCTTTTGTCGGTTGGAAAGCGGCATTTCAAACAGCCAGGATGCACTCTTCAGTTAAAATGGAAAAAATCGAGTACCGTGCTGTGATAAAATTATTGACAAAAGAGGGACTTTCGCCTAAAGAAATTAAAGCGCGACTGGACAACGTGTACAGGGAAGCCTCTCTGTCGTACACAACGGTAAAAGACTGGGCTAAGCAGTTTCGACTGGAGCGAGAGTCCATTGAAGATGATCCACGCGATGGTCGTCCAGTGGAAGTGGTGACACAAGAAAATTTGTCTCTTGTCGAGGAGGAAGTGCTGAGCAACAGGCGTCTGAAGGTGAAGGAAATCTCAGAAAGGCTGGGGCTTTCCAAAACAACCGTTTTTCGCATCATCGACGAGGGCCTTCACATGAAAAAGGTCAGTGCGAGATGGGTGCCACTACTTCTCTCGTCAGTTCAAAAGCAACAGCGCGTCGTTTTTGCCAAAGAGTTTTTGGAGCTCTGTCAAGAGAACGAAGAAATATTGAAGTCAATTGTTACAGGGGATGAGACTATGGTACTCTACTATGATCCCCTTTCGAAAAAGGAGTCGATGGAATGGCGCAAACCAGGAGAAGCACCCCAAAGAAAAGCCAAGGTCACACAATCCACAAAGAAGATCATGGCAACAATATTTTGGGATTGTCACGGGATCCTCCTCATCGACTTCAAAGAGAGTAACACCACAGTGAATGCGACTTATTATGCGACTCCTGCACCGACTGCGAGACGCCATCAAGGAAAAGAGGCGCGGCAGGTTGAGTCTAGGTGTCCGGTTGCTCCAGGACAATGCCCCTGTCCACACGGCTTCTGTTGCCAAGGCTGCACTGAAGGAGTGCGGCTTCGAAGAAATCCACCACCCACCCTACAGTCCAGACTTGGCACCGAGTGACTACTTGCTGTTCTCAAACTTGAAGAGGGATCTCAGAGGACTGAGATTTCAAAACGATAGTGAGGTGCAAGAGGCAGTTTTCCAGCATTTTGCGGTCAGACTTTTATTTTTTCAAGGGTATAAGAATGCTGGTTGAAAGGTGTCAGAAGTGCATCGAAGTTAAGGGTGACTATGTCGAAAAATGATACGCTTGTTTCGTCTCTATGACTATTGAAAGTTGGTCGGGGCAGAAACTTATGGAACCACCCTCGTATATATATATATATATATATCACTCGAATCTATATGTTATATAAGCTATTTTCATGTCATTCATATACAGCTAACACCATATCTATCATATAAATCAAATACAGCATATAGCGTATTTAAACGAATGTGCTTTCTTTCTCGTCTCGCTTTATTCCTGTTTCCCGCGAATCATTTATGTAATTTCTTCATCTATTCATTATATCGTGACTTATGTACTGATGAGTTGCGACTTGCGATTAATTAATTAATAGGGAGGTTCCAACTCTATCTATATAGCCTTCTACTGGGCGGCCCAGACAGTGTAATTTGTACAAACTAAACTAAGAATGGGATAAACAAATACATATCAGGATGATACCACGATCTTATGGGATTACATGATTTGACTTGAGCATTATAGAGCGCGGATAAATATGCACGAAGAACTCCCGAAATACGCATGCAATGTACTGAAAATCTTCGAAATGCAGTAAAAATTATCAAAATCTGCAATGTTCTTCATTGTTCTTAGTACGAAAGCAGTGCACCAAATGCCCATTTTTATAAAAAGTGAGTATTTTATTAGAGATAACACGGTATAATAAAGCCGCCTTCGTTCTGTAGCACACAACGAAGAATACTTGCACCACAGATATAAATCATGCAGTTCAAGGGTTTGCGTTCGTGATTTATTTATATATTTACCCTCAGGGCCGTGAGGTAATACAGAGGGGAGTGGGTTAATAATTTTTAAAAAGATGTTAATACAAGTAGCATACAAGATATTTCCAAATTAGGTCCACGTGAACAAAGTTCCACTTATTGCACTGATTGCACAGATACGTATATGTAAAAGAAAAGTGAAGAAAGAAAAGAGTGACAGCAGAAATGTACAACATGTAGAATGAAAAATGGCTATACAGAGAAATAATCGCATAAACACTTCTTAAATTGATTGACGTCGGTAATGGAGGAGATGGTACTGGGAAGGCGGTTCCACTCCAACGATGTACGAGGAAGAAAGGAATCGTGAAATGATCTCGTTGAGCATGAGGGAATACCGACTTTCTGTGGGTGATCGGTATACGAGCTGAGATGTATGAAGGCTGTTGAATTAACGATTCTCTGAGGTGTATATTATGATAATAAATCTTGTGAAACAAACAGAGACGAGTTATTTTTCGACGAGTGCAAAGTATAGAGGCAGATTGAGGTTATGTTTCATAGCAGTGACAATGCAGTATGAAGCAGCCAGAGAACGGGCTGAACACCGAACCTCACCCCACCGAAACATGGAAAATATTCGATTCCGATCAGAATTTTCTTGACAGCCGACCCAACGCCTTCCCGGAACCAGCAAAGCCATCCATGAAAAAAAAACGAAAAACAGAAGAAGCAATCTCTCGCACCTGAAAATATGGCAAAATATGCACTTTTCTTGCACTTTCACACAACAACCATGCTACAACGTGCAAAACATGTATTTAGCACCATATTGCATTATTATTACATTACCACAAGCACCATTATTGCAAGCACCATTATTACATGTAAGCACCATAGAACCCTTCTGATCGTCCAAGTTTACCAAAAAGTCCAAAAGTGTCTTTTCATCGTCCAGATACGAAACCATATCGACAAAAACAATACGCATTTGCATGAAAATCCGCGTTCTAATCATCACACAATGCACGCAAACAACGAGTATAAACTAAGCCTGAGATGTTACAGGTTAGCATTAGAAGGCACAAGTTCAAAGAATACGGGGAGTGACTATGCGAGTTATTTGCTCGCTCGCTTTTTCACAATACAAAAAAAAAAAGAGAGAAAAACGCACACAGTTCAGCGCTGTGATATGTTACTGCTGACAAGAAAAAAGAAGAACGATAACGACAAAATACTGCGACATTTTCTCTCGAGGAGTCGCTGCACATATCTTGAGAAAGTGTTGTGCGACGGTTCGTATATCCTCCTCGAGCGTGTTCGTAACGATGGTTTATGGTCACTACTATGTCGCTTCTCGCAATTTACGCCGTCTTTTCGGCATTTCAGATGCCCGCTTAAAGGCCGTAATGACATCAGCAGCAACAACCGCAGGCTCTGCGGGAGGCAAAGACAGATTTATAGCGCAGAAAGCGAATTCCGAGCTATGGCATCCTCGAAGACGTCTGCCGTTTCGCTTCCCTGCTTTCGAGAGGGCAGATCTCCACAAAGAAACACATGGTATTCAACAGCGCCAGCTGCAGAGGGCTGCGCACCCCTACATGCAAAACACACCTAAGTGCTGAAAGATATGTCTGTTCCGTTTCGTGCTCCAGTTTAGCGAATCCAGGTGTTTTTAGCAAGTCTTGCCGAGGACATCCCCGCACAGAGAAAAGAGCTTCGCATTTTGGCTGTTTACTTTTCAAATCATGTCGATGTATTTAATTTTCTGCTTCTAAACCTACACACTTTACGCATATTCCACTTACGCGTATTAACTGAAGTTTAATTAATAAACTACGTTTTGACACGTATTAAATTCTGTCGTTCGCAGATTACATCAACGACTTGCACATTGGGAGACGTCCCTCGTAATTTCGACAACGAAATTGTCAAAATTGTCAAAAATAAAGTTGTTGTTGCTCGACAACGAAGTTATCATGGACGAAATTTCTGGTATATGAAAACGTAAGAAAACCTGAAACAAATCACATCATAATCATTGCTCTCATAGTAAAATCCCCGTTATAGGGAATAACTACGACAACAACAACTTTATCGCGAGATAATGAATGGGGAGGTTCATCGCAAGGCGCGATACTCTACGCCATTGCTGGTGGTGATGCGGGGAATGCAATAATGAGCCCCTTCACAATAAGGATAGAAGTCCTATGGTATCCAGAAATCGAGAACGCACATGGTTTCTCACTCTCCTGCGTGGTCTGCTGCACTTTCACAGCGAAAATATTCACAACGAAGGTATACTGAAAAAGGAGTTCACGTCTAACTTGATAGGTAATCGCTTTTCGTATCCCGCAGGCACCTATACGGACGGACGTCGGCACGGGTCGCCAGTGGACAAGGCCCGGGACAAACTGGTTGGCGTGATGGCGGTGTTGTGACTTTTCTTCTGATTGGTCATTTTTTATCGGGAATTTTGTTGCAATTTACATCTATTGTGAGGAACCCAGGGCAATAGAGTGACGAAACGGCAGTTACGAAAGTTTACGTTAGTTACGTTATTTTGTACATATTTTTTTTCACCATCCATATTTTTCCCCATCCATGATCATTTATCATTCGTTGCCTCTCATTTGTTAATAGCCGCAATTTGCATCGCCCTCTATCGTTGATCTTGTGTGTATGTTATGTGTGTGTTGTGCCTGTTGTATAGTACCCATGTGAAATCCGTTTAGTAAATCTCTCCCACACACGAAAGTTTAATTATTCCCTGATGACAGTTCTGCGTCAGCTTGACAACTTTTTCAAGTTCATCAGTATAAGCTGGAAAGATATGGTAACTTGGAGCTTTCACGTTGCGATTTGCGCGGGATTTGTCTCATAAGGATTGTGCATTATGATCCGCTGCGTCATCGATTACGTTTCGCCGCCGCGCAAAGCATGCTGGTGGGCATTATCGGCTTTATCAGCCTATAAGCCGACGCGTTTTTCCCGCTTCTTGCCCACCACAGCAAAATATAACCTGGAACCAGTCTTCTCGTGACGTCACATGTTGGTTAACAGAGGTTCGTCTATAAAGACGAAAATGCTTTTTTCTCGCACCGTTTCAGACGTTGCATTGCACGTTTGTCCCACGGGTCACTCGCACGTCAGTGATTGAGGTCATGCCTCTCTCCTGCTGGTGACTATACACTGAGACTTCCCAAATTTCGCAGTTCCTCAATCAATCATACGACCTCAGTTACTTCCTCATTGCCCTACCGTGCCTGAGTACCCTGCATCGGAAATCCAAAACAGGCGCGTGTTTTCTGCAGTCGTCAAACGAGCTGTGCGGTAGCTCCCTCTGTGATCCGGTTTTTCAAGCTCCTGTTCCTTCTCACACCTCTCCAGCTCCACAGCAGCATGAACACGCGGTGCCCGCGTCGGTGCTACGGCAGCCAGCGAGCGGTCGGTGAGGGCGAGAGAGGACCTGTACGGCGGCGGGCGGGCGTTCCAAAAGCCCAGCGGCACCCACTCGAGTGAGTGTTGGCGCGGAGAGCGCACGGACCAGCCAGCACTGGACGAATGGCGACAACGGAACTACGGATAAGTCCGGTGGTGTCCTGAGTGGCCGCGTGCTGTGCAGGCGTGTAGTGCCAACAGAGACATGGGCCAAGCGGAGGAACCCTGGAGGGCCTCCGCGTTCCGCAGAGTGACTTCGCTGGGAACAGTATTGCAGTGGCTTCTGCTAGCGGGTCTAGCAACTGTTACCGTGCTGTGCGTGATTAGAGTGTGCGATCTGGAAGCACGGGTGGACTCTCTAGAACGACGACTTCAACGGGCGGACAGCCTAGAGCAAGAGGTAAGTGTCATCTACGTACCGCGGAGTGGAGTTGATGAGTTAACAAAGGCAAAGACGTGCACGTGCTGTTGGCTGATTTCTTCTCTTACCCTAGAGAGGTCAGCCAACTCGGAGAGGCTCGCTGCTCTGCTTCAGTTCTGTTGCTGACTGTACCATAATATGTGGGGGCAGAGGCCAGGACTGGCATAGTTTACTGGAACATTATTGGACTCTATCCAACAAGTGTCAGATGACGTTTCATATGACGTTGCACGCGCAGACCGATGACTTACAGATTTCTGCAGTCTGCAAACTATATACTGTCTACCGCATGACAGGTCATAAATGAATGGGACGTGTGTGTACCATTACACAATTTTTTCAAGGTAACAGAACGAGGTTGCCCTGCTCTATAACCCTGAACTAATCGTACAGTGCGTTGTTTAAGAAAAGAGAGATAAGAGGCGAAAATTTGGAACTTGCGCTAACGGGACGTAGACCGAAATATTTTTCATCCTTTCCACCGTCAAGTGTCATATGCTGAACATCAATGTTCCCAAGCTCAGTCCTTCTCTTATACAGACAGAGAGCAGTACCCTCTTATACATACGGTCGTGGCTTGCACCGGTAAAACATCCATAGGAAGCTTCCCGCGCTGTAACCAAAATTGTAATCACCTAGTAGGTCGCTACTATACAAACTGCAGGATAGTGTGAGAACATTCAATATGGCGAGCTGATTACTTTTACTGGCTTTACACTGTTTACTGTACGTCGTGTCTAAATTCTCTCAGCAACACAAAAAGTTGGAACGTCACAAGAAAGGTAAGGGGATAGAACAACGACGCCGACAATGTTCGCAGATAACACCACGTAACGAGACGTGACAAATACTGGCGCATCTTTTCCGTCGTCGCGACCCTTTGGAAAAATCTGCATGACCATGGCAATTGCGCCGTATCTTTCAATTCAAACGAGACAAGTAACGTCGTCGTGCCAAATTTTTTTACGACATCTGTATATCGCGGTTTATATGTATCATTTATTTGTGCCCCTTTGATGTGCAGCGACCATAAATAACCTCCCGCGCCCAAAGAAGCCTTTGTAATTCGTGGAAACCTTCAACCCGAAGAGATATGACCACAACGTTGGCATGGGAACAGTCGTATGTCTCTCCATACCTTGTTCGCTGTGTATATGGCAGACCATTTTCTCATACCCGAAAGAAAGCAATACTCCCGGGGAATGGGTGAATTCTTGCAGTCTAGCATATCGAGTTTTACATACTTTGGCCGTAACGTATTCGTCAAATTTGCTCGTTTGTCGTTGCTTGATTTTGTCTGTTCGTTCTTTTTTCCTTTTCCTTTTTCTAAGCAAAGGCCGTCGCTTTGTGGTTGAATTGGGTGGGGGGGGGGGGGGGGGGGGAGAGAAGTGAAAGTACCGGAACTCGACGCTCTTCTGCAGGTAATAGATGTTGGTAACGGGATAGTAGATAGGATGTTATTCAGTATTAGTAAAACATTAAAAATAAGCGCCGTGAACCACTATGGTAGTGTTTTTCTTCCTTTCGCACTCTCTTCATAGAGATAATCGTAATTCATGGCTTACGTCGCCAGACAGCTATTGTCATAAAGAGTTCTAAACGTTCTCGCTTACGTTAAGGATAATCACGTACATACGGAACACAAAATTAGAGAAAAAATAATTCGACCACTTTTCAATACAAAATATGAACAAAATAACGCAAAGCGACAAAAAGAAATAAGATAAAGGAGATCGCGTAGTACGCTGGTGATTAACCGCGTACTACGCGATCTCTTCTTCTTTATTTTATTTTATTTATTTTTTGTCGCCATTTTAAGGTTACTCTGCCTGTCGTATTATCATGCCGGACAACCTGGCTTAAAGGACATACTGGATACAGCCATACACATGTATACCGGATACGAGTCGCATCCAGTTAAGTTAGTTCTATTTGCCAACATTAGCACCGCCGGACGACTGGGATACCGTTGCGGGTATGCCTGCTAGTTTATCTGTCTACTAGCGAGTCACAGGCCATAGAACAGTGTTGACGCATCTTTGTTTGTGTCTGAAAGGCTTAATGCAATAAGAGCGGTCCGCCGCATCTCGTATTTGCTGCGTGCGGTCGACGGCACAGTTCTCGAGCAGCGGGAGAACAGGCGACGAAAATGTTCTCGTAGTGGCCGACGTTTTCTCAAAGATGAACAACAACAACTTTATTTTGGGATGGTGGACGGGGAGTTTTATAGCCAGGGGCGATACTCTACCCCATATCCCAGGTCAAAGATGAAAATGATGTGCAGGAAGCCGTGATATGGCGGACTAGACCGGCCTGGGCTGTGTGGACTTTACAGCTGTTGTTTGCAGTTGTTGTAACTTCCAAATATTCAGACCACCAGTGTGAAAGACGGCGGGAAATTGGAATACACTGAAATTTGCTACACGTGCAAATGCACGTGAGGTACATGAGCCAACGGGATCGGGCTACTTCTGTGAGTTCTTGTTACAGTTCCTGGTACTCTCATAGAGAATGGTTCAGATAATGCTCCTCTGTACCCTATCTGACTATATCCAGCATTTAGAGAGAGAGAGAAAGAAATAAAATCATATTTTACGGCGTAACTTCTTCTTAAATTTTATGTCTCTCGAATTGCGGCCACCCATCGAGCGACATCTATGTGCGGAACGTAACAACGGCATTTCCTACATCTTCTGCATATACAGCTGACTGTTGAGCTTTACTTGCCACCCTCTTTACTCTCACCTCTTCAATTACCTTTAACCTCTTCGCTCCCTTCGTGCTACAGGTTTCTAAATACAAGAGTTATTCTAAATAATCAATGGCAGGCTTAATTGTGGATTAACTGTGCCCACCCGAAGGGTTCCTTAACGTGCGCCGGAACGTCAGTAAGCACACCCCACACCGAATTTAAAGTCCTTCGCGGACGACTGTGCCCTGCCACCAAATTGCAGGCATCCCCGGCAGTTGTCCGAGCAAGGTGTCCACAGAATCGTACATAGGACTTGGACTTCCGACGTGCAGAGGTCGCAACTTGTAACTCCTGCTCACCGTTTGCTCACTGATGCTCAATTCATTCGTCATATTGAGCATGAGTGAGCATGAATGAGCAATCGCATGAGTATGAATTTTGTTAGGCATGCCCCCCTTGGCACCGTGTAGCAACTGCAGGCGCTTTTGCCGTGAGACTTCCTTCGCCCATGTTCTTCTTCTGCCATTGTAGCTGTTCAAAATATCGAGAATGACTGAAAGGGGCCCTAAAATGCAAAATAACTTGCTTTCAAATGAAAGTCCGTGTTTCAAATAGTATGATGCAAGTAAAATTAGTTCACACAGCGCTACCGTTTAGAAGAAAAACGCGATGAAACCAGAGCCGTCTCTGACGTAACGAATGGGATCCCCAGGACAGGAGGCAAAGATTGGCGGTATCCAATGAGACAGCAGGAGAAGCGCGCGCATAGATATCGTGGCTGTGGGGATTTGGAACGGGTGCCATTGTAGTGTTCCGTATATGCGCGGCATGATGCGCACTACTGCATTTTTCAATGCCGATTCACTGAATCGTAGCCCACAATAGTTCTCGCGAATGTTTCACTGACAACATTTATCTTCACGTCCTTCGGACAGCGACGCCAGTCCGCTTCGCAACGCGCACTATGTTTTTCACCGGGACTGTTCCATGACATGGCACGCGCTTGCACGCGCAGCATGGACTTTAAAACACCGATGCATGAGCTGAAACGACGTTCACTGCTTAGCGCCGAAGCAAGAAAGAGTCCGGTATAATTTCGATTGTAGATCCGTAACGGAATCAAAGTTTTGACCGTGAGAGAACTGATGTTCTGAGGCTGGAACAACATAGAAAGGACAAATACGTACAAGGCCTCAAATTGCCTAATACGCCTTTCACCATCTTTCAAAGTTTTGAATTATGATAACAAGGTCGAAATTAACATGGCGTTTAACGTAATTTGAAGTGAACTTGTTTTTGCATTTTAGTGCCCCTTTATTGTACTATCATGATGATTACACTACAGCTCCCCGTACAGCTCCCCAGCGACACTGAGCATGAGTGAGCATGCTCATGAGTGAGTTTTGCCGAGGTATGGCGACGTGTAACTCCATTATAACAAACTTGGATATAATATGGAAGCATGTATACGGTAATAATAATAATAACTTTATTTTTAATCCTTGACTTTGCAAGACACTCGGTCCAATACCTCCCATTGACGTTTCTCCTTGCTGGTCCCGCACTCTGACTGTGTGGACACTCAGCTTAAAAGGAGGAATCTGACGACCAGCGAGTGGGTGGGTGGGTGGGTGCGAGGGCCGGGGAGACGGAATGAAGGTTTCCCAGAGATAATAAGTGACAGAGTCCCGGGAGAGGACACAAAGAACGGAAAGGAAGATGGGCCAGACATGGACGATAAATTGAGGGAGCAACGGCCGGCCGGGAGGAGGTGCGAGAGCAAATTGGCCGGTCTCACTCCCACCGTATTCCCTCTGGGGGGGACCAATTGACACCAGGGAGAGGGTAGATTAAAAGAAGTGAGAGCAGATCAAATCTCGGCGGGAACAAAGGCAGTCTGAACTGAATGGTTGCTCGGAGGAAACGTCGAGACAGTGATGGATGCGTGGGAAATATGGGAGCTAGTGCACGTGCGTCGGGTAAATTTGTGTGCAATTTTCTCGTGTCCGTTTTTATATTTATTCGTTATTTTTATGGGCGGAGGCTGAAAAAAAAGCTATAAATGCTTAATGAGATTAACGAGACTTGATTTGATTTCGTTTCACTTATTGATGAAAATCTCCCCGAAAACATGCTTCGCAGCACCATCAAGTTGCATCGCAATGAAAAACCTTCTATTTGTATAAGCAATAATGAGGTCACTCACAGATGCTGTCTTTATTCTAATGTAGATTATAATTAGGGCCTGACTTTTTTGCGTTAAATGGTCCAAAAACCAGAATTTGGGTCGAATTCGTTGAAATCGGGTTCTATTGATACAATTGGGTGTCATCGGGTTATTTTTTTCTGTCTGCCCAGCAAACAGCCCGTATAGTTGAAAGGGGCAAATATTGGTCAGACATTCATTTCTCGCGAATTATTGTCGCAAAACATCGCATATGTTGTAACGTTATATGTGTCTCGCATAGTTTATTCTTGCACTTAAATAATATTTTCACTAGACGTGTGCACAGATTATTACCAAATCGTGTACGTGATGCAATGTAATACGTGATTGGAATTCTGGAGAAAATCTGGTGTAACGCGAACTGGTCCGAAACTGATTCGTGAGGGAATAATCGGGCGGAATGGGGTTTTATCTCGAAAAATTCACACCCTGATTATAATTGTTCGACGCATTCGAAGGTTCCTCGTCACACCGCACCCGTATATTCGATCGGTAATATTACGATAAAGCCCAACACTACTACAAAGTATTTTGGTGGCATCACCACTTGTCCTGCTTCTGCGTGATGTCTCACCAGGCCGTTCGCTTTTTTCTTTTTACTCTTCCCCCATTCAACAAGCAAATCTCCTGGGCACAGAGAAAGTTAATCGTCAGTCCCAAGCGGGACGGCCCTCATCAAGCCACAAAAACATTCTATGTCTCGGTCTTCATCGTTTTGCACCGCTGAAAGACCCATCGATTGAAATGCGTGACGCGCAAAAAGAGGCAAGCGGTTTCGCTCGCGAAATAGCGCTTCACAAAAGGCGTTATGCTGAAAAGCGTAAGTGTGGAAAGGCGCCCGTTTGGTCTAGTGAGCTTATCCTTGTGAGCCAGTTCCCCCGTGCCATTGTTCGATGCACGCATTGGAAGAATGCCTGAGCTGAGATCGCTTGTGAAAGCCGATAATTACGCGCTATTACTCATGGTAGCCTTAATAACGATTGCTATTAAAGTAGAGCGCATCCGCTATTCCCTTTTCGAATTTGTGAAGCTTCCTTTGTCTGTATACTACTTGGTTTGATTTGTGGGTTTCTATTCGTGCTTCGGTTTATGTTGGGTTGCATTTCTACTGACGGGAATACAGAGTGATCGGTTATGTAGGGTCAACATTTAAGGGCTTAATTTCTATAGTACAGGTTATAAATAGTGTCAGGTAGTGTCGAAGTGTGACTGAATTGTGTAAGATGAATAGCGCAGCTACAGCGGCTACGAGAAAACGGCGATTTCAACGCTATGTGCAATCGTTAAAGGAGCAGTAAAGTGCATCCCTATAAATTTTTCGATTTCCTGTAGTAGTTGTTTTTTTCTTTTTTTGCTGCGGTGTTATATGCATGCAACAAATAGGAACGACAAGGGCAGCTGACCTGTAGCGTGCGAGAGGCCTCTGATCTGCACCCCCTCTATAGTAAGCAGACATTTTTTTTTTTTTTTTCGGTGATCAGTGAGAGCTTACGACTGCTCTCCACGCATGCCTGATGCCAGGCAGTGCTGCTGGCGTCACACGAGGAGATCGGGCCGTGCCGGTGGCTGCTACATCCGGGCTTTTGTAAATTCGATTAATTTTGATATACACGTATTCTTATAAAACTTTACCCAACATGCCTTCCATCTAGATTATTTTCCCATATAGGGATTTGGAGGTTTTTTGTTGCAACTTTGGATCGCGATGTTGAATCGGTTTGAAGTTTACCACGATGAAACGAGCTAATATGAGTTCCACGCGGTGAGTACTGCGCGCCGGCACGGGTAAACGTTTATAGGTGGCTACACCCTGTACATCCAAGGAACCAAGAAACGTCGCTTAATCATCACGTTTTCTGGGCGCATTATAATACGCGGATCGTTTTACCATCACAGCTCAAATTAACGAGTTTTTGTTAGATGGGAAGGTGTATACGATAACGGTTCCGAAAATATGATAAGCCAATCGCCGTGTTTCTTAGAAACACATCGAGTGACATCACATTGCTAAGCTTGGATTTGATAACTTCCTTTGCCGTATCGTTTTCATAGAGTTATTCCAATGTACTAAAACTCGATAATATCTCATGTATAGTTCTCTTTCTTACTAGTTGCCATATCACTTTATTGTGAACTCACATATTTTCTTGCTGTTTCGTCGCATGCGCCCAGTCTGTGGAAAGGTGGAAAGACCATTCGCTGTCGTATCCCTCAGAGAGAGAGAGAGAGAGAGAGAGAGAGAAAGAAGTAACTCAGTCGAAAATGCTCAAAGCTTATATATACTGGCGACGAAGCCGACGTTGTAAACATATTGCGACACAGAAGACTACTGTCCAAAGCACACGCGAATGTATTCCTAACGGAACAGTTGTTTTTGTAAACCGTGTTGACGGTTAACGGTTGTTTTGTGCGTACTAAACCTGAGCTAAATGCGTCGCGCTTGAGCAATCGTACTTTAAAAAAAAAACCGCTTCGTGATGAGAAAAATCTCTGCGCAAATAAAACCCGAGGCAGCGACGCCATAAAGATGTAAATGAGCCATGAAATTTTTCCTTTCGTTGTCCACCGTAATCTCTTTTCTCCAGGCTTGCTAAACAAGCTCTCCGCGCGTAGTCTTTCCTAAGTGGGCCTCTCTTTTTTGGAATTCAAATGCCTTCATTTCCGCATAGAACAGTCACAAAAGAAATTTCGGCAGCGCGTATAACGCTAAAAGAAGAAGAGCTAAACAACTCTGCTGTGGATGATTACAGGATAAATTTATTTTTTTCTTTTTTGTCTTCAAGAGCCAGTGGATGATTCTACTTCGTCAGAGAGATTTCCATGTAGCCATACCAATTGTTTTCTCCTGTTTCGTGGTTAAAGCAGAAGGAAATGCATGCCGGACCTTTATTACATTTGATGGCGAATACTTTGCTTGAATGTGAATGAGCGGGAAGTCTATGAGGTTTTGATGTTGTTCCTCTCTCGCGCTCTTCTGCAAACCTTTTCCGCTGTTGTAATAGCGCGCGCGTGTGCTTGTGTTCTTGATCACGTTCATTGGGCTAAGTGAACTGGCGAAAAATCCGGCGATATTTATACGTGGTAAAGAGAAGTAAAAGCAGCCGTGCCCGTAATTGCACCTGTTGCATTTAATGTAGTATAACTCGCGGTATGCTCCTTTTATGCTATATAAGCAAAAGGGGAGTGCAGAGTACTCAGAGGTATGCGCGTATTGCTTTGTACAAATGTTCAACCTCTGGAGCGAGGCCTTCAGAACACACTGAGGCGCATGACAGAGGGTACGTAAAATATTGCAGGCAAAAGAAAGAAACTCTTCAGAGATTGCTGCGCGGTCCTATCCTAATCAGAGTGTACGGCATACAGTTACTTTTAACAAACAAGACGGCTTTCTGTATTACCAGTATTCCTGGACATAGTCTCAGTAAACCCCTGAAATCTCGTAAACATATTTCTCTCTCTCTCTCTCTCTCTCTGCCACTAAGACATTTCTCAATATGCTATATTCTTGAGTAAGAAGCTTCATAAATACTTATGAAATTTCGACGATTTTCTTTGTTTTATTTTTGTTCATTTCATTACGCGGCAGATGCAGCGCATGAGATTTTGTTAAGTGTTTAAAAAATATCTCTTAAAACACTCACTGCTCGTTGTTTTCTACTCTACACCGGCTCAAGATTTCATCCCATGTGACCCTGTGCCAACCTATCATTTCAAGTTACAAAGTTAATGAGGTATGTACAGAGTAACGAATGAAGAGAGTAATGAAGTTACCTTGCATTACTTGGTGCGGGAATACCGCGAATAGCTAAGATGCGCAGCAATATTTAATGACAGCATGGCGGATAACTAATTAAGATGAGCCCAACATATAGAAACATATCGTACAAAAGAGGCTCCCCGAAAGGCGGGAAACTAAGCTCCACTGTAGTGACAGAGCGACACTCTTACCGCATATAGGGAACAGAAAGCTACGAAGGCGAACGCGGCGAGGTGCTCAAAGACAGCTGGCGCACCATCGCAGTGAGAGTCGGCAAAGCCCATTATCCGATTTCGGAGACTGTAATTACGATTTTGAGAAACGGCGAACACATAGAACAAAGAGAGAATAATGGTGCCTTCGTTCATTGCAGCGCTGTCGACAAGCCACTCTCTTTGTAGTACAGCCTTCAATCTTCCTATATTAGGGACGAGCAAGTCGTGCCATTGCGGCCGTCGGTGGGAAAACATTTGGTATCCAGGACGACGTGCTGAAAGCTGAGGCGCACACAGCTTTTTTTTTCTTTTTTTGCAGGAATTGAATTACCGTTCCGCAAAAGGACTGCCTGCAGAGTTGACGCATATTTGCGAGCGCGTGTGTGCCTTGCTGCGCAATTCTTATCACCTTTAACGTGAAGACAATACCCATATGCGGTTTGTGAAATCGTTCTCGTGGCGTTTTGAAATACATACACGGTACACTGTTAAGACAGAACTTCGCCACATAGCACGCTAGTAGCCAACCATCATTCGGAATGATATCATTCTGTGTCCTGATTGGTTGAAAATGGGAGGAGGCGCCTATCTGGGGCACATTACCCAGACAGAACACTATCTCCTGCGGATGTCCGGAGTAGATCCCAACATCCATGTCCTGAAATGGATGTCAGGTGGACATTCCTCGGAGCTACATGAATGGACATCCCTTACCGTACATCCGCAGGATGTACCGTAACGACCGGTTGAAGAATTGTCCAAATAGGGTCCCTGACGGGATGTTACGCGGAGCATTATCGCAGGAGAGAGAGAAACATGGCAAGGCGCATCGCGGAGTGAGTTCGACTTTCGGTGAAAGAACTAAACGCCTTATACCAAAAGGAGTAAGAAACACAAATGTTGCATCATAAAGAGTTAATGCGCCAAGCAGTTCTTCAGTCCACTGTTATTGGTATACACAATCATGTTAAACTTAAGCACCCCACCTTTTAGTTTGACTCGCAGGCAAACTGGACTCTCAAATTTGTGGAAGCTTGCGAGACAATCAATATATATAGTATCTGTTTTCGCTTTGGAAAGGTATGCCACTGCCTTTCTAAACGATCTTCGTGGTTCTAAGAGATTGTATATGTACGTCTTTATTTTTGCTTTCTAAAACTTCATGCTCATTGTCCGTAATGGAAATACGAGAAACAAACGAAAAGGAGCAACGATGCAGTGGCCGAACCCGAAAGAAAATGTCGGAAAAAACGCCTACGGGTCTACCAAGAATCTGTCCACTTACGTGGCAACTCAATAAAACAGTATGAATAATAATGAGAAAATGCAGAGCCCTGAGCACGTACAGAAGTAAGTCCGTGCAACATCCGGGTATCTCCGTGTAATTTCCTGTGAGGACAAACGACGGATATTCGTGGGAAGTCCAAACCGTGGCCACTCGGAGATGTGGGGGACGTCCGTCGGGAAAATGTCTGTCTCCCAGGGAGATCCGAATTTCCGGGAAAGGTTATCCCCAGGAACACCATGGGTAGTTTTGTTCCGTTTGGGTATGTGTGTCCCAGATAGGCTCCTCCCACTGTTTGGAACAGATCAGGACACAGATTGATATTATTCGGAAATGTGGTTACCTATAGGAAAAAATTAAGTACTCAAGTATTACTGAAGTACCCTTATAACACGCCCCAACATTAGAACTATCTTGCAAAGAAGCCCATACCAGCATTAAATATTTTACAGAAATCATTTCAAAACCACACCAACCGCACATCTCCAGTTGTTGCAGTTGGTGTATCTATTTTGTACGTTTATCGATAAATTCTTTGCCATGTATGACTTCAATATTTCTCTCTAAAAAACAGCGCTATAGGATACGGCCACGTAAGAGTAGCCTTACACGTAAGGTGAAGTCTGCCTATACCTGTGGGCCTATATACGTGCTGGAGAGTAGGACTGCAGATTTATTTATTTATTTATTTACCCTCAGGGCATAAGCATTACAGAGGGCAGTGGAACAAAACAAGAGAAGAGAGGGGAAAACATGTGGAAAAAAGAACTGATACAGACTAAACAGTGTTTAAATAGTAACAGAAAAACAGAAAGTTTACAGTATTACTCATTAACATTGAAATATTCATGTGAATTTTTGAATAACGTGGTGTTGGTAAGTGAAGCAATTGAATAAGGAAGGCTATTCCATTCGGTACATATTCTTGGTACGAACCATTGTGAAGAGGTTTGTGTTAGGAAGCGGTGGATACCCACTCTCTGACGATGATCCAGTCAAGATGAGATGTAACTAGGAGCTAGCAGACAGCTTCGATAGCGTCCCGGAACAGCTGGTCGCATCAGTGAGACCTACGTTTTTCCATTTCTTTCTTTCTATTTCTATTTCTATTTCTAATGTCGACCACGCGTGGAGAGAGAGAGAGAGAAAAATACATGATGAAGATGATATGGGGATGACTTCCGCTCATTGAGTAGAATGCTACCCCGTTGCAATTGGAATTGTTTATCGTGCACCGGAAATTTCGGACAGATGGACATCTTCCTTTTTTTTCCCCTCTGTACCAATCCATTTGGTGGTTCAGATTCCTCAATATGCACACGATACAACAAAATAGTAATTGCGAAAGGCTGATACAAAACCCGATACCCCGCCGCCTATAGTTCCTCAATCAACATAAGAAGCCTATTTGCAAGCCCCCCAGGGGCATTTGGGGCTCCACAATCACCGTATCGAGTTGGAAATAAAGAACGGCCCATCTGGAGCCATTAGTCGCGCAGTCCTCGGCGGAAAACGTGGCGACACCTTATTCTATTGTTGGGACAGTAGCGCAATTAACCATGGCAACGTCTCCAGCACAGATACATCTCCTTTCAGACGACGGCAAATGCACTATCCATATTCGTGGATCTTTCGTAATCATCGTATGCATAACAACATAATCCCCCGGGCAGAATGTCGCCATGTGCAGTCACGGATGATGGGGGAATCTGAGAGCGAAATGAGAAGATGCGGTTCTTGGGCGCTGCTACCGTCCCACGAGATCATCGCCGGGAACAAAAGAAGATAATTCATCGCCCCGACAATTCATGCGCGAAAGAACACATGCGAACGCATCGTTGTCAAGGGTATATATAGTGCTATCTACCGTGCATTGCTTTCCGACAATGCAGCGTCTGCTTTGCTTTCTTGAGTGTCCATTACGCTCAATATCTTGCGGTGACCGGCTGAAAAGGTCACCGCGGCGATATTAGTGGAAATGATTAGGCGTTTGTTTTTATTACGCCCTGCTCTAGTCGTCCTTTGCTGACACAGTCCGTCCATAAGTTACTTCCATAAGTTACGTCCATAAGTTAGTTAAAAATGAACTTCACCACATAGCACGCTCACGCTCCTAGCCAACCATCATCCTGAATGACAACGTTCTCGCCCCTGATTTGTTGAAAACGGGAGGCGGAGCCTACTCTGTGCCGTACATAATGACCAAAATAGGCTCCGCCTCCCGTTTTCAACAAATCAGGGGCGAGAACGTTGTCATTCGGGATGATGGTTGGCTAGGGGCGTGCCATGTGGTGAAGTTCATTTTTAAGAGTGTACTTATAATCGATTTTTCGTGTTATATTTTCGTTTATTTGATTCCCCACATTCCCCACATCACCACCAGCAATGGGGTGGAGTATCGCCCCTGATGAAACTCCCCATTCATCATCTCGAAATAAAGTTGTTGTTGTTGGACAGCTAATAGACCTAAGACTGGTCACCCATATATACAAGGTGTCATAGGAAACGTGTCATTGAATTATAATTTAAAAAAATACACGACATAGAATCATGCGGTCGACGGCATTTGTTCTTACTAGGTCTTTGCCACCTCCTGATGTGAATGCCATGTAACGTAAGTTCAATTATGTAAATTTTTGCGAACTGAACCCGGAAATTTCCCAAGTAAAGGTAACTTTTTTACCCCACCAATGTGAAGAGCGTGCCGAATTTACTCAAATTAATGATAATTGACAGGAACATTGAGGAGCTATCCTATCGGAAAAAATAGCCGAACATCATGCTGTACGGAGCTCCCAGAGGATAGCGCGCGACCAATTTTTTAGCACAATCGTTGTCAGTCCGACGAAAGGAGGTTGGAAACCCAGCCCACACCGGTATCGTAGAAAGAGATAACACAGGCATGGCTTATCACGTCCGGCTTCCCCCGAGATCATGCCTTCCCTCTCCCAATTTCAGGAACTGTCAAATTTTCTACTATCACACTGTGGTCTGGGTTTCCGATCTCCTTTCGTCGAAAAGTCGTCGCGCGTTATGCTCGGGTGCTCCGAAAAACAAGGTGTTCAGCTATTTTTTCCAACCGGATAGCTACTGAATATCACTATCAATTATCATGAATTTGAGTAAATAGCTCTTCATATTGGTGGGGTAAAAAAGCGACCTTTACTTGGCAAATTTCTGAGTTCAGATCGCAATAATTTACATAATTAAACTTACGTTACATGTCATTCACATCCAGAGGTCGCAAAAACCTAGTGAGAACAAATGGCGTTGACCGCATGATTCTAGGTGGTGTAGTTTTTTTTTTTTTATATATATATAATTCAGTGACACATTTTCTGGGACATCCTGTAGAAGGATTATCGACACAAGTTTCGCGTATAGGTTAAGGCACCCATTTTCCTTCATTCGCTTCTACCACCTATACACTCCTAGACAGAAGGAGTAATTTTAGACCTTTCGGGAACCGGACGATGCATTGCCACAAACATTAGTCCTCCTCGGGAATAAATGCATGAAGGTTTAGGCGAAGTTTAAGGAGTATTTCAAGAGCTGGGGAGTAAATTTTATGATCAGGGAACTATAAAGTGGGGACCAATTTCAATTTACACTCTTAAAACAAAACTTCACCGCATAGCACGCTCCTAGCCAACCGTCATCCCGAACGACACCAACCCTGATTTGTACAAAACGGGAGGCGTATAGACCTTTTTGTGACAATTAACGCAACGGCATAAGTGGTCACAAAAAGGCATATGCCTCCCGTTTTCAACAAATCAGGGGAGAGAACGAAGTCATTCCGGATGGTGGTTTGCTGGTAGCGAGTCATGCGGTGAAGTTCTGTTTTAAGATATGTAGGAGACTAGAAGCTGTAATTACTCCCCGATTTACTCTCTCTCTCTCTCTCTTTCTTTTTTTTTTTTTTTCTTCTTTTGTCGTCTTAGGAGCGAGTGTATCTAGGGTCTGACCCTTTCGTGTTAAACCCGATTCCGGCCGATTGTTCCTTCCCGAATCAGTTTCGGACCAATTCGGGTGAAACCCGATTGCTCCCAGAATTCCAGTCATGTACTACGTTGTATCAAGTATCGCGTACACGATTTAGTAGCAATCTGTGTACGCGTCTGATGAAAATATTATTTGAGTGCAACGATAAACTACGCGAAGCACATTTAATGTTACATCATGTGATGTTTGTGACAAGATAAAAAAATAAAAAAGAAACGCGATGAATGCACCAATATGTGCACCTCTAACTACGGTACGCTTGCTGGGCAGAAAGAAAAAAGTAACCCGATAACACCCGATTTCACACCGAATTACAGATTCAGAAATAGCGGCCGATTTTTCCTCTCCCGAATTTGGTAAAGGCATTTAACCCGAAAAAGGCAGGCCCTAATTGTATCCGCGCTTCTGGAGCTGACGCTGTCGTGACAGAACCGATTAGTATAATCTATGTGAACGTGTCATATAGCGAAACGTGGACTAGAACACATGCGAGCATGAGAAAGCTGTGTGACTTTTACACAAAATTGCCGTCCGCCAAGACGATTAGCGTCTCAGCACGCTGGGAGGAACCAGTCCGCATCTCCGTCGTCCCGTGTATCCAGAACGTCGTTTTCCGCCATCTAAGAAAGACGAATGAGACAACCGAGCTTCTCATCCCGTGATCATTCTTATGCATCCTGAAATAAACACTCATCCATCCATTCATGAATATAAGCGCGCCGTGTCGTGCTCAGATTATATGCCATGATTATTCATGGTGAGGAGAGCACATCCGACCGCGATATATGTATACTGCACGTCAGTTTAATATTTAGCACACTCAAGATCGTTTATAGGCCACGTACTTATACATAC
The DNA here is from genome assembly GCF_037126465.1 of Ornithodoros turicata. Taxonomy (NCBI): domain Eukaryota; kingdom Metazoa; phylum Arthropoda; class Arachnida; order Ixodida; family Argasidae; genus Ornithodoros; species Ornithodoros turicata. The sequence goes on from NC_088209.1 coordinate 29,124,829, forward strand.
ATGCACTTGGTCGCAGACACGAAAAACAAAGCATGGAAGGGCAAGCGAGTTTATGGTAAGTTTGCACGGACGATGGACGAGGTAGATACGACTTTTCCCCAAAGTGTAGTTTGGGGATAAGATAAGATTGTACTTCACCGCAAGAGGTAATAGAATGAGACGACAGAGAGTATCGCACAGTGGCGGCAAAAATTATGGGAAATAATGAGGGGCTGCAGGTATGAACCTAGTACTTGGACAACGGTACCGCGTCGTATTGTGTAATGCAAGCTCATTTTTTATAAATGTGCCGTAGACAGGTGAATCTTCAAGAATATTCACGAAGGGGAAGATGCACCCTATAAGGAAAAAAAAAAGAAAGGAGCAAATTGAGGATTCTGTGTCTCTCGATCCTTTTTCTTTAATCGACATGTACCAGCTATAGTCCCCAAAATGACTAATTCTTCGTTTTTTTTTCTTTCTTTCTTTTAGAGTGCATGCGTGAACAATTCCCAAGAAACTGACTCAGATACTATATGGCGTGCGACTTACCACTTCACTTCACCTATACCAACACTACATTATTCAAAAATTCACGACTAATATCTCAATGTTAATGAGTAATGCTGTATATTTGATGCTTTTTTTTTCTGTTACCCTTTAAACACTATTTCGTGTGCATCAGTTCTGCATAAATTCACCTTTCAGGTGTGGTAGCGGTATCATTTTGTGCAACGGTTGGCCTTCAGCCTGCTATGTGTGGTTTGAGAGTGCTCCGCCTTCCGCAGAGGGTAGATCAATTACGCTATCGGGTGGATCCGTGCGTCCCGGGCCGACTTCGCCGGGAACTGTGTCTAGCCCAACAACACCGAATATCCTCTGGATGTACGAATAACGTCCTAACGGATCCGTTAGGACATTAATCGTACATCCAGAGGATGTTCGTTGTAGTTGGGGATGTACATAGCTCTGAAAAACGCAGAGAAAGAAAAAAGAAAAAAAAAAACTATTGCACTCGCTTGCCGGGTTCCTCGGGTAGATGACACCTTTGCTGCCTCTCGACCACCCGCAAGGGGGATGGGTTAAGCCTACGCTCGTTTCTTTGAGCAGGCGACCCGCATGAACTCATTGCGTTGAAAATCGCGTCACTCTGTCTCTGACACTTGTTTCTGGTCGTGGCAGTGAATCAAGTGGTCGTCCTTTTCTCGGCCGTTCTCCTTCCGTAGTATATATTTTTTTTTGCTCCATTTCTACGTATATATATACGTATTTCGTCTTTTTAAAGCGTGTAGAGCTTATATCCTCGACTGTAGGGCATCGGGGGCTTAACAAGAGCGGCATGCGGGTCTGCGAGGAGTATATTTTTCTCGGTCCCGCGGGCAGGCTTCAGTGGCTCGAAAATCGAATTTCAGGTTATACGCCGCTCAACTTATTTTCGAGCGCTGGCCGTGCATATAGTCAAGTGCACATGCGTGACATTTTCTGTAGTGTGTATATGTGTGTGCGTGTCGGTGCTCTGGAGTGCGACGGCAAGTTTGTTACTCGACCTTTTCGATAACAATTCGCCGGTGAAGCAGTCGGTCGAATGCCAAATTCTGAAAAGTGTGGGACTGTGTCTGAGCTGTTAGTTGTTATTCGCATCGCACTGGTAACTGTGATGTTTTGCTCTGTAGTGTATTGGACAAACAGCCCAGTCGTTGTCCCATTCCAAACTGACTATATCTCTGGAGTATTGTCCGATCCTCAAAACCTTCCTCTTCTCGTTACTTAGACATAACGATAACGTTGTTGTTAGTCGTACGCTGTTGCCTTCTTGGTATGACGGAGCCGCAGCTGTTCGCACCTTGCTCCGCTAAAATTAATTAATCATAGTACTGGCACAAAAAAAATGTACAGAGAGCTTAGTTAATTTCGACGTTCTATGAAAAAGAACTAATTAGGAAATGTAACAGTGAGCGAAAAAGGATGGCCGGGATAAGGCCTTCCACTTCTTTCTTCTCACTTTGTATTAGTATTTATATATTTGTTGCGTTGCAACAAAAGCAACGACGAAGCCGCGGCAAAAGGCATGCCTGAGAGGGGCCTTAGCTCCGTAAGAACACACAATTAACAATATGCACTACAACACACACATACACACTTATATAGACATGTAGTAAAAATAATTTTGAAAAGCAGAAAAGCAAAAAAAGTACAACCAGTACCTGAGGTGAAAACAAGCAATTTTCTTTATTTACTTCGAAAGATTTATTATTACCTTACTTACTTACCTCAAACTGAGCACTACATCAATGGGCATGACGCATTAGTACAATTTCCTCGTACGTTCCGGTTGGTGTCGCGTCCTTCGTCCAGTCAGACTTCCTTAATTAGACGATTTTCCCGAACCCTTAAAGGGTGTGATAAGTCATTGTGCCTCATCCGTAGAGATCCCTTAATAAGTGCTCTACAAAGATCCACCTCTCCAAGGGACACTTACATATCGATGGGTAGTACGTGCCATTCGGAGGCCCATGTGAGTGACAACTTCCTGATAAAGCGCCATTAAGGGAGAGGGCTCTTCCTTCCATGAGGGCCCGCATCCGCAGCTTCCACCGTTCAAGCCACCCTCTCGCACTTTCTTGCCCAGAGATCGTCAATAAAACGTTAAAGCTTCTAAAGTCGAAGAGTCGTCTTCCCCAAGGGCTTCCGCAAATATTGACCCACTGGTGGTGCCCGCAAACGTCAATACAACCGTTTTTCTCGCGTTCGTGTTCGCGCTAAGGTGAGACTTGCGTGTTGCGTAATCGTGTGTGCTTCTCATCACTGACAAAGGTGACGCTGCTGTCTATAGGCCTGTAAGAGAGTGAGAATGCGAAGCGAGAACGCACGTAACTTTTTATTCGTTTACTCTATTCGCTATAGGGTCGGTGGAAATGTATTCTTGAATTCTCGAGAATTGAATTGGAATCTCAACTTTCTTGTTGAATTTCTTCCTCATCAAACCTGAACCTTGAATTCTTCCAACTGTATTCCCCTCTGTACGTTGAGTTTATGTTCATTTTTATTTTTATTTTTTGCGTATGCGTGTAGTATGTGCTTGTAGATTCGACTTGACTCTTCGTCCTTTAAAAGGCCACAGGCGCGTGCGACTGTGAATTGGTCTCTTTTCTCCGTCGACGGCGTTTGTTGTAAAACGAGTCGGCGAAGCAAAGAAAAAGGAAAGCGGAGAAGAATGTCGACAGTGTAGATTTAATTATCTTGTATTCACTCTGAAAGAAAGGAAGAAAGAAGGAATGAAGCAATAGAGGAGTAAAGGGAATACAGCAAGAACGTGAGCCGAGTGACTTCCATTAGCGGAGCGAAATTTGAGATGCCCCATGCTTGCAAAGAATACGATGAGAATAAAAATGGGGGAAAAAAATAGAAATGCCGGGAAGCGTAGCGGGAAGTAATTAGCTCGCAACTCAATACAATTCAATAATTTTGAATCGGACGCGTAGATTAATTGCATACCGTCATAGGTTCAATGGAGCCGGAAATAGTACAAATATTATTTCCAGGGCTCCAGAGGGTTTGTCTCTAAATACAGACCCCCACCGCACAGCATGCTGTAAGCCAACCATTGTCACGGATGATAGGGTTATCGCTTCTGATTTTAAGAGAGAGAGAGAGAGAGAGAGAGAGAGAGAGAGAGAGAGAGAGGCGGGGGGGGGAAGTGTGCGCTTTCTCATTTTTCTTTTTTTTTTGCGATTTGAATATATGATAATTGCCACAAAATGGCGTACATCTCACTTCGAATTACAAGCGATAACCCTATCATACACTCCTAAAAAAGAACTTCACCGCATAGCACTCTCCTAGCCAACCATAATCTCGAATGATATCGTTATCTGCTCGGATTTGCGGAAAACGGGAGGCGTACGCCTTTTTTGTGACAATTATGAACACACGTTTACTCTTTTCAATCTCCAAAGCTTGGCGCGAAGAATACCCGTATTCAGTTGAGTCCAACGTCACTAGTACGAACGAAGTACGTACAAGGAACGTGCTATACAGGGGGAAGGAGAAGTGACAACAAAGGACCACCGGCTTGATGCGCTTTTGATGTTCCAGGGCTATAAACTTTCCGGGAGACGCGAAGAAAGCACTCTTTGTTTCGGTCGTTCCCCTTTTTCGAGGCACGCCGTAGCGCGCGAGACAAAGAAAACTCAATACAAGTTGCACGTATGCGCTTCGGAGTGCGCTTCGGAGTGGTACTAGGCACACGGCCGTGTTGGAATGGCCAGAGATAAAGAAGCATAGAGCAGTGACCAGACCTTTTTCAATGTAACGCCAAACTATACACAGTGGACACACGGAGCACACTGCATTGCTTATACCTAGGGTTCCGCGTTTTCGTTTTTTTTTTTTTTTTTTTTTTTGGCCGGATTCGGCGTATGTTTATTGATTTTCACGAAATCGGCGTTTTTCGATGTTTATCCTAGCGTGTACATGGTTTACCCGACATTTATCGGCGAACAGAAATCCTATAGCGCGCACCGCATGACGGTCATTCAACATGGCGTTGGTCGCTGCCTTAGCGTTTTACGGCTAACGAAAAAGTAAAGGGACATTTTTCAGAACCATCGTATTTCCGTATGGTTTTCTGATCTGCATCAACAACTTGCTGGGCAAGTGCAGCAATTTATCTCTATCATTGTTCCTGGAATGTCCCTCTGTATTCGATGTTTTTCGATTAAAACCGAAAACGGTGAACCCTACTTATACATGCCGTTTTCACCGCTTCCGGTTGGGTGCCAAAACGACATCCGGTTTCACAGCAAACACGCTCTGCGCCAACCACTGTGCCGATTGATACAGTTATTGCTTTTGATTTGAGGAGAGAGAGGGTCGTATCCGCCTTCTTGTGGCAATTCAAATTGCCACAAAAAGGCGTACGCCTCCCGTTTTCAACAAATCAGGAAACCGGAAGATATACTTCTGCATGGCGGCTGCTTCCGAGAGTCCTTAGTCGCGGAAGGACCGGAAGCCTTCGTGGTACCGGAAGTTGTGGCGGGGGCTTGTTTATGTTTACCCGAGAATGTCATCATTGTCATGTATACCCTCCTGAATGCACAACCATACACTCTTAGAAATGAACTCCACCACATAGCACGGTCCTAGCCAACCATCATCCCGAATGACAACGTTCTCGCCCCTGATTTGTTGAAAACGGGAGGAGGAGCCTATTTTGTGCCGTGCATAATGGCACAAAATAGGCTCCTCCTCCCGTTTTCGACAAATCTAGGGCGAGAACGTTGTCATTCGGGGTGATGGTTGGCTAGGTGCGTGCTATGTGGTGAAGTTCATTTTTAAGAGTGTACCTGGCTGCAACATTGGATATCAATGCAGGTTGCATTAAACATTTTGACTTTTGGCCGAACTGAGATTTTGGCCGTAATGAGACATTGGGGATTAAAGGATTATTGGTCGCAATGAGACTTCTTCCGTATTGAGACTTCGGCCGTAATGAGATGTTACCCACCGCATAGCACCACTGTGCGCCACCGATTGTGCTACCAGCTTTCTAGCTGCTGCCAACCACGGGTGGGTTACCAGACTCGAATTCAAAACAGCCTAAATAATTTAAACTGTTTTGAATTCGAGGACTGCCGGCTCACTGCCGGTTGTCATGACACAACAGGAATAACTCTGAAAATATTTCGACTTTAAGGGGAAAGCCTCGAAGGAGTGTTGTCCGAAGTTTGTGCTAGAGTCATTTATATTTATTTTAGTGTGTATATTTATTTTATTAGCTGTAATGTTCAAGCATTTTAATTGCGGTATACTCTCAGGACAGAACTTCACCGCACGGCACGTTGTGCGCCAACCACTGTCACGAATGATGGGGTTGTCGCTTCTGATTTGAAGAGAAAGAGAGGGGCGTACGCCTTTTTGTAACAATTATCCAAACTGCTACAAAAAGGCGTAAGCCCCCCCTCGCTCTTGGAATCAAAAGCGGGAACCCTATCGTGGCAATGGTTGTCGGACAACGTGCTATGCGGTGAAGTTCTGTTCTGAGTGTGTAGGGAGCGAACTTTCCCTCTAAATGGTGCCGAAGCCCACGACACACCTGACAGCGAAAAAAAGAGGAAGAAGAGAAGGATAATAAAATTGTTGTATGCACGACAGTGCCAAAATAAACAGTCAACACCTCGAGTCTTTTAGGGCCTGAAAAACTGGGTAGAATATAAATATATCGCGTTCACGGGCAAGTTCTTGGAAGCTGTTTTCTGGCTGCGAAAACATGGAAGCTGGCAACCGGACAGCCCAGAATAAAGGAACAGGTTGAGGATGTCGTCCTAGCTTTCGCTCCAGGATGAAAAACGAGGCTTTTAGCAGTTCCCGCCTTGCCCCCATGTAACACGTAGCGGCGCGATCCTTCTGGACATGGACTGCACGCAAGAAAAAGCAGCACTTGGATTGCAGAAATGTACGGAGCGTATTCGGAATGCAGATGCATCCCCTACCTACATCTGCATAATTATTCTTCCGGAATGCCAAGCATATTTATATTTACCTTCAGGTGTTGCGGCAGGCCCTGAGTACACCTCGTGGTGTTCACAGAATAGATAACACCAGCAAGGGACGTGGTAGTTTTTGTAAGCAGCAGTTCACCCCGTACTTCTAAGATCGTTTATTTCGATTGCGCTGGTCGACTTTTCTCGCCAGGCGCCTGTACATCTTACAGCACCGTAGTAGATACCGCTAGTTTCTTGCATTCCGTAGTCTCCATAGTCCATAAGATATTAGAGTTTGAAAACAAAAAAAAAATGCGTCTTGGGGCATTGTGCCAAAGGTGATTAAATGGTGCTTAGCTGTGTACAGGGCCGTCACATGGCCACATCACATGGTCATTGGGTGTCGCAAGGAAATTGGTCCCACAAAACACCGCACGAAGCACGATCGAGTGATTTGATTGATTTGGTTACTGATTTATTTCATTTCACGTGGTTGGCCAGCCATCGCTTTAAAACGTACTTACCATGACGCCACGTTTTTCTTTTTCCAATCAATCAATCAATCAATTATATAGACCATATACTATATCAACTTCAAAGACATCAGTAAAGAAAAAAGAAAAGAATCCGCACGCCAGCGCGCGTTGTTCTGCCATTATGTATTACCGTAAAAATTTTTTAACTATACACATTAGACTCTCTCCTGGCGCGTCCCACGTTCACTTCATTTTGTTACTCCGCCTTCCTCCCACATAAAGACACTTCAGGGTACATATGACCAGCAATTGATCACCCCATTTCTATGGAAGAGAAAGAACATTTTTCTCCATTTAAAATAAAGCGGCGGCTGTTTGACCGTTCTTTTATTGTTATTTTTTATCATCATTAGTATATTAGTCATTTTTCCAGCTTTAGCCCAGCCTCCCACGCGTCCCTTTTGCTGATGCGTCCCTGTCACGTCGTGTGTCCTCGGTCGGCTTTTGCGGAAAGACCCACTCAGACTCAATGGGCAGTGCTCTTTATGCTACTATATATATACTGCGAGGGACGTTATCGCGCGCCATCGTCCATGGCATATACTATATGCTCGCCGGTGTAACATAAATCTTGCCTTCTCTCGGAGAGATCGTGACTTCTGGTGAGCCAGACAGGCTGAGGACGTTCGGAAATTAATCGCTCTGAATCTCCGAGGAATCCCCGCGATGCTGCAGCGCTCATGACGCTGCCAGCTGCCCTGGAACGGGAATTCGCGTCCAATGGAGCTTTCATTAATCCGTGTACCTTCTTCTCAGTTACGGTCAGAAGCGTGTCATTGGACTGTTACTTATAGACTTGGAAGCTCTGGAATTCCTCGTACAGCAGGATACACATGTTCCTATTTATTAGAATTCAAGTTCTGAAGGATTTTTGCGTTAGAGCGATGTTAAAAAATCGCCTGCAACTACTTGTAGTACTTTAGTAGTGCGATTCGCAATTTGAGCTTCAAGGTATCTTCCTGTATGTTCGTAACGTCCCTAGAAATAAGAAATATGAAAATTAGAAATCTATTACGTACATTCAACGTGAACCTGAAAAAGCTATCGAAGAAGACCACTGTCACCTTTTTCCGAAAGGCAATACGAGGTTTACACAAACTGTACTACGAACTCCCAAGCGCAGTCATCTAAGACCGACACCGGTTTGTCTGTCGTTTGTTTGTGCTTCGTAGGTCCAGTTGTTCTTTGCATAACACCTTTAGTATTGCTTTTACTAACACCTTTGTCTTTAGTATAGAATACTAAGCGTGTCCAGACTTGGGATGGCTGGCAGCGTCAATGCGAACACCCACGACTCTGTTATACTTTTTCGCTTTAGACGGACTTACGTTTATGGGCTTCTCTATGGCTCGGAAATAACCGCGTTTTGTAAAGAACGCATAACGATGTGCGGCCTCTTTCGTCTGAGCGTGTTTTCAAAAGCGCCATTCAAGAGTTCCGCAGCGGAAGAAGCAGAGATGCGACAGGCAATTCAAAGACGGGCGGAGTTACGGGGAATAGAAGCAGCACTATGAAAATGGATAATCATGTAGCATTCCAGGCAATAACACAGGTCGCGATTCCCTTTTTGTTGCCGTGCGACGCAACTCATCAACATATCAAAGGCTCGCGCTCACAGTTGAATCTGGCGGCGTTAGTAGAATTCTCGTTATAAAAGACACGAAATGGCACTTCGAAGATCATTCCAAACGCTGATGTTACGTCTTAGAATAGTATAGAATGGAATAGAAGCAGAAAGAAACAAATGACACGACTTCTTAGTTATTCTTAGATCTCATAACGATCGCATCCAGAAACTCATCTATGAAACCACTATGTTCGTCATCGATACCACTCGATACCGTCATGCGGTATCGTCGCAAGCGGTACCGTCATACGGTACCGGTACCCCATGCCGTATGCGTACATGCATGCGTATGCAGAATGCGTACAAGCATATATGAATGCATGCGGCATGCGTATGAAGCACCGCATACGGTATCGATACGGTAAGTCGATTCTGTGTCGACACATCGATACCGTCATCCATACTATGAACCACTGATACTACTATGTTAATCATCGGCCCACAATCTCCTCGGCTAATTTTGTCGTCCGAAAATTCATTTGATATTAAATACACGAATTTTAAATATCAGCGCTGTTTCCGCGGCCGCAGAAGCTGCGGTGGCGTGACGTCACTCCCTAAGCGGAGGAGTGAGAGGGCGGTGCTCAAAGTAGGAAAGGCGCCGTCCATACGCCCGCACGACCGCGGCATTCCTTTTCTCAACGTCGCGCCCTCATTGGTTCGTAGGGAGTGACGTTTTCTCGTTTTTCCAGAAAGGGAATTCCAACTCAACATCCGGCGTCTGCTCTTGTCATGTATTCCGTAGAATACCGTCAAACTACGCCACCCCTTTCGCGTAAGATTTTCGCGGGTCAGTGGTCCACGAGGAATAAAATTACACTATATATAGTGTCTAAATCGACTGGAACGTGTACGACATTCCCTTTCAAACTGTGGCATGAGCCATTAAGGGCAATTTGAAACGAGCCCTTAGCTATATCGCGCAGTATAACATGAACTTATTCGTACCAAGATAATCATACTCATCGAAATCTTTCATGTTATACTTCTTGTCACCAATTTCAATTATGATTGCATTAGCTTTACAATATACGAAGATAAAGTGAAAGGGCTTCCTAGACCTTTTCCTTTCATATTTACTTCCTCTACGACTTTCGTACTGTAAGCCGTTTGCTTGTTCCGTTATATTCCCACGTCTTTTCCCCTTTGGTCCAGAAGACGAGCCTGTTTGTTTACACTACAACCCTTCGTTATCGACCGCCCAGTCCTCGATATCCCTCTTACAAACACTCGAGCAAGCAGCCCGAATTCAGCAACGAGTGATAGCGTGCACTTCCTGGGATCCGGACGACGTCTAACGGCATCCTGCACCAGACGCTTCCACGTATTCCAGGCCATAAAAACGTGTATGCCCATTCCCTTTCTCAGAGCAAACTTCGCCGGGGGCAGGAAGCCAGGCACTCCAGCGCAAGGTCGAGGTCGTTTGGAGCTGACAGTGCATTTATTTGTGCCCTCCTCATCCTCCTCCTTTGTGCACGATGACGTCATTGTCGTCTGGCCCATTGACCGAATGACCAACTACCGGTACAACGGTATGGAAAGAGATGGCGGCGGTGCTGATGTTGCTTCTTGTGGTTGGTCACAGTAAAAGGGTGAGGGGACATCAGCCGCATGCGCAGGCCACTGGTGGTCAACAGAAGGCTTGTGTTTGAAGTCGTCTGCTGTGATTGGCTAAAGCAGACGACATCCGGACTTCATTTGTGTTCGTGGCGAAGGAGTGAGAAGGTGCACCTATAGCAGGCCTTCTGTTTCTATATGGGGCCGCTGCCACAAGGCATTGACACTGCAGCCTCTCCAATAATTAAAGTTTCGATCACGGCAAATAATCAAGTCGCTTCCGTACACACTTAAAAAAGGGTGTATTGTAACTTCTTTTTGGGGAGTACACACTTGCTACATATATCACTCCGTTTGGAGTGTACAATTACTCTCCAGTAGGGAGTTAATGGGTCTCCTTCACCTTTTTGAGTGTAATTGTACACTCCAAAAGGCAGTGATATATGTGGCAAGGGTTACTCCCAGAAAGGAGTTACAGTACACCATTTTTTTTTAAGAGTGGAGCTCCGAAGTATATGGACGAATCGGTGGACAGATGTTTAAGAAGTCACCCCCAAACGCGTTTTTGTGTAGCCAGTCCTGTCTGGGTCGGGACTAACCTCACCATATTTATTTTTCATATCCAAGCCAAGCCAAGCCCAAAATATGGAATGATATGTATCCCACGCACGCGATTTTTTGCAGTCTTCGAGAGACCCACTTTCTCACATACCCATCTTCCATTTTCTCTCCATATATTATCCCAGTGTCCATTTGGTGGAACGTCTGCGTGAGTCGGACGTGTTAAGCGTACCTCTCACTCATATAGGTCATTCTAGCGGCGAGATAACGCTAAATGGTCTCCACACGCACTGCTTTGCGGGCGAAACCGCTGTAATCACCCTCGAAAGGTACTGATTTGTGCCACCAGGTGTGTACCCGCAATTTACATATCATTCGTTGCGTAAGTATGCACGAATCTTGGGGGAACGTGTATACGAACGGTTCGTTCATGCCGAATGAGTGTTGGCAGGGGTTTTCGAGACGAATGCAAAGACCCAGGAAAATTGTCGATACCGTTTCCTAGTTTCTTTCTCGGTAATAACTGCATGCGTCGTGTATGTATATGAGTTGGTGATGGCGCGCCAAATTTATTTTCGTCCGAAATGATGGGTGGTGGTGCTGCTGATGGAGAGAGGGCTCGTCGTTGTCGGCCCCACAGAGGTGGGGAACGTCACGACTGAAGCCCTGGGCGAATGTGCGTCCTGGGCCGACTTCTAAGGGAACTGTTCCGACATAAGTCTGAAAGCGTCTGAGGAAAACCCAGGAGAAACCCCAGACAGCACAGCCGGCTCCGGGATTCGAACTCGGGTACCTCCCGGATCTAAAATGAACTTCACCTCATGCCACGCTCCTATACATTCTAAAAACTGAACTTCACCGCGTAACACGCTCTGCGCCAACCATTGCCACGAATGATAGGGTTATCACTTCTGATTCCAAGGGAAATGGGGGACGTACACTCTTAAAAATGAACTCCACCGCATAGCACGCTCCTGGCCAACCATAATCTCGAATGATGTCGTTATCTGCCCTGATTTGTTGAAACCGGGAGGCGTACGCCTTTTTTGTGACACTTATGCTGTTCATAGTTGTCACAAAAAAGGCGTACGCCTCCCGTTTTCAACAAATCAGGGCAGATAACGATATCATTCCAGATGATGGTTGGCTAGGAACGTGCTATGCGGTGGAGTTCATTTTTAAGAGTGTACGCCCTTTTGTGCCAATTTGGATACATGATAATTGACACAAAAAGGCGTACGCCTCCCTCTCCCCTCGAACCAGAAGTGATAGCCCTATCATCCGTGGCAATGGTTGGCGCAGAGCGTGCTATGCAGTGAAGTTCACTTTTTAGAGTGATAGCCAACCATCATCCTGTTCCTTCCCTTGATTTGATGAAAACGTGGGGGGGGGGGGGGGGGGCATACGCCATTTTTGTGGCATTATGCAGTTCATAATTGCCACAAAAATGGCGTGCACATCCCGTTTTCATCGAATCTAGGGAGAGAACTTTGTCATTCGGGATGATGGTTGCCTACACTCTTAGAAATGAACTTCACCACATAGCACGCTCCTAGCCAACCATCATCCCGAATGACAACGTTCTCGCCCCTGATTTGTTGAAAACGGGAGGAGGAGCCTATTTTGTGCATTATGCACGGCACAAAATAGGCTCCTCCTCCCGTTTTCAACAAATCTAGGGCGAGAACGTTGTCATTCGGGGTGATGACTGGCTAGGTGCGTGCTATGCGGTGAAGTTCATTTTTAAGAGTGTAGGAGCGTGCTATGCTGTGAAGCTCTGTTTTTAGAGCCCAAGGAAGAACCATCGCGCGAAGGGAAGGTACCTCGATTCCAAGCTACGTGAAGACTGCGCGCAAGACGTTCTTCGAACGCACCCTAATGACGGAGAGTCCGAACGGTCCCGTCGCACATTTCAGTTCCTTCCCGCGCTATATGTGAATGAGCTACTGAGCGTTCATGCGACGAACTGCTCTCCAAATTAATGGAACGCGACGCCGAAACTTCTCTTAGCGCCCCAGTAGTTATTCACGGCTCGTATATGGCCTACACGATCAGTCACATTCTGCGCGTAAGGCTCAAGTCGAAGGCCCAGTTCCACGTACACCGGGAAAGCCCATACAGTTATACATATGTGTGCGAGTTGCAGCGTTAAATATAAGGGCCCCTTCTTCTGAGGGATGACGTCTCACCGGGCGCGTTTAATCATGCACGAGAGGGCTCCAAGTTCGGAATTTCGCATGCGAAGCACGCCCGAGGAGCCCATATAAAACGGGAGGAAGTGAATACAGGGAAAGGTGGTTTGACATTAATTCTTCATATCATATACGTCAAACGGCTAGACGTATACCGCGTCTTGCCGTGAAATGAGTGCAGCTCGCTCTGTCGCCTTCGTAAACGGGGCAAAACGGTACTTTGAGCTGTGACAGACACAATATCATTGACGTCGAGTCGACTTTGCGAGCCCAATTGTGATCACTGGGGCTCCGCATTTCGCGGTGATGAATTTAGTATTTAAAAGGAAACAAATGGAGCGGTTGTATAGTACCGTAAGCTTTAAGCGCATTCATATAATATTAAAAAAAAAAGAACACGGGCTTTTTAGAATTTACTTTCGCTCATTTTCTTCCTTCTGGTTTTCTTTTTTACTAGCAGCATGGCAGAGCGGGTTAAGGCGTCCCGCTCGTTGATGGTAGCCAAGGTCCTGCTGAAGACTGGGAGGTGGTGGGTTCGAATCCTATATCACCGGCTGCGCTGTCTGAGGTTTTCCCTGGGAAAATTTTTCGAAGAGTTTCCAGACGAATGTCGGCACAGTTCCCCCTGAAGTCGGCCCAGGACGCTTACTAACCCCCCGGTCTCCCACTCCTTCCTGCTGTCCTCTCTCCATCTGTCCACATCTGTACACCGCTCATAGCTACAGTTTCTTCGCGGCGCGAACACGGAAGCATTTTTTTTTCTCCTTCTTTTAAGGAACCGCGTGCGAGACAGGCATTGGCTTGAAAAACATACTTCGTCTTTCGAGCGCAGTTGGAAGAAGGGCGCTATTTTGGGAGCAGAAAGCTTAATAATACACACAAAAAACACACACAAAAAAAAAAACACAAAAGGCTGAAAAAGATTTTAAAAAAAGGCCACGAACGCAGCACAACCGTACTATTGACACCTCGCAGCCTTTTCATTACGAACGCAGACAACCTGTAAGTGGAAGCTGCGCTCTGCGCGCAATATACTGTACCTGCTGCCTCAGTTAACCCAAGCCTGCATATGGGAAAGTGCGTAAACGAGTGAAGCCGTAGAAGACAAGAAGAAAGGGGCAGGGAGCTGCGAAGCACGATCCAATAACCCCCTTGTCAACTGCGAGCCCTGTGCATGGGGGTCGTTCAGGCAGGATCGAACCGTCCGGGCAGATTCGCGTGAGCGAGCAGCACGACTCTCTGGCCAAGTGGAGCCTGAAGAGTACACATTGGGGTCTCGCTGCCGGCTTCATATACGGGATAGCCTTTCGTTTGGATTAGACACCCACAGTGTGCTCCCGTCCCTGTATTTGTTCAGTCTCTGCACGCAGAGACTCGACGTGCTGTGTACATGCGCTGAATACCTTGTAATGTGTGCGGTTCGAAATTGTAGTTCGCGAACCGTAAATATGCGATATTAAAGAAACCCCGGGCTCGTACATCAACGTCGATGAACTTGAAGGTTTCAATGGGAGCTCAAGATATACCGCGTTTTCAGCCTCAGCACAGTTACTTTCCATCGGATTTGCGCAATCATCGCTGCAGGTCGTCTGATTTGACCAGATAGCCATAGGACACTATAATTTTACAAACCATCTGATTGGAGCACTACGAATTTTAAAACGTATGCAGATAGGTTTCAAAGCATTGCAGTTATACTGAACAGATGAAGGCACAGGGGAAACGGAACTCATATGTATCGTTTCTCGAAATCGAAAGGGTGACAACCAATGTTCCTCCCTCTTTCCTCTCTCTCTCTCTCTCTTCATTGGTGTCTGCAAGAGTTGGAGTAGTAGTGATGTAGTGAGTACATTAAGGAGAAAGAGGCCTGGCGGCATCACAAGACCATAGCCATATAGCGCAACTCTGTAATCTTGTCGCTAAGACACAAGTAAACTACACGTAAGCGCAACAAAAAGCAGTGGAAAGATTTAGCTTATGGGAAACTGTAAGGACAGCGTAAACCAGGTACTTAGAACAGAAGTCTTTATGCTGTTCAGAATACTTTCAAATCATAGTGATTAAAGAAAAATAAACCTTTACCTTACAGTAATAAATGTACGTACACTGATACAAGTACCTAAACATAGCCAGAATATAGAGTTGAAACGGTTGGGAGCACGTGTACATCATGTAAGGGCCTGGGCGGAAGTTCGTTAACTTTTACGCAGCTCCTGACAGTTTCAGTTCTATTCTGACTCCCTCCTTCTCAGTGGACTTGAAAGGTATTTTTATATTTTATTTTGTCTATTTACGCATCCCGCATCATTTAATTCCAGCGTGTGTAGGGACGACTCAATTTCACGTGGCGAAATGCTCGTCGCAACTCTCTGCCCGATACGCGTGACGTTTTCTTTGACTCCGTTTCGACCTGTCATTCAAAAAGCGCTTTCTGTGGCATTTTTCTCTCAATGTTCCCATGCCCCATTAGACCAATATTATATTGTTTCTATTGGCTAGATTATTATTACTACTACTAAGTACTAGGTACTGCATCGTCTACGTGCGCCAATACCAAGGCTTTGACTGTTCTTGGGCACGTTAATAAGGATATTATTGTTATTATTATTACTATTATTATTATAACCTGTATCGTTTATTTTATTGTCGGTGTTACCTTTTTAGTCCTTCGTTGCTGCTTCTAGTGCCCTTGCGCTTTGCGAGCGCCAACACCAAGTCCCATGCGGCCGTTGATGGACACGAAATAAACAGCATTATCCTTATTAAGCGCACTAAGTTACCCAGGAAAGTACACAGTAACCCGACCGCGACACAAAGTAGCAGCGTTCCAGCCCCTTTCGTTTCTTTGCCCTTAACTTTCTTCGCGTTATACTTAGCGCGGTGTTGGGAAATAATTACCGGCGTCATTAGTTCGCTAGCTAACGGACACGTTGAAAACACGAGGACAAATTGTGTTCGCAGTCATACAAAGCTTCCGTCATTAGCGACGAACAAGCGTTCATACGAAGGATTTAACGAAGCCCATGTCCCGCGTGAGCTGATTATCGTCCAAGTTGCCCTCGACGAAGTCAAAGTAAACGCAAAAACAACAACATCGACACTAGCTACACTTACCAGTCGGCGGATTCTTTCGCGTAGCATTTTCCCGGTCACTCTACTTTCGAAAGTCGAAACACACCGCAATCGACCGGATAGCTTAACATTCTGCCTCCAACACTAATCGTTCTCGCAGGCTTTAACCCTCCCAATGCTGCAGACCACTAAATAAATAAGACATCGAAAGCAGACACAGCGAGCCTTGTCCGACTCCTGACGGCGTTCAACTAAACCGCGTTCAAATTCCTGGTGAACGGAGCTCCAACACGATCAGAAAACAAGAAAGAAGAGAAACAACAGAGAGAGGGGCAGCCTCGAAACACGGAACAATCAGGCAGACGTCCGATTGCTTAGAGCTCCGAGCTGGTGGTACTAGAAATCCGTTAGACGAAACAATATGAATATAAAAAATAAAAATGAGGGATTCGACAAAATCCGAACACAGTTCCCAACTCCACCCACTTCTCATCCGGCGCCCGTGTCTGCTTGTCGTGCTCTGCTAAAAAAAGCAGGAACACCGAAGAGGAGCAGGCAACTCTGTAATGCGCGTGCAGTTTTATTTGCACTGGAGTACGTGGAGCTCCTTTCACTCGACACGGCTTGTGGGTGCACCTTCCGGCAGATACGTTTCGTCTTCTGCGCCCAGTTTCAGTTTTATACTCTTTTAGAGCGGAGCTAACCAAGTGGGTCTGAGTTATGTCAACCCGCTGTGTGTGTGTGTGTGTGTGTGTGTGTACACTTCTGCGACAGTTCGCTCTTTCTCTCTTCTCCTTTTTTTTTTTTTTTTTTTTTTTTTGTTTACGGCATGACGTGCGCGGAGACGGGGTGCGTATGGCATATGGTGTCGCTGTTTCACGGCTAAAAATGGGGGTGAAAGGTGCTGAAAGAGAGAATGGACCGTGAAAAATAAGTACGGCCACAAAACAAGAAAGACAGTGGAGACAGCGGCGAAGGGTAGGATTTACGCGGGGTGCGAAAGTCTAGCTGTAAAGTTGGATATTGCCGGCTTTCGGGAAAAGGCTTTCTCGGGGGGCTTCGAAGCGGGGTGTTGTAAAAATTTCCGCGCCATGGACTTCGCAGAGTTACGGCTGAGATCGTAGCTTTATGAAGCGCGAAATATGGAGCTTTCACAACCAACTTAACCAATTGCTTTTCTTCTACTTTCTCTATAGAACTACATATTGGAGCTCCTCCTCGAATGAAATACGGTAGTGGTGGTGATGACACAACTTCCTTGCCGTAGTCGGCCAAGCTTACGTCACGACGACCGCAGGGGGGATTTGTACGTTTTGGGCCGACTTCATAGGGAACTGTCACGCCATTTGTTGTACCGCGTCTGAATGAAATACAGTGGAGCAACGAAAAATAATTGGCAAATCACGACTCAGAAGCCTCTTAAGGTATCACTACTGGCGATCATAATCATTACAATAAAGTCGTTCTTTTTTTTTTTTTTTTGCTAATTCCTTTTCCACAGAGCTGAGTGAAAGGTAAGGGATGCTACATCAGCATGCTTTGCTGATGTCACGTTCTTCAAGATAGCGTAGCTAAACATCCAATTACAGGTCCGTTTAAGCTACAACAGTGCTATTCTGGCTGCGAATCAATCACTTTCTGATTATCTGTATCACTTTCTGATTATCTCTAGGGAGTAAGTACAGCACGCTGCACCCATGTCCTTTCTGGACGATTAATTGTGTCTTCAATCTCGAAAAGCCAATTTTGAGCGAAACGGTACTTATTCTACGTCCATACGCTGCGGGCAGGAGCAACTTAAACGAAACAAAGGACCAACGACAGCTATCAATTTCTATCCCGACGGTAGAAGGTCACTCTGAGTAAATCCAACCAGCCGAGGTTTTATGTCCAACTCCCTATCGTAAAGTGAGACAATTATGTGCCTTTGTCCCAATGGGCGTCCAACTCTATATTGAAAGAGATAGTGTCTGGAAAGTAAAACGTGATATCCTCGATGCAAGCGTATAACGTTCGTGCACCCGAGTACGTTAGTATAACGACTTTAAACGCGAAACGCCATTTAAAGGAGTAATGAGCTGACATTCCACGTCGCTCGAAATCCTGCCTCATCTGTCAAGCTGTCCACCAGGAGTCAGCATGCAAAATATTTTCGCTCTGCGATGCGTTATACAGTCTGAGAAAGCTGCCGCGGACGGTCGACACGATTGTCGCGTGACTTATCGAAGGCTCCGTGCCTTGTTTCTTTATTCTTTCTTCTCAGCTCGCGCGCCGCTGTACGTCACTGGTCACGTGAGGGGAGTAGCATACGTCACGACGACCTCTCGTTCTGCGATGCGCTCTCTTCACGAGGAGGAGGATTTATCAAAGGTGTACGTAACAGAGCCTTCGCGCTCGCTCTGTAGGTCACCTACGCTCATGGTTATTTCGTAGGAACTCATTTTATTCGTTGGAGAACATTCCGCACCGAAAAAAAAAAAAAAGTGGTGGTCAACTCAGTGCTCCTTTAAACTGCCTGAGCCGTTGGGTTCGACTATGCGTCTTTGAAATGGAGAACGCTTCAAAGGATTTCACAAAAGATACTTTGAAGTTCTGAAAATAAATCTGTATCCGTGACATCGACAGACAGACAGATGTCGGCACAGTTCCCCCGAAGTCGTCCCAGGACGCATAGTAACAGTAAGATATGCACATTTGTTGCTGTGGGACATGTAGGACAGGAGTTACAAAAGATTCTGAAGATTTCTAAGAGAGAAAGGCTAGAATTAGTCTGATAGATAAGCTTATCGTGAGAAGCGCTGGGCGAGGGCCCTCTACACTATAACGAGCATTCGTCGATATGAAGGGGGCCCTCAAGCTAACAAGCATTCGTCGGTACAGACAGAATAACACACTAGAGATGCTGTGGTACGACTGTGTTCATTGTAGACAGAGTTACCGAAGATGAAGTGGGGTATTTCTTGTGCTCCGTAAAGAATACCGCTGCAAGAAGTCATAAAGCATTCGAAACAGACATGGGGAAAGAAAAATAAAAATAAAAAAGACGGCAGAAGTGAAGTACACTGCGGCAGTTTTTGTAGATCGAGGGGAAGGTACATAAACTCTTGCGATGCGACAGCGTACGGCCGGGGGAAAATGTTGCTTTCGAAACATACAGTCCCAAATAAAAGCTTAGAGCCACATCTGCCAAGCGGTCATATCCACACGCTGCTCAACCCGAAACAGATTGAGGCGTACTCCGCTATAGCGTTGGAAACAAACATAAAAGAGAGCAAATGTTATGTTGCCTCTGTATAGCAGCGCGCGTTGACCCGAACGGTTAAGACCGTATAATCTCCGAGGGAACGAAATGATCTATACCGCAGGCCCTGCACACGCGCCCGCAACATCTTAAACTTTTTCCCAGCTATATACTATAGAAACCAGACGTAGAAAATATGTGCACTAGCGTCGTAAAAAGCGCTGGCCACGCATCGGCTCTTATGTGGCTCGCCATGGAAGCTTTGAAAGGTGCAAATACTCTTTCTGTTCGCTCAGGAAAAAAATAAGAAGAACGAAAAGAGGCAGCGCAGCTTGCACGTCCACGCAACTCGACAGGTTTTGAATGTGTTCCTTTTGTCGGGAAGATGAGACGGTCTGTGTGAGTGTATTGCGTTTTGAGGGGTGACGGCGACGGGAGGGACTGCACGCTCTGTCTGCCTGTCGGTCCTGCTCTTGGCGAAATGGCTTTCGCTTTCCAACCGGGTTTGGATATTGCGGTCTCGAGGAAAAGGAGGCTCAAAATCAGCCTTTGTGTGCGTCGGGCTTCGCGCTAGCGAGAATCAGCCGTGGGCGCGCTATTGTACGCGGCGAGGGAATTTCGATTAGAAAGTGAACTTGCTCCTGGTCCTGGTTGAGTTGAAATAGGGATTGTCAACTTGTGGGGAATTGCTGTATAGTCCAACTATGCGGCTTTCGGCGTTTTCGAAAAGGGATGTACGGTGTTCGATAAGGCTATAGATAGGGCTCCGCGTTTTCGTTTTTTATTTTTCGATGGATTCGGCGTATGTTTTTCGATGTGTATTGATTTACACGAAATCGGCGTTTTTCGGCGTTTTTCCTGGCATGTACATGGTTTACCCGACAGTTATCGGCGAATGGAAATCATAATGTAATTTCCGCACGACGCTCATTCGACACGGCGTTGTTCGCTGTGGTGGCGTTTTACGGCTAACGAAAAAGTAACCGGACATTTTTCACAACCATCGTATTTCTGTATGGTTTTCTTGTCTGCATCAACGACTTGCTGGGCATGTGCAGCAATTTAGCTCTGTCGTGTCCTGGAATGTCCCTCTGTATTCGATGTTTTTCGATTAAAACCGAATGAGGGAAAATTTACCCGGCGTACGTTTTCGGTGTTTTTCGGTTAAAACCGAAAACGCGGAACCCTAGCTACAGATAAAGGAGGCTGTGTTGGTCTCGGCTAACGGGAAGTGGATTGGCGAAGAGAGTCACAGAGTGCGCAAAGCGGGATATATGGTTTACTTGGCTGTGCACTGGGCCATAAGCCGCACCTACTAGTCAGATCATATCAGAGTTCGAGGTAACTCGTTACTGTAACTAAGTTCCTTTTTTTGGTAACTTGTAACTTAACTCGGTACTTTTGCGCCATGGTAACTTTCAGTGTAACTCGTTTCCTTTTCAGGTAACTTTGCCAAAGTAACTTAAGCTAAGTTCCAAGTTACTCTTAATTCGCTTTTCACTCATGTCCACTTATTTTCTTGCTTTCTCTCCGGTTCTTTCATGGCATTTTATGCCGCAGAACGTGTTATTCAATCAGTGACAGTATTTTGTTCAGGCTGTAAGAACCGCTGCCATTGAAATGAAGCTGAACCATTGTGCACCCACAGGGAGTAAGATGTAAAGTGTTCGAATTCTCTTGGACATAAACGAAAACGATCTAGGTGTGTTGCACTCCGACGCAGGCAACTCAACTGCTCTAACTCAACTGCTCACGCGCGTTGCACCTGTGTAGTGCTATTTTGTGTCCGAAGTAACTTGGAAGTAACTCGTTCTTTTTTTTAAGTAACTCCGTAACTGCGAGTTACATTTCTGGCTGAAGAACTTCGTTATTAAGTTAGTTACATTTTTCACACGGTAACTTCTCAATCTATGGATCATGTGGACGTTGCAGACCCCGTATCGTTGAAGTTTGCATTTTGGTGCTCTGATAGCATTAAAATGGCTTTCAACTAGCAAGATCACGTGTCATTCACTCGGCGTTCGCACTATTAACGCTTTCAAGCAGTATTGAATAGTTATAGAGTATATAGAGTAGAATAGTGTAGTATAGAGTATAGAGCAATAGTATATAGAGTTAGAGTGCGAGGTATGCAGACGCGAACGTCCTGTAATGCTTGCAGCATCCTGCAATGATCCAAATCGGCCGAAATAAGTGCTTTCTGCGGCAAGGACGACTTTATGTTTATGATGAAGATTGCAGTGTTTCATCGCCAAAGGCGCCGATTGCCCACAATAGCGCGTGAGCTTCGCCCACACACACACTTGCTGTCACCTACAGCATCGTGCTGGTGCGTCTCCTCAAGCTTGTAGAAGAGGCATCGCCAGCTGCTTTCTACCGCTCGCACCAGGAGTCGAGATGCAAAATCTCCGGAAATTTTGAATTGCTAAAAAAAAAAAACTTTTTTTCCCCGAAAAAATGAAAAAAAAAAAAAAACGTGGTTACTGCTGAGTCGAAGCATTGCCGGCCAAACCACAGCATATAGCTAGCTAGAAGCTTTAGTAGTGTTCATCCTCTAGGCATAAATGCAGAGCAGAGCATTCTATGAGACTGCTGTCTACTAACCGA
The DNA here is from genome assembly GCF_037126465.1 of Ornithodoros turicata. Classification (NCBI taxonomy): domain Eukaryota; kingdom Metazoa; phylum Arthropoda; class Arachnida; order Ixodida; family Argasidae; genus Ornithodoros; species Ornithodoros turicata. The sequence continues at coordinate 29,146,683 of NC_088209.1, forward strand.
TAGGTAATTGTAGAACAACCCGTCCACTCCATGGTCCACTCCAAGCAGAACTCCGACATAACATGAACGCGATGGCGACCGCTTGGAGCGGCCAGATGGTGCTCTATCACTGAATAAGCTTATTTAGTGACTCTAGTTCACGCTTAAGTTGGTGGTTGTTGGCGGATTAGAGGCGCCTAAGGCACTGTTTGCGGGTTGGAGACGCATCAACGGCACAAAAATTTACATGTTTGAATTTTGTCGCCTGGAAATTTTGAGCTATTTTTCCGGAGACGTGGAAAAAAACAGAAAAAACTTTTTTCCCCAAAACTTCCGGGTTTTTTTTCGGGGCTTCGCATCTCTATAACCAGGAGCGAAGCAAACCACACAAAATCACACTGTCGTCTGTTTTCTTCTTGTCGTCTGCTGACCATTCCCTCATCCCGACGTGCACGAAGAGCTCGACTGTTTGGACATCACGACCAACGTTATTAATGACCATTGTTAAGCAGGTCGCACCACTTGAACCGCGTCAACATCGTACAACGCAAACAGACGACGCGTCATTTCAGTGACGGAGACACTGGAGATCCCAGACCTAAGCAAGACCGATACTCATTATTCACCCCGTAACACGAGCCGGGAGAGCCCTCGCTACACCCGTAGCATGTTCCCCATCTCAATACATCACGAACATCATTCGCCGCACGGATACAAAACGCGAACCGCAGACAAGAAAGAAAATAAAAAATAAAATAAAAAAACGCACGGCACTCTTCGGCAACTTTACAAACGCCGTAGCCTCGGGCAAATGCACTCAAAACGGCCATAAAATAACAGCGTAGGTGAGAAGCGTACACCGCCATAAAAACACGCCCAAGAAAACCGCAGCTAAAGACAGACAACGAAAGAAAAGTGTGGTATTGGCTGGAAAATAGCCGGGAATAAAACCTCGTCACCTTTGGCATCGAAGAAGGCGCAAACTATTCACCTGGGAGGCTATTATAAATAGCTTCCCCCGCGCTTAACTCAACGCGAAGCAAGATAAATTAAGGGTTCGGCAATGACTCGTTGGAATCCCGTCGAGTTCTTTCCTCCGTTTGTTGTCAGCCTTTTTAGTAATCAGTTTCGAGAAGGTCATGTTCCCTATAGCTGCCCCTTCGTTAATGTAAAATGAATGTCCACGGTCTATTTTTCTTCTTCTTGTTGATACAAAGATACGGGGCGACAGCTGATGAAACGATTAGTTCTAGTGTAGTGAATAATGGGGGTGCAGATTTATGCCTGTCGCGCTCCATCCTGCAGCCTGCAGAGCGTGCTTGGGATAAAACGTACATTGGCACGCAAAAGACGAATTCTTTTCCTTACAAACAAACAAGCGAACGAATTTGAAATTCACGAGGAGCCAGTTTTTCTCTCTCTCTCTCTCCCCCTCTTGGTTAATGGGTGATAAATGAGCACAAAAGAGACTTATTCGCAATGTATTTCAGTGTCCACTTGGGTAGCGAGTAATCAAGAACATCATAAATTGAGTGAAGGATGTTTCACATATTGCGAAAATGTGGAAGTTTCTAACCATTGTGAAACATTTTGTGTCCAGAAGAGGCCGTACCGTACGTTGACATTCCAACGTCGTCATCCCTATAATATTTGACTATATATAAAGTTTCAGTTATTGTTAAAGTTGTTGTAACTTTTATAATATGTCTTACTTTCCCTACTCATACTGTCCCGCCTGATTTATCCTTACGTGTGTGTTCTTACATATTTTATACCTACATTATACGAACGCATATATTTTATGCGTTTGAGTTGGAATGTAACAAAATACACGAATATATTTTGTATGTATTTTTTGTGAACGCATATATTTTATAGGTATTTTATATTATATTTCACATATTTTGTGTGGAATATTTACTCTTAAAACATAACTTCACCACAAACGCTGAAAGTCATCTATTGCACAGAATGATACCCGCTATCCCTCCTTATTTTGTGGAAAACGCGGAACGTACGCCTTTTTGTGACAATTAACGTAACTGCATAAATGTCGCAAAAAGACTTTCGGCTTACGTTTCAAACCAGGATGTGAGAACGATGCCATTCGAGGTGATGGTCGTCTAGGATGGAAGAGTGCAAGCGCTAACTGGAACCGTAAAACTGTGCAGATAAAGGACACTTCTATTGCCTCTCCGTTTCGGTCGTAATAAATGTATATCAATATTGCATCGATGATTGTAAACTCCATGTGTGGCTCTGCGAGAGCAGGGGAACGAGTCAGGGTGCACATTTCGGAATCTCTACTGAGCAATAATTTTAATCTCAGTTTGGGACGAGAGCTTTATTACGGGCATGCTTGTTATATCGCCATGCCATTTCACTGGAACGGATAGCGACGTCAAACTTGTTTTATGATTAACGCCGCGTACTAGTTACCTGCATCCCTACCTCGATTTGATATTCATGACAATCAAGAAGGCCCCAAATACGGGCACCGTTTTGCCTTGCAAATGTGCGAAGTGTTCGTATAAACGACGAGTTGTTTGAATTGTTCGTATGCATGCTGCATTTCATCTGACAATCATGCACATTCCTGGGCCGTACGGATCTACGCGTGCTGGGATCAAAATTGGTTAAATGTCTGAGTAACCGTGACAGGCTCTTAAAACACAAATATGCGCCTTCACTGCACTTTCCCTTGACAATAAATTGGCGTTATTATACAGGAGTGTCACATATAGTTTAGTATACTTACACGTAAAGTGGATTATACGAGAAAAAGTGCAGCAAAATGTTCGAATTTCGAAAAAAGATATACACAACCCTGCATATAATACAAAACACCGCTGCTCAAAGCACCAGGAAAACGTGCTTCCCGCAGTGAGTTTTATATTGTGTGTGGGGCAGAGTCTTTTCGCCATAGATATTTCCCCCCCTCCCGGGTTTTTGACATTTTATAGACTGACAACAACATACCCATTCAACATCCATACCTCCATATCCATACAACCTCTCCGTATTTTTCTGTCATATCCAATCCAATCTAATCCATACAATTTCATCATGAGTGAAAAGGGATGAAACTTCACACTTCTTAACGATTTAATTACAGTACCGATGTCGGCTTATCATGAGAACGACCATCCAGGTCCTCATTTCCTGCGGAAGTCGGGATTCTTCCTCCTCCGTTCGTTACTATAATGAACCGTTGTGATTCGTAGAGATATCACCTCCGTGATAACGAGGCATGCATGGCTCCATCTCGTTGGCCTGGCTATCCTTCAACGTCGACACTGGAAAGAACTGTGACGGGGATGTGAACATCGGTATGCTTATTGCCATCAGGGCTGGTGCTAGGGGTGTGCGGGGCCTGAAGCAAAGCCACATGGCGGGCCCTGTTTCACAGACCCCGCTAGGCCTGCGCGGGGCCTAAGGCGGTCACCTTACTCGCCCCCGCCCCTATCGCCGGCCCTGATTGCCATACCCTTAAAACGGAACTTCACGCTCAGAGCCAACCATTGTACAGAATGACACCGGCCTCTCCTGACTTGTGGAAAGCGCGGCTTGTGCGCCTCCTTGTGACAATTAACGTATCTGCATAAGTGTCAGAAAACGCCGTATGCCTCCCGTTTTACGAAGGCGAACGGCGGAAAGAACGAAGCGTGTTTTAGCTACAAGGCAAAAATAATAATAATAATAATAATAACTTTATTTTTGTTATGGTACCCAAAAACAACCACTATGGTCTACTAATTGGTGCACCACACAAGGTTAAAGATACAAGGTATTCCCTGCTGACGCTCCATGAACGAACGTACGTTGCTACAGGAACAGTTTTTTTTTCTTCTTTTTTTTTGCGGCATATACCGGTATTTTCGAAGTTTTTGTTGCATGCCCTCCACAAATATAGAACTTCTTCTTCTTCTTTTTTAACTGGGTGTTTCCTGGAGCTGGTGTTCCTGGGTGTTTCCTGGATGTGGTGACTTCATATGTCGCTGCACTCATTGTTCCCTATGAAGATCCTGGGCTCCATCGTCGGGTTCTTCACCTGTTCATGAACTTCCTGTCGTCCACCAGACTGCTTCAGACGCCTTTAGTTCTTTCTTGTGTTTTCATCCTTCCTTCATCATCTTCACATAATGTTCCCGTGCAATGGGGTAGGGTACCGCACCACTACGGCGAAACACCCCATCTCATCGTCATCATTTATTGTTGTTGTTGTTGCCATATGTCGCCTGCAGCTCCATTTCTTGTAGGTGGTGTAGGTGATATCCACAGAAAAGTCTTTAGCATGTATCGCTCTTGAGTGAATGACACGTGACACTTTTGCTTTGGGTCTCATGTTTTTGAGTCCACACGCTTAAAAATGAACTTCACCGCATAGCACGCTCATAGCCAACCATCATCTCGGTTGATATCGTTATCTGCCCTGATTTGTTGAAAACGGGAGGCGTACGCCTTTTTTGTGACAATTATGAACAGCATAAGCGTCACAAAAAGGCGTATACCTTTCGTTTTCAACAAATCCGGGCAGATAACGATATCGTTCGAGATGATGGTTGGCTAGGAGCGTGCTATGCGGTGAAGTTCATTTTTAAGAGTGCAGGTTTAGAAGCGGTCTGCGATGCCGTTTCTTTAAGAAAAGCGAAGCGGGCTTTTTCCGCTTTCTTTTGCAATTCTGAGCAGGGCCATTTACCAAGCAGCTTACAAAAACTGAAGGGGCGCGAGTCGAGCTTGCTTAGGACAGCTTCCAGCCTTTCTCTACACTCTTAAAAATGAACTTCACCACATAGCACGCTCCTAGCCAACCATCACCCCGAATGACAACGTTCTCGCCCTAGATTTGTTGAAAACGGGAGGAGGAGCCTATTTTGTGCCCATTATGCACGGCATAAAATAGGCTCCTCCTCCCGTTTTCAACAAATCAGGGGCGAGAACGTTGTCATTCGGGATGGTGGTTGGCTAGGAGCGTGCTATGTGGTGAAGTTCATTTTTAAGAGTGTAGAACTTCACCGCATGCCACGCTCCCAGCCAACCATCATCCCGAATGACATCGTTCTCCTGCGTCCTGATTTGTTGAAAACGGGAAGCGTACGCCTCCTCGTGATACTTGTGCAATTATGTTAATTGTCACAAAAAGTGCGACGACAATGACTTTCCGCGTGATATGTGGGGAAGCCCCCGTTTCCAGGGTCTGCATCCGTTCGTAGTCTGATTTCCTATTTCGTTTTCTTTTTCCCAATATCATCCGAATCATAATGAGAGCATATTCGGTAGGGAAATTTTCGTGACGTCATATAGCTCGTCCCGTAGTATCCCTTCCGATGAGTGAAAAATACAGTGACCTTCGCAGTCAACCTCATCGACAACCTCAACAATGTTGTGCGAAGCCTTGCACAACCGATCGATCTTCCGCGTTATGGAACTACTAAACGAAACGCCTCTTTTCCGTTAATACTACACGCAGCAGAGTGCGCCGCATACCTTTCTTTTGAGCATGAAAAAAAAAAAAAAACTTATACTCCTCCTTTTTTTCATTTTTGGTCTCCCCCCCCCCCCCCCCCCACACACACACACACCTCGAACAATCTAAGTGAAGATTTGATTATGATGCGGCCAGAGATGATCCAGGATACCCAGAGGAGACCCTTGACGGCTTGTCACAAGACCTAATAAAAGAAAGAAAAAAAAAAACAAAATGAAAAATAAGACACTTCCCTCCTCTTCACTTTTACGACCCCCCCCCTCCCCTCACCCCCACTCATTCTCTTGTCTGCTCGTCCGTCTCGCATGAATCGGCGAACCGATTGGATCCTCCGCCTTTCCGAAGTGATTCCATTTTTATTATTACATTTGTCTTCCAGAGATGACATCGGAGGGTGATATGAAATTGCTTCGAATCGTTGAAGGATCAACCGGGATTCGAAGCCAATGTTTCGTGAATGACTAGTTCCGTGATCGCTGTCGTGCACCTTACACTATTTGTCGGCACACGTCGAAAGAGAGGGAGAGAGAGAGAGATGTGGGAGGGGGGGGGGGGAGGTCCTTCCTATCTCGATTCCCTGACAGGGAGCGCTTTTCCATCTTTGAGAATGTTTAAACTCAATCGTAACGGGTTCGCTGTTTTCGAGTATCCGAATTCGACGATCTGCTGGCTTCGCTGCAAGCTGTCGTAAAACCGTAAAAGGGAAAGGGAAGTTTTACGAGACGGGATTTGTGTTTGGAATCTTTCATTCAGTCGGTGTTACAAACGCCAGGAAGTAGATGAGCGTGCTGTGTGTGTTTGTATTAGACCTTGCTATGTTTTGGTATATGTATGTCTTGTATATGTTTTGGTGCTGCGTACGTCAGTATATGGGAAAGTGTGGTGTACGCAAGAGTATAAGTATAACCTTGCTGACACTGCACTCTAAGAAAAAATGGCGTGAAAGGTGGTAACTTTTATAATTACCACCTAGGTCAACATAGCCTCTGACAAAGAGTGTAAAAGGGTGGTGAAAGAAATTATCACCATACCAAAATTGCTACAAAAAGGCGTACGCCCCCCTCGCTCACCGAATCAGAAGCGGTAACCGTATCATTCGTAGGTAGCAGGTAGGATTTTGCAGCCGTTCAGGCACAACATATGCGACAACTATTACCTCCTAAAGCTGTAACTGCTCCAATCTTTTTTCTAAGAGAGTGAGCACATGCTCCGTACGCAAAGCGTTTTTTTTTTTTTTTCTCTTTCTTTCTTTTGCGTCCATCAGTCGCACGCAGTTTCCTAAATAATTTTGCGTGTGTACGGTGGGTTACTTGCGTAGCGCTCCCGTGGCAATGCGCGACCTAGCTCGTTCGTGTGTTGGAAACGTAGACACCGAAACTTTATTTTTTACTCGCAACGCTATCTTGCCGTATATCGTACTCTTAAAAAGAGAACCCTATCCGGCACCACCACCACCACCTCTACTTCGATGGTGTATAGTATTCAAAACTGCGCGTGTATCGCAGGGCGAAGCGTCTCGCATAGCGCTAACGCGTATGCCAAGAACGCTATATGCTGAAAGTCTCTATATCGTTAGCCATTGCTTTTTCTCTGTACTTTTGTGATGAATAAATAAAGTAGTTCATTGCATTGCCGGACCAGTTTTTCCCAGACACCGAAACTCGAGTTATCATATGATTTGTGACAGAGTTTTAGTACTACGTACTCAATTGCTTTGCGTACGCATACGAAATAGCGTATGGACACTCTGCGCGCTTTTTGCAGTGCGAACACGCTGTTTGCTCGTGTATACAAGGCAACTGCGTACGCTATAACTAAAACTCTCTAATATGTCGCACGTGGCGCATGGTAGACAGAAAGCTGATAGAAAGACTAGTAGTAAAAACACTTGTAGAGATGCAAGCAATCCGACATGTCTGCGATTTATCTTTTGTGAGCTAGTTGTCTAAGTCCATAAGGTTCCTGCCCACACCCTACGACTTTGAGCCGCTAATCTGGTAAGCTCTTACGAGCTAAAACGTAAAAATAAATTGCAAACGCAATGGCACTTAGCAAACTGAAACGTCACGGCTTCCCGCTGCTATAAAAGCTGACTGCTTCGAAAAGATTATGGATATAAAATCTGTGTTCATTTCGTTTTATGCTCTTGTTTCGTCTTCACACTACACAAAAAGAGGACGTTTTGCCGGCAGAATAAGTGCATTGGCAGACTAATAGCGCTGCTTTCGATCAGTTCCACGAAAATCGCACACTATAAAACCCGCTGGAGGTATTTTCCGTATAATCACGACGTCGGCATCTGTTTTCTAACTTACGATATAACAAGAAGAAGGACAGACGCATAGAAAACGACCTATTCCTGGAATTCAGTGACGAATAATAGCCTCGATAGCAACGGACGCCACCAGAACATTCCTCGCATGGACGAGGTGAAAAATACCTGACCACCCAAGAATGATGGGGGTGACAAATGTATGCAGGCAGCGCCACTTGGCTTATGCTGGAAGCGCGCCAGGGGAATTAATTTCGTAGTGTTGGGCGTTCTCTCGATAAGTAAATGCTGATTAATGTAACCACAGGCGACGTCCGCAACCGTTTTATGTAAGGATGCATCACTGCCCGGACAAGGGAACGCTTGTTGGTCCTGATATGCGACGCTTGCTTAAATAGCTCGTCAGTTTTCTGTATTGGGTAGCTATACTATATAGTTCGAGCCAAAACATATCCTTAATGCCTTCTTCGTCCCATGACGCAAGTCACTTCAGTCTCCTACAGGTCGATCAGACAACAGTATACACTCTTATCCGCCAGTAAATTTCGAATCAATCAATCAATCAACCAGTAGAACACTCTTACAAGAGGATGGAAGGCGCTTCGAGCATACAGGGCGTTTCACCTAATGTGTTATTAGTTCGTGTAAAAAATAAAAAATAAAAACACTACAAAAATCGTTGTTCTGAGACGCGCAAAGTGCATGGCGGCCGCCCTCATTTCGCAGTCATGAAGCGCGGTGTGAGGGAGCCTTGCCCCTCCCCTTCAGCTCCCCTCCTCTCAGTGTCACACTCGCCGTTGCCGCGGATGACGTGCCCCGGATGACGTGACGTCATAGACCGGTAGCCGACGGAAGGAGCGCTTTTCTGACCCGCCCGATTGAAAATTTTCTTGCGCACGTGGATTCCCGGCTGCTACACTCGTATACACTCGTATCTTGCGCGAAGATATATACAGGGTGTGTTTATTCATTACAGAATTTGTATTAAAAAAACCAGCAGAGCAAAATAAATGCCGTTTTTGCAGTTGAGTTTCACGGCCAGGCTGACATTCCCTCGAAGAAAGTATGCAACTACGAGATGACTAATTACCTAAAATTCATTAATTCTCTTTAATTAAGGGGATTTCGAGCAAAAGCGGGAGATCAGAATGAGAGACCATCCTGGTTGAAAGCCGTTTCACGTTTAAAAAATCCTGAAACACGCACCTGCGTTTAGATATCCATCCCCGAATTTTGATATGCAAATGAGCCTAAACTGAAAAAGAGCGCCTGAGAAGCGCGTCACCTTCGCCGATTCTCTGCCAACCATTGCGCAGAATGATATACTCTTAAAAATGAACTTCACCACATAGCACGCTCCTAGCCAATCATCATCCCGAATGACAACGTTCTCGCATCTGATTTCTTGAAAACTGGGGGCGGAGCTTATTTTGTGCCATTATGTAGGGTACAAAATAGGCTCCGCCTTCCGTTTTCAACAAATCAGGGGAGCGAACGTTGTCATTTGGGATGATGGTTGGCTAGGAGCGTGCTATGTGGTGAAGTTCATTTTTAAGAGTGTACGATTCTCATTCCTGATTTGTGAAGTGCACGGGGCGTACGATTCTTTTGTGACAATTAACATAAGTGCTTCAGAAGTGTCACAAAAAGGCGTACGCCTTCACGTTTTCAACAAATTAGGGCAGATAAGGATACCATTCGAGATGATTGTTGACTACACTCTTAAAAATAAACTTCACCGCATACCACGCTCCTAGCCAACCATAATCTCGAATGATATCGTTATCTGCCCTGATTTGTTGAAAACGGCAGGCGTACGCCTTTTTTGTGACAATTATGAGCAGCATAAGTGTCACAAAAAAGGCGTACGCCTCCGGTTTTCAACAAATTAGGGCAGATAAGGTACCATTCGAGATGATGGTTGACTAGGAGCGTGCTATATATGCGGTGAAGTTCATTTTTAAGAGTGTACACTTTTAAAATAGAACTTCACCACATAACCAACCACCATTCCGAATGATATCATTCTGTGCCATGATTCGTTCAAAACAGGGGGAGGAGCCTATTTGGGACATGCATAATGCGTCCCAGATAGGCGCCTCCTCCCCTTTTCAGCAAATAAGGACACAGAATGATATCATTCGGATTGATGGTTGGCTAGGAGCGTGCTATGTGGTGAAGTTCTGTTTTAACAGTGTAGGATCTTGTAATCCGACAGAGTTCAGTTTTAGAGTACACGAACGTCATCAACTTTCGTTTTTCTTTCCTTCTCTCGTTTCCTCATGCGTCACTCATGGAATAGGTTGCTGACAGGATAGTATAAGGAAAATAAGGGACATGTTGGTTCTATGCCTGTATTATACAGCTTGGACTGAAGTGCTCTAACGACGAATCGTGGCGACCGGGCAAATGTAGCAGATACCGGGGTCGATGTCGCAAAGGCGCACTGCAGACGCGGTCCTTATACTTCATTAGAAGTCGAGCATCTGCTAGTTCTTGGAAGCCATCAAAAAGGGCGGCCGTTATTATTTGTTGCTTTGTAAAGCGGTGAGGGATTCAAATTTCATAATTAGTTGGAGCGTTAATGCCTCCCCATCGGTGTAAGATGAGACCGCGAGCACATCGCGCAACAATGAGAAATTCAAGCCAAGAGCAATAAAGAATGTGCACATGCAAATGTCTTCCCTTGTGCAGTTAATTGGATGGGTGCACCGGAGTGGACACGCTATAAAAGCCAGTCTGTCGTCTTCGAATTAATGAGGTCATGGCTATTGATGTGTTCGTTGAGAACAATCGTTAAGTGCCTCCCCAAATGGCCAGACGACGTATTGCGTTTATCATTTCCCCACGAGGGAGGAAAAAAAAAACAATTTGTAGCGTCCGGAAAGAGTAGGTTCTGTACGGTCACGGAGTTTTAGTTGTAGAGCGTACGCAAACCGCACGCAAGTTGTAGAACGTACGCAATATTAAAACCCTTTATTAGTGAGTTTCAGTGCGTCGTACGCTATCGCCTTTACGTACATATAAGGAATAGCGTGTTGGTCCTGCTCACTGCGCGAACCTCTAGGTTTTGCGCGTGTGCAGGACCACCAACGCTATTCCTTACGTACGCAAAGGCGACAACGTATACGATGCACCAAAACTCGCTATTGTCTGCGAGCATACACTCTAAAAACAGAGGAGTGGGGAGTGGGGTCGAAGTAGCTTGCCGTTGTTTGCCGCACTCAAGTGGGCATCGTCACGACTATAGCCAAATAAGAAAAAAGGGAAAAAAGGGGGAGAAGAGGGGACAGACAACGATATCATTCGAGATGATGGTTGGCTACACTCTTAAAAATGAACTTCACCTCATAGCACGCTCCTAGCCAACCATCATCTCCAATGATATCGTCATCTGCCCTGATTTGTTGAAAACGGGGGGGCGTACGCCTTTTCTGTGACACTTATGCTGTTCATAATTGTCACAAAAAAGGCGTACGCCCCTCGTTTTCAACAAATCAGGGCAGATAACGATATCATTTGAAATGATGGTTGGCTAGGAGCGTGGTATGCGGTGAAGTTCATTTTTAAGAGTGTAGTCAACCATCATCTCGAATGGTGTCCTTATCTGCCCTAATTTGTTGAAAACGGGAGGCGTACGCCTTTTTTTATGACACTTATGAACAGCATAAGTATCACAAAAAAGGAGTACGCCTCCCGTTTTCGACAAATCAGGACAGATAACGATATCGTTTGAGATGATGGATGGCTAGGAGCGTGTTATGCGGTGAAGTTCATTTCTAAACGTGTAGTCATCCGTCACCGCGAAGGATATCGCTTTCTCCCCGATTTTTGAAAACGGGAAGGCGTACGAAAACGGGAAGCGTGCTATGCGGTGAAGTTCATTTTTAACAGTGTGCCTCCGTCCGATACCCACTTGAGTGCGGCTAACAACGGCAGGCTACCTCGACCCCCCCCCCCCCCTCATTTTTAACACTGTGTGACTGGTTGATGAGATATCAACATCGGCAACCCTGCGCCGTGTGGCAAAAATTGTAGCCTTCGTTTCCCGCTTAGTGCACCTTTAAATGAACCCAAGGTTTTCCACGCGCTACATTTCGTACCGAACTGCCATGGGTGTGAATTCTCGGGAATGTGACGAGGCCTTATACAAGCGCTGCTGATCCCACTATCTCCGAATACATCGACGGGACTCGAGAGATCCCTTCGCCAGATATGAGATGTTTTGCGCACACCTGGGACCTATACATACCCGAGAACCTTCAGAGTTGCTTCGAAAGGTGCCCAAGTGGAACATTATGTGGAGATTGAAAACGTTTTCCCGTCCAGATAAACCTCGCCTCCCGGGGACCCTGCAGCCTGGGAACGTTTCAAGAGATGTACAGTAGGGGGAGATTGTGGGCATTCAGTAATTGCTCTTCCGAAGCCTGTAAAAAAAAAGTACGAGGTGTAAGAGTGAATGGATAGATGAATATTTAAGAAAAGAATAAGAGGTTCGACCTTCAAAGACTGGAACTGCCATACTTCGTGTCACCTTTTCATGCTTTTTTTTTTCCTTTTTGTGTTCTTTATTGTTGCTCGCATCCTTGTAATAGCATTTTCTTCTTGCCCTGCTTACCCCCGTGTGCCATAATGAAACTGGAATGGCTTTTGCAGCAAACCGGGTCATCAATATCAAATCGTAATTTTGGTCATACACTTAGACACACAGTGCAATTATAATGCAACTTCCCAGTTAGTAGCCCCTGTGGCTGAGTTTGTTTTATGCTCTATCAGCGAACTCTTTGTTGGGCATATGTGCTTCTACATATGCTCTTTCGAAGACCAGTGTTGCGCACCAGTGACAAGGCGTTCTTTTGTGCAAAGTTTGTTCCGACGAAGGAACGATCTATACTCTGAAAACAGAGGCTCACCACTTAATATGCTAGTGGAAGCCGTTCGCTCTTTGTGGACACTTCGGCGTTATGGTTATGGTCACACAAAAAGGCGTACGCCAAGCTGATCCGAAGTGGTAACGCTTTCATTCCTTGCAGTGCAAAGGAGCTATGAACTATGCACTCTTATAAATGAACTTCACCGCATAGCACGCTCTTAGCCAACCGTCATCTCAAATGATATCGTTATCTGGCCTGATTTGTTGAAAACGGGAGGCGTACGCCTTTTTTTTGGGGGGGGGGGTACTTTTGCTGTCTGTAAGTGTCATAAAAAAGGCGTACGCCTCCCGTTTTCAACATATCAGGGCCGATAACGATACCATTCGAGATGACGGTTGGCTAAGAGCGTGCTATGCGGTGAAGTTCATTTTTAAGAATCTACCGAGCGAGGCCGCCGACTGTGTCGGCTCTAAAAGGCGATTTCAACGTCTTGTCTGTGGCACTTTTTGTATAGGTGAATTTGATAGGTGCGTATCTTCAGCACATAGCATGCTCCTAGCCAACCATCTTCCCGAATGACAACGTTCTCGCCAATGACTTGTTGATAACGAGAGGCGGAGCCAATTATGTATCTATTATGCACGGCTACACAATGGGCTACGCCTCCCGTTTTCAACAAATCAGAAACGAGAACGTTGTCATTCGGGATGATCGTTGGCTAGGAACGTGCCCTGTAGTGAAGTTCATCTTGAAGACGACGACGATGCCCACTTGAGTGCGGCCAACAACGGCAAGCTACCTCGACACCCCCCCCCCCCCCCTCATCTTGAAGAGGTGCACTAGAGTGGTCTTTCCGCTATGCCCGTTTCTTGAAGAAAGCGCACGAGGCCTACAGTGTGCCTCCGTCCCATCAGTATCGGTCATCCTGCCTATGCATCACTTTGAAGTCCTCAACTCCCCTCTCCCACTTTCCCTTTCTTTTTTTTTTTTTTTTTGCTATAGTCGTGACGATGCCCACTTGAGTGCGGCCAACAACGGTAAGCTACCTCGATACCCCCCTTATCTTGAAGAGGGTAAAGCAGAACGTTATGTGTACGAGTACCTCTGCGTTGGCGTCTGATGTGTCTGGATGCTACGATTCTTCAGATGACGTAACGTTCGATAGAGGTATCTGGACGGCGGTGCGTCTACTCGCCCGAATACGAAAGAGAGTGCGTTTTTGTATTAACGCTGCACAAGTTATGAAGGAGAAGAATTGAACAATAAATTGTAAATAGAATGACGAAGCGTATACACTCTAAAAACAGAGCTTCACCGCATAGCACGCTGTGCGCCAACCATTGCCACGAATGATAGGGTTATCGCTTGCGATTCGAGGAGAGAAGGGGGCGTACGCCTTTTTGTGGCAATTTGGGTATATGGTAATTGCCACAAAATGGCGTACGCAATACGCGCCATGCGGTGAAGTTATGTTTTTAGAGTGTAGAAGAACAATATTACATCTATTAAGCCCGTAACTAAATACATGCCGATATGAGTTCTTACCTCCTTTAATGGCTGTGGCATCGGGCATCTTATCAGGTGTTATCGCAAGACAGGCAAGGGAACGTTATTCTGAAGAGCGTGTCAGCGATTCCTCTCTATTGGGACAACCGTCCGCCCTCATTGTGAGTTCTCAGTGGGTTACTCACCCGAGGTACCGTTCCACAACGGGTCGAACGCTTCGTGTCTGAGTGTTCCCGCCGACGACAGCTTGTGACTAATGGAAGCATCGAAAGGACGTCCCGTTGCTCAACACACGCAGAAGGGGCCTCTCTCTGGTTCGAGCAGTCCGCTGCAAGAGACCCAGTCAAAGGTTGGCGCATGAGTCACGTTCAGGGTTGTAGCTAACGCCGCTGCCGTACTGGCTATGTTTTCTGGCCGTGCTGGCTAGCGGTTTTTCTACATTTTAAATTGGCAGTGGGAAAAGTATATATCTGGGCGCTACTAATCTGTGTAGCGCGGTGCTTACCAGAGGTCGCGCTGCCGGCACATTGGAATATTGTATTTTTGGCTCCACATGGAAAAACCTCTTCACTGTGAAATGCGTTGTTCAGCTTATACTACTTCTATAATCAGACCATGAAGAAATATCCCTGAGGCTTCCATAATAGTACCGCAGTTAATGGATATTTCAAGAAATCACGCTGATATGCACTTTCTAAACTAATAATGTCAAAAGTAAAGTTTATGGCCGAGCGTTTCGAAAATGTTACTCATTCCATCGAGACCCACCTCCCCTTAGCCAACAATCATTACATCGTTCTCTCCCCTGATTTGTTGAGAACGGAGGGAGAGGGGGGAGCGGGCGTACGAGATTTTGTGACACTTATGCAGTTATGTTAATGTAAAGGGAAGATTTATTTGACGCAATAAACTCTGTTAATTGTCACAAAAGGGCGTACGCCACGCGCTTTTCCAGAAAGCAGGAGTGCTAAGGGGACCATTCTATATGCTATGGTTGGCCTTCAGCGTGCTATGCAGTGAAGTTCTGTTTTAAGAATGCTAGTTACGGTTGGCTCTGAACGGTGAAGTTGTCTAGTGAGGCAGCAGTCGGGCCGCGATGGTTTGCCTTGGCCAGCCACTCTGACGACCCCGTTCTAGCCCGTACGTTCAGCAGGCTCAGACTGACGCTTTCGGGCAGAGCGATAAACCAGGCGGCTAAATGTCACCCCATGAGGCAGACATAACTGTCAGCGCAGTTTATCGTCAGCACAAGGCCTTGCCCACCCAAAACGCGAGTGTCCTGCTAGTGGCACATCGTTTTTCCGTCTGCGACAGCACTGAAAAACGATTGCGCTTCTGCGACAATCGCTCATTCTCCATCCCTCCCTTTCCACTCTTGTTTATTTTCCACGGCCGTCTTTTTTTTTTTTTTTATTTGGCTTCAATCCACCGGCGTCTTTTGAGCTGTCTCTCGTCTGACGCCTCGCCTCCTCCTGCTGTTGCGTTTAAGCTTGACGTTTACGGCGTGACATTTGTTTAGAGGCGTAACGCTTCATTAACGTCGCTGCCGCAGGGCTTGACATGGCTACAGTCGCAAAAAAAAAAAAAAAAAAAGAAAGAAAAAAAAAGTCTGACAGTTGTACGTGTTGAAGTCATGCCGTGACACCCGGTCTGGTGCTGATGCTAGTATGATGACGTCAATACGTGTCATAGGCGATTGGCCGTCAAGGTGCCAAGCGTCGCTAAAAAAAAAAAAAATAAATAAAATAAAATAAACAAAAATAACACTTAATAAATAAATAAAAAGAAGAGAAACTCGGGTAGTTGTTCCAAATAGGACGACCGTGTGTCTGTATGCGGTCTGTATTTGCCTTCGATGTCTATGTAGACAGTAAATTAAAGGACCCTGCCACGTGCGGTACTGGCTATCTTGCCGTAACACCCTAAAAGCAGAACTTCGCCGCATAGCACGCTCTGCGCCAACTAAACTATTGCCACGAATGATAGGATTATATATCGCTTCCGTGATTCGAAGAGAGACGGAAGCGTACTTCCTTTTGTGTCACTTTGTATCCAAACTTGATAGCTGACACAAAAAGACGTACGCCTCCTTCTCTAAGAAGCGATAACCCCACCATTCGTGGCAGTAGTTCGGAGCAGAGCGTGCGATGCGGTGAAGTCATTCTTTCTAGAACGTACACTACATAATATACTCTGAAGGCCAACCATTGCGAAGAATGATACTGTCATCACTCCTGACTTGTGGAAAGCGCGAAGCATACGCGTTTTTGTGACAATTCAGACAACTTCATTAGTGTCACATCCCGAATCAGCCGAGATAATGATGTCGTTCGGGATGATGGTTGGCTATAAGAGCGCTCTATGCAGTGAAGTTCTGTTTTGAGAGTGTGGCAGTGACTTTCTACTGTTGAAACTGCGGTACTAGCCAACCCCCCCCCCCCCCCCCCTCTGTAGCCAATCATCATTCGAAATATCTTTTGCCTTCCGGGCTTAATTTCTACAACACCACTACCACTACCACTATAACACTGGCTACCTTACTGGGTCCCGTTCTTCAGCCGTCCCAGTGGGCCGTCACCACTGCGCTCCTCCGCTTTCTCCACGCTTCGAACCTTGTCAACGCCTTGTGATTGTGTGGCCGTGTGTGTGATTTTTCAGTTTTAGTTTTATGTGTTTTTTGTTCTTCCTTTGTCTTTCGTTCCCTTTCCTTCTTGTTCTTTTCCTTCCCTTGTTTTCCCATTCTTCTTTTTCTTTTCCTTGTCTTCTTATTTTCTCTTTTTTTTTCTTTTTTTTTTGAATAGCAAGCCGACCTCTGTCTAGCTGACCTTTCCTTTCTTTTTTTCTTAATAAACATACCCCCCCCCCCCAACTATTCTTAACACATTATGCAAAACGTAAAGTGTCCAAAATGGGCGGTTCTGTCCCATTTTCAAGAAATGAGGAGACAGAACTTTGCCATTCCGAATGTCTGTTGGCTTCGAGCGATGTTTTGTGGTGAATTTGACCGCATAAAACACTTCATCGCGAATGATATCGTTCTCTCCGCCAACTCGTTGAAAACAACAGCACGTCAACGCCTTTTTGTAACAGTTATGGAGTTACGTTAATTGTCACAAAAAGGCCGTACCCCCACGCTTTCCACAAATCAGGACGGTATCGTTCGGTGAGATGGCCAGCCTTCAGCGTCTTAAGGTTCCGTTTTAACAGCGTAGAGCTTCATACCGTCTGCTTACTGGCTATAGTCAGCGCTCCTCGGAAACATGACCCTCTTGATTATCTTCTCAACTGCTATAGGGAGCCAAAATGATTGCCGTAGAGCTAACGAGACAGCCGTAGAAAAGATGAGCCTGCTGTCACGGGAGCTGTAATTACCAATAAGAATGACGTCTCCATTTCCTCCTGTCTCCATGCCAGTGCTCCTAACTCAATCGCTCATTTCAGTGCTCATTCATCCATCAATGAACACCACCTTTCTCGTTCAGGGTAGCTGACTGTTCATACGAGACAAAAGAAGTAGCGTATATAGTCATTGGATGCGACCTCTCTTCAATGAGAAGACGCCAGACCGTGAGACGTCTTCAAACTACCGCACCGAGGTTATCTTTTTCTTGGTGTGCTTATAACGCTACATGGGGTAGTTGCAAAGCGTGGATAAAGTGCACGATAGCCTGCACTTTTAAAAATGAACTTCACCGCATAGCACGCTCCTAGCCAACCATCATCTCGAATGATATCGTTACCTGCCCTGATTTGTTGAAAACGGGACGCGTACGCCTTTTTTTGTGACACTTATGCTGTTCATAATTGTCACGAAAAAGGCGTACGCCTCCCGTTTTCAACAAATCAGGGCAGATAGCGATATCATTCGAGATGATGATTGGCTAGGAGCGTGCTATGCGGTGAAGTTCATTTTTAAGAGCGTATAGTATGAAGGTTCAACTGAACTGCCTCCAAATATCTTTAGATGCACTATACTGCGAGAATGTTTTTCCTTCTCATGGAACGTTCAAGAGGTATAGGCTAGGCGTAGGGCTAGGCTATATGCGTGTCTTGGGACCGAAGTAGCCACGTCGGTTCTAGGTGTCGGAACTACTGTCGAAGCGCTGGCCTACAAATACAGTAGTGCTCAACGCAAAGTCATGCACATGCCTTGGTTCATAACAGGGCGCCACTTCTTGAAATGCGAGACAATGGATGAGCTTCTCTATCGCAAAGCGCGGAATGTTGTAAGTTCATGTCGAGCACAGGCTGGGGTTTACATAAACCCCGGAGGGACAGTCTCCTCCTTCTGTATCACCGACAAAAAATGAGTTCGGAAACATGATCCCGTTATTCCGTCCGTCGTCCGTTTTCTCATGCCATATTCACCGTGCACCGACTTCTCAAATCCTAAACAGGTCGCTGGTTGCTTTGCTGGAGGAAGCAGAAGGGTTAATGAGGTTGACATCTACGATGCTGATGTGGCTATGGGATCGTTTCTGTGTTGAGGTTAGTTGCGTCAACAGGAAGACACGACCACTTCATCATCGTCACATGCAGTTGTCAAGTACGAATTGAAATTTTGTTCCTGTTAGAACGAAGAGGACTGAATGCACGTATGACGGCAAACGAGAAGAAACGTCATCAACAACAATTTCTTTCTTTTTCTTTTTTTCTGTCAACGCATCACGTATAGGAGAGACGACAAAGGCAGACCCTTTAAAAGGTCCATGAAGAGAGTTTCTTAAATAATTCAGGGCTTATTGGCCTCTGATGATCAACTTTATCCGGACATATTTCTTTTCATAGAGTATATATTTCGGAAGCAAGCGATCTGGTGATATAGATCCATACTGAAGAATCCCCGAGTCTTCGTTGTGTTTGTCCCCTTTTTCGGTGTCCCTCGTCTCGGGGTTGTTCAATATGGTTATTTCTTTTCCTAAGTTGATTTCATGGGTTACTGTGCCAACATTTATGCAAAAACGCGTACAGATAATCGAGGAAAAACCGCAGGCTAAGCAGCCAGTGCAGAAACGGTAGTTCTGAGTCTCAAATTAACCCTTCAGAATGGATCACTACTCCGAAAGCATTCCTTTCGTTCTTGTCCAAATACCTCTAATGTCTCGCAAGACTCAACCTGTGACTTCTTGGAACGTATTTTTCTCCTGCATACCCTGAGCTGCGTGACGCACGCACTTTGGCAAGTGGCCACAGTGCTGCGTACTCTCAGTCCTGCTGGAGGGCCAGAAACGAAACACGTGTTGCCCTCAGTCAAAACATGGGGCCTCATTAGTGGAAAGCCTCGGCCACGAATATCCATAAAACGGAGACTCCCCAGAGGCTGCTGTTTTTACGCTTCCAGTGAACGAGCAACAATGATTTACAATGGGAGAGGAATACATGTAACCGCTGTTGCGTATGTAATTCCTGTGGCCGCCTTCCTTCAAAGGGAGCGCCCTCACGCGGAGGGTTCTTGAATGGCGAATGACATGAGCTCTGTATGATTAATGAGTTATCCCTGAAAGGAACTTTGTTATGCGGCAGTCTAGAAGACATTGAAAATGTTGGTGGTATCATGAGAGTTATTCGTGGTCAGTGTACGTGCGCGGCCCGACGCCATCGTTCTGCGGATGAACAAAGCGAGTCGGACATCTTACGATTATTTTCAACGTCATTACGTATGTTTCTTTTCTTCTTTCTGTGGCTGTCCTGACGGTGGCATAAATAGCGTCACTAGTAGTGACCGAGACGAATGACCGAGACTATTTCATGCTCATGTATACATGAGCATGAAATAGTAGTTCGCGTTTCAGAAGAATAGGGAACTTACGAGGGTACAGCAAGGAGCTGGCACTTAGGACGTGACTTTTACGATGTACTGAGCTTGCCATGTGGTGGGCACATAGTATGGGTAGTATAACGTTTTTTAGAAAAACTAATGATATGCTATACGTAGATGGGTAGAAACCCAGCGAACCGGTAGAGACGTAGGAAGGGAGTTGCCTGAGCACAGAAGCCGCCGATATACCTCCTTATCTTTCGATGTGCTTGCAAATTCTTGCCTGATGTCCCGTATCGTCCACGTGTCCGTGAACCTCCCATTTTTCTGTAACCGGTCTGGAGCCTAGATCACTACGTTCACATAATCCCCTCCACACTCTAACAAAGCGGCCATTCACTCCGGCCGTAGAAGCCCGTACGGACCCTTTCTTCCCTCGGGGCTGTTGACCCACAATTCGCATGAACCTTTAAACACGTCACACCTAACCCTTTAAATACCATGCCAATGATGAGGACGGTGCCCAGAAGAAGAACAGTCTCTGTTCGAAATATCGGCGGCTTCTGTCCTAAGGCAACTCCCTTCCTAATGATCTGCTATGTACTGCTTGAGACACGGTTGCCTGTCAGTAGTTCTGCAGCCCATATTTCCTTGGTTGCCATCGGAAATGTTGTTCCAATATTGTATTTAAAGAAAAGACCGTATGCTGCACGTGTTTATTGCTAAAAATAGATTATCTTGCAGCAAACGATTGCGAGATTTGAGATGGCGTAGACCAAGGGGTGTTGATTTCAGACAAGCGTATAGCAAGCAGTACACATAATGTAACAAGTTTGCTAATTTACCCAAATTTAGTAAAAACTACCATTTGGCGCTTGAATCTCACTCCTGAGACACTACGCACTGGATGTTCTGATATCATTTTTTACAGATATCGGGGCGGAGAAAGTAATTTCACCTTTTGCTTTTTTTTTTTCATTTAGTACCTTCTCTCTCTTTTTATTTTTATTTTTTGTGGTAATTGCCCCATTGGGGTCCCCCTCACAAATATTACATTTAACATAAAATCTCACAGCAGAATTGACTGAATCGTAAAGCAGAGCCTCTGCACTTTCAACTCGCTAGCCAGCGACATTTCTGCAAAATCCTACACGCAAATCTCATGTCTGAACCATTCCATACCTGTGTCAGTATACACAATCTACATACTAATATGTTGGATGGCTTTCGGCCAGAAGAGTCTCGTCATCCAGCTGGTCTGGAAACAGTCAGTTCACGTCTGCAAACGTGATACATATGTACTCGACATAATTGGAAAGCTGCTAGAGGAGACGCTCAAGCGGCGAAATTAATTTTGAAGTGCACATTGCGCGCTGTGATGCAGACATTTCATCCTTATGTGTACCCCGCGCTCGAGACTGCTGTATAGCGCGCCGTGTTCCTTTTATTCTTTACGTAATGTTTCACAATACCCACGATATAAAATCCCGAGGCAAAACTTAATTGATCAGGTGAAGTATAATGCTTCTGGACAATGCGTACCGGTCATGGCGAAAAAAAGTGCAGGTCCAGGAGGCGAAACGAAATATAATAAGGAAAGACAAACTGTGCACTGGAAAGCCGGAACATATATAAAAAGGACAGGCCCGAGGTCTTTGGACGTGTTTTCTTAGCTGAGGTTTATCTCAAGCGCTTAGCAGGGGGGAACGGTTGCTTGGTTGTGTTTTTTTTTTCTTCCTTGCTTGTTTTCTTTTCTTTATTTATTTCTTGTACAACTTCGGTCGGCTCCCATCATGTTTCTTTATTTCTTTTTTTGTTCATTTCTGTATTTGAAGAGCTCGTAGTTGAGATGATGTTGCTGGACACCTCTAAGGCTACGTTTACCTTCTCTTCGCCTCGCCTCACTTTTAAAGAGTGGCATCCACACACGAAAAGGGACATAATAAAAGTAAGATGCTCACAAGAGAGAGAGGGAGAAGGAAAGGAAAAGGAAGGAATGCGCCCCTATAGAAATGAAACCAGAGGACTGGAGTGAAGAGATTATACTTAAAAACCTGAAGAGAGAGTCTGTACATGCCGCGAAAATGTGAGAAAGACGCCGTGTAATCACATCCCCTGCACACTCACTACTCCGAGGGCAATAAGTATAATCTCTATTTAGATTGGCTCGTGTACTCGACAATGAACAGACTTAAAAGGTACGGATTTAAATACCAAACCCTGTCTTCCACGAAAAATTGCGCTGCTCGCGTGGTATGTCTCGTATTAGAAAACAACAAGAAATATATTATTGGGAAGGATGTTATGCCAATGTTCCTTTAGCAAATTTTCTACGCGACAACATTATTTTTGTAAGCGCGCGAGAAATATATTATATAACTCGTCCCCTGCAGCCTTACAATCAGGAGACTGAACCACGCGTCAAAACAGGGCTAGCTGCACACTGTTGAAACAGTGCTTGACCGCATAACAAGCTGAAGATCAACAATTGTACAGTATGATACTATTATGACACCTGTGGAAAGCGCGAGGCGTACGCCCTTTTGTGACAGTCGACATAACTGCAGAAGTGTCACTAAAAAAGCATATACAGCTCCCGTTTTCAGCAAATCAAGGGATAAAACTATATGCCATTTGGGATGATGGTTGGCTAGGGACGTGCTACACGGTGAAGTTCTGTAAATCTACTCCAATCAGTGATTTATCCATACCTTCCCCAAACACCCCAAATTTTTGGGCGACACACCCTAACTTTTTTCTTTACGACATAGCTGTAATGATGACTGCCCCCCCCCTTCTTTTTTTTTTTTTTTTTTTTTGTAGCTACACTTTCTTATGTTTGCGATTCTGGATGAACTACGAACTCCAATCACCTATTATTACCTACGCTGTAAACTGGAAAACACCCTTTTAGGAGGGTGTAAGATCGTTAAACACCCTCCTAAAAAGGTGTATAAAGGGTGCAAAAGACGGCATTTTCAAGGAAAAGCCCCCTTTCAAAGGGCGTTTTACACGGGAATGACGGGATACACTTTCTAAAAAGGGTGTTCCAGACCATACGGTGTAAAAAGAGTAGTCAATTATAGGACAAGCGATTTACACCCATAAGGGTGTTTTTCAGTTTACAGTGTATTACTTATTATTACCGGCTGTCTGCCTCACGAGTACGTTTTCCGGCAGTTGTGAAACACAGCTTCTGGTACGTACAATGTTACCTGTTGCAGTGATACCACACGATACTGTCGTAGGCAGCAGATTCAAATGAAGGTACTACGGATGACAACCGACACTGTTTCGAAATACCGCCAACAATGCGAGGCTAACATTCTGTCGTATCACGGATACAAGTTACACAAATGGGGAAAACTTCCCTAAATTGCAAATGACGTCCTTTTATTCCCGCCTTCTCACATTCATCACAGCTTCATCACATTAACAGCTTCTCACATGCATCACCGCGTCTTTCACCGAGATACGAGCTGTGCCCTGTGTTTTTTTTTTTTCTTTTGTGTGTGTGTGTTATTAACTGAGCCGCGTTCACGTCCCTCCTGTTAAAACAGTATTGCTCACGCTAAAGCTAGAGAGAGAAAAAAAATCGGTAGGCGATACGTCGTCTAACCCGTTCTACAAGGAGGGCCTATACGGCGTTGTGATTTATGCCGAAGGATAAATAATCGGGCCGCGTCCGTCGCACAAGCGGCTTCCCGCAGAGTTTCCGACGCTCGTAAAAGCGGTGAATCCAAACACGTATACACACGAGGCCCAGCCTCAAAATGCGAAGAAAGCTATAGCATGGTGGGGATGAACAGTAAAAGATACGCCTCAAGTGTGCTCAAGGGTGTGCCATAACACGCCCCTTCGGGAGCTATATTCGCGCCATGTTTCAAGATTGCTTTGGAAAGGGTTCGGACGCGAAAAGAATCATGGAACCAAGATGCCGTTATTATGAGCGACGGAGAAACAACATGAAAGGGGGGTACAGGATGAAAGTGCTCTTCTGACACTTTGATTAAAACGGGTTTCTTTGTGTGTGTGTGTGTTTTGTCTCGAGGAGGGGCGCGCGTGCAGGCTGTTGGTGTCTCATTAATTAAGGGGGTGCGGTGGCAATTTGTCTGCAACAGAACTTGTTTTGTAACTAGTTGTCTGCAACAAAACCAGTGGTAGTTTTCGGTTTTCTTTAAGTATACACTCTAAGAACAGAGCCTCACGCAAACATCTTCCCGAATGACAAGACTATTTCCCTTGATTTGCTGAAAACGGGGGGTACGCCATTTTTGTTTCAATTAGGAACTTCATAATGCCACCAATATGGTATCCCCCCCCCCCCCCGTTAATTAGAAAAGAGAAAATATGGGTTTGGTAACTACTGCACAGATAGATTGCATTGTCACTTCTGGTTTGAGGAAAGAGCGTGCGTGCGCCTTTTTATGGCATTCCCATAAATGCAAAGTGTCCAAAAATAGCGCGAGCCTCTCACGTTTAACACATCTGGAATGACAACTGTATCATTTTCAACGATGGTTTGGTAGGAGCATGTCATGTGGTGAAGTTATGTCTTCAGCGTGAACCAACGTCATTGCATACTCTTAAAACTTCACTGCATAAGACGCTCCTACACTCTAAAAACAGAACTTCACCGCATATCACTGTGAGCCAACCGTTGCCACAAGTGATAGGGTTATCGCTTCTGATTCGAAGAGAGAGGTGGGCGTACGCCTTTTTGTGACATTTTGGATGTACGAAAATTGACGCAAAAAGGCGTACGCCCCCGTCTCTCTTCGAATCAGAAGCGATAACCCTATCATTCTTGGCAGTGGTTGGCGCACAGCGTGCTATGCGGTGAAGTTCTGTTTTTAGAGTGTAATATCATCCCGGGTGACATCGTTCCCTCCATTTATTTTTTGAAAACGAGAGGCCTACGCCTTTGTATGGCACTTATCCAGTTAATTATTCGGCGGATTAGTTACAGTACAATTCGTCACAGTAGTCGCAAGAGGCAAGAGCAAAGAGATAATTTGATTGCACACACACATTTATTTGTCACAAAAAGGCGGACGCCTGGCGCTTTCCACAAATCAAGAGTGATAAAAAAATATGGCGTGTTATGTCGTGAAGTTGTACGAGGGAGGATCAAAAAGTAACACATCCATGCACGTCTGTACTTTCCTATGTACTGCAGTGTCTGGAAGGGTTCGTGTACAGTGTTATAGGGTTGCTTCTACCCTATACAAACTCACAGTTTTGCGTTTCAAATTGCATGATTGTATCCATGGACCCGACACTGAAAACAAAGAGCCGCCATCGAATTTTTGCCAGAAGAGGTTTGTGCGCTCCAGGATTCCATAAACGGTTGAAGAGCGTTTATGGAGAGACCGTAATGGACATTAGCAATGGGCGGCATTGGGTCAAGAGGTTTCAACAAGGAGAAATCCAATTTGCAGATAATCTGAGGAGTGACCGTCCATCAATATCAGTGACAAACGATAACCGACAGCCGTGCGACAACCGGGACACACGGGACGTTATTCTCGTTGATTTTCTGAACGGACCATAGAAACACAATCAATAGCGAAACCTACGTCAGCACAGTCTAGAAGCTGACAGAGGCCATAAGGAAGAAAAGAGCACATAAAAACATCCATTCCATACAGATTCATAACGACCACACACTTCTCTATTCAACCGGGGCGATTGTCAAAATGGGATCCACCACCTGATCCACCAAACAACCCAGATTTGGCACCCTCAGACTTCTACTTATTTGGTCCGATGAAGGACAGCCTACGTGGTTCACTGTTTGAAGATTTGGATCAAGTTAAATACACTGTAAAATTATAGGTCGGGAATCAAACTCCAGAATTTTTCCAAACTGAATTTGGTACTTGGGTTCAAGGGGTGGCGTAAATGCATTGAGGGTAACGGTGACTATGTTGAACAGTGGCTTCGTGGCTTCAGGATATAATATACGTAAGTTTTGCTTGGATATGTTCATTAATAAACTTGTTGTGACTGAGGAGGCATTACGTTTTGATCCACCCTCGTATTTGTGTACAGTGTAGATCTATACGGTCTACCATCTGAACGACTGAAATCGCCGAACCCAGAAAAAAAAAAGAAAAGAAAAAACTGAAAAGGAACACTTATTAGTTGATATATCTAATCGAGTTGTCCTTCTTTCTTTGTTCCAGACGCCACTTACTAGGAGTAAAAGGGATAGTCCTACCACAGAGTGCTTATGTCCACAAGGTATGTGACCCATATACTTGTTTCGTTACGTGCAAAGCACTGCGAAAACAACTGTGTGTAAAGTACGTTGGCCAACAGAGTACCTGAACGACTCTGTCAAAAAGTCATCGATGGATATTCTATATCACTCCACCGCACACTTGAGCACGCTGCCTGTGGAAACAAGCAGAGCCGGTTTCACAGCGCGAGGAGCCAGATGGCTGAGAATATGCTCGCACCGTGCTCCGCGCGTATAAAACGGATAATTGCAGGCTGCAGGCCCATAGTAATTCGATGGAAAATTTGTTACAGAGCAGCCCGGAAAATTACGATCGGAGGCGCCGTGAAGGCAGAACGATCGCAACATGTAGGGAAGTCCCGGTCATAATTGGCTGCCTCCGCCCACGGAAGGTAGCGCGACTCGGTGTACGGGCCATTGAGTGTCGCGGAAACTATATAGCTCCGCGCCGTCACGTATTCGTCTTGCGACTAAATGTAACGTGGTTAGGGAGTGAATGGAACGTAGACGTGTCCGTCGCCGCGCTGCGTTAATATTCTGTACCTGACGCAGCTGCTAGAAAAATTTATACTTTCCTGGGTATAAAAGGCTTGTTCCGGGGAGCATACCTTTTTAGGTATAAATGGAGTATGAAGAAAATAAAATAAGCTTCCGTACCCTACACTCTAAAAACAGAACCGGTACTTCACCGCATAGCACGCTGTGTGCCAAACGTTGCCGAGAATGATAGGGTTACCTCTTCCGGTTCGAAGAGAGAGGTGGGCGTACGCCTTTTTGTGACAATTTTCGTATATCCAAATTGCCACAAAAAGGTGTACGCCCCCTCTTTCTTCGAATCAGAAGCGATAACCCTATCACTCTCGGCAATGGTTGGCGCGCAGCCTGCTATGTGGTGAAGTTCTGTTTTTAGAGTGTACCTGTGCAATTCTCGAGTGAGATACTTGTCTGCAGGGGCCCTGTTCTCGTCAAAGTAATCGACCTCGATTACTTTGTGTCTCGCCTCGCCTGTCATGGGTCGTTACGTGAAGAAGGCGTCAAGAACAGAAATGAATGTCACGAGCCCTGAACGGATAGTCGAGCTTTGATCCTGCTATCTTCGTGATAAAGTAGATGAATCACAAAGAATGCACACTCTTAAAAATGTACATCACCGCATAGCACGCTCCTAGCCAACTATCATATCGAATTATATCGTTATCTGCCCTGATTTGTTGAGAACTGGAGCCGTACACTCTTAAAAATGAACTTCACCGCATAGCACCTTCCTAGCCAACCATCATCTCAAATGATATCGTTATCTGCCCTGATTTGTTGAAAACGGGAGGCGTACGCCATTTTTGTGACACTTATGGTGGTCATAATTGTCACAAAGAAGGCGTACGCCCTCCTTTTTCAGCAAATCAGGTCTGATAACGATATCATTCGAGTTGATGGTTGGCTAGGAGTGTGCTATGCGGTGAAGTTCATTTTTAAGCGTGTATAATGTTTCTTGCGCACCACGATTCCTTAACGCACTTTCATCCGCTATCGCTGTTCCCCTTATCTTATACTCTTTCGTGTCGAAAGCGCTGAGGGCACATTACTCACTACCACATGCCGCTGAAAAACACCAGTTACTTTGCGAATGCCATAAAAGTTACACGGTGCTCACAAATCTACGAGCGATAAGAACGGATCGCCTAAAAGCCACCAGGTAATAGAGCAACCTTCCCAGACAAACCTAATGTCCAATCAGCATCGCGTGCTTTGTGCCGTCACGTCAACCTCCATACCCTGTTGAAAACGACAGGAGAATCACTTTGACAAATTTTTCCCATCAAACACGGCAGTTACGGAATCGTTGGTGAGATATACGTGCGTTTATCACCGCCCTATAGGCCATTATACAGTGCAGGCAGGTCAAACAACCCTCTAGCGGGGTTTTTAAAGCCTTTTTGAAGTTACAGCACGTTCCATCTGTATATTTTTTGCCTCACGGGGCCACATTGTGCGCGTGAGGATTTATATGGTGCGGGTTATCAGTGACAAGAATTGATGCGCCTACCGGCGTGCTGTATCGGCTGTATGATAAGGAACGGAGCAGGGCATATGTCACGGTGTCGAAATGTGAAAATGGAAACTGTGCGCCATATGCGACACGACCCCGTGCAAGAGCATGCAACGTGTACCATATCCTTCATTGTCGCGGCTGTGCTCTGGGTTATGCAATGTCCAGTACACGATATCGTTCGTTTAGAAGCTCCGGGTATTGAATAAAATCTTGGCATGCTCGTACTAACGAAAGAGAAGCCGTAGACAAAAATGTTAAAGGTAATAGGTCCTATACCACTGATGGTCACCGCGTCTTTCACTGTCATGAAAGAAACTTCGCGCTTCCTTGTGTACCGTGCACGCTGTACACTATACCATACGCGTATTTTCAGGGTCTGCACATACTCAAGGGCGGTACCTGCCAAAAAAAGAAAGAAAGAAGCGACCTCGTCGTGGGCGGCCCTCTCAAGAGGTGTCGTGGGGGCGGTTGACCCGCGTGGTCATAGTCTGATAGTCTGACGCACAGGGCCGCACATTGGAGTACAATGTGAAGGCGAAAAAAAAAAAAAGAAACTCTATATGCCTTTTTCTGTTCGTAGCCCAGATAATAAATGAAAGGCGAGCAAAAAAAGAGAAAGACATAGCAAAACCCACCTTCTGTGGGTTTGCCTCTATGTGGGTAGATAAATTGGTTTGTCGCATACTGCAGTTTTATTAGCTCATTGAAGAGCAATGTACAGCTGCATCACATGATGGGCTGATGAAGGTCGTCGAACAAGTAAACGAATTGACATCTAGGGGTATATGTGTAAGTGCTACACAAGACCAGTAGGGTCCTATAACATTATTCCATGACACACGATCTTCTTTAGTTATACTTTATATTTTTCTAATGTTAACACTACAAGTCAAGAATCAAGGTACCAATCAAGGTACGGCACTACCTAAGCTATCGATTTTCCTATTTCTTTTACCCTCCGGTATGTATGTGTAAGCCCACAAGCAATTCTCATCTTTTGTTCCGTACGTCAGGTACGGAGAAAGGAAGCTCTCGTGTGATATGTCAAATACCTTTGTGTTTCTCCAACAATGTAACTCTGCAGCGTTAGAATGCATCTCAAAACATAAGCGACTTCGCCCCCCCCCCCCCCCCGCCTCCGTGGATATGCGGCGCTCCCATATCAGCCATATAGCCTCACCGCCACCTAGGCTATCTTGTCGCCTCAAGTCGGCTACTTGTGCAATACCTCCATCCGCATCCGAATGAACCTACCCTTTTGTTGAGTTTGTCTCACCTCGTATGTTACTGACCACACCCGCTGAGACGACGTCCAAAGTCAGAGGTATCAACGAACCGGCGAGGTCGTCAGCTTGCGTTTCTGGTCACGCACACACGGAAACACGTGAACAGTGTGAACAGGGATGCGTGATCTGAAACTCTCCACTGCTCTTCTTTTTTTTTTTTTCTCGCTTTGTTTCGCGTAAATTTTACTTATGGTTCTAAAAGTCAAACGCGCGCCGCGTAAAGGAATTTCCAGCTGTCAGCGGTACACGTAAAACCTAGGCGAAAAAGATAGCGTGAGATCGACGAGGGCACGACGACAAGTTAGTTTGTATGTTCATGCAAGCCTGTTGAGAGCAGCATGTGCATTCGAATCATTCTCTCTTTCCCAGTTTCGCGACGTGTTACTAACATTTAGAGACAGAATACGCGCGCGACTCAATAGCCTCCTGGTGGCGCCCCGATGCACTCATACAAGCCGCTTCTCGCCCTTCATGTTTTTATAAGCGCATGCTTGGAGCTATAAATGAAAAAGCGCTAAAACTCACTCAGTGCCAGGATAAAACCCCAACGGATGAACACGAAGAGAGACAACCACACTATCTGACCTGCCAACCAGGAGTTCATTTTAAACGGTAGGGGTGGTATGAGCACACCGCTTGTGGAATAAAGTCTTCGTCTTCTCTGCGCTCTCTACCCCCCATTTGTAGAGCTGTTATGCTCCTTGTATTATCTTGTCGGACTTTTAAAGTCTTCCTACGAGTATTGACATCAAATGGCGGAAGATAAGAGGCAACAGGAAAGGAAATCCGATACTTCATAACACCATTCTATAACTATTACACGTAAATCATGCTACGTTTTTTATCCTGTTAACAGCGAACGGTACGTACGAGGTACATCAAAACAATTATGATTCACCGTCAGAGAGCACAGCGCTCACTCATATAGCAAAGCTGTCGTCCTTTTTTTTAATATATATTTTTTACTGGATCTGGAGTATCTTGTCCCGCGGTAAGAGGGCCCACACCAGTCCATTTTCTTTCTCTTACCATCATCATCATCACATTAGGCTACATTCTAGCCGTTGGCAGGCACTAGTGCCAAAATAAAAGCCCAATCAATCAATCACATATTTAATTTGAAAGTTTCATTCTCAATACAACCGCACTCAAAGTTCTTGAGATTCGCACCGGATAGGTTCATTCATTTATTTCGTTCGTTATTTCGTTCATCTGTCTCGAAAACTATTGCAAGTTCCTAATTAATGACGGCAAGACTATACGGGTTCGTCACATCAAAACGCGTCAGCAGAAATCCACGTCAGTAGCGAAACACATAAAAATAAAAGATAAACATTCTCCTTCCTATGGGACTCCATTCACGGCGCGGAATCCTCGAGTCAAATATTCAACCGTTCCCATAAATTTTGTATGGGAAGTTGCGTGCTTGTCATCAGGGTACCAGGCGTAGGACTTCAAAATCTCGCGAAACGACAAAATTCTCGCTGTGCCGTACTCCTTAGGGTAGCAGACGGCATGGATTATCTCTCGAAACATACAAGCCGTTGCGGAGAGAGCGGAAAAAAAAAAGCATGTCTCCCCTGACAACTGCATGATGTCGCGCAGGGAGTATTCGTGCACAAACACATGCCAGGCGGACCACGCGTTGGCCTGGTAGAACTGGCATTCTCGTGAAATGGAGTGAAACCAGAGCACCCCCTTACGTTTGTGACGACGACCGAACAATGAACACTCTGTTATCCACCCAGGCTACTGGGCGTGCTTCCGGGCCAGATAAACAGCTGAGGGGAATCAAACATGCCGAGCAGGGTGCTCGGAAGGCGGTCATCATTTGGTACAAGTTGGTATTCTATAGTTTTGAAGACCTTTAAGGACACTGCAGAAAGTGATTACACGTTACATCAT
Source organism: Ornithodoros turicata (assembly GCF_037126465.1). NCBI lineage: Eukaryota > Metazoa > Arthropoda > Arachnida > Ixodida > Argasidae > Ornithodoros > Ornithodoros turicata. The sequence continues at coordinate 29,178,045 of NC_088209.1, forward strand.
TTGTTGTGTTTGTGTTTATTATATGCGACACCACTTTCTGCAGCGCTCTAAAAGATCCTCAAAACCGTCTGACGGAATGATTTTCTTGTGCTATGTCTGCTGCTCTTTCCGTATGTGAGTCTGCATGTTCTGATATAATATGACTGTAAGATTAATTACCACATAAATTGTTTTTCTCAATCCAAAGTCAGTCGGTCACTTGAGTGTCAAGAATTGGAGATCAATTAGGTGCACGAACAGTACTGGTAAGGAGCGAAACACAGTAAAATAAATTTTCCTCTCTCCTCACTCACACTCAATTCCGCTCAGTTATTTACAGTAGTTGACAGTAATTTACACTCCCGCACGCAGTGTAAGATTTACGCTAGCGAAAGGAAGAGTTAACTGTACTCTACATAAGGGTGGTGTCAGTGCTCAAGGTTTTTACACTGGCAAAAGAGTTGAATGTACGCTATTTTCTTTTTCCTTAGAGTGTATGAGGCTCAACGGAGACTCCGTACGCTTTCCATGCACACGACAAGTACGGTGACCTCGGCACGACAGTACTTAGCGAATATTCTATGGGAGCCTGCTTCAGGGACCGCAACACAAACTCTTCTGTACACCATTTATAGTTTCTTGAATGTACCGCGATAAGTTATTTGCATACACGCACTTCACTCCACTTTTTGAAGCTGTCAGGTTACAGAAGGAACCGCGCCTATGCAAACACCTCGGAACAGGCGCCGACATCAAGTATGGGCAGCACTTTCCCACGTAAATCCTCCACGAGAACAAGGCCTGTCGCCCATAGAGAGCTCTTATCCATCAGAGCTTCCGGAACAGCGCTTTGAGTATTTCAAATGGGCAGGCTTAGTTAAGCATTCGTCCTGAAACGTTCTGATTGAGAAATTCCGGCCTAGCTATAGAAGGATTTCGTCCTACGTATACGAGTGGTGAAACGGTTTCACGTGGACAGCGCGGATCACATTGCGCACGTGTTAAGCCTATATGTCATCGGACTTCAACAGCGGAACGTGTTTCTGGCCCTGGAAATTAGTGTTTAGATGCGAGAGACGCACGTCTTGGTAATGCGGGTATACGACAGCTGCCTGCACTCTTAAAAATGAACTTCGCCGCATAGCACGCTCCTAGCCAACCATTATCTCGAATGATATCGTTATCTGCCCTGATTTGTTGAAAACAAGGGATGTACGCCTTTTCTGTGACAATTATGAACAGCACAAGTGTCACAGAAATGGCGTACGCCCCCCGTTTTCAACAAATCAGGGCAGATAACGATATCATTTGAGATGATGCTTGGCTAGGAGCGTGCTATGTGGTGAAGTTCATTTTTAAGAGTGTAAGGTGAAATTGCGATATGCTAGCGATGCCTTACTTCCCATCTTTAAGTTCAACGTTCAAACATTCAAACGTTCAAAAACGATATTCAAGAACAGTTCCGCCTCTTAAACGTTTGTGATCATGATAGGGGATACTCACTTGCTCTCTCTGTATATATCACTCTTAAAAATGAACTTCACCGCAAAGCACGCTCCTAGCCAACCATCATCTCGAGTGATATCGTTATCTGCACTGATTTGTTGAAAACGGGAGGCGTACGCCTTTTTGTGACACTTATGTAGTTCATAATTGTCACAAAAAGGCGTATGCCTCCAGTTTTCAACAAATCAGGCCAGATAACGATATCATTCGAGACGGTGGTTGGCTAGGAGCGTGCTATGCCGTGAAGTTCATTTTTAAGAGTATACTTGCATACCGAGCAAAGTGTTGTATGCACCCGCCTGCACTCTAAAAACAGAGCTTCACCACATAGCACGGTGAAGGCCAACCATTGCACACACTCTTAAAAATGAACTTCACCGCATAGCACACTCCTAGCCAACCATAATCTCGAATGATATCGTTATCTGCCCTCATTTGTTGAAGTTCTGTGACACTTATGCTGTTCATAATTGTCACAGAAAAGGCGTACGCCTCCCGTTTTCAACAAATCAGGGCAAATAACGATATCATTGGAGATTGTGGTTGGCTAGGAGCGTGCTATGCGGTGAAGTTCATTTTTAAGAGTGCAGAATGATACCGTTGTCACTCTTGATTTGTGGAAAGCGCGGTGCGCACGCCTTTTCGGGACAATTAATATAACTGTAGAAGTGTCGCAAAAAGGCGTACGCCTCCCGTTTTTAACCAAATCAGGGAGGAGAACGAAGTCATTCGGCATGGTGGTTGGCTAAGCGCGTGCTATGTGGTGAAGTTCTGTTTTTAGAGTTTCGACACCCCCTCTGTTTTTAGAGAGGGCGAGGGAAGAAGAGGAGGTTGGTTGGTGGTGGTGTGGTGGTGAAATGGCTCGCCGTTGTCGGCCTCACAGGGATGGGCAACGTCACGACTAACGCCCTTGGGGAATGTGCGTCCTAGGCCGACTTCTGGGGGAACTGTGCCGACGTATGTCTGAAAGCATCTGAGGAAAACCCAGGAAAAACAAACAAACAGCACAGCTGGCACCGGGATTCGAACCCAAGTACCTCCCAGAAGAGGAGGTTGGAATAGGCAGAATCAGGAACGAGGCCGAATGAGACACTTCTCTTACAGGCGTTATGCAAGAACAGCAATACCTATACCCGTCACAGATTTGCCACGTTTTGGCTGGCATGTGGACAGGGCGATATTATAATCACGGACCTGTGAAGCTACAGAGGAATGGAGGGTAGCTTGACCACCCGTATTTTAAGGAAGCGGCGTGCTGTAAGATTGGATGTTAGAGCGTGTTGTGCTGAGATTTCATCGGTGCATCCTTGACAGGGGAAAAAAAAGTATCTTCTGCGTTTATTATTTTTTTTTTTTTTAGAATAGAATAGGAGGCGGTACGCGAGGGCTTCTCCGCGCGTATCCTTTCTCCCGACATCATCACGTTCGTGAGAGGCGCCAATTTTCGCTTCCTATAACTGACTCTACTTTACTTTTTTGCTCGAGCACACCAGCGAAAGCGCCTTCTTCCGCCATAAGTAAGGCGTCGAGCGCCTGTCACGACATATAGGCATGTCGATGTGAAACATGGTTGACCTTTATGGAGTTAGTTTACTGATACAGGCTTCTAAGCCATCATGTGTCATCAGTGATGCGTTATCGTGGGAGGGGGGTTATGAACAAGAAGCGCAGACTATGCACTGTTCTATGGACTTAAATTAGATTCGCGCGGGTAATATGATTGTCTGCGCTGTTGTGCAAGACGGATAAAACTATCACGCATTTTCGTGCTTAGCAGGACCGTTCACAACTGATGACTGCTTTCGCGTAGCTTAGGCAAAAGCCGAAGAAAACAGTATCGTAAATGAGCTTTCCGACATGAAACAGGGCTGTTCGCGTCTAACACACCGCGCCGCTAAACGACTGCGACGGGTGCCGAAAATTGTTCCCAGTGCAGGCAACGCACAAAAGTTCGCCTGTGATGAACGAAGAGCGTATAGCTCTGCACAGGAATGCGGCTGCTGACTACTAGTGACAGTGATTCATATACTGTTTGCACACCGCGCACAGGAACAGGCGATGTTCTCATGTTCTATTTCGGGCCCGCTTTCGGCCTCTCCTGGTGGAAGGCGCGTGTTCGACTAGCCACCAGAATACGACAATGTCAGGGGGTGGTTATGGCCAAGTTCGAGTGGAGGTCTATTCTCAAGCGCGATGAGCCATACGGCGTACGTTTTTATAATTTTTCACGCGCCCGGGTCTAGTTGGTGCAACTTCAAAGCCAAGCAGCCACATGTCAACTCGGTGGTGGTAGTGAGACGTACAAGATAACACTCTCACAGGCCACGTGACAGTCAGTCCAGAGCAACCTGCGACAAACAGCCTAACAACAACTATATTGATGATGATGACGATGATGATGATTGGGGTGTCTCATCGCCACAGGCATTGCTTTATCCCATTGCCCACAGTAATTTAGTGTCTCCCCTCCTGCCACTCTCTCCCACAAACCGAAACGCACTCTGTCAGACCGTGTGACACTGGCTCGCCCGTAAGCCGGCGAGTCACTCTTCACTTTCAGCCTTCTGTCTCTTGTACGCGGCGACAAAGCGATTGCTTACCGATACACTCTTAAAAATGAACTTCACCGCATAGCACGCAACTAGCCAACCATCATCTCGAATGATATCGTTATCTGCCCTGATTTGCTGAAAACGGGAGGCGTACGTTTTTTCTGTGACGATTATGAACAGCATAAGTGTCACAAAAAAGGCGTGCGCCTCCCGTTTCCAACAAATCAGGGCAGATGACGATATCATTCGAGGTGATGGTTGGCTAGTTGCGTGCTATGCGGTGAAGTTCATTTTTAAGAGTGATACCTTGCTTGCGAAACTTTCTCTCTTTTTTTTTTTTTTTTTTGCTTACCATTTCGAAATCTATCCATTAATGCCATCGGCACTCAAGGAGGCCAACACGAGATGAATCAGTTCATGATGCTAAGAGTACACTTCAAAAATCAGGCACTCATGTGTGTAATATGCATCGTGATAGCACAGTTGCGCACTGGCAGAAACATAATCGATACACGCCGTCTCAAGGAGACATTTATTGGAATATTTCCAGGCGTTACTATTGAGGACGGAGACGAGGCGGTCGGGCACGTCTTTTGAAAAGCTGAGAACGCAACTCTTTGGAATGGAATTTTGGCCTTGCTCACATATTTGAACTTTGAGTACCTTGTGCCCTACAACGGTGAATAGCTTCTTGGGTTTCTACGGCACGAAGTAAATAGAAGAAGAGGTATAGAGTGCAAGGGGAAGGAAATAAAGGTTTCGTCCCTTTTCCGTTCTTACCTGCGAAAGCTATCTCGGACAAAGCGAAATTTATGTTTCCCAGGGCAAGAGAACATTCCCGATGCACTTTGTATCGAAGCTGACAGTCTCCAACTGTGTTCTTTCAGCAAAGAACTGGGGAACTGTCGTGGGAAATCAAAGACAAACGCATATGGCGAAGAAACACCGTGTTGGCACTGTTGGATTTTGAGCCTGCACGAGGTATACTCGTGGAGGTCTTTGAACGTTTCGAGTCGCACCGCGATGGCAGGACGCAGTACACTCCAATAATAATAATAATAATAATAATAATAATAATAATAATAATAATAATAATAGTAATGATGTTACTAATAATAGTAATAATAATAAAGGAGTAAGTTGGGAAGCAAGTACAGCTTGTCCGCTAGGGTGAAATTGCTCCCCATTTCAGTCCCTTGACCCTGAAATTTAACCCCAGGTTGTGGCAAAAAGACTAAAAAGGGACTAAAAGGACTAAAATCGCTCCCATTTCTCTGTGAGTGCTTGTCCTAAGCAAAATTCTACCAACGTCATCCTAGCCTCAGTTCTAGGATACCCTCTTTACGATCATATTTTGTGCGCTATAGGGCGGCTCCACAAATAATAATCACGTCGAAACAAAATCACTAGCTTAATTACAGAGCACATAGCCCGCCACATGCAACCTGGGAGCGCCCTGGCATATAGCGGGACACTGCAAAACGTAAATGGGCACGTAGATTACTCGGCGACATACTTCGTCTGTCCTATTCTTAACGGTGATCGATTCGACGACATCAGCCCATAGCTATAACGTCATGCTCGACAAGGAGAATGGGCAATGCAAATTGAAAATCGAAGCCGGTATATCTACTTTTGGACGAAAAATGGCCTGGTATCTGCAGCCACTGATGGTCTACACATACATCTATATCCATCTGCGCACATAATGGATTTGGTAGAACAAAAAGGGATTCGAGATAAACCTTCACGGCATAACGGAATACGTTGTTCGGCAAATGAAGAAAGATGGCTGCTTATATCCCCGTTCCAATATCTGCATATTACATTTGCCCGCCGGAACAAGCTCACCTGCATGTTGTATACAAGATGAAATACCTTCGTAATGCCAGAACGGGTTTCTAATTCTGTTTTATAAACGTAACGCGAGTTATGGTATCGCAGTAGAACAGGGAGTTGCTCCTACTATACCTATAGGAGCGCTTATTACATGTGAAAGCAACGAAGTATGCATGTTTGTATACATGTCAAGGGCAGAGAGAGAGATAGGAGCAGGAGAGTATTGAATTATTCACAATATGAGTTTTCTTTTAGGGCCTCCAGGCAAGCGGGGAAAGCGGGGAAAACAAGGCGATGCAGGAACCCAAGGGCCACCGGTAAGGTTCCCAATGGTCTCTACTAACACTGGTCCGTGACGAACCGTCACATAGAGCCGTCACAATGCATCCTCTTTGTCTCGTTCATGAAGATTCTGCAGCGAAGGCGACGGAGTTCACGGACTCCCTGGCCAGTAAGCAACTGTTCTAGACGCTATACGCCTCGATATCCGGCTGAATGTCCGAACTGCTTTTCAACTACCAGTGATAATTGTGCTGTGCAGTATTTGAAGTACCGACTCGTTCCGAGCGACAAAGTACCGACTGCAATTGATTACCTGCAAACAGTACATACTCGGTAAAATACTTCTGTCCAACGAGAACCACTTATACTTTCAAATGTGCATATGACCTTGCAGCCCATGCAAGTGGTCATTAAGAAAAGCTATAAGATGTCCACTGCAAAAAATAGAAAAGGGTACATGTAGAGAGAGCAGAATATTATTGGTCCTATTAATCAGTTGGTCTCTAAGACATTATTTAATACCCCGTTCGTACACCTCGGTCCCGTCTCCTTTCGATGATAAATTCCCGGATAAGCGAATGATGCACAGCGAAACGAAACTCGAAACGAAAACATGGAAAGCTGCTGTTCCACGATTTCCTGTACATTTAAAATTGCCAGACAAAACATTGAACAGAAGTAGTTGCGTTATCCATAATTCAATTTTGTTTAGGTTTCTGTCTCGTGTCGTTATCGTCTGGAGCTTCCGTTTTTTTAGCTCTGTGAATCATCGAGCCGGAGGTTACAGGCAAACTTGTTAATTACGTTTCATCGATATCGATTCCTAAAACTGCTCTGCCTTTATTTCCGATTCTCCCCCGTGACCATCCCCAAAGGTGTCCCTGACCTGCGACGGAAACAGAGGGAGTATGCGGTTCGTTTTTAACGGTCTCGCGTCTTTTAAAAATACGGAAAGCTTACGGAAAGTGCGGAAATTTGCTGTAGAGTACGTTTTTGCCCTATAATGCTTCGTTCCAAGTTACCTGGGGTGCCTTTGTTTCACGCCACTGTATGTCCCACGATGCCCGTTGGGGACCCTATAACTAGGGTTTCGCGTTTTCAATTTTAATCGAAAAACATACGCCGGGTAAATTTTCCCTCGTTTGGTTTCAATCGAAAAACACCGAATACAGAGGGACATTCCAACACAATGACAGAGATAAATTGACACAACGACAGAAATACGATGGTTGTGAAAAATGTCCGGTTGCTTTTTCGTAAGCCGTAAAACGACACCGCAGAGAACAAGTCGGGTAAACCATGTACACGCAAGGAAAAACATCGAAAAACGCCGATTTCGTGAAAATCAATAAACACCGAAAAACATACACCGAACCCGCCCAAAAATAAAAACCGAAAATGCGGAGCCCTACCTATAACCCTCATAGCGATATACCACATGGTCCTCTGAGCCCTTCTAATACCGAAACATATCCTCTTACTGCATGCCCCACTCTGCTATTAGCCCTGCGGTGCCCGCGACAACATAAATAAGCGTGCACGTCGTCTCCTCTTACACCGTAATGGCGGTGCAACGGGAACCGGAAGCCATGCGTCAATATCTGGCAGGGAGCAAAAAAATTAGCCGGCATAAGTCTCTCTTCCGAGGTCCGTTTTTCGCGACAGTGGTCTAAAGAGACCTAATAGTCACTTCCGATGTGAAAAGATGCGAATCCCCCGCGGAGACCTCAACTCACTCTCCAGATATCCCTTTGGGGCCCGGACATTATAAGATCCAGCCGTTGTTACTCAATCTAATCCCCCTCCCCGATGGTCCAACCGCTCTTTATCTTCCTTCTTTTCCTCTGTCGTTTGAGTGGTGCCCGGAGGTTGACCAATGCCTGCGGTCGGGGATCATCGCAATATTGTGTACAGATTTAGTGTGATGCTGGCGCGTATGTTGTTAGCGAGGACTGCCAATTTGCTGTCAGTGCACCTGGAACGCTGCCTGAGGGACTGCCGAATGTTGATTGGGCGATCGGTACCTTGTTAGGAAAGTAAGTGAGTGAGTAAAAGAAGCAACTTCGATAGTACTTTAATTTTCGAGATCGTATCTAAACAAAGTAGCTTTTCTTGCATTGTCAACGAACACCCTTCCAAACCCACACGACTGATGCGCATGCCTTTGTGGAATCTTATCGTATGGGGTGCGTTTCAGCTCAGACGTTACGTCTATCCGAATTGCTAAAATTGAGTTAGGTTAGCTCTTCTTTGTAAGCGATTGCACATTCAGCGATTAGGATGTAGAAGGAATGCCCCAAATTTGGTTGCACGAAGCCCTGGCTCAGCTCACTTGAATACTCGCTCGATAGAAAATGGCGACAGGTTCAGTTCGAGCGAGTATACCGTTTCATATATCTTCTGTCTAGCGGGCACTAAGGTAAAGGCAGAACAGTTGTACTCCACGTGTTTCCGCGTATATTTAATAGCAACACGTGGTAAAAAAAATTGAAACCAGATTGGAATCCACGCGTGGGGCGTACACGCGTGTACGCCCCACGTGTTTCGCTGAAACGTTAAAGCTTCTAAAATTACTGGATCTTCAGCCTTCGTCATTTTCTTTAGAGGGTAATTCTCTGAAACAGCATTCGGTAAAACGAGTTCCCTAGGACGACATTCATTCTTAAGAGAGACTAGATAAAAGATCCTCCATGGATTCATGTGTGTTGTGCATTTCAGGGCCCAGCGGGACCTCCTGGAAAGCCCGGATTTCCTGTACGTAAACGGTTTTTTGTGTGCCTGTTTGCCGCTCCACTTCAGAATGCTTTTTCGATCGATACAAATTTAATTACGTGAATTATGACGAAGTTCGCTTTGGTGCAGGGCGCCATTGGGATCGACGGACCAAAAGGGGACGCAGTAAGTGCAACAACGTCTCACCACTTAACGCAGAAGGACGATATCATTCTTTCTTTTTCTTTCTTGCCTAAAGGGGGAAAAAGGCGACAAGGGCGATAAGGTAGGTGCCATGTATTTCTGGCTTGCGATTCGAGCTGCCCGTGTTCTAGCTTCGGCTCACGTGTTCCATTGACCTCCACTGCTGCTTGATGCGTGTTTTCCCTCACACAGGGCGACTCGGGGATCGACTTAGTTTCCAATGTCAAGGTGAGAGGTGTTTGACTATTAGAAATACCAGCAAAATATTCCACACCAGCAAGCTAGGCAAAATTTTGTGACGTAACACATGCGCGCGTTCGTAGCACGTAAGCCACATTTTATGCAACGCCACGTCGCCCCCTTGACCCCTATTAGCGCTCGGCAAAATTTCTATAATTTTCCCTTTGTATTAAAGTCGCTATGGACATGATTTCTTACTGCTATAGCGCTTCAACCAACGTCAGAAGGTGGCACCCACCGGAATTTTGCTTGACTGCAGACTTTGATTGACCTGCTGAAGGCGTCTGAAATTCCGCGCAAACGCGACTCTTTAGTGAGCGTACCTGGAGTATAAATTTGAAAAATTATAATTGTCCAGCAATAAATCTGCAGGGAGAAAACATCTAAGAAGTACTGGAAGAAGAGCCCTATATGGGGGAGATGCGAAATTGAGCTTCGGAAAGTAGGACGCTAATAAGGGTCATAGCGCACTGGTCGAATCAGCAAGTTGCTTTTGACTCATGGAGGAAAGGAGGAAATGACATCAGCGCTCGTTTTCAGATTTTGATTTTCCTGCTATCGGCATGGTATGCATGGTCCTTTGAAGGCTTATGTCGGAATTCGTGGATACGAGTTCATACAGTGTGTCCAAATGACCCCCCAGAGAGGTATATGCGTGACACTTGTGAAGTCTGCCCAAGACGCACGACCCCCTCGCGATAGTCGTGACGTTGCCCGCATTACGGCAAGCAGTTCCAATATCTCTCAATGGCCTTCTCAGGCGAAACGGCGCTTACAAAACTAAAGATTTCCCCGGTGTTCAATTCCCGCAACTTTCCTCTCATGCCCTCAAATGCACCAGATAGGGTATCTCCCTCGTGTCCTTCCTCCACAACTTCGCCACGTCAGTTCAGAGGCGATGCGTAGCTTCGCTGCTTGCCAGGGGGATCTGCCCTCTTGTTCGGCTAAACAGGACGACTGTACATCTTGAAGCGTAATGCTACAGGTACGTTCACTACAACTGTCACGCTCGTCCGGAGTCCCAACGCCTATAGCGCTTTTATCCACTAGAGGTCTGGTGCCCGGTAAACACAACGCGCTATACCGAATAGGAAGCGTAGAACTTTCACTTTCAGATATAAAAAAAAAGAAAGAAGAAGAATAAGAAATCAGATTAATTTTTGCCACTTCAAACAATATTAACCAGTGGTTTACACTGTCTAGCCGCTCATACAGAATAAAGTACAGTGACTAACTAGTTATCGTGCTTTTCTAAGCCTTGCACGAAAGCGCATGATGCTTCTTGATCAATGATCAACGACAGATATCAGTGTTCAATTGTGGCAATGGTAATGCTGGACAAAAACACTGTTGGTGCTTGGACACTTGAAGTTTACCTGACGGTCCCGTTGTTTCAGGGTGTAAAACGTTCAGTGAAGATGCCCCACGGGGGCATCGCTGACACCATCGATATTAAGGTTAGTGAGAAGATGTCGGTGCTCTTGGTGTCGCACCTTGGCCTGTTGCACATACTGCACTACATGCACTAAACTATCATTGTCCTCCTTCGTGTTTCTGTCCTAGTGAATGTATATGTGTGATACTGTGGTATAAGCACGTTAGTGGTGCTAGAACCTCTACTACTTCTTTTTAGGACACGTATATTACAACCAGGACGACAACAGGGATTCATTGCAGTGTCTAACCTATATATAGAAAGTGTTCTTGTACTAATATTGGGTGCCTATCAGCGGGATGAAGCACCCCAATGGATTTGTGTTCGTTGGATGTCCACCGAATTCAAACTTTCTGCACTCGAGAAACAAACTATGGAACCGTAGACGGGTAGAAAATCAATCAATCAATCAGAAAATCCAGCGAACCGGTAAGAAAGTATGAAGGGAAATGCCTCAGGACGATATTTCGAACACAGACTGTTCTTCTTCTGAGCCACAAGAAGAACAGTCTCTGTCCGAAATATCGGCGGCTCACGTCCTGAGTCACTTCCCTTCAAGCTATAGAGCCGGTATACAGGGCAAAAACTGCCTCGAACGTCGAGTTGAACTAAGAGTTGCCCTAGAATTCTTGTTTGCTTATGTCAAGCTATACCGTTTTATAGGCGTGGCTCTGTCAGGGTCTGGGCCAGGCACTGGTGCTTGCAGCCGCAGGTCACACGATTTCTGGAGATATACACTGAGTCCATCAGCGGCGACTTCTGTGGGGATTAAATGCGAGAATCATGATTTTCAACAATCTAAAAAATAGAAATCAAGATGAAAAATGTGCACATTTACCCTAATAAACGCCCTGAAGAGATGTTGCCAGTGCTCTTAGTACTTAGGGACCCCTGGGCAGTTACACGTCCCCCGTCTTCCCCCTCTCCTTTATTAGGCCGTGACTCGGCATTGCCTCGCTTTCAGAGGCAGGTAATGCCGTAAAACTTGAATAATAGACGTATTTGGGTTCGCCCAAGCAGAGATACACCGCAGCCGGGCCACAGCCGGAACAGGTCTTTGAACTAACGTCCGAGCACTCTTGTGATCGTGGTTCACGCTAATGAAATTTGGAGGACCGGATAAACATAAATCGTGGGTAGATGTAAACGAAATACTTTCGTAAGAACCAACTTCATCCCAGGTATTTGCAACTCAGTTCACTGCTATACTCATGTCCTGGAGTATGGAAGATTTGAGTTCAGTTATCGCTCACGTGGTACAGCTGGTAGAGTGGATGTCACGTGACCTGTGTCAGCGTAAGTTAAGAATATTCCGGAGTTAGTGCTGCCAGTGTCAGCCACCTCAAGGTTTCACAAATTATTGTGTATTCTCATTTCGCATGTACAATGTAGACGTTGCCTTTAGTCCTAGCCTGTACCTGTTTTGATACATTTGCTGTCCTTCTAATGTGCCCTCATTAGGTCAATCACACTAAGTGGTTAGTCGGTACTAAGTACTTACTTAGGTCCTGCACTCTAAAAACAGAGTTTCACCGCATAGCACACTGCTAGCCAACCATCATCCCGAATGAAAACGTTTTCTTCCTTGATTTGATGAAAACGGGGGGCGTACGTCATTTTTGTAAAAATTATGAACATGCATAATGGCGCAAAAATGGTGTACGCCCCCGTTTGCAGCAAATCAGGGGAAAGAACGATGTCACTCGGGATGATGGTTGGCTAGAAGCGTGTTATGCGGTGAAGCTATGGTTTTCGGGTGTATAGACATTCAGCTGCTTCAGAGCGTTTAGCGCATTGCATATAGCTGTAGTCTCTTCCATGAATTCACGCTACTATTGTGAACATCCATGTGCGCGAGTAACACTGACTCACAATAAAACTGTCCGTGCTCGTGTATTCGCATACAACTTTCTGATCGTTTATTCCTTTTTCTAGGAGCTGGCAAATATTGGAGTAACATTCTCGCCGGGAGACGTATTCATGATGAAGGTCAGTTGCCTTCACATATATCTTCACGGAACGTACTATACATCTCACCTCATTCGAACGATACCAGCCTATCAGCGTAAAAAACATTACAAAGGCATCAGTCCCACTAATCCGGAAACAGCCTGCGAAACAACCTTACTGAGCCTCCCCCATAAAAAACCAGATAAATTTTTGCTATACTTCAAATAATATTAACCAGCGGTTTACACTGTCTAGCCGCTCATACAGAATAAGGTACAGTGACTAACTGGATCGCGTTTTTCTAAGCCTTGCACGAAAGCGTATGATGATGCTTCGTGACCAATGATCAACGACAGATATCAGCGTTCAATTGTGGCAATAGTAACGCTGGACAAAAACACTCCTTTTATTAAACCGTACTTAGAGCCTTCTTTTATTAGACATCGTACCTACTTTCAGCTATACTCTTCTTAATCACAGTGTCGGCGCATTATGGCCGTTGTTGTGAGTGCGCCACTAAAACTCCAATCATCATCATCATCACCATTATCACTGAGCCTCGATTGTACTAATCTTGAATACTAAGTTGAGTCCGTTTGCCGAGGCCCTTTCCCCGGACCTTCTTATATCGAAATAGAGTTTCCGAAGCGCGCATTATGAGACGCGCCTGCGGTATCAGTGCACTTCCCACGACGAAGAAAGCAAAGCGTCTTCATTCGATGCACGTACTTCGGCAAGTAGGAGTCAGATCGGAAACCACTTTGCGTAACGGCGATTTTCACTTAGGACTCTACCGGATTAAAGAGTTTGTTTAGCTGCTATCGGGTCCCCATTCGCCTTAATGGCCTGCTCTTGCCGCGTGGCACACCCGCCTTGGGAATGCAGAGCACGGCCGCTATACCTTCCTTTCAGGGAGTCACCCTTAGACAGAGACAAGGTTTCTGCCAATACTGGAAGTAAAGGACCAGTGCTACTAAGCGTTCTTCCCTCTCGGTCTCTCTCTCTCTCTTTCCTCGTTACTAATGTGCGGCCGAACTATGAAGAGGTCTCCCGAACCTTTATCTTTCTTTTTCGCACTCACTCACGAATGGAGTACGCGTTCAAATAGTGTTTACATCATTTCCTATAGACGCAGGTCAAGCATTTACAGTCTTCAACGCGTAGTTTCTCTGCTTGTTCCTCTCCACGCTACTCAATGGTGTGGATAGTGTTTTAATTCTTTTTTTTTTTATCAGGAATCTTGTAAATCTCACGCGTGGCTGTCTGTCAAGCGCCACTTGCCTCCCAAATGAATCCATTATGTGCATCAACAAGACATTTCTTGCATCCCTTTCATGCAGGGCGCTCAGGGAGAGCCTGGAGCTCCTGGGTCCCCGGGTCTTCCTGGGCCTCCAGGGCTACCGGGTTTCGATGGTGGTACAGGACCTCCGGGGCCAATAGTAAGTCTCAGTGCTGTTGAAACAGTTGATATGTAAAGGGGAATATGCGATGAGGTTGTCCACGGCTGTGAAGACGTGCTACTTCGTGTTCGTGTATCGCTGCAGGCCTGATGAATCGGTGTAGGACCAGTCATGGGGTTCTTTACCTCGGCTGTAACATTGTTATGTCCACTACAGTAGCTTTACGATACGCTACAAACGCCTCGCGTACAAAAGCTACGTAGCGACTTCCTACTGTAAGCTGTGTTCTCTATTTGCACAGGGAGCACCCGGAGAAATGGGACCGCCCGGACCTCCTGGCCTTGTCGTAAGTATAGGGCCATCCTTGTGTTCATAAACAATGATTACGGGGCATGTCGAAATATATCGTGATTGCAAATTGCGATCCCGCTGGCGGATTCCGCAGGCCGTTTTGGTGCAGCTTAGTGTAGTGTGCCGTGGTGGGTTGAGTGTAGAACGAAGGGAGCGAACGGAACGACCTATGAAACACGACGCACTTTATACTGAGGCGACCAGTGTAACATGCTGACTCAAGTCAGTGTAATGTTTTCTGCACTAAGACGGCCAGTGGAGTTCGTCACGTGGAATCACCAATATCGGATACAGTGATCGTCTAGGACTCTAGGGAAATCTTTCCTTTCTTCTTCCTTGCACACGGAGAGGCCCCCCGGTTCACAAAAAAGAAAAATTTTATAAGGGTTTATTCACATGACGTCATCCTCAGGAGAGCGCCACAGTCGCTACCAGTTTTGCGCCTACATCATGGCGGCGATTTGGCGTTCGCGAAGCTAGTGCCCTGTGCAGGGAGTGACGTCAGTGAATAAACTCTATTTTAGCACGGCATACGTTTTCTTCTCTCTCTCTCTCTCTCCCCCTCTCTCTGTCTCTGTCTATGTCTCTTTGAGAGGAGGGTATCCAGTAGGATACGCTTGACGCCTGGATCCATGCACCGACGCTTTTTAACGTCTGGATTACTCAACGCTTGTTTTTATTCGATGGTTTACGCGTGCACCATGATATTCGGAGTGCACTGCAGTGTATGTGTATTGGTACTGTCAAGGAATAGCACTGGTACTGTACGGTTTAGGTCTTTTGCTGGTATTAACCCATAACATAGCCACAGCATGAAGCCGTTTTGACCATGCACGACACCATCGTGCCCAGTACGCCTACGCCCTACGCCTGATTGCAAACGGTTCGTGCACAAGCGTGTTCAATAACGTCTATCTTTTCTCTCGTTATTCACTTAAAGGGTCCAATTGGGAATGATGGTCAGCCAGGACCAAAAGTAAGTTGCTACAAGAACAAACAGTTTTGCAAGTGTCATACTGAGAACTTCGTGTTCTATACCCCCTTGAGACATGACGTAATTCAGTTGCGCTAAATCCAATCAACTATACCTCTACCTGCAGGGAGACAAAGGCGACAAAGGCGAACGAGGCCTAACGACGACGTTAGACGGCAACACCTTCCCCACGGGTTTCATTGAGGGACCCGCCGGGCCCCCAGGTCCCCCGGGCCAAGCGGGACCACCTGGACGAAAAGTATGTTCTATATCCTAATTCCCTTTATCCATCCCGTGTGACATGCTAATCCGAAACCGCGAAAATGGCATAGCAATCCCTTGTCTATATATATTCCGAAATAACTCAAGAGCTGCAGTCAGAGAGGTGCAAGTGTCCAGCGGAGAATGTACAGTCCCCGCGTTGAGTGTGGTGTACAGCTCGCGTCAACGTTAACTTGAACACCGCTCCAGCCTGCGAAGCGGGAAGAGACCGTCTCTGCCAGCGCCTATAGCGAAAACCAGCTTCTTCCTAACGACGGTTACCCCCCGCTGACTGGGAATTAGATGACCCAAACACACCCCGCCGCTATTTCTTCTAAGCACCACCAGGACCCGCAGGCCGGAACGGCGTTCAAGTTAACTGTGATGAGAGCTGTACATGAGAAGATGATGGACGCCAGACTGGCGGGGAAGACAGTTCACGTATTTCGTGTTTGCTTTAAACACGCGTCTTCGACGGGTGTTTTGGCAACATGATCGTGTACAAGAAACAGCTCGAAGCATTGCGGGTGCACTGCGTTGTGACTCAGGGTTGTATCTCATTTCGGTCAAAGTCTCGTTACGGTCAAAAGTCTCATTATGCCCAATGATCCTTTAATCCCCAAGTGTGTCATTACGTTCAGAATCTCAGTTCCGTCAAAGGTGTCTCTCCGTCAAGCGTTCTTATTTCGGTCAAGACAAGCACCATGACAAAGCGCTCAACTACTTTACTCAGTTGCAGGTCGGTGAATCATAATCTAACTGGGATTGTAGGTTATAAATGTATCTGCTTTTGTTTATTTCCCATAGCGTTTGTCCAAATGTCGAATCATTTGAAATAATTTGTCCAAAATATCCCCGGAGTACCGCGCTGTACTGACACGCGCATGGTGATGGCGGAAGCGAAAGAGATCCCGATTGAGGTCCTGTGTCAGAGAGAGCCTATCCGGCATCACATGCGCGTGTTGGCCCACCATCGCCGTCATCCTCTGACCAGAAAGATCTATAAGCGAAGAAACAGCAAAGTCTCCGTATGTGTCCGTGAAGCGCATCAACA
This sequence comes from Ornithodoros turicata, assembly GCF_037126465.1. Classification (NCBI taxonomy): domain Eukaryota; kingdom Metazoa; phylum Arthropoda; class Arachnida; order Ixodida; family Argasidae; genus Ornithodoros; species Ornithodoros turicata. Next base: position 29,194,783 of record NC_088209.1, read on the forward strand.
CCTCCCTCCTTTCACAGTGCAGCATGTAGTTTCCTCCTTACCTCCGTGGACCCTCCCAACACCGGCAATCGCGACCTCTGTCCCCGGGATGAAGAAAAAGGAAGTCCCAGTTTCTGTTTTGAGGCAAGCGACACTAGAAATGATGGACGCGGTATATACACAACTCATTCTGCTGTCTTCACCGATGGGTCTTCCACTCAAGAAGGTTCATCCTCCGCTTTCGTCGTACGAGAGGAGTCCCTGTCTTGCGGGTATAAGCTTTCGCACCGCACGTCATCCACCTGTGCGGAGCTCTACGCTATTCTCTTTTTGATGAAAAAGCTATTGGGGTGTCACTTTCAACCCCCTCCTGGGTGATCTATACCGATTCTAAAGCAGCCCTACAGTGTATTGCAAACAGGGGCATTCGGAGCTCCTTGGCATCAATCGCTACCGTCATACTGGAACAGGAACACCGACTGGTTTTACAGTGGATCCCGGGCCACATCGGTATCCGTGGCAAAGAAGACGCAGATTTAATAGCTGCAGAAGCCCACCGCCGTCGACGTACGATCTCCATCATATTGCCAAAAGGGGATAAATGATCTTACCTGTCGGCGCTTGCATCAGCAAAGGCCGCCCATCAATGGCGTCAAGACATCCCGGAAGGATCCCTCCTCCACTCAGTAGATCCCACACTGTCCTTCATAATGCCGTCTACCCTTCGTCGGACCATTACGTCTATCGTCCGTCGACTTCGTTTGAACATCGCATTCATCCCATATTTTCGCCACAAGCTGGGTTATAGTAACACAATGCTATGGCGTTGCTGTAATACTCTAAGTACTGTCCATCACATTCACATCGACTGTCAGAAGTATTTCACCGAGCGACGCGTCCTCCAGCGCCTACTTGACGTCACTGGGACACCGTCACTTGCCCTTCCTCAACTGCTTGGGCCTTCGGTCAATCCTGCGCATCAGCTACGACGTCTTCAGGCCCTCATCTCCTTCTTAGCAGCAACAGGGCTCCTGCGTGAACTCTGAACATTCATCATCATTCACCATCTTCTCCCCCTCAAGCAATGGGATAGGGTGCCGCCTCAGCGGCGAAACATCCCACTGCATCATCATTACTTATTTGTTGTTGTTGTTGTTGTCCAAAGTATTATTTTACCAGCACTGCACTCTGAAAATAGAACTTCACCGCATAGCACACTGTGCGCCAACCATTGCCACGAATGATACGATCATCGCTTCTGATACGTAGAGAGAGGGGGGCGTACGCCCTTTTCTGTCAATTGGGATACCACATTGCGGCAGTGACGCCTGACTCACGCTCCGTAATAAATACTGCTCTTACGACGTACCTATCGTCTAGAAGACTAAAATTTGCGGCAAGCATTGCATACATGTCCCAACTAGTCCGCTATGCGTATCGCTTTTTTTCTTTCTTTTTTTTTTTTTTTTTGCAAAATTTCGCCGCTCCTAATATGCTTCAACCACAATCAACACGCATTCCAGCGTGACACGTGATATTCAATCAATAAATCTACTTCCTGATTCCGAACACCTCACGCGAATCACTAATTGTAGGCTGTCTCTGGAGAGCCCCCCTTCACAGCATCTCATGAATTCACGACCTCTGTGTGTTCACGACCCATGGCAGGGATGTCACGGAGCCATTAATTACGTCCTACCTGCGGTGTGTCAAGGAAGGCAACAGTTTGGCTCGTCGTTATAAACGATTAGATCGGACATTTCGTAATACGGCAGCTGAATGGCGTATTCCTGGCACGTTTCGGAGAAGTTTGGAGACTGTACCTCATCATTTTGTCGTTGGCGGCGTTGAAGGCAGACTCCGAGTTCCATGCATTGGACCGCTGTTAACGTCCAACGCAATTAGATACATTATCGGGCGATACCGCCGTAGAATTGCGTACCTTTATTTCCAAGCAGAGCTGCACACGTTACCCCAAAATTACTCGTTCCTTCTAACTCGTTCCTTCGAAACAATAGTAACTACATACGTTACCCGCTACTCACAAATAAAAGGAAGGCGTTCTCGTTACTTGGAAGTAACGAGTTAGTTCTATGCGTTACGTTTGCATACCAGACAGCAGAAATACGAAAGCATCGCCCATCTATATCGCCTACATATATGATTGTCTCATGTACACTGTCGACCCGCGCTTGCATCAAAAGCTAAATGTACACCAAGCAACAGGGTTGAAGGCGGTGATCCGTAAGAGGGGTTTTCAGGAAGAAAACGGCGTTCATTCGCAAGGAGGCCTTCACATGATCATTGACATGAGTTCCCGAGTAGGGGACAGAGAGACAAAGCACTAAACGCCCTGAGCGTGGTGAATACTTGAAAGGAGGAACACATTGAGCGTGCTGAAACACCGTGGACACTAGAGCAATGAGAAATGCGTTGCTCTCTGGTCTTTTCTCTTCGCTGGGGATTTTTCCGCGTGCTTCAGCCTCGTGGAATACCGCCATGGGCGCGGGAAAAACCACAACTGGCGGTCGTGGTTGGTGACAGTGAGCAAAAAGAAAAAGAGAAAAGGAACGAGTAGCTTGCAGTAACGCGTTACCAATTATTGTAACTAAGTACGTTATTAGTTACACTTTTTGAAAGTAACTAAGTCAATCGTTACTTAGTTGCCAAATACAGTAACGCGTTACCGAGTAACGCGTTAAGTACAGCTCTGTTTTTAAGTAACGCACGCAATGAGAATGTATGCCTACGCCTGGGCTGGACCACGTCAAAGAGAGCTGCATTGTGGACTTGCGAAGACGATGGAGGAAAGTTGCGGACGATGGGGATTGGAGACGTTACGTTACTTTACGATAAACCTCACAGGCACTTTAATGCGCGGAGAAGACACGTTTTCGTTTTGAGCACTTTAATGTCTTGCCTCGATTTGGAGTGCAAGGACCAATATCTGCGCACTCCTAATATTGTGATTACGTACGTTCTTCACCGCTGACTTTCCACATTAGTTCTGCTCCAAGAACGCTCCACGTCCCCGAAAGACCATCGCAACAACACACTCGGCTTTTGTCTGCGCGTTCCCATTCAATCCCTTTGAACGTGATTGCACGTGTGGCATCACAATCTTCCTCCATCAGCCGAACGGTGTCAGCACATTACCACCTCTTCTACGAAGCGACTTAGAAAAACAATACCCCACGCTACTTCCAAATCGTCAGGACGTGCCTCTTCGAATCTCGCTTCGGAAGGCCCTACACATACGGATCACTCCCCTCCGCTTAAATCGTCCCTGCGGATCAATAGAATCTTTGAGAAAGCCTAAAACCAAAAGATCAAGTATCTTTCCGGATCTTTCAGGAACGCGGGCGATCTACCATAGTGTAGGAGGGGAATCGAAACAAAAGTCTTTTCAATGCCGGAGAAAGCTCATATCATTCAGAATCACAGCACTAACGCTCTACGATGAGGTCCTTACATAGATGACAGGGTACCCAATAGGGCGGAGTTCGCCAAGCCCTCTTTTGAGCAGAGTGCAGGTATTGCTGCCATCCATTTGCGAAGGAAAATTGACGACCTGCCAGAGAAATCCTAGATGAAGCTCAGCTGAGATATAAGGGTCCGGACTATATAGCGCAGCTTTTACTATACGGCTGTATTCAAAATGATAATGCTTCACTGAGGGAAACGCCGATTGTTATGCGTGTCCGTTGAACTGTGGCTATATACGCGTTACGTGCGGTGCGTGACTTTTGGATGTGGCGGTGGTGTTCCGGAATCGAATTGTAATCTTTATTTGATGACGGTCGTGGATGAAACCGGATGGTCCACCGTCCGTTGTTATTGAATCCCTGCGTGTTGCATGGTTTTTCCGGCGGCAGGCGCTTGAGTCACAGGATGTGTGTTGAATATAGATTCTCAGAGAAAAAGAAAAGAATACTTTTTATTCTTTTTTAAGGACTAGATGCATTGCGTGAGTCTATTAGGAATTTGAGAACTGATTGCAGGGGTCGATTTTGCAGTGCTACGGAGCAAAGTTCAGATCAGGGGACTAAGATGCGGAGCAATTGCAATCTAGATTGCAATCGGAGCAATAGAATCAATAAATATACTCCCAAATCTGGTGACTTTGGCATAGTTTGGCTTTCTTGCCGACTGTATTACATTTAGAAGGTTGGGGAGGATAGTGAATACTGTCCGACAAAACGAGATTCTGGCAGGAATCCAAGTTCGGAACATTGTGTTTTCTTCCCTATGTGTACATACATGTGTTTATATTAACTACATTGTACATTCGCATTGCTCTTCTCCTCTCATAGATCATGTGAAATTGTACTAACCCAATAACCGCACTAACACACTATTAACCCTTTGTCCTTTGTCCCTCATGTACTTCACGTCACACTAAACTTCAGCACATAGATATCGTACATGAAAGACACAAACGTTAAGTATACTCTTAAAAATATTGAATCATTCCTGGTTAAAGCTCTTCCCTACAACGCATTATGCGATGAAGCTGGCAGTATAGCTTGCCGGCCATTTCAACACGGGGCGTCCATATCATTGAAGTAGTGAAACCGACACCTCTTAATAGAACCATAACACAAGACCCCGATACACGCACAGCGGGTAGCCACAATCGTCGACGTGTCCGCGTGGGAACCGTTCCGTGTTGCCGCACTGCGGCGGCGAAGATAGGTGTAATCACAAACATGAGCTGAAAGAAAGCAAAAAAAAACATTGCGACCTGCCTATGGCTTGAGAAAGCAACGTGTGTATGACGTACCGCGGGGAACGGACGCAGGGCGACGTGGGGACCCAAGGGCCTCCTGGAGAGGACGGCGCCAAGGGAGACAAAGGCGAACGAGGTCGCAGAGGCAAGAAGGTACGTCCTATGAACATCATGCTCTCTGTCCTACTGTTTCTGTCAAAAGCAGAACTACACTCTAGCGATAGATATTTTCTGTTGTCCTTTTTCTTTTTTTCGTAAACATGTTCATGTCAATCTACTTGAAACTAAGATCGTTGTGCAGGTGCTTGCGTAACACGAAGCATTCGTTGTCTTTCAACAAAAGCAAGCCTGCTGATAAAACCCGCTTATTGCGATATTTTCTATTGGGTTCAGCCTCGAAACTTATTGCCGCAGTTCCATGTTTGCCACACCATTTAAAAAAATGATATCGGGTGTTGTGCAACGTTGTTACGAAGTAAAGGGGCATCGAGGCTATCTTTCCTATATGTTAGAGAGGTGGTTCTGTGTCATGGTGTTTGCACGTGAATAAGAGTGCGTGTGAGCGCGTGCGTGTGTGTGTGTGTATGCGTGAACGCATCCTCTTTCCTGTGCTTGCAGTGAGTCACCGCCTGTATACACTCTGCTTGTCCCTTCCTCGCTGCTTGTTCTGTTATCTCCAGTTTTTGGTCATTCTCGGAAAGAGTGTGACTCTTCGAAACACTACGCCACTCGTGTGCCCTATTCATTTCGTGGATGCACTTCTGAGATTCGAACTTTAAAAGGAAACAAAATATATGCATCCATGAACAGAGCATTAAAAAGGCAAGCAAGCTGGTGTAACGACGGAGCTTTAGGAGTTGGTAGAGACAGATGACACAACCTGACTACCTGTCTATACTTGTGTTTTGTGTCTCTGTCCTTACCAACGACTCAGGCTCAAGGAAAAATACACCATCTACAATATTATATCTAACATATCGACAGAAAAGATGCGAACGTTCGGCTGAGTACCGAATATCCGAAGGGCATCCCATCGTTTCCCCGTCCTTTGCTTCTTCAACCTTGGCTGCTCTTCCGCTTTGCTTCTTGGCTTTTTTGTGTTTATTTGGTTGCAAGCTTGCCTCTCCCTCCCAATCACTCACGGCATTACACAACCACAGCCACCATCACCACTTTTATATAATAACGTGCTCCCATCATCAAGAATGGTTCAACTGCACCCATCCAGGGTGGGACCAGGTGGGTGATTGTAGGCTAAGCACAGGCGGCGCTACCTGTCTCCTACATAGAGGCCGTGCCGTTCACATACATTCCGTCACTCCATACCTGCACAATTCGATGTACCTCAAAGGCGATCAGACTCTCTTCAACGTGGGTGCCTTTGGAAAGCGCCCCCCGAGTACGTGTATAGCCTATACGCGGTCTACTGACTCTCACGCACAACCAAGATGAACAAAACCATTCCTAGCGACCTGAGCAGGTGAGTTCCGCAATTTTCCAACTTATTATATCTCTATATACAAGCAAACACAAAAGCCCCATGTTCATTTAAGTTCCAACCTTTCCTTTGTACGGTTTTAGTTGCAAACCCAAACTATTCCGACGTAGAGTCCGTCTGTCATCTGTTCAGTCTGTGTGCCCCCCACTTTCCACCAGAGTTTGGACCTTGTCCTCTTTACTCACAGCCCACGGAACAACGCACGGTGTCCCGCGGCAACGTTTACTAACCTATCACCGACTAACCAGAGAGCAATCAAGAAGCAGACTTGTGTCACCGGTTATTCTTCTCGAGGCACGCATGGACAGTCTTGTAGGCAACGTGTCCGTTAAGTATGAGAGGATACAGAAAACAAACACTCGAAGGGACGTGTGTGTGTGTTTTGTTCTTCTTATACTGAAGGCACATATCGCCTACACTGTCCGTATTCTTAAACGACCTTCCACTCGGCAGACGCGCTCCTGGACTTCAGGAGCCACAGGGCTTCAAGGAAACAGTTGCGCTACCGCGCAGTACTCGAGGAATGTGCGATGGATTTTCTCCGCCTGGGGGCGTTGCGAGTCGATTTCTCAAGCTCAAAAACCGCTCTCGAGGAGCAGCTATAGAGTGGAAGGTCGAGTCGAGGATCGTTTAAGAATACGACCCTATACAAGCCAGCTTCATTCAACGTTTAGTTTTCGGAGTGTCCGTGCTTCTTGGTTGCTCTTTGCCACTAACAGGTGTTACTCTAGGCGTCCCAGTGTTAAGCCTCTCATGTCGTGCAACATTCACGCACGTATTTCAAACTTTAGTTCTGCATGTTGTTATTTTCGAGAGAAGGACACACAGTAGTATAGATGCCTCGAACTGTCCTCCAAATGGAACGTGAACAGATCCGTCGCGGTTTTTGCTTTTGCACGACCAGCGGCTCGGGCGTTCTTTTTGGAAGTTACGGGCTCCTAACAAGACGGGGCTCGGTCGTCATTCTTCTGTAGGGAAATGCTGGCAGAGACGGGAGGTCGGTACGGGGTCTCCCTGGTCAGAAAGGAGAGCCTGGAGAAAAAGGAATGAAGGGGGATTTCGGCCTACCAGGCGCAAGGGTACGTTGGCAGAACTAACAAGCTCAGTTGAAATGTCTTTCATTTACAGGGTGTTTCACGAGATGTTATTTTAAAACTCATCTTGTCTAAAAATTATGGGTCAGCGATCTTCGACGAACTTCTGTATCGACTTACAGGCACTGTCATTGGTTCTGACTCGCGAGAAACTGAATTTTCTCAATTGGAACTCCGAAATTTCTGTGTTTTTTTTGTTTTTGTTTTGGCCAGAAGTAGAAAAAGCATGCTGCTAAGAGATTGCTCCATTCATTTACAAAATGCATGGTAATAGCTGAAAAATATTGCAAAATTGTTGGAGTCGAGGCGCTCTTCAAGCTATGTAGCTTTTAGCTTCGACTTCCACCATCTGTATTGATGGAAATACATAAATAAATAAATGCAGGAAACGGCGGATGAAAACGGTATCCCGCCCAACGCCATCCCCATCCCCACCCCCACCGGAAACATAGAAAAGGTAACTGAAGGCTTTTCTCTTCCTCGCGTCGCTCATTGATGTTAGCACTGAGTTCAAAGTACACATTTTCGGTTTTTTTTTTGTTTTTTTTTTTTCAGCTGCTACCATTGCGCTAGGTGGCGCATATTGTGGTGGATTGAGGTAGATCTCGACTGACGTTTTCGTCTCTGAAAAAAAAAAATATATATATATATATATATATATATATATAAAGAAAGGAAGAAAACAGATACGGTGACCTTGCATGTTTCCGAGTTCAGTTCAGAAAACTGAATTTATCCATACTATAAATATGTAAATAAGAATGCTCGTAAGTCGTGGCAAAAGTTTGACGAAGACAAATACTGTTGGCCCCGCAGTTCCAAGTACAGTTTTTAAATACAATTTTGCGACACGTTACGTGAAACGCTCCGCACGTTTCACGAAGTGGACAGTGGCAACACCGCGAGTAATCTTTCTGACACGTACAGGGCGAGAAAGGATCGACGGGCCATGCGGGGAGACCTGGACTAGACGGCACGTCCGGTCGTCCTGGACTTCCAGTGAGTTCAACTTAAAATACGTTTCAATTAAAATGTATTCGTTCATTTGCAATTAATTTATCCGCAGGGCGATAAGGGGGTCAAAGGAGAGAAAGGCAGCGTTGGAGATCAAAGCCCTCCCGGCATTATGGGTATGCCAGGACTGCCAGGTCCGCCAGTAAGTTCATAATCACTACACCACACACGGGTGGAAGAAAGTGCATACTCAACACCGGTACGTGCGGTGCTTGTCACTTATCTCAGTTTGGCCAGTGCACGAGCTTCTCGAACGCGGACCTGAAATGCACAAATAGATTTCTTGACGAAGAGCAGATGGTGTGTTCTTTTTCAACTCCCTCTTTACAAGCCGGCGGAAGTCTTTGCAAACGAAGCCATTGTAAACACAGCCAACGCAAACAAAACAGTTACCGCTGACATTTGGGCTTTCTGGGATGCTAAACTTCAATGAGCCACTCAGCTGCACCGCAATCGCAGACACAAGTACACGTATCCTGCGGAGATTCCAGGGCTATCCGTTTACTGCTCGCCCAACCTTTACGAGCACTACTTGCAATGGAACCGTTTCACGTTTGCGGTATTTCAAACGTCGAGCCGAGCTTCTTATGCGAGTCAGAAAATTTCCATTAGTGATTATGCTTTAGACCCCGACGAGTCGGCTTTCAGCGTCGTTATAACTCGGATGACGTTTACTGTCTTTAGGGTAAAGCTGGCCCGCCAGGAGAAAAAGGAGATAAAGGAGACACTGTAAGCAGATTCCTCTCTTTGCTGCTTCTTTTCCTTTTGCTACTCGGAATGAAATGCAGAATTTCTTATATTTCCATGCAGGTACCTGTGAGATACATCAAGCAGGTATGTATGATCTCGATGCTTCTCGCAATGCAATATCATGTTTGAGGAAGTCAGTATAGACAGACTGCTGTAAGAGCGGGTGTTTGTTTGGCTTTACTCGGAGCTGTTCTCAGAGGGGGGCGGGGGGGGGGACGCCCAAAAGGTCCCCGGGAAGCTCACAGGGTTGGGAAATAAAGCAAGAACTGAGACAGTTTTCACTGTGCGAATTTAGTATACAAGTTTTCTCATTCATATTTTACTGTTGTCTCACTTTCTTCACTAAGAATTATAACTCCAGAGCTTTGTCGTAGAGAACATTTATGCAACAGAATTAATTGCAGCCATGTCTATGTTGCTAAAGACGGAAAGCACAAATTCGCATATAAATTCTACGCCTTTGATTTTTATTTTATTTTTTTTCCTTTCTTGCTATTACGCAATTTTTTCGACGGTGCTTCAAGCGTGAGGAGGGCACATCACGGTCAACCTCTACCGCGGACGGAACTAGAGTAACATGCCTAAAATCATGTACCGCCCTAACTGCATGATTCATTAATGTTTCTATCGATCCAGTTCCCCAAACTGCCACGCTCATATTTTTATCTGCCTTTTTTCTCAATCTCTTTCCCTCTCTCTCTTTCTCTGTCTCTCTAATTTGGTTTCAACACTCTGACCTCCATCGAAAACTAGCGGCTTCCACACGGATGATACGACGAAACAAAAGGGCACAAAGATTCACACCGATCGTTTAACGCCCAATCGTTTTCACGTATGGATTTGACCCCCGGAGGAATCGATCCAAACCTCTCGCAGAAAAATGTCCAACCGCTAACTGGGTCGACCACTCGCAAACAGCCACCGCTAAGTGATATACGTGCCTCTTTGAAAGTGTATACTTAGTTACAACAAGGTAGATACCTGTTTAGAAAAAAGTTACTGTGTAAGAAAAAAAAGCTACTCTATACGTACTGGTTGTTGTAAACATTTAATGGCCTTCCTGTTGGCAACATTCGACCAGCGACGTGAACACAGAACGGCCATTATACACTCGCGCACCTTGTTAAAAACGTGTGAAGCGACATAATACCTACACGGGTCCTGACTTAACTAATTTGGGTAGCAGTCATTCTGCGAGCGTCGTACACGGTGGCGGGAAATGGTGCTACCTTTTAGTGCGGCTGGAAAGGTCGTTGAGGAAGAAGCACCTTTTTTTTAAGAAACTTGGATCAATGCTAAGGACATTCCAAAACTGCTTCCACAACTCGCATATTTATCCTGGAACCGGGTGACAAATAGTTTGGACTCAAGTAGCCTGTTGCTCACTCCCAGTATTATGCGGTATAGTTAGTCGTAGGCTAGTCGCAGGTACGCGCATTATGGCATTTATTGTTGTCTTTTTTTTGTTGTTGTTGTTGTTGCTGTTGCTTTACCAAGACAACAAAGCAATGTCATTTAGCCGTGCGGAATTTTGCTACCAGAATTTTATGCCAACAGAAAGATATCGATGCTATCATCTCCCCTCGGAAGTTCAGAATGGTGCAGATCAAAATGTATCCTTATAGACCTTGTCGCGTTGCTCTCAAACCACCAGTCTCCGTGCGCTCCTTAGCCTCGTTCCCAGCGACGACACAAGAGGGATGGACTGCCAAAATCGCTCTTCCCGTTGGGATAAATACTGGTGGCCGCCGTCTTTAATGAGTATGACTGACGACAACGTAACACTGTCATCCGGTAAACATCTGAGTAGCGTATATCAACGTTTGAACGATCAAGGAAAAAAGGAGATTCCTCCCTTCCGCGAGTTACACGCGATATACATACACGGTTGCTCCCATGACGTCTACGTGAGGTGTGCTGGCCGACGCGATATCTTTTCTACACCGGACCCCGATACCCTGAATCGCGTTTTTGTATAAATGTATGTACTTCTTTAATGTATTCCTCCTTCTCAAAATAAAAAGGAAAATGTTGGAACAGGTGATTGCACGTATGGAGCGCGAACGCAGTATTTTTGGCCGGATTAAGGACGGGAGCATTTCTTTGCAGAAATCGAAGCGAAGACACCCCGACCATCATCATCACCATCATTTCCCAGGGGATCAGAGCGGAACCCAGGTGCGCAGAACTTCCCAATTCGTTTCGCTGCTCAGACATCCTTCCCCATTTTTTCTTAGAGCGTATTTGTTTGGAAGCTTGCCCCGCTATACTGTCTTTCCGATTACTGTCCAATCATCATCTTTCAGTAAATGTACATATCTGCACACGTAAAAAAAGAAAGAAAAAAAACGAACCCTCATGGACGTAAAAAGGGTGTCTACGGTGAAGGCCTCCGTGAGAAACTCATTTTCTATTATATTCTCTTTCATGCTCGATAGGGAGACAGCGCCGCATTTGAGACGTCGTACGATTTTGTGAGTATAATTTTTCTCTCTCTTTTCGCTCTTTCGATTCGCTGAGTTAACGTAAATAATAGTTGGATCAATGTTTCAACAGCCAGAGGGTTTTAGTTGTAAAGTATGCAATCGATTTGCTCACTCAATCAAATTGCATGTTCACAAGGTGCAGGTACTATATAGACGACCCTCTGTTTAAAACCTGTGACATCACGAGAATACCAATTCGAGGTTGTATTTGGCTGTAGCAGGCAAGAAACGGGAAACCTGCGTCGGCTGATAAACCTGATAATGTCCCCCAGCATGCGTTGCGCGGCGTCTGTAAGCGTCTCAGGTCGTCTACACGTAAAGCCGCGTCCGGCGCATGCTGATTGGCCTATATTCGCTATTTTCTTACGTGCGCAAAGTGTACGCACTACCGAAACTCTCAATTGAACCACCAATCTCTCGTTAATCTGTCGTTAATCTGTTGAAAGATTATCCCTAACGTGCTTTTCCATCCACAGGTTATCGGACCCCCTGGACCACCGGGTCCGGTCGTAAGTAAATATTTTTGTTTTCGAAGACGTCTTTTAAAAATATTCTAGCTCACCAGGTAGAAGTTGAGGTAGAAGAGTGGTATAGACTGTTGAGGTAGAAGAGTGGTATAGACTGCGCATAATAAAGCGGAGAGGGTGACATCCATCGGACTTCCTTGTTCTCCAGGGACCTCCTGGCTTGACTGGCCCTCCGGGCATTAAGGGAGACAAGGGAATCGACGGACAAAAAGGAGAACCTGTAAGTTTGAAGTCGTTCATGCTTCTGTATAGGGATCGTACTTAATGTGCATTTGATTAAGTAGTGAAAGAATGGCTGTTGGCCAAAATCCACCAGCGGTGAAAATTCGAATCCACAACCTCCAGTTTCTGGCCAGCTGTTTTTATTTTATTTGGCTTTAATCAGCCCATGTTGACAAACTATGAAGAAATTGTCCCTTATGGTGCAAAAAATGATTCTAGAATAGGTTTCGTTTTCCGTGAATTCATCATACCTTGTAATGCTGCACAGAATAAAGGCTGTAGGTTGATGCTGAACGCGTTTGTGCTGCTATGTGCTGTAGGTGGTCTTCAAGCTAAGTACCATGCCTTCGCACCCATTCGCAGTACAATGTATTTTTACTATGAAAGTAATGCCCCATTATTCTGACCGGTGTGCTATTAACGATTTGCCATCATAATTAATAATCACTAAAATCGTCTGCAACCGTCTGCAGACTCAAAACGTTCGTTGGCGCCATACCGACTGGGCAAGGTTGCTCCCTTTCGGAATTGGGGATGTGTAGAGGGCATCGCACTGCTGAATCCTGCTTATCCGATACGTATCGATTGTTGGACGAGTACATTCAACCTGAAGCTGATAAAAGAGTTTAAACGTTCTCCGTTGTTTCCCCTTATCCCCAGGGAGAAGCGGGCGAGCGTGGACCAATGGGACCCATGGGCCTTCCGGTGAGTAGCCGGTGAGGAGCAGTAGTCGCTGTTTTTCTCCGAATCTAGCGGAATTTAGAACGTGATGCAAGCAACCACGCGTGTCCCCTCAATTCCTCAGGGTCCGATGGGGGCCAAGGGAGGCTATGGACGGGAGGGCCGCCCGGGCCTCATGGTGAGAGAAACCTCCCTTGATTCCAGAAGAAAAGCGATGTAATGCTCTACTCATTCACCTTCACGCAGTTGCTAACACACACGCGAGGTTTCTTGTATCAATTGTACATACATAATGCGCTGTTACCTGCGAGACACTGTTTCTGGTATGGGTCAGAACAGAATAGTCATAGCGTGTGTACCTACTGCTGCGTAGAATTGCGTGTGTAGTGTACCGGAAGTGTTGCTGCTCTGTACTTTACATCACAGTTGCGTCCATTAAAAGCACCTGTAAATGGTGACGATGTTAGATCCACTTTATTCCTTGTCGGAGAGCATATGAGGGTCATAGTAGCTACACGAAAAAGGAAACGTTGCTGTTCTCATGCTTGTTGTACTGAATCAGCTTCTGGGTAACAAAGGGACCAAAAAATGCGTAGAAGACGAAAAGCAACAATGTTCTAGCATATCAATGAGGGCTGTCGTTCGTCTTTGATGGAAAATAAAGAATTACTAGTGAATTATATTATGGCTTGCAAAATCGAAGTATGTTAGACAGTGACATGGTCTACACAGTCTAGACGACATTTGTACTAAAGGACATTTTTAATAGTTGGATTTTTAAGGCCCCGTAGTCGATGACACGTTAAAGGGGCACTAATATGCAAAAAAAAAATTCCAATGCCGTTACTCTGAGAGTAATGCAAAAGGAACTGGGTTCGTTCGTTGTGTCGTCCGCGATTTAAGGGCGAAGGAAACTGCAACGGTTTCCCTTTTCTCTTCTCCTCAAGATGCGAATGTTATCTAATGTCGACTGTGAGTAATGAAGAGGCTAACGCGGCTCTAAGCTGCTACAAACGCTGCTAATGAGCTTCGCTGCTACAAAGGCTCTTGGCCCCACTTGCCAAATCTTCGTGTTATCTAGCTGTGGATATCTTCCGTCCCATACTAACCTTATAGCGAGCTGTTGATGAAGTTGACGCAAGAGCCGTCCCATCCTTCTGAAACCGTCTGGGCGGGGGGAGTGAAGGCATCTCCGCACCCTCTACTAACCGGCTTGTTGTTGCGAGTGCCGCATTTTTTTCAGGGCTCCACCCGATCGGAAGACAAGCCCTGATGATGGGAGCACGCGTACATTTCACATTGTGAGAAGTGCATGGTGTGACTGACTGTGGGTGGTGGTGTGCTTGGATGGCTGATCCCCCTCGCCTTCCCTCTCGAGCGCTTTCCTTTCGAACAACGAGTCTTTCCACTTTGCTTGCATCTTTTTCTTTTATCCAGGGCCCGCCGGGACTGGATGGTATGAAGGTGAGAACAGTCGGCTTTCTCTTTGACTTACACTTAGAGCTGGCCAGGCTTAAAGGGATTGTCGGCTCCATCAACGTGAAGCCCATAGTGTAGCGAAGAAGCAAGCCTTTGTGTTTCCGCTGTCTTCCCTGTTCGCTTTGTAGTTGTCGGCTGTAATCCGATAGTGATGTCCGCGAGGAAATGATCCCGCGGCCTGAGAAAACGGCTCCAGCTTCGACGAACGTCTCATACGGCAAACTTGGAGTCTGTAGCGTTTCCTCCTGCATACAGCGAAGAGTCAGCGGAAACGGGGGAGTTGCTGACTCGCTGCACTCGGCGTAATACAATGGCGGGCTCGTGACACCCGTCGCTACCGACAGTCCATTTCGACGATTCTCGCGTGGTCTGATAGGTGGTGACGGTCTCATGTTCCTCTTCTCTCGAACCAGGGGGAACGCGGTGTACCTGGAAACAAAGGTGAAAAAGGCGAACCCGGGCTTCCAGTAAGTCAATATCACGCTCTTAAATGTACAGATGTCCACGTATCATGCAAAAAATTCCATGACGTGCTGAAACGCAACAGAACAACGAGTAAAACAACAAAGCCCAGACGTGGCATCTTCTGTATCACGAAATAATCACCAACTTTGTCTTCTTCCTCCTCCACCACCCTCTTCAAAATCAGGGTACAGACGGCATTCCTGGGTTACCGGTAATTATGCGCTGTCGCTTTGCATTTCCTCCATTGTATGTACTATACAGAGTGCACACCTCCTTTGAACGCTCGCCACGGTTTCTTGGCATTTTGTTTTTCTGTCGAAGCTCCATCCCCCTTGCATGACTGCGCTCTTCGTTTTTTCTCTTGGTTGGCGTATGTGTGTGTCTGTGGTTGTGTGTGATCTTCCACGGGGTGGCGGGTGCTTTCTACGCTTCCTCAAGACACTGTTGCACTCGCTGTTTTTTCAGTGGCTCTGGTCTAACTCGAGTGCCCGTTATTTTCTCGTCTCGCTTTTGCAGGGACCCAAGGGTGAACGCGGAGAGCTGGGAGCTTTGGTAAGATACGGCGATTCCGGAATTGTAGATTATGCCTACGGATACTTGATCTCCTGTGAGCGGGTGCGGATCTAGAGGGGGGGGGGACGGATGTCCGGATTTCTGTCGTTAAATAGAGTTTCAGTTGACCTCGGTAGTGTAATAGAATGCTGTCCAAGGCAGCCCCCTCCCCCCTCTGAAAAATCCTGGATCCGGCACTGCCTGTGAGGTGACCTTGGAATAATTTAACTGTATGACGTGTAGGAGTCGTAATCTCACAGTGGATAATGATACCTATAAGTATCTGTCATTATAGTGTTATTTGCCAGCGACGCGTTTAGTTTTGCCGCTAACCCGACTGATGTCGCGTTCGGCAACGTGAGAAAGAACAAATAAATTGCACGAAGACAAGTTTCTGCGAGTCACACAGGATTTCAGTTTTCCGTGGGCATTTAGTGTTCCGCGAAACGTTTACGCATCTTGCTTCCTTTCATATCAGGGACCACGCGGCAAGAGAGGCAAGAAAGGCGATAAGGGTGACAAAGGTGACCAGGTAATAGTCTAACATATGTCCGTTTTCTCCAAGTGCCATCTTTGTTTCCCATCCCACTTTCTGAGGTCGCCAAGTGTAGAGCACTAACAGAGCTCAATATCATTCAAGGGCGTGCCAGGGCTCGACGCTCCATGTCCACTTGGTCCAGATGGTCTTCCCCTGCCTGGATGTGGATGGAAACCGCCCAACACGTTAGGGGTAAGCATGTGCAAATCGTAATATTTACTCGACCACTCTTTAGTGCTACCGGCATACAATTCCTAAATAGGTGCATTACAAGCCCTCGCATTGATGACACACACCTGGGAACACTCCGAAATGCTAAGGTTGGGTTACCCGTATACCAGCGATGCGGTATAATCAAAGAAGACAACTAATGCAATGCGGAAATGCAAAACCTGCCGCCAGAACAGCAGAACACATTTATTCCACTTGTGAGTCACAACAGTGTTGCAGACAGTCATGACACGATGTCAGTCTTAAACTGTTAGGGACAGGTAAGTCTCGCACACCTGTGTGGTGTGCGTGTGTGGTGTAAATTACACCTGGTGTAAATTACACCTGTGTGGTGTAAATGGTAGAGAAGCTCCGTTTATGATTGATGTGTCCGGCACGACTTGACACCAACTACAAGGTCCATACGTTTAAGAGGATGGATTGCAGGTCCTCACGTTAAAAAAAGCCTGGCAAAAATTAACTTTAAAGAAAATGTGTCTCGTATACATCACATTGGCTGGGCGTTGTGTCTGCTGGGTCGCGCCGGAATTTTACATTCTGCGTCTCTTAACGAAACACTCCACTCCGTAGCTATAGCTAGGACACATATTGCACTAGTACAACAAATCAAATATGTTGTACAATATATTGTATAAAAGGCGGCAAACAATTCTTAAACTGCTGGGCGGGGGGGGGGAGATATGATTATTGAAAAAAAAAAGAAAGGGAGGTAAAGTTAGTCAGGCGTAGGCCGACTTGCGAAACGGTTGTGCTTATGGAAGGCGCACTGCAGCCACACAGCAGGCGCACGCTGTACGCTTGTGAAATAACACTAATGCTGCAGGAGAGCTAGTGGTAGGGTTTTATAAGCAAATGAATGATCACATGCATGCACGCAGAAATGGGATATAAAAAAAAACGTAATACATTTCTGTTGCCGGTGTTGGATCTCAAACTGTCATCTGCTCATCCCGTTCCAAACCCTGTGCCCACGACAAAGATTTGTCGCCAGAACAAGAGGTACAAACTATACAGACCTTACAGTTCACTTCTGCTAAGCGCAAGGGTGGGTGGGGAACTTACTGCGGAACATAACACGGAAAACCCCAGTCGATGCACCCGACACTCATTCGCTGGCGTGTCCTGGATCAACTGGACGCTGGATTAAAATATCATTTGAAGATAATTAGAAGCAGTGGAAGAGGATGGCTTACCACAATCCGAGTGTAGCCTCTGAATTCATGTTGCTCTCAGTGCACTCGTGATAACCAACTAATGCACACAAAAGCAGAGTAATAAATGCATAGATTGAGAAGTTATCCGTCAAAAAGAACTCGTTACAAGTTAAGTTACCGTGTGCAAAATATAACTAAGTTAATAACGAAGTTCTTCAGCCTGAAATGTAACTCGCAGTTACTGAGTTACTTAAAAAAAAAGAACGAGTTACTTCCAAGTTACTTCGAACACAAAATGCCTGCGGAGGAGTGCAACATGCTTAGATCGTTTTCGTTTATGTCCAACAATAGTCATCTCCCTGTTTGTAAACAAATGACGTCATAGTGTTCGACAGCGCCACAAATTTGGTAGAATGGAACTACGCTTGGAGCTAGAGGTGAACAAGGTCGCGTCCGAATGCCACGACCTTGAGGGGATTACGATATGGTCCCTTAAAGGGACGCGACCCTCTGTCCTGCTTTTCTTTCAATGGGAAGCAGCGAACAAGTGCCTGTTCGTGGAACCCAGCCCTCTCCTTCCGATTTGTTTCGGTTTCAGTCTGTCTACCAATGTCATGATGACGTTTCTCTGGTAGAGGTCTATTCGAACGCTTTGTATCTTACTCCCTGTGGGCGCACAATGGTTCAGCTTCATTTCAATGGCAGCGGTTCCTACTTCCTGAATAAAATACTGTCATTGATTGAATATCACGTTTTATGGCAAAAAAGCCATGAAGGAACTGGAGAGAAAGCAAGAAAATATGTAGACGTGAGTGGAAAGCGAGTTAAAAGTAACTTGGAACTTAAGTAAAGTTACTTTGGGAAAGTTACCTGAAAAAGGAACGAGTTCCTCTGAAAGTTACCACGGCGCAAAAGTACCGAGTGAAGTTACAAGTTACCAAAAAACGGAATTTAGTTACAGTAACGAGTTACCTCGATCTCTGACACAAAGTGCCAGCCAGCCAGAGCAATCTCCGAATGAGTGAACAGATAATTGAAAGTGGACGAAACAAGTAGCGCAGTCTTACCAGCATCCGTGAGTAACCTGCGAATTAACATTGCTGAACACTCGATTAGCATACGTGATAACCAACCAATGCACACAGGAAGCACAGTAACAAAAACACATAAAGTGCCAGCCAGCCAGAGCAATCTCACAATAAGTAGACGTTTAATTGAAAGTGGGCAAAACAAGTACCGCGGTCTTACCAGCACCCGTGAGTAACCTGCGAATTAACATTGCTGAACACTCGATTGGCACACATGATATCCAACCAATGCACACAGGAAGCACGGTAATATATACACAAAGTGCCAGCCAGTCAGAGCAACCTCACCATAAGTAAACAGGCAACTTAAAGTGGACGAAACAAGTACCGCAGTCCTATCAGCATCCGTGAGTAACCTGCAAATTAACATTGCTGAGCACTCGATTAGCCCACATGATCACCAACCAATGCACGGGGCACGATAATAGATACACATAAAGTGCCAGTCAGCCAGAGCAATCTCCCAATGCGTAAACAGATAATTGAAAGTGGACGAAAGAAGTACCGCAGTTTTACCGGCATCCGTGAGTAACCTGCGAATTAACATTGTTGAGCACTCGATTAGCACACATGATAACCAACCAATGCACACAACAAGCACGATAATAAATACACATAAAGTGCCAGCCAGCCAGAGCAATCTAACAATAAGCAAACAGGTAAATGAATGTAGACGAAACAAGTGCCGCAGTCTTACCAGCATCCGGGAGTGGACTGCGAACTAATATTGCTGAACACTCGATTAGCACACGTGGTAACCAACCAATGCACACAATGAAGCACAGTAATAAACACACAAAGTACCAGCAAGCCAAAGCTATCTAACACAGCTAAATGAAAGTGGACGAAACAAGTACCACATTCTTACCAGCATCCGTGGGTAACCTGCGAACTAATATTGCTGAACACTCGATTAGCACACGTGATAACCAACCAATGCATACAGGAAGCACGATAATAAATTCGCATAAAGCGCCAGCCAGCCAGCACAATCCCACAATAAGTAAACAGGTAAATGAAATTGGACGAAACAAGTACCGCAGTCTTACCAGCATCCGTGAGTGAACTGTGAATTAATATTGCTGAGAATCCGATTAGCACACATGATAACCAACCAATGCACACAGGAAGCACAGTAATAAACACTCAAAGTACTAGCAAGCCAAAGCTATCTAACACAGGTAAATGAAAGTGGACGAAACAGATACCGCAGTCTTACCAGCATCCGTGGGTAACCTGCAAACTAATATTGCTGAACACTCGATTAGCACACGTGATAACCAACCAATGCACACAATGAAGCACAGTAATAAACACACAAAGTGCCAGCCAGCCAGAGCAATCTAACACAGGTAAATGAAAGTGGACAAAACAGGTACCGCAGTCTTACCAGCATCCGTGAGTAACCTGCGAACTAATATTGCTGAACACTCGATTAGCACACGTGATAACCAACCAATGCATACCGGAAGCACGATAATAAATTCGCATAAAGTGCCAGCCAGCCAGAACAATCCCACAATAAGTAAACAGGTAAATGAAATTGGACGAAACAAGTACCGCAGTCTTACCAGCATCCGTGAATGAACTGTGAATTAATATTGCTGAGAATCCGATTAGCACACATGATAACCAACCAATGCACACAGGAAGCACAGTAAAAAACATTCAAAGTACCAAGCCAAAGCTATCTAACACAGGTAAATGAAAGTGGACGAAATAGATACCGCAGTCTTACCAGCATCCGTGAGTAACCTGCGAACTAATATTGCTGAACACTCGATTAGCACACGTGATAACCAACCAATGCATACCGGAAGCACGATAATAAATTCGCATAAAGTGCCAGCCAGCCAGAACAATCCCACAATAAGTAAACAGGTAAATGAAATTGGACGAAACAAGTACCGCAGTCTTACCAGCATCCGTGGGTAACCTGCAAACTAATATTGCTGAACACTCGATTAGCACACGTGATAACCAACCAATGCACACAATGAAGCACAGTAATAAACACACAAAGTGCCAGCCAGCCAGAGCAATCTAACACAGGTAAATGAAAGTGGACAAAACAGGTACCGCAGTCTTACCAGCATCCGTGAGTAACCTGCGAACTAATATTGCTGAACACTCGATTAGCACACGTGATAACCAACCAATGCATACCGGAAGCACGATAATAAATTCGCATAAAGTGCCAGCCAGCCAGAACAATCCCACAATAAGTAAACAGGTAAATGAAATTGGACGAAACAAGTACCGCAGTCTTACCAGCATCCGTGAATGAACTGTGAATTAATATTGCTGAGAATCCGATTAGCACACATGATAACCAACCAATGCACACAGGAAGCACAGTAATAAACACTCAAAGTACTAGCAAGCCAAAGCTATCTAACACAGGTAAATGAAAGTGGACGAAACAGATACCGCAGTCTTACCAGCATCCGTGGGTAACCTGCAAACTAATATTGCTGAACACTCGATTAGCACACGTGATAACCAACCAATGCACACAATGAAGCACAGCAATAAACACACAAAGTGCCAGCCAGCCAGAGCAATCTAACACAGGTAAATGAAAGTGGACAAAACAGGTACCGCAGTCTTACCAGCATCCGTGAGTAACCTGCGAACTAATATTGCTGAACACTCGATTAGCACACGTGATAACCAACCAATGCATACCGGAAGCACGATAATAAATTCGCATAAAGTGCCAGCCAGCCAGAACAATCCCACAATAAGTAAACAGGTAAATGAAATTGGACGAAACAAGTACCGCAGTCTTACCAGCATCCGTGAATGAACTGTGAATTAATATTGCTGAGAATCCGATTAGCACACATGATAACCAACCAATGCACACAGGAAGCACAGTAAAAAACACTCAAAGTACCAAGCCAAAGCTATCTAACACAGGTAAATGAAAGTGGACGAAATAGATACCGCAGTCTTACCAGCATCCGTGAGTAACCTGCGAACTAATATTGCTGAACACTCGATTAGCACACGTGATAACCAACCAATGCATACCGGAAGCACGATAATAAATTCGCATAAAGTGCCAGCCAGCCAGAACAATCCCACAATAAGTAAACAGGTAAATGAAATTGGACGAAACAAGTACCGCAGTCTTACCAGCATCCGTGAATGAACTGTGAATTAATATTGCTGAGAATCCGATTAGCACATATGATAACCAACCAATGCACACAGGAAGCACAGTAAAAAACACTCAAAGTACCAAGCCAAAGCTATCTAACACAGGTAAATGAAAGTGGACGAAATAGATACCGCAGTCTTACCAGCATCCGTGAGTAACCTGCGAACTAATATTGCTGAACACTCGATTAGCACACGTGATAACCAACCAATGCATACCGGAAGCACGATAATAAATTCGCATAAAGTGCCAGCCAGCCAGAACAATCTCACAATAAGTAAACAGGTAAATGAAATTGGACGAAACAAGTACCGCAGTCTTACCAGCATCCGTGAGTGAACTGTGAATTAATATTGCTGAGATTCCGATTAGCACACATGACAACCAACCAATGCACACGGGAAGCACAGTAATAAACGCTCAAAGTACACTAGCAAGGCAAAGCTATCTAACACAGGTAAATGAAAGTGGACGAAACAGATACCGCAGTCTTACCAGCATCCGTGAGTGAACTGCGAATTAATATTGCTGAGAACCCGATTAGCACACATGATAACCAACCAATGCACACAATGAAGCACAGTAATAAACACACAAGGTACCAGCAAGCCAAAGCTAGCAAAGCGGAACTTCTGTTAAATAATTTATACTGCAATGCAAATTTCCATAGACTCACCTGTTATGAAATGAGGGCACCCGAAGAGGAAGATCTGTCGTCTGCTACTCAACATAAGTGCAAGAATGCGTTGTACCGCTCTCTCTGTTGGTCCAGTCGACTTCTGCATTGCTAAATGTAGAATGGGTACTATTCCATGGTTGCGCGAAACCGAAACTGTGGCAGCGGACAGTCGTGCAGACAAGTGGCACATTATGGTAATCGATGCGGAACATCTGCAAATGAAAAAATAAAAAATAAAAAGCTTTATAAATCCAGTGGTCTGCTCAGTAGAAAATGTTACGTTCTGTTATCGTTACTTCGCGGCAAAGCCAGGATGCCCTCACACTCCTTAGTTTTTTGCGAAAGTTCAACTTCGGAAGTTCAACTTTCGCGACTTTCTATGAAAGTCACCGTGCACCTTCTAACAGGATGCAGTCTTTGATAGAACGTTCAATTTACGCACCGTTCCTCCTCATTCAGACTTCCAGTGCCCCAATTACAGATATGGGCATTCGCTGGATACGACGGGGTTAGTCTTAATTATCCAACATGCCATTCCCTTGGCTATATAGTGTGGAGCTTACAGGCCGTTAGACGTGGCGTTCCGCGTTCTTTAGTGCACAGAGAAATGCGGGGATCTGCATGCGATGAACAAACCTTGTTCATCGCAAGGTTATTTCCGTTACTCATGTGGTTCATTTTCTTATTGCTAACCCTAACTACAAGTACCGGAGTCGTGTTACATGCAAAAAAACGCAACACCGATTAATATCGAAATTGTCGTGTGACTGGTCCGTCAAACGAGTGGGGATAACGCAAAAGTACGGTAATTCGGATTTTCAAAAAGAAAGAAGAAAGAAAAATTGTCAAACTCGATCACCTGCCAGCACACAAAGAGCGGAAACCGTCGTCTGCTTTTAAGCAAGAAAAGGTGGGGGGTGCGTTTATTGGCAAGCAAGAGTGTCGTCTGCGTTGTACCGCTATCGGCCTATCCTGTCGTCTGCGACGGGATCCGCTGGACTTCTGCACGTGAAAAGTGTTTAGATGGATACAGTAGCCCACTTTATGTCTATCTAAAAATATCTGTCTTATATTCTACCACGGCTCTTTGCTTCTACACTAATGCTTGCAAAAGCGATCTCATACACAACCAAGTCTGCATGAAACCGAAACTAGGATTGCGTGAGCTCCTGGCCTCCTGCTCATCAGAATTAAATAGTGACGGTGAACACGGAGCTGGTATTCGGTACCTAGTACCCCGTCTTTCACATCTGCACAATAAACGGCTTGTTTACAACGAGCGATTCTGTAAGCTTCTTTGAACCTTCTGGTTACTATTTTTGCCTGAATTTTATGACTCGTTACTATAGAAGACGCATTAGCCTGAAGTCTACAACTACCCTGTCGCTCCCGTACCTCCCTCCCGTGAAATCAGTGTGTGTGTGTGTGTGTGTGCTCACAAACACTAGAGCAAGCTATAACCCCAACCCTTTTGTAGAACGTGGTCCCAGGGGACTTGTATAGTTCCAGTACCTTAATTGCGCGGTTGATTTCGTTTGTTGTGATTGGTCCTTCTATTGCGTCTTTCTCTCTGTGGCGTTTCTTGTGATACTTTGGAAAGGTGCGGCAAGAAGTCTTGGCAGCTAGTATTTATGTTCGTCCTCTGGAAAAGCTGAACTAACAGAATGCTCAGTACCTGAACTATAGTGGAACTGTCACTCGGATTGCGCGTGCTGTTAGACTCTCCCACGAATATTAAATGACTAACTGTTTCAAAATGAACTCGAAATTTAACCGATAGTGTATACCTGTCGGCATCTTTCGAGATCAAGACCCGGAAACAAAAAGCGTCTTTATTTTCTGCATCATCAGCCGATCGCTCCACTGGTTTTTGCAATAAGCTGCTCTGCATAGCTTTTCAGGGTGCGTGGTGCTTTAAGTGAGACACAGGAGTTATGAAGGATGTGCTTCGCATTAACAGCAATCTATTTTTCCTTGTAGGGTCCCGTACCACCTATTCCTCCCGAGGACGATCCTTAAAGTCTCCTTAAGTACACACGCCATCCGTCGATTCAAACCAGGTGAGCAAGATGAGTCCGTGCAACGCGCACTCTGATCAACCTACTACTTTCCTGGTTCGCGAATGAGCCAAATCACACATAACGGAATAGGGCCCGCATAGGGTCCGTTGCTCACACATAAAATGCCAGCTAGACTTGAGTAAGTGAATTTTGTAACTGTCAATAATTTCTGCGGCTTACTGCACCGGAAACGTGGCCTGCGACACGTCAGCATACTTAATATGTGCAAACTAGCAGCCTGTAAAACTATCGGCATATCTGCGTATCCGTTCCAGCGATCCACAATGTGCATCGGACATACAACAACAATACATGCATGACGATGTATTAACGATACGGTACGAGATGTTTCACCGCAGGAATTGCGATCCCCTTCCTCAGTGTATGTGGGTTGATATATGAGTGGGATGGCCATGAAGGAGGCGAGACATATACAGACGTACGCACACATGAGAAAACGCATAGCGAGTGAGATACTGCGCGTGCTGAGGCGCCGTAACTGTCGTGGTTAGCAGTTCATCCAGTCGACCACGCGTGATGTAATACGATGAAGTCCCATAGATCACAGTTCCGCACTCATGCAAAAGTCAGAGAGGCAAAAGGAGCTCAACCACACCGGTGAACTTCAACAACTGGTGAAATGAATGCAGGCAATGACGGCACTACGCAGAGTTAGAGCAAGGGCCTGCGGCAAGGCTGCGCGGCTTGTTATTGATGAGTCAGTTGAGTCAGTTGAGGACCGCAATACTGCTCTTTCCAAGTTGCATAGGTGGCAGTCGATGAGGACGTGTTCAAGGCTTGCCACCATGCCGCAGTTGAAACAGGAACTTGTAGAGGTGTACCCTAATCGGTGCATAAGACCACTTGCCAGTGGCGTAGTTAAGTAACAACTAACAAGTACGCGAGCGTTACTTTGGGACCGGGTAAACTTTACCCTTAAAGGAACAGTCGCATCCGTTCCAGACGATTTCGAAGCTATAGTGTCATTTTATTCCTCATGTACCACTGACCACTGTATAGAAACACCCACGCGAAATAGTTGCGTAGTTTCACTGTTATTTGATGGACAAGAACAGGCGCCGGATGTTGAGTGTATTCCGGAATTCCCTTTCTGAAAAAACGAGAAAACGTCACTCTCTAAGAACCAATGAGGGCGTGCGACCTTGAGAAAAGGAATGCCGCGGCCGCGCAGGCGTCCGAGAGTTACGGGGCGCCTGGACGGCGCCTTTCTCCTCTGAGCACCGCCCTCTCACTCCTCCACTTAGGGAGTGACGTCAATGCGAAATGTGTTGTGCGGAAAATGCAAATTCACATAAAATTAATTATTTGTGTTTTCAGGGTTCTGCGAACGTCGCAACAGTTCATGGAGAACGACTTGTGCAATGTCGGGAGTTTGCCACATTGCGAAGACATCCTTTCATCGGGGATCACGTCCCATAGTCACAACTGCGGACGCATAAATTTTGTTTCCGTACTAGACTACCTCACTTCCCAATCATGTGTTTAAAGGGCAGGAAGCAACGCGAAAATATTCTGCGTCCTTTATTCTGAAGGTGGATTACACTACAATATCACCAGGGCACGGCCAGAGGTTCAAGGCGTTCGGTAACCTAATGAAACGCATAAATCATTTCACTTTCATAGAATTTTACTTTTCAGTTGATGTACTTTGAATGGTAAATGCCATTACAAAGTGTGGAGCGTACAGAAAGTTTTAAAACCGCAAGGAGTAATTGCTGTACATACCATACGTCATTTCAATGGTCACCTCAAGAATTACGAGGAACTTCTCCCAGCAATAACGTCCCACTCCATCAGTCTAAGTCGTAATCGCTTTTCGAGGCGCCTGCGATGTTTTACAAAATGGACTTAAAAATCGCAGCGTCGTCGCTGGTGAAGGGCTTGAGCTATGAACTGAATGGTTTAACAAGAGGCTTGTCTCAGAAGTGTGTTTCGATCATTGTACATGTCATCATATCACTGTGTGAGGAATCATCAGTGCCCAAATTAGCATTTCATGCGTTTGTATGAAAGAGCACTTTTCAAATGATTTCTCCTACGCCATAGACACGGCCACGTACCATGTATAAGTGTTCGTATTTCACGCCATGTCAACCCTGGCAGGGTGAAGTAGAAGAACCAAGTCCTTGTTCCGAAGTGTTTCCTTCTCCTCTAGAGTCTACGAGAATGTGTACATGTGGCCAAATGTTTGCAACTAAATTATTGTTTCCTTGTCAAAACATAAACATAGGGTAATAAAGATGCTTTTTACTCTTGATTTGTTTTTCTCGTCCCTCCGTATCTCAAGCAAGATGTGTCTGTCCTGCTGATCCAAGATATGCTTACGGAAAGAGGAAGGGGGTATGTAGCTAGCGTCTCATCTGCCGGAGGAGGAGCCCTAGGAAAGCCTTAAAAAATTGAATATCCAGCGATCCATTGACGGGGGATTGAAGCAAAAGCCTCGAGTCGTGAGCCACCGATATATCGAACTGATACTGTCCTTCTACTGGACACCGTCCTCACCATTGGTAGTGTGTTTAAAGGGTCAGGAGGTTATGGCTCAATCAATTATAGGGCACTGTAAATCAACGCTTGCGTTGACGGAAAAATTTAAACACTGGCCCCTGGGACAAAGGTGAACAGCTCTCTTCTTTGGAGCGCTTTGTTAACAAAATGCCCCAAGGACGAAGGTTTAATTGACCTACACTTCTTTAACATATAATCCCCCGACGCCTTGCATACACTATCAGTGATGAGGGCGGTACTCAGTAGAAGGACAGCATCTGTTCGAAACATCTTCCGTTCCCGACCTGTTGCTTTGTCTTCAATCTAGGAGAGCGTGCAGGGACGCAAGTAAAAAGAACGTAGTGTTTGCAAAGTGTCCAGCAGGCTTATTGGGACATAAGTCCACACTCCACAGGGGCGAAGCATGAAGCCATTAGATATATTTTTTACAGCCATCTGCGGGACGTGAAGAAGGCATACCAGCTCTCCGTCCCAATGCATTTCCTATGGAACATATTTGATGCTTTTTCTCGGTAGCCACCGTGCAGATTTTAACGCGGATGGTTTCATCGTAAAGAGGAAACCAAGATGAATTAGACAACGCAAAAACAATTCTAAAACATTTAGTATGTATTTTACGGCAACGTCACGAAAGTGAAAAAAATACGCATTTTTTTCTCGTCCCTCTTTGAACAGGTTTTTATTGAATTTCTATAATCATTGTGAGAATATTTCAGCGTCTTATAATGTGGAAATATTTCAGGAATCGA
Source organism: Ornithodoros turicata (assembly GCF_037126465.1). Taxonomy (NCBI): domain Eukaryota; kingdom Metazoa; phylum Arthropoda; class Arachnida; order Ixodida; family Argasidae; genus Ornithodoros; species Ornithodoros turicata. The sequence continues at coordinate 29,222,450 of NC_088209.1, forward strand.
TAGACACCAAATTTATATGTCTATGGCTTCCCGTTTTTATAAAAAATAAAATATCAAATATGAGTACACATACACACCGAAAGAAAACACAGTTAACCATGTCACTCTGTGTCACCACATGCTGTCGCACAGGAAAAACAGCGCGGAACGTTTTCACGGTATCCATCCGCCGGGCAAGCGTTGCGCATGCGCAGCATAATGCTGGCTCGTATGGGCGGTTCTCGTGGGTGCTCGTGGCTGGTCCCTACATCCTCTCCCACTCTCCCCTTTACTTTCATGGCTCACTGGCTTACGGCATAGCCTTGGAGACCAGTACAAAAGGTTGCTTAGCTGCTCGTAAAGGGATTATCCTCTGAGCCTGCATAGTCGTGCCCCCCTCCCCTCCCGTGTAATGTAAAGTGAAAGCACACTGAGAACAACCCTCGTCTTTTCTCTCTCTCTCTCGCTCTCTGTGCACGGTGCGCGTAAAGAGAAGTGAGACGCATTTATGAGCTTCACATGAAACGTCAATTTGCCCGATTTTGCGCGGACTCCAGCCAACTGTCTGAACCGTCTCACATCAGGCTAACGAGAATCTCTCGTATTTCTCTCGTATTTCCTGTTAGTGCAAGCCGGGCTTTACAGCCATACCAGTAAAGTTCAACAAGGACGTTACGCAAGGACCAGCCATTCTTCTACCATGAAAGTGAAATCTCTCACATTTGCTGCACGAGAAAGCAACGAGTCCCACTCACTCGGTGATGTTTGTGTGGGAACCTGCTGCTGTGGAAGTACCCACATCATCTGTGGGTGTATCCTGTGCTTTTTAAGATAGCATTCTGTGACTTCGGTAGATACCTAATCAAGCCAAATGGTTACCTGTGTATAGAAACCACTAGAATTGGCTAGTTAATGCGAAACAGTCAATAACTGTTGCTAAAGGGGAGGCTGGTAGAGGTCGTCGAGTACAGTGTGAGTCTATTTGACCAGCTCCTCGAGGACTCAAAACCGAGGTAGGTATGCATGGTAGCAAAAATGAACACAAAGAAACAAAAAACGACCGCTGACGGCGCGACGGAGAATCTCTATGTGACATCGGAAGGAGGTACTTTCTGGACAGATGATGCGAACTTTTCCTGCAACGCACAAGTAAACATTCATAACGCCCATCATTGGAGCAACAAACCCGTACTAGGTGACGCAATCAAGAAACCAGCACCAGTAGACGTTCAGTGCTTGGTGTAGAATATACGCGGTCATTCCCGTAGGGAGTGTTGTTACCTCGCATGTGGGACCGTAGTGTATAGAGTTAGTGTTTCTGCAAAGGGGCTACCTCCATAGGTAGTTCTAATGCTTGATGACAATACATATACGGTAGCGGGGCAGTATTACTTGCAATACTGTTCCTGGAAAGAGTTTGTTCCTGAATATTCCACAATAGGATCATTGGCCCTGCCTTTTTTGCCAAGAATATAACGCGGGAGCGTCATATGAAGGAGATTCTACAAGAACCAGCTGATAATCAGAATCCTCCCGACCAAGCCGCTCTGTCTGCAATAAACTTCCACGTGATCCGATGGGTTGAACAATATCGCTGGAAGTCGTCGGAGTTAATTATACTGCCAAGTTGACGTAAGTCCTGCGAAACCCGCTTAAAGGTCCTAAAGTTGTCCGAATACATTTACCCTCGGAATGTATCTTCTAGTATTCAGTTATGTTTCGCTGTGTTAGCTATATTTATTGATGTTCAGCTATAGTTAGCTACGGTTAGCTGGTGCGTGTAGCTTATATGTTTAGCTATGTTTAACTCATATATTTGGCTATATTTATTTATGTTCAACTATCTTTAGCTACATTTAGCCATGTTTAGTTGATGTTTAGCTATGTAGGTTTGGTTGTTACAAAAAACTCCTGCAGCTGTTTTTGCAGCCTGGTCATGTAGCGTGCTCTTGCAGCTGTCCTACACCGTGGTAATGCATTCTGAAGATAGAAGCGTAAGGGCCAGCTCTCACTTGGCGACGCCCGATGCGGCGTCGTGAGCGGGCGGCGGAAGTAGAGGCGCATTTCCGCCGCCCCGTCAGCGCGCACGATTTTCATGTTCCCACCACAGTGGCATTCCGTAGTCCAAAGCAGACGAAAAATCAGGAGGCGTGGCCTTTCTGTGTCACCTAATTGGTCGCCTGGTGTCGTTCTCGGCAGCTCTCGTCGACGTCGTGAAAGAAGTTCGGCATGGCAGTTTTTTTTTTGGCTCGACGTGTCTCCCCTGCAGACTCCGGAAATGCGCGTCTATTTCCGCCGCCCGCTCACGACGCCGCGTCGGGCGTCGCCAAGTGAGAACTGGCCCTGACAACACAGATAAAATAAAGGGCAAGAATGACGGAGCCGTCGACGGTGATTACAACACTGTCCAAGATGACGATGGTGGTGATCGTGTTTTAGAGTGCAGCTCTTAGGCGCTCGTTCGTGCGTTGAGCGGCGTCGGCGCGGTAACCGGCGGAGCGAACCAGGTACGAAGCCAATGATGAAAGTACGGGAGGGCGCGAGGAGGAAAGCGAAGGAGGCGGGCATGCTTGGGAAGCCGGAACGCATCTGTTTTCACCAGGGAACGGTAACATCTTTCTTCTGGTTCATGCTTTGATAAATATTGTTCATCCTGATTATGATTTCGTCGGGAAACGACTGAAATGGCGCAAAAACACAGTACAACCAAATGGTTTTTATATTGTATGACCAGCGTTCTCCGGCGTGGAATGTAATTAGTGCGGCATCTCCACTAAATGTCAAGCCCGGGTACTTATTCATATTTTTTAACAACAGGTGCTTCGCCCCTGAAGTTTGCCAGAAGTTTCCCTGAAGTGGACCCAAGACGCATTTTAATCCCATCCTTCGTGACGTCCTTTCTGCATCGGTCATTACACCGCTTTCATAGAGACAGTTGCTTGGCGCTGCTAATATACTATAGAAGAACAGGACATCCACGTGAAAGTGCTTTATTTCGAATCCTGAAAGAGGCGCAGAAAGATACACGATGAGTGTTGCGAGAGAGGAAAGTCATTGCAGCTGAGTGAGAGATTTGAGTTTCTCAACGTCCGGCCTCCTCATGAACATTTATCGTTGCTGCGGAACTTCCCTTCAGATGGCCAGGTTTAGCCATAGAAGCCTCCATAGCCCCGTCTGTAGCCACCGTATCCGCCATAGCCGCCGTATCCTCCATAGCCGCCGTAGCCACCATAGCCTCCGTATCCACCGTAGCCCCGCAATCCTCCGCCGTAGAGACCGAGGCCGCCTCCGTAGCCCCGCAATCCTCCGCCGTAGAGACCGCCTCCGTAGCCACCGCCGAAGTAGCCCGCGTTAGCCACGGCTACCAGGACAACGAGAGCGAACAGAGCAACCTGCAAGATGAACGCAGGTAATGATATTTTCTCCAAAGCGGGCACGTGTTTTACATTTCGTCTGGGGAAATTTCACTTAGTGAGTTACACGATATTAAATTCCCAGGACGCTCTTCAGGAGGTAAGGAAAATTTCATTGGCCGGGGAGCCTGTGACGAAATCAAAATAAGTAGAAAACGAGTAGAAAATGGTCTAGCTGTTTTGACCGTTTTTATCTACCTCTGAATGGCACAAACACGTTCCTGTCGTTTTGATTTCGTCACCGACGTCCCCCTCCCCCAATTCCTATTCCTTACCTCCTGAGTACGAACAACGACAATTAAATTATGGATGATGATGTGATGTGGTGTCTCTTCGCTTAGGCTGCCGGACACTACCACAGTGGATTGATATGATTTCATGAGTTAGCATGACACGCCCGCGAAGGAATCAGGGCAGCGGATTAGAGTTCGTCTAGTAGCCCGATGTCTGTGAGAAAAGCCATAAACGATTCAAGGGCCCAGCGCTAATGAGCGGGGTTGCGCCAAGGTTCAAGAATCTTGAATGTCCTTAATGGTCTTCTGTCAATGATTTCTAGTTGACGCATAAATATGTGTCGTTCCCTCGTAAAAGCGTTGGCAGGTCACGAGGATGGGCGGTGGTTGTGCACACCACTGTGTTGATGAAGTCAACCTATAGTGGAACAAAGGTGGAAAGGCGACGTTTAGCAGCAATAGACGCACGAGGGACGGGAAGTGCCGGGGAAGTCTGCTTGGCATACTGAAGGACAGTGTGGGGTCTATACCGCGTGGAGGAATGACCACTGTGCGGCGTCTTGACGCCACTGTTGAGCGGCCAGGGTTGACAACATGGCAGGATCGTCTATCATCTTTTGAGGGTTGTGAGCCGCTGCAGCCACCGAATCCCCTTCTGTGGCCAGAAATCCACTGCGCTGGAAATCGGAGTCCCCTCTCTTCTAGTGTCGTACACCTTTAGGGTCTCAACACCAACTCATGCCAAAGAACCTCGGATACCCATGCTATGTGCCAACGAGTCTAGGATACCTATGTGCTGCAGTGCCGTACTGGGTCGGTACGATCTTCAGGAATAACAGAGTGGCACATAGCTCCGCAGAGGTGGACGAGGTGTGCTGTGCGATAGTCGATAGCCTCATGAGATGGACTCGGCAGTTATAACAAAGACGATCCGTCGCTCGTAGAGGAACCATCTGCCAGCACCACGGTATGGTTGGTACCTTGTGTCCATCACTGCCAGCGTGGTTTGTCTGAGGAGGGGGTTTCGTTTTTCTTCCTATAGTGAAGCTAGAAATGTGATAAAATGGACGGCTTTCGAAGCGCCCACGGGGGAACAGCAGGGGATATAGTGAACGAAAGGACGTTTGGCAATGCGTCCCGGATGCACCGGAAGGCTTCGCTGTGTTTCCGTTTACGGATCTGCCGTCGAAGTGGTAGTGAGCGATCAACCGCAGATAATAGAGAGTTTTAGTACGTAGAGTACGGTGACTCTAGTCGTACGCTTTCGCCTTTGCGTACGGAATAGGGGATATACTACACTCAGAGAAAAATCTATACCTTTAGAGGTATAGATCGCCTGCTCAATAACTTAGCCCTTCTTAGGTATTATTTTATACCCTGCTTACAGGTATAAAAAAATAGTCCTCAACAAAGGGCTATATGTCATACCTTTAAGGGTACAACTCTATACCCCTGTGCGAGTCTGCACGAGTACCATCATGGTATTAAATCATAGGCATAGACATTTTTAGAGGAGGGAAGTAGAAATATCACCCTTGGAGGGAAGACAAGTTTTTGACATACACACACGTACTACAAACACACGCAAACGCATATGGTTGTTAAGTAGAAAGCAAAGCTCGTGCACATTACTCCCCATGTAAAAAAAAAAAAAAAAACACGCAAAGATGGAGTTAAAAACTAAAGAAAATTTTCAAGGAGCAAGATCGCTCTGCGCAGTCATCAAGTCACGATATATCACGATGACAGACATTCACAGAGCAACAAATACTGATGTACCGATGGCGACTTGACAACGTGTGGAGCAGTTTTCTTCTGGTACGCAACTCTAAGGGTGAGGACATCTAGATTCAACATTCCGGCAATGTAGATATCATACACCCATAAACTAACCATGTGGATTCAGATAGTACTGTACTAATGTCTGTGTTTCTTAATCAAACATCCATTTAACTCAGCTGGTACCGTCACCAAAAACAAAATACTAATGATGTGATACAGCATGTTGCGGAAGTAAAAGTATAAAAAAGCCGTAAAGGTATAAAGAAACAGAAGGTATATCAGCTTCATCTATACCGTGAAATGCATAGCCTCGTGATCTATTCCTGGTACAGGATATAAACGCGTGTTGGTGAGGTATAAATATGGTACGTTAGCATTCCTTTATACCTCTTTCATACCCTTGAGAAGCGTTGGAGGGATAAATAGGAGATTTGTTCCTCTTCTATACCATCCAAAGGTATATATCTGAAGCAGAAGGTATAAAAGGGGTATAAGAACACATTATTATACCTTATTTATACCTTTTTTTCTAACAGTGTAGATAGCGTTGGTGGTTCTGCACACTGCACGAAGGTCTGTCTCTGTTGTAGGCGTGCGCCTAACCATCAACGCTATCTCTTCCGTACGCAAAGGCGATAGCATACGATGTACTAAAACTCTCTATTAGTGAAGAGTTTCTCTACGACGAAGGACGTCGTCCTGAATACGATTGATTGATTGGCAAAAGAAAAAAAATGGAGATGTTAGTCCCAAGCTACTCGGGACTGTCTACTGCGGGACGGAAACTAACAGGCAAAAAATGGGAGATGTCTAGCACTCGCAAGTGAATAAGATAAGTATTTCAAGAAATCCAAACATTTATTTTACTGAGAAACAATCTTTCGGACGGAGTCCGTAAAAATAAAATCAGTAAGTAAAATAAATACTTATCTTACCGCGTTATTTGGGGCGCATTATAATGTAAAACAAATGAAGGGTAAGGAGGATGGGGAAAAAGAAGAAGAATACGAGATCCGTCGTCTTTCATACATTTTCTGCGCAAAAAGAGACTCTCGTTACGCTTAGTGCACAAAGACAAATCCTCCCAAATCTGAGCGTACCGAAATTTTCTACCGCCAAAACAAAATCTAAATTTGAGCATCTCCGGAATGCGTCTCATTAAAAACACGGGATGTTAAAACGGAGCTTTCAAGGTAAATCTGGAGGGATAAATTAAATATGTCTTTCGCTAGAATTGCACTATATTTGGATTAGATATAAGACGGAAGAAAAACATGTATGATATAGTTGAGAGAACATATGGAGACGTACTTAGCATGAGAGTAATAAGACCCTCTACTACAGAAGAAAACATGGACAATAATTGCACCACGTATACAATATGCATTATGGAAAATTGCGCGCGAATAATGATGGCACTGTACAGTCACGGTAGGACTTGTTGCGAACGCATCGGATGCCTTGGAAGGTTGTTGAGAAATTCTCTCAATGGAGGCCAATTCGAGGGTATCGTATGGAATAAGGCTTTACACGAAAAAATAGGGAGAACAGAGACGGAGGGCTTACCAGGACCTTCATGGTGAACGAAAGCTTTTCTCGAAGATGTGATCCACCTGAGGCCTTATATATACGATCCACATTTGTTTTTGCACGGCTATGTTCCGGGAAAAGGTGTGGTAGGTATTCTTCCGAAGTCTTCCGTTGAAGCGTCAAGGTCTAGAAATATTCTTACGTGATACTGCTACGTTCAACCTTGTCGTACACGTGAACGTCCTTTTGCTTCCTGCTAAGAGTCAATGTCTCTTAGAAAGTTTGTGTTTGTTCTTTTTTTTTTTTTTTTTAGCATTGCTTACATTCTTGCGCTTGCCTGTAATAAACCGAGGGCAAAAATGATAAACCCCTGAAAGGGTAAGAAATATATTAAATATGGTATGAAAAAATCTTCCTTTTACGTCATAACTGGAGTACGGTGAAATATGTGTCAACGCACACATCTTAGAAGTAGGTTGATGCTGTTTCCCTCATACGCAGAAAGGCATTTTTGCACTTTGTACTGTCGAATACCTCGAAACAAACTCTCGAACGTACGTATATTTTATCGGACACCCACTGCAGGAAGCCGCATACACGTACAGCGCAAATGCGACATAGACGGCGTTGAATTAAGGTTCCCGATCAGCTCGGCGTCTCCAGCCATTTTTTCCCAGACAAGTCTTTCAATGTCGCATCACGTATGTGTCATCACTATTCCTCTTCCTGTAAGCTTTGTGAATATCGCGAGACGAGTAAAATTATAGCTATCGCAACAGAACTTGTAGAAAATAACTAAGAACTCAGTAGTTTACGATAAAACCTACAGCTTATGAATATGATAGAACGCAAGCAGTGATTTATGAACACCCCCCCCCCCCCCCAAATGTTCAGTGACACTCCCCTAACTTTTTCACCTTTGTGAAAAAGTTAGGGGAGTGTCACCTGTCACGCTGTCACGTGCGATTTCAGCTATAGACACATATCGGTAATGATATGTTAAGCTGTAATGACGTAATTATAATAATGACCCCCCCCCAAATTATTTCCAACACCCCTCCGTGCTTGGGATTTTGGATAAACCACTGAACGCGAGGACACAGGCGTCATGACGGACATCAAAGCCCTGGAATTGACAACACAACACGAATCTCAAAGAGAGTCTCAGGGTTATTGTAGGGCTATTGGTTATTTGTGAAAGATAGGATATGATCTCTATCAAATTAAGTCTTCTTCACTCTCTCCATCGCTCTCTTTTTTATGCATTCGTGTGCCATTTGTTTTTTAGTCTGGATCTATTTATCTGCGATTTTGCAGGTTGGTTGCTCTCGCTCTTCTTTTTCTTTTTTTTTTCTTTTTTTTTTGTCAGTACATTTTTCTAGTCTAAACGTATTGGAGTATAGCCCGACTCGACCTATAGGGACTAACATCTTCATATTTAACAGCGGCAGATGTCAACTGGAATGTGTCGGGAAATCGCTGTGGTTGTATGACAAAACCCTCCGCCAGGACACCTCTGCTTCTCTATAACATGAGTCTCCTCCACTGGCCCAAATCAGTCAGTACAGTAGGGACCACTTCCGCTATTGAAGCTGATATTCCACATCTTCTCCTCGACTGCAGCAGATTCGACACCCCTCGAGCCACGCTCAGACGACGTCTACTCGAGCTGCGATTAAACAGACTTTTCTCTGGCCACTCTGCTCGGCCCAGTACGACATCCCACATGGCGGTCTTTGACGTTCCTGAGCGGCACGGGTCTCATGAACAGCCTGTGATCCCAAGTCGTGCCATCTCATTCTAGAGGCCCACAACTTTGTTTCTGTTTTTGGTCAGTATGGAATGTTAGGCGGCCGAAAACAGTTTTCCCACAATTAGTGCAACCGTAGCGAAATTGGGACGCCTGCAATAGCTCCCCGAACCTCCCGTGCGCGAAACACCCTCCTTCGCCTTCACGATAGACACGTGATGAGCGCCACCAAGCGCGCAAGTGGTGACGCAAGTGGTGAGGACACTCCTCATTGGACCTGGGATCACATGATCGAGGTGAGCAAATCGCGCAGGCCGGAGCGTCTGCTACCGCTTCGGAGACGCCATGCGTTCTCCGGCTACGTGATGTCCGAAAAAAATGAATTGCGGAAAGGTGGGATACACTGGCCACAGAAAAAACCCCGGTAAGGCTGAGTGGATGAAAGCATCCGATCGTTTGCGGGCCGTGCTGAAGACTGGAGAGGGGGTTGGTTCGAATCCTATCGGCCGAGTGGTGCTGTATGGGGTCTTCCGGCAAAGTTTCTTGACGGAAGTCAGCCCGGGACGCATATTAGCCTCCACTCCTTCCTTCCTGCTGTCCTTTCTTCATCTGTCCCCGTCTGTGCGCCGGTCATAGCCAAGTTGCTTCGCGGCTCTGACAAGGAATCGAAAAGAAAAAAGAAACTCGCCATACCACAAGTGTACGCCCACTTTGCCCAGGCAATTAGTCTATTATCAACCAATCGTGTCAAATAAGCTCTTTTTAACAAAAGCAACTGCCTCCTCGACTGCCGCGTCGAACGCGCTGTCTCCTAAAATCACCCCTTATTTTTGTTGTTACAGACTGGATGGTCAGCGGGATAGCATAAAAGATTGTCATGATCACCTACTGTCTTTTTAAGTTCTGCTTCCTATTCTGGTGTAGGGTACCAATACAGCTATTACAGCAATTCGGGTATGTAATCGTAAGAGGTCATAATACCTTTCCAATCATCATAATAATGATTAATGCATGATACCAATCCGCGAAGGGGCTTCTTCCTTCCGTTTTTTATTTATCTATTTATTTATTTGTTGTTGTTGTTCCTTTATGATTCCATGAGACTGGGGGTTTGGTCATGGGAATCCAACGAACAAATGCCCTATCTGTTCGGTTTACACATATCTTGGAAAGATACTGGAACAACAACAAAAAAAAAAGAAAAAGAGAGAGAGACAGAAGTAATGCAAGGAAGGGCGGTCTGGAAAGGGAGAAGCGATATTGTGAACAGAAGTTTCCCTTTCCTGGCCATCCCAGTAACGCAGAGACTCATTTGAATAAATAACAGACAAACGGTAGCAGAGCTAAAGGCGCTCAAGAATGACCATAAAGTTATTTCCTTTTTTTTTTCTCTTTGCTTTAAAATGAAAATCCATTACCATTGCTCAAGAATCATATTGTACACCTAGCACGACCATTTCTTTAAAAGCATGGCGCACGGTCTAGAAGCCACCAGTCGCTTTTGGATGTGGTGTTGTGAACAACTTCCACAGTTCGACTCGAGATAAGTGGTGAGTAGGCATGCCGGTAATATCTATTCTCTATCTTGACCGTACGCCTTTTGCTAATCGTTTTAGGTGTCACTGAAGGTACTACCTGGTTCTACGCAATGACGATAAGGCGGATTTTTGTTCCTCAACATACACGGACTGGTAGACGAAGCCTACAAATGGTGAGCGTAACCTTCTTTCGCAGTGACCGTCTGGGCTTTCTCATTCGGCTCTGCAACAAGGGGCCTCAGTTAAGAGTTTGTCAGCGGAATGTTAGCATCCTTAAACAGTGGTTTCGCTGTAGCTAAGGTAGACAGATGAAGATGGCAAGCTTCAAGAGGAGCTACGCGCATTTGTCTTCGAGTAGCTTTAAGTTAGGCTTAGCTGAGCCCCCATTCTGTTCGTCACAGAGCAACGGTCCTTGTAACGTACTGACGCAGTTGGTTTTTGACGAACGGAGTGTTTTCTTTTTCTTACGTCAACCGAAGAGGCACTTCGCGTTTCAGTTCGTAAGCCAAATTGGTGTTACGACAAACTTTTGTGTCCACCTTCGATTCCAGTTCCATCGTGGTTAGGGCTAGCTTACGGTCGCGCTGCTAGGTGTATCATGCACGGGGAGATCTATCTGTTCGGCTTAGGTTTGTAACTGTCACTTTTGTTAATAAAATGGTGGTTGTCTGTTTCTTCACTCGTACCCGTTTTGACGCAAACATGCACTAGCTTATTGGTTGAGGCAGGTACACTTTGGCTGCCCGAGCCTCGTTGTCCTTTTTGCTCTGTCATTTTATTAGATTTGTGTCTTGTATTTGCCCACCATTTCAATAAAGCCTTGCTTCCTTATCTTGACTTTGTCTTTCATCCATTCCTGGTACGCAAACATGCACTAGCTTACTGGTTGAGGTAGGTACATTTTCACTACCCCCTTTCCCTTCCAGGGACTATAGTCATGTGCTGCAGCTCAGCCTCATTTCCCTGGTTCATATGGGAGGAGAGCGTCCGGCATTGAACATGCCCCACCGGAACCTTGTGAAGTATCTTTCACTTTGCTCTGGTAACGATACTGGCTAATTCTTTGTTTCTTTCCGCAGGTACTGTTCCCTAGCTGGGGTGGAGACAAGACGGGCGCATGAAGAATCTTGAAGACTTTTATTGTACGGTTTTCTTTATTGCTATTCCTTGCTGCAAAATAAATGTTCCCATGAGAATTTTCGTATTTTTCTCGATATGCTAACACATACAATAACGAGGCAGCGGCTTGGACCTGTCGAAGAGGAGACCCTGGAGCCCCCGTGAGTGGTAAAATGGTAATGGTGAAAAATGGTAAAGGCTGAGCTGTTATAAGAAATGTCTCTCTGCGTACACCAACGGTGACGGCAAAGACTGCCTAGTATGTACAGGTCCCGACAGAGAGAGAGCGGTTTCTCCTCCGCGACACCCTACCGGCAAGCGGAAATGGACTTGTTTACTCGTTCAGAGGGGTGCGCTGAATGCGGCACACCGCAGTAGTTTCGGTATGACTTGAATGTGCTCAAAAGGGGGTTTGAATAGACTATTTCAGAAATTGCATGGGTGGGCCACCAGAGAGCGCAGTGTTGCGAAAGTCCCGCTGCATCTTGGGATTTAGTTTTCATGAGTGAAAGATAAGAGAAAGAGCGCAAACGGTTTTGGCTTTCTTTCTCCTTCACCTCCCACAACCTCGAGCAACAGGCAGCGAGCACGAATGTAAACCATTTCCCACGACGCATTGCGCGACGCACGTGACTTGGGCGACGGAGGGCCCCCGTGCGGAGCACAAGGGCAATATCTGAAATCGCCTATTGGGGTCGCTGCAGGCGCACTCCTCCCAGGTCACCGGAGCTCACCCAGAACTACCGTCAAACGAAGGGAGCCGCCATCAGGCGTCCCCGGGTTGCCCGGCCAGAAATGGAGGAGTCCGCTAGTTTTGACTCCTCCACCCCTCTGAACGAGTGTCCGCTTGCCGCTGGGGTGTTGCACCGAAGAGAAAATACACCGCTCGCGTGTTCCGTAGACTTTTGTCGGAACCTGTACAAAGTAAATGTATTCCTGAGAAGCCATGGCTAAAAGAGGATGATCCACCATGATTCCCTCACTGCCGTGTCGCTGAAGACCCATCAGATATAATAGCAGCGCTAAGTGAAATCTCGAACCTGTATCACACTGTATCGGATCACCCATGTAACGATACGAATGGAGTCATTCGAGGATGAAACAAGCGGAAGTGGAAATAAGGCCAACACGTATTCGATACGGTTGGTTTGTAGCAAGTTTTAGAAGGCAGCAGATCTCTCCCTGTTTGTAAACAAATGACGTCATGTTGTTCGACAGCGCCACCAGTTTGGCAGAGTTGAACTACGCTGGAAACTAGGGGCGAACAAGGTAGCGCCCGAAAGCCACGGTTTTGAGGGGATTACGATGGTCCCTGAAAGGGACGTGACCTTCGGTCGTACTTTTCTTTCAATAGGGGGCAGCGAACAGGAACATTCTTGGAACCCAGCACTCCCCTTAGGAGTTGTTTCGGTTTCAATCTGTCTACCAACGTCATGATGACGTTTCTTGGGTAGAGGTCTATTAGAAGAAGAAAAACGTTGCTTGGTTCAGAAGGCTGTAGATAGCGCCATCTGTTATGCCAAGAATGAAGTGTTGTGATAGTTGTAGCAGCAGCGTCATAATCATCACCAGCACCGCCATCGGTTACGCGCAGCACCGCGCGTGACCCGAGCTTTCGTTTTCGGTTCATCGCCATTAACCGTCATTAAACCCATCAACCTCAGTAGAGCCTGGTCGCCTCATTTCTCGCTCTACAACTGGTGACCCGAACGTGCGGAATACGTGCGGATGCCCTTTGGCCTGCGTAATGCTGCGCAGACATTCCAACGATTCATCAACGAAGTGCTCCGCGGCCTGGACTTCGCATTCGCATACATGGATGACATCCTCGTCGCAAGTCCATCTCCGGAGGCTCATCGCGCCCACCTGCGCGCCCTGTTCTCGCGCCTGGAGGACTACGGAGTCTCCATCAATGCCGCGAAGTGCGAATTTGGCGTTACCACCCTTACGTTCCTGGGACACACCATCACCCCGCAAGGCATCCGGCCACTCGCATCCAAGGTCCAGGCAATCCGAGACTTCCCTGCCCCCACTTCTCGCAAAGGACTTCGTTCATTCCTCGGCCTCGTGACTTTCTACCGACGTTTTGTGCCTCGCTGTGCTGCCTTGCTCCAGCCTCTCTACGCAGCTCTCGGCGCTGACCATCCGAAAGAGGCCCGTGCTGCCCCTCTGGAGTGGACACCGGCAGCAGAACGCGCGTTCGAAGAGGTCAAGCAGGCCCTGGCAGATGCTGTGCTGCTCCACCATCCTCGTCCTGACGCCGAGACAGCGTTGTTCGTCGACGCCTCCACCGCTGCTGTCGGCGCAGTCTTGCAGCAGCGTCAGGATGGCCACTGGAAACCTCTCGGTTTCTTTTCCCAACGTCTCTCGCCAGCCGAAACACGCTACAGCACCTTCGGGCGTGAGCTCCTCGCCGCCTACCTGGCATGCAGACACTACCGCCATTTTCTCGAGGGCCGCCCGTTTGTGCTGTACACCGACCACAAGCCTCTCATGTTCGCCCTGCGATCGGCCTCCCTCAACCACTCGCCTCGTGAAACCCGCCACATGTGCTACCTCTTGGAGTTCACGACCGATGTGCGACACGTCGCAGGCGAAGACAATGCCGCTGCCGACGCACTCTCGCGGCCGGACGTCAATGCTCTCCATCCGCCCCCCGCGGTCGATTTGGACGGCATCGCCCAGGCGCAACACGCTGATCAAGATCTCGCCAATCTTCGTTCCTCCCCCGCCTCATCCACCACTTTTCGGGAGATCTCGCTCCCCGGTTCGACGGCAAGTCTATGGTGCGACACCTCTACTGGTACCCCGCGCCCTTTCGTTCCCCTGGCCTTCCGCCGGCATGTTTTCAACGCCCTCCACTCGCTGTCCCACCCTGGCGTGCGCGGAACGCAAAAGATCGTCGCAGAGCGCTACATATGGCCTCGCATGAATGCCGATGTCCGTGACTGGGCGCGGGCCTGCCTAGCCTGCCAGCGGTCCAAAATCTACCGCCACACCATCTCTCCTCCATCGCGGTTCCTTCCGCCAGGTGCACGTTTCGACCAGGTCCACATCGACTTGGTCGGCCCGCTTCCTCTGGCCAAAGGCTACCGCTACCTGCTCTCGTGCATCGACCGCTTTACCCGCTGGCCGGAGGTAACGCCGATTCCTGACATCACGGCAGAGACGGTGGCCCACGCATTCCTCTTCTCCTGGGTTTCCCGATTCGGCGTCCCGTCCACTGTAACCACGGACAGAGGACGCCAGTTTGAATCGTCCCTCTTCCGTCACCTGTGCAGCGCCCTCGGAACCCATCACATCCGAACCACGGCCTACCATCCGGCTGCCAACGGCCTGGTCGAGCGCCTTCATCGGCAGCTCAAGGCGTCCCTCCGCGCCACTGACCACGGCGACACAACCTGGCCCGAGCGCCTACCCTTCGTCCTGCTTGGCCTTCGCGCCGCGATCCGCCAGGATGACTGCAGCGCGGCCCACATGGTCTACGGCTGCCCGCTCCGCCTTCCCGGATCATTCTTCACCCCCTCGGCCCCGCTCGTGCACGACCCTTCCTCCTACATCGACCGTCTCCGCCAGCTCTTCCGGGACCTCAAGCCCACGCCTACCCGCTCCGCTCCCGCAACACGCGTGTTCGTGAGCCCCGACCTTAATCAAGCCACCCACGTCTTCGTCCGCCGGGACTCTGTGCGCTCCAGCTTGCAGCCTCCCTATGACGGCCCCTACAGGGTCATCTCGCGAGCCGGGAAGTTTTTCCGCCTCGATCTTCCACGGGGACCTGACACTGTGGCCATCGACAGGCTTAAGCCCGCATTCCTGGAGTCTGCACCTCTGGTATCGCCCGACCCGCCCTACCTACGTCCGTGCTCAGCTCCTGTCTCCAGCATTCCTTCCCCTCCACGTCGGGTGCATTGGGCGCCGCAGCTCGCACACTACGAGCCGCCCGCCGCCTCGGGTCCGGCTCCTGCACTCCTTGGCCTCGGCGCCCGACCTTTCCGCCAACCTCGGCCCTCCTCGCCAGCCTTGTCATCCGCCACGGGGGGGAGCCCTGTAGCAGCAGCGTCATAATCATCACCAGCACCGCCATCGGTTACGCGCAGCACCGCGCGTGACCCGAGCTTTCGTTTTCGGTTCATCGCCATTAACCGTCATTAAACCCATCAACCTCAGTAGAGCCTGGTCGCCTCATTTCTCGCTCTACATAGTGATTCGAGGTTGCGTTGAACGCTCAGTTGATGAAGTTCTGACACGGTTGTGCTCGTGGGTGGGTAGCTTAGTGGGTTCGGTGTTTGCCTTCTGCACAGAAAGACCCTGGTTCGAAACGGGATCTCTCTGCGTAAGGTTCGGGGGTAGCAACTGGGTAAATGTGAGGGTTAGCTTTAAGGGGGTAAGGGGGACAGGAAGGATCCTAGGAGAAGGTGGGGAAGATAGTAGGAGGTCTGGCGGGAGTGCTCGCGAGGAGGCCCCGAGGGTGTGTTAAGTGACCCTCGGGGCCACCGATGACCGGGTCCCCCCCCGGTTAGTTACCTCATCCGGTAACTGGCCGCGGCGTCATTTCAAGAATCTCCGCCGCGGTTATGCAACGTGTATGGTCTGCTGTTTCTTTCGCTACATCCCTTGTTTTACGGAGATGTTTTCAACGAGAGATAAGGATAAAATCATTGTTTTAACGCAGCACGAGGAACAAAATCAGACGATATAGATGAAGGTAACCAAATAAAATTGCAAGAAGCTTAAATCACCAATACCTCTAAAAGAATATACAGTTATATGTTTTATGGTTTATCCACAGCCTTCTCAGCGTTTTTTCTTCTTCGAGGGCTGTTCAAGTCAAACCAGGACTTTTCATTTTTCGCAAAAGTAAAATGAACTTACAGAAGAGAAATTAGTTTTATTTTTCAACGTAATCTCCAGCTGCACGAATGCACTCGTCCCAACTTTCACGAGGGCCTGGCCAGCAGCTTAGAAATCCTTACCGGCGCGTAGCAGCCATGGTCGGACCTCATTCTTGACCTCGTCGTCGCAGCTGAAGTGGCGGCTCCCAAGGACCGCCTTCAGTGGCCCGAAGAGATGCAAACCACAGAGGGCGAGGGTCTGGACTGTAAGGGGGATGTGGCAGCAACTCCCATCCAAGTTCCTGTAAGGTGCGTGTCGTGAGATGTGTGGTATGCGGGCGTGCATTGTCCTGTAGGAGGAGGACTCCTTTGGTGATACGACGGATAGGACGGTACTTAGCTCTTGGGAGATTTCCAGTCTTCTCTGCCCGTCAAACACGAGGAGCTGGGACCCAACGGACACTAACTTTCCGAAACTGGAGGTGTTCATGAATGATAGTGTTCAACGTTCCCAGAGAAAGGTCGGCCTTTCGAGCCAGTTCGAGACACGTTATCCGTCGGTCCTTGAGGATCAGGCGCCGTCTCGGAACCGTTTGCGCCACTCAAACGCTTTGCTGCGGCTAAGTGTATCGTGCCCGTAGTGAGCCTGAAGTCTTCTCTCGATTTCAGATGACTTTACCCCTTCATTCACGAGAAACTTCATGACAATTCGCTGTTCGATGTGCGCGCTCACCTCGTTGTCGGACATCTTGTCCAGCACGTGTCTTCTGTTTCGCACTTTGGACCACCACGTGCTGAACGCGGAGGCCTGTCGCATGATCCTCGTAGTTCCCACTATTTTGGCAACAGAGCATAAGTGGCAATAGACTTCTACCCGTTCTACCTGCAGGTGCCGGGTTCCACCTGCAGGGGCCCAAACCCCAAGGGCTTACCTTTTTTTCCAATTTTGGCGAAAAAATAAAAGTGCTCAAATCGAGCTAAAATTACGCACAGTTGTTCAGCAGGAGCTGCAGCTTAGTTTGAGCGCAAATGTTGCTAGGAAAAAAGACTTTCGATTTTTTACCCAAAAAAAACCCATAGGCTTACCTTTTTTTCCAATTTTGGCGAAAAAATAAAAGTGCTCAAATCGAGCTAAAATTACGCACAGTTGTTCAGCAGGAGCTGCAGCTTAGTTTGAGCCCAAATGTTGCTAGGAAAAAAGACTTTCGATTTTTTACCCAAAAAAACCCCAAGGGGTTAGGCTTACCTTTTTTTCCAATTTTGGCGAAAAAATAAAAGTGCTCAAATCGAGCTAAAATTACGCACAGTTGTTCAGCAGGAGCTGCAGCTTAGTTTGAGCGCAAATGTTGCTAGGAAAAAAAAGACTTTCGATTTTTTACCCAAAAAAACCCCAAGGGCTTACCTTTTTTTCCAATTTTGGCGAAAAAATAAAAGTGCTCAAATCGAGCTAAAATTACGCACAGTTGTTCGGCAGGAGCTGCAGCTTAGTTTGAGCGCAAATGTTGCTAGGAAAAAAGACTTTCGATTTTTTACCCAAAAAAACCCCAAGGGGTTAGGCTTACCTTTTTTCCAATTTTGGCGAAAAAATAAAAGTGCTCAAATCGAGCTAAAATTACGCACAGTTGTTCAGCAGGAGCTGCAGCTTAGTTTGAGCGCAAATGTTGCTAGGAAAAAAGACTTTCGATTTTTTACCCAAAAAAACCCCAAGGGGTTAGGCTTACCTTTTTTCCAATTTTGGCGAAAAAATAAAAGTGCTCAAATCGAGCTAAAATTACGCACAGTTGTTCGGCAGGAGCTGCAGCTTAGTTTGAGCCCAAATGTTGCTAGGAAAAAAGACTTTCGATTTTTTACCCAAAAAAACCCCAAGGGCTTACCTTTTTTTCCAATTTTGGCGAAAAAATAAAAGTGCTCAAATCGAGCTAAAATTACGCACAGTTGTTCAGCAGGAGCTGCAGCTTAGTTTGAGCGCAAATGTTGCTAGGAAAAAAGACTTTCGATTTTTTACCCAAAAAAACCCCAAGGGGTTAGGCTTACCTTTTTTTCCAATTTTGGCGAAAAAATAAAAGTGCTCAAATCGAGCTAAAATTACGCACAGTTGTTCGGCAGGAGCTGCAGCTTAGTTTGAGCGCAAATGTTGCTAGGAAAAAAGACTTTCGATTTTTTACCCAAAAAAACCCCAAGGGGTTAGGCTTACCTTTTTTTTTCCAATTTTGGCGAAAAAATAAAAGTGCTCAAATCGAGCTAAAATTACGCACAGTTGTTCGGCAGGAACTGCAGCTTAGTTTGAGCCCAAATGTTGCTAGGAAAAAAGACTTTCGATTTTTTACCCAAAAAAACCCCAAGGGGTTAGGCTTACCTTTTTTTCCAATTTTGGCGAAAAAATAAAAGTGCTCAAATCGAGCTAAAATTACGCACAGTTGTTCGGCAGGAGCTGCAGCTTAGTTTGAGCGCAAATGTTGCTAGGAAAAAAAAGACTTTCGATTTTTTACCCAAAAAAACCCCAAGGGGTTAGGCTTACCTTTTTTTCCAATTTTGGCGAAAAAATAAAAGTGCTCAAATCGAGCTAAAATTACGCACAGTTGTTCAGCAGGAGCTGCAGCTTAGTTTGAGCGCAAATGTTGCTAGGAAAAAAAAGACTTTCGATTTTTTACCCAAAAAAACCCCAAGGGGTTAGGCTTACCTTTTTTTCCAATTTTGGCGAAAAAATAAAAGTGCTCAAATCGAGCTAAAATTACGCACAGTTGTTCGGCAGGAGCTGCAGCTTAGTTTGAGCGCAAATGTTGCTAGGAAAAAAGACTTTCGATTTTTTACCCAAAAAAACCCCAAGGGGTTAGGCTTACCTTTTTTCCAATTTTGGCGAAAAAATAAAAGTGCTCAAATCGAGCTAAAATTACGCACAGTTGTTCGGCAGGAGCTGCAGCTTAGTTTGAGCCCAAATGTTGCTAGGAAAAAAGACTTTCGATTTTTTACCCAAAAAAACCCCAAGGGGTTAGGCTTACCTTTTTTTCCAATTTTGGCGAAAAAATAAAAGTGCTCAAATCGAGCTAAAATTACGCACAGTTGTTCAGCAGGAGCTGCAGCTTAGTTTGAGCGCAAATGTTGCTAGGAAAAAAGACTTTCGATTTTTTACCCAAAAAAACCCCAAGGGGTTAGGCTTACCTTTTTTCCAATTTTGGCGAAAAAATAAAAGTGCTCAAATCGAGCTAAAATTACGCACAGTTGTTCGGCAGGAGCTGCAGCTTAGTTTGAGCCCAAATGTTGCTAGGAAAAAAGACTTTCGATTTTTTACCCAAAAAAACCCCAAGGGGTTAGGCTTACCTTTTTTTCCAATTTTGGCGAAAAAATAAAAGTGCTCAAATCGAGCTAAAATTACGCACAGTTGTTCAGCAGGAGCTGCAGCTTAGTTTGAGCGCAAATGTTGCTAGGAAAAAAGACTTTCGATTTTTTACCCAAAAAAACCCCAAGGGGTTAGGCTTACCTTTTTTTCCAATTTTGGCGAAAAAATAAAAGTGCTCAAATCGAGCTAAAATTACGCACAGTTGTTCGGCAGGAGCTGCAGCTTAGTTTGAGCGCAAATGTTGCTAGGAAAAAAGACTTTCGATTTTTTACCCAAAAAAACCCCAAGGGGTTAGGCTTACCTTTTTTTCCAATTTTGGCGAAAAAATAAAAGTGCTCAAATCGAGCTAAAATTACGCACAGTTGTTCGGCAGGAACTGCAGCTTAGTTTGAGCCCAAATGTTGCTAGGAAAAAAGACTTTCGATTTTTTACCCAAAAAAACCCCAAGGGGTTAGGCTTACCTTTTTTTCCAATTTTGGCGAAAAAATAAAAGTGCTCAAATCGAGATAAAATTACGCACAGTTGTTCAGCAGGAGCTGCAGCTTAGTTTGAGCGCAAATGTTGCTAGGAAAAAAAAGACTTTCGATTTTTTACCCAAAAAAACCCCAAGGGGTTAGGCTTACCTTTTTTCCAATTTTGGCGAAAAAATAAAAGTGCTCAAATCGAGCTAAAATTACGCACAGTTGTTCGGCAGGAGCTGCAGCTTAGTTTGAGCGCAAATGTTGCTAGGAAAAAAGACTTTCGATTTTTTACCCAAAAAAACCCCAAGGGGTTAGGCTTACCTTTTTTCCAATTTTGGCGAAAAAATAAAAGTGCTCAAATCGAGCTAAAATTACGCACAGTTGTTCGGCAGGAGCTGCAGCTTAGTTTGAGCCCAAATGTTGCTAGGAAAAAAGACTTTCGATTTTTTACCCAAAAAAACCCCAAGGGGTTAGGCTTACCTTTTTTTCCAATTTTGGCGAAAAAATAAAAGTGCTCAAATCGAGCTAAAATTACGCACAGTTGTTCGGCAGGAGCTGCAGCTTAGTTTGAGCCCAAATGTTGCTAGGAAAAAAGACTTTCGATTTTTTACCCAAAAAAACCCCAAGGGGTTAGGCTTACCTTTTTTTCCAATTTTGGCGAAAAAATAAAAGTGCTCAAATCGAGCTAAAATTACGCACAGTTGTTCAGCAGGAGCTGCAGCTTAGTTTGAGCGCAAATGTTGCTAGGAAAAAAGACTTTCGATTTTTTACCCAAAAAAACCCCAAGGGGTTAGGCTTACCTTTTTTCCAATTTTGGCGAAAAAATAAAAGTGCTCAAATCGAGCTAAAATTACGCACAGTTGTTCGGCAGGAGCTGCAGCTTAGTTTGAGCCCAAATGTTGCTAGGAAAAAAGACTTTCGATTTTTTACCCAAAAAAACCCCAAGGGGTTAGGCTTACCTTTTTTTCCAATTTTGGCGAAAAAATAAAAGTGCTCAAATCGAGCTAAAATTACGCACAGTTGTTCAGCAGGAGCTGCAGCTTAGTTTGAGCGCAAATGTTGCTAGGAAAAAAAAGACTTTCGATTTTTTACCCAAAAAAACCCCAAGGGGTTAGGCTTACCTTTTTTTCCAATTTTGGCGAAAAAATAAAAGTGCTCAAATCGAGCTAAAATTACGCACAGTTGTTCGGCAGGAGCTGCAGCTTAGTTTGAGCCCAAATGTTGCTAGGAAAAAAAGACTTTCGATTTTTTACCCAAAAAAACCCCAAGGGGTTAGGCTTACCTTTTTTTCCAATTTTGGCGAAAAAATAAAAGTGCTCAAATCGAGCTAAAATTACGCACAGTTGTTCAGCAGGAGCTGCAGCTTAGTTTGAGCGCAAATGTTGCTAGGAAAAAAAAGACTTTCGATTTTTTACCCAAAAAAACCCCAAGGGGTTAGGCTTACCTTTTTTTCCAATTTTGGCGAAAAAATAAAAGTGCTCAAATCGAGCTAAAATTACGCACAGTTGTTCGGCAGGAACTGCAGCTTAGTTTGAGCCCAAATGTTGCTAGGAAAAAAGACTTTCGATTTTTTACCCAAAAAAACCCCAAGGGGTTAGGCTTACCTTTTTTTCCAATTTTGGCGAAAAAATAAAAGTGCTCAAATCGAGATAAAATTACGCACAGTTGTTCAGCAGGAGCTGCAGCTTAGTTTGAGCGCAAATGTTGCTAGGAAAAAAAAGACTTTCGATTTTTTACCCAAAAAAACCCCAAGGGGTTAGGCTTACCTTTTTTCCAATTTTGGCGAAAAAATAAAAGTGCTCAAATCGAGCTAAAATTACGCACAGTTGTTCGGCAGGAGCTGCAGCTTAGTTTGAGCCCAAATGTTGCTAGGAAAAAAGACTTTCGATTTTTTACCCAAAAAAACCCCAAGGGGTTAGGCTTACCTTTTTTTCCAATTTTGGCGAAAAAATAAAAGTGCTCAAATCGAGCTAAAATTACGCACAGTTGTTCAGCAGGAGCTGCAGCTTAGTTTGAGCGCAAATGTTGCTAGGAAAAAAAAGACTTTCGATTTTTTACCCAAAAAAACCCCAAGGGGTTAGGCTTACCTTTTTTTCCAATTTTGGCGAAAAAATAAAAGTGCTCAAATCGAGCTAAAATTACGCACAGTTGTTCGGCAGGAGCTGCAGCTTAGTTTGAGCCCAAATGTTGCTAGGAAAAAAAGACTTTCGATTTTTTACCCAAAAAAACCCCAAGGGGTTAGGCTTACCTTTTTTTCCAATTTTGGCGAAAAAATAAAAGTGCTCAAATCGAGCTAAAATTACGCACAGTTGTTCAGCAGGAGCTGCAGCTTAGTTTGAGCGCAAATGTTGCTAGGAAAAAAAAGACTTTCGATTTTTTACCCAAAAAAACCCCAAGGGGTTAGGCTTACCTTTTTTTCCAATTTTGGCGAAAAAATAAAAGTGCTCAAATCGAGCTAAAATTACGCACAGTTGTTCGGCAGGAACTGCAGCTTAGTTTGAGCCCAAATGTTGCTAGGAAAAAAGACTTTCGATTTTTTACCCAAAAAAAACCCCAAGGGGTTAGGCTTACCTTTTTTTCCAATTTTGGCGAAAAAATAAAAGTGCTCAAATCGAGATAAAATTACGCACAGTTGTTCAGCAGGAGCTGCAGCTTAGTTTGAGCGCAAATGTTGCTAGGAAAAAAAAGACTTTCGATTTTTTACCCAAAAAAACCCCAAGGGGTTAGGCTTACCTTTTTTCCAATTTTGGCGAAAAAATAAAAGTGCTCAAATCGAGCTAAAATTACGCACAGTTGTTCGGCAGGAGCTGCAGCTTAGTTTGAGCCCAAATGTTGCTAGGAAAAAAGACTTTCGATTTTTTACCCAAAAAAACCCCAAGGGGTTAGGCTTACCTTTTTTTCCAATTTTGGCGAAAAAATAAAAGTGCTCAAATCGAGCTAAAATTACGCACAGTTGTTCGGCAGGAGCTGCAGCTTAGTTTGAGCCCAAATGTTGCTAGGAAAAAAGACTTTCGATTTTTTACCCAAAAAAACCCCAAGGGGTTAGGCTTACCTTTTTTTCCAATTTTGGCGAAAAAATAAAAGTGCTCAAATCGAGCTAAAATTACGCACAGTTGTTCAGCAGGAGCTGCAGCTTAGTTTGAGCGCAAATGTTGCTAGGAAAAAAGACTTTCGATTTTTTACCCAAAAAAACCCCAAGGGGTTAGGCTTACCTTTTTTCCAATTTTGGCGAAAAAATAAAAGTGCTCAAATCGAGCTAAAATTACGCACAGTTGTTCGGCAGGAGCTGCAGCTTAGTTTGAGCCCAAATGTTGCTAGGAAAAAAGACTTTCGATTTTTTACCCAAAAAAACCCCAAGGGGTTAGGCTTACCTTTTTTTCCAATTTTGGCGAAAAAATAAAAGTGCTCAAATCGAGCTAAAATTACGCACAGTTGTTCGGCAGGAGCTGCAGCTTAGTTTGAGCCCAAATGTTGCTAGGAAAAAAGACTTTCGATTTTTTACCCAAAAAAACCCCAAGGGGTTAGGCTTACCTTTTTTTCCAATTTTGGCGAAAAAATAAAAGTGCTCAAATCGAGCTAAAATTACGCACAGTTGTTCAGCAGGAGCTGCAGCTTAGTTTGAGCGCAAATGTTGCTAGGAAAAAAGACTTTCGATTTTTTACCCAAAAAAACCCCAAGGGGTTAGGCTTACCTTTTTTCCAATTTTGGCGAAAAAATAAAAGTGCTCAAATCGAGCTAAAATTACGCACAGTTGTTCGGCAGGAGCTGCAGCTTAGTTTGAGCCCAAATGTTGCTAGGAAAAAAGACTTTCGATTTTTTACCCAAAAAAACCCCAAGGGGTTAGGCTTACCTTTTTTTCCAATTTTGGCGAAAAAATAAAAGTGCTCAAATCGAGCTAAAATTACGCACAGTTGTTCAGCAGGAGCTGCAGCTTAGTTTGAGCGCAAATGTTGCTAGGAAAAAAAAGACTTTCGATTTTTTACCCAAAAAAACCCCAAGGGGTTAGGCTTACCTTTTTTTCCAATTTTGGCGAAAAAATAAAAGTGCTCAAATCGAGCTAAAATTACGCACAGTTGTTCGGCAGGAGCTGCAGCTTAGTTTGAGCCCAAATGTTGCTAGGAAAAAAAGACTTTCGATTTTTTACCCAAAAAAACCCCAAGGGGTTAGGCTTACCTTTTTTTCCAATTTTGGCGAAAAAATAAAAGTGCTCAAATCGAGCTAAAATTACGCACAGTTGTTCAGCAGGAGCTGCAGCTTAGTTTGAGCGCAAATGTTGCTAGGAAAAAAAAGACTTTCGATTTTTTACCCAAAAAAACCCCAAGGGGTTAGGCTTACCTTTTTTTCCAATTTTGGCGAAAAAATAAAAGTGCTCAAATTGAGCTAGAATTTTGGGTAGCCCCTAATTTTTGTCAGTGCCTGATCTTGGCTCATGCGGCTGCTTCAGTGTTCCCTGCCCAAAATAGAAACGATGGTCTTCCTATATGACAATCTCCACTTTTTCAATGATGGAACTGTGGGACGCGTAATGTGTGTGGGAAAAGTTCAGGTTACATAGCAGACTTTTATTTGATACAAACCCTTGAAACACACGCACAAATTTAAATCATCTGCCCTTGAGCACTTCACATAAGCCAGACCACACCACTATCCCTTTGAGTGGCAAGTGGATGATGAATAAAATTGTTGTACCTATACCAATGTCAAGGACACACATGTATGTTGGTTATCCATGTAGTATCACTACTCAATGTACTGCCAAGAGGTTGCACTTTGTGCACAGCTTATACCTTCCTTTCATTTCATTCCTAATGTTTCTTTCCATCCTTTCGACTAAGCAGAGAGCAAAAAGGATTCAGAACGCTGTCTACACAAGACATGAATGTCAAATATGGGCAAAGTATAAAATGATTGCCAGCTTTTGTTCTTTGCGAGAATGAAGATGTCACAAACAAGCAGGACACAACCAGCATACTGATCTGGGAACCAAAGTATAGGCATAACAGAGAGATTGAGGACTTACACAAGTTAGCGATATTCTACATACTATATTCTCATGTGCGGGACAATGAACAGAGTGACAAGAACGAAACTGCCAACTGGTTATGTAATGGTACAAGGTTGGCGCAATGTAAGATGACGCATGAAGTATTTGTACCCGAAGGATCTGTCTTGTAGTGCGCTTCATGAAACTGTGAAATCCCCCCTCCCCGCCTGTCATGTTTTGATGATGAAGTACACCGGTGGAGTGCCTCAACTCGGAGGAGGTGGGGGAGGAGCAGCTAGGAGTCCAGGGAGGCTGACGAGGGCGCCGAGATCCATCCGGGTAGCAGTTGTGCTGGTGGTTGTTGTGGAAGTTGCTGTGGCAGCAGTGGTCCCAGATGCCTGACTGGTGGTCGTTGCGCCCGACTGGGGTGGAGGTGGTGGAGGAGGCGGTACGGGCATGCCCATGAATCCCCCTGCAGCCCATGGGAACATTGGTGCCATGGGAGGTGGAACACCTCCCGGAGGAGCAGGGGACATAGCAGTCTGCTGCCATGGCATGGTGCCTGAAGTAAAATGGGATGTTATTTACCTTCGTTAATCAGTCGATATTCTAGGACCATTATGCAGATATTCGTATCCGAAAATTTCAATGTTCGCACACCTCTAATAATGAGGCGCTATAAAACAATGTGTAGCGCTTTATTTTTTTGAAAAAGTCTGAGAAATAGGTTTGCTCAGTGTAATTCCCAATCTGACACATGTCCACTTCTTCAGTCCGGCAGTCAGCTCTGTCCATTTGCCATATGACTGCAGCAGGTCACTCTGGACCAAAGACACTGCCCTTCGCCAGAGAGCGGCATCATGAGTCACCCCGAAATTTTGGCCGTTATAGGTCAGGAGAGCTGCCAGGTCATGAGTAATGAGGGTAAAGTACACTTTTGCCCCTAGTTGTGCTGAAAATACCGGTCATTGTCATATTAAAGAAATGTCACATTAACGAAAAAGAGTTACATGCAGAGGCCATTGAGAGGAAATGGTTTCCAAGAAATATGGTCCTAAAGCGGGGATGTCGTATTAACGAGGTTCAACTGCAAACGTTGTACTTATCGTTGCCACGAAATCAGATTCAGGCATGTGGATTTATGGACCTGACATAGAGCAATATGTAAAGGGGGGGGGGGGGGGGAAATGAATGAAAGATGGTTTCTGCGCACGAGTGTTTACACGTGTCCGAGTACAGTTTACTGGCTCAGACGAAGAAATTCGGACCAAAAGTTTCATATACGTGTACGGTATCTAGTCATATACACATACACTCCATGAATGGAGCCTGAAGTTTTCGGAAGATATTTTTTCCTAAATTCGAGTAAAAAAAAAATTTTTGACCCTAAAGAGGCAAGCTTCAATCAAGGTGCAAATTCGGGGAAGAATTGGGTTAAACCCTAAAACTTCACGCCCTACCCATGAAGGCTCAACTATATATCCTTTCAATGCCACAATGCAACAACATAGCCTCTCCTTGGTTTCGCCTTCATACCTGGAGGTCCCTGAGGCACACCACCCATCCAGGGTGGCATAGCACCACCTGCAGGTGGTGGCATCGGTGGTCCTCCCATCATGGGAGGTGGTACACCAGTCATGGACATTGCACCCTGCAAAGAATGTATGGCAGTTCACTTTTTCTGGCAACAACAACTTTATTTGGAAACAATGAATGGGGAGTTTCATCACCACTCAAATTCTGAGTTTACTACAGTCAAACTCCTTTATAGCGAACACCTTTTTAACGAAAATACCACTACAGCAAATTTGTTTGCGGTCCCGCTGGAGCCCTATAGGTCCAATAATGGACATCCTTTTTAACGAAAATACCTTTACTGCGAATTTTTTTTGCTGTCCCGAGTTTCGTTGTAAAGGAGTTTGACTGTACAAAGGTATGCCTCCCACCTGAGCAGTAGTAGATGGAGGACACATGGGTTGCCATGACATAGCTCCTCCCATTGGGGGTGGAGGAGGCAACATGCCTTGCTGAGGTCCCCCTGGGGGCATCATGCCCTTGGGTGGTACAGCACCCCACTGCATAGGCGGCACTTGGTTCTGCAACAAATGAAGTCACTGTCAACTGTCCAGCATGGCAGAACAGCATAATGTGAGTGATAACCAGGAACCCTAGGATTCTATGGTCACAAAAAAATTCAATGCTGGTTGCAGAAGCTTTTTCTCTTCTTTTGCTGCGTGCTTGCTACGATGGCGTCCGCGGTTCAGAGACGTTTTTTGACAGGAAAGATGCGTGACTCAACCGTAAGTTACATGCGCTCTACGGGTTTCGTACTGGTGCAAAACCGCGTTTCGAAGTACCGCGGCTTTGAAAATGTGTATTGGCAGACAGCTGCGTGTCACCACCCAAACACGCGTCGACGGATTACCCGTGGCGATTTCTCGCCGAGCGAGCGGCAGTTTCTCTAAGTTTCTCTAGTCTCGGCGAGCGGCAATTTCTCTAAAGCTCGTTTCTAACGATACTCTGATATAACGATCAGATTTCGCGTTCCCGTCAATATCGTTATAAACGGGCTCAACCGTATATGCGGAAAAATGCAGGATTTCCAAAATTTTAGTGTGGAGTTTGGGGTTTTTATCACGGAAAACTAGGATCCCTGGTGATAACTAAAAAAAAGCAGAAGTCATCTAACTTACCATCCCTTGCCCCCCAGCATTTCCGGTACTTCCCTGAGGTGGAGGTGCCATGATAGCCCGTGGGGCTCCTTGCGAAGGCCCCAAGATATTTTGAGATCCAGCCCGTGACCCATTATTTGGTCCCCCTTTGCTAGGGGGTGGTGGCCCTTCTCCAAGTTCAGCCATTAGCGACATATACTAAGAGTAAGGAATTTAGAAGAGGTGTACAGTCAGTTGAGAATTGCACCTTCCCACATCACATATACTACATCATCAATGTACTGCACGCACCTCTTCATCTATCTTGGAGTGTTCACCTCCTCCCATGCCCCCGACACCAGCTCCACCAAATCCGCCAGTGGCAACACCGGACCGCCGTTCCCTGCAGTCACGAGCGATGTGTCCAGTGCCACCACAGCAGTTGCAGATGACATTGTTGGTGACATTAGGCCGGTCCGGACACTGCCATGCCTTGTGGCCTGGGGCACCGCAATTTGAGCAGCGTGGGCCCCCAAAGTCACTTTCGCGAAGCGTCCCATTGAGCAGGGCAAGTTCTCGAAGCTGCATGCGGCGCAGGTCATTCTGACCCTCTGGTACCTCTACACCTTGCCGGATAATCTCTTTAATCTGCAAGGAACAAATATGTCACTGTGAAAGCTTGAAATTTTAAGAAGCACTGTTGCAGATTTTGAGCACCGCAGCAGTCAAGTGCGGTCACCTACCCGATCAACAGCCTTCTGCACAGCATCCGTCGTAGAGGCGGTAACGAAAGCATGCAGCGGTTCGTCTTCTCCGGGCAGCGGCTGACCGTCCTTGCGACCCACTTTCCCTTCTTTAACGGAGCCCTTGCCGCGGATGATGATCTTAGCCCCGGTGTCTTTCTCCATAGCCTTCAACGTGTTTCCGCGAGGGCCGATCAAGAGCCCAACAAAGTTGATGTCTGGATGCTCCTCCTGAGGAATCATCACTTTTTCGCTCACCCTCACCAGTGGAGGCCTAAGAAAGGGGGATACAAACAAAATTTAGAAACAGGTCTCACAGACCGCGCCTTACTGATTCATACTTATAGTCCGACGGGGGCTTGTATTCAGGGTTGATGGAGAACATCTCGGTGATGTGCATGTGTCGTTCATCTTCCAGTCGTTTCCGTGTACGATACTCCCTGGTGTTCAGCCTCTTGCCCGCACTGTTGTAGATGGGCTCCGGGGATGGGGACCTATAAAATACAGAGTAAAGCCCACGCCATGTAGCTCCAGTCCCAGGGTAGGGAGGCAACCACTCCTCTACATAGCCAGCCTACAATCTCATGCACGCCTACAGTACCTAATAACTGGTGGCCCATTATTTTTAAACAGTGCCAAATTTGCAAAATTTCAGTTGCTTTTGAACAGATAACGAACTTTTATTATTGCGTGAAAGGGATATTCAGTTCTCACTGCTCTAATACACATTTAAAAGTCCATTAGGAGCATAACAAAGACATCTGCATAGGGTGTTCAAACCATCTGCCAGTAAACTGAAGTGCAATTTACTGAAACTGCAGCCTTGCGTTCTTTGACTTTGTACTTTGGTTTTACGATATTGAGCACTTGAGCAGACATGTGCACATCCCACACTAAGATTGGGGGCTTTACGTCGTGAGACAACTGCGATAATGAGCGCTAAAATTGCAAAGTTAACCTTTCTTGTCCCAGCATATTTTTTGTGTGTATTTTGTTCATTCACAAGCCAACTGGAGGTACAGGCAGAAGCATGTAGTACCTTAAGTGCACCAAATATGTTTTGAAACATTAAAAATGTGTACAATTCAAGTGCACTCAGATAAAGCATTCCACAGGTTAGGAAGGTAAATCTTGTTTTACATCCTAAATCAAGAATGTAATTGCTCAATAAAAGCAGGGGGGTCGAAGGTTACAATTTGGTAGTGAAAGTTCAGAAATGAAATATACTCAATAGGATAAACGACTTGTTAGCTTGAACACCCTATGTGCGGGGATCACGTCTGCGTTCCATTTTGATGCACATGCAGTTCTATAATGTAATCAACTCATGCTCCTAATGCTGTGCCAAATTATTTGGAGCTGTTGTTCCTCTTTGAGATCGGAAAATTTTGATTACCCCTACATCTTCCCCATATCCCATCACATTTCACTCATGTATTGTATTGCTTTGTATTGTATTCTAATGTATGTATTACTGCGTGTACTAGATAATGAAGAATTAAGCTTGTATCCCTTCTCAAGCCTGCACTGCCCTGTAAAAGCTTCAGTCATCAGTGACTGCACAAAATGAAGAACATGCACATTAGGAAAATCTTGAGTGAAGAATTCTGTTAGATGGCCTGCAAAAGCACTGCATGATGCAGCAGTATCCTGCAGAGAGATGGTTATTTTGGAAACTTCACACAGCTGGAGCAACTTGCTGGCTGCCAGGTGCCAGTGGGCCAATAAAAAGGGCATTAGTGAAAACAGTTCAGCATCCACGGCTAGCTAGAACGTCCAAGCTCGATTAGAGATGCCACGTTGGCACGAGGTACCTTTTAAGATTATCACGTACGAAACTTGGGAAGGGATTTTAGATTTTTCTAAGGAAACACCTGAAAAGTGAAGCACACATCAGACTTGATCACAATGGTTGACCTTGTCCACTACAGTTCTAGTCCCTTGTTCTAACGAGAAAGAAGTAACAACCCACACCCTTACTCCCTTACATTTAAAATAAATAAGAGTCAGAGTTATCAATTCCTGCTGCGCCTCGTGACAGTATCCAGCTGCTAGCGACACAGAAGTCGAGAGGAACATTTCATGCTCGCAGGTTCTGTTGTGTACAAGTTCAGTACCCTGCAAATGATTATCTAGTAGGTCTGGTGAGGTAGCACTGAAATTAGGTAGCACGCCATGACCCAATACGTATTTGTAATCTGGTGGTTTGCTAATGGTAAAGTACGAGCACCTGCCGACATCAAATACGGGCACTGCTTTTGGTGTGGCAGGTACAGTACATAAGTAGGGCATCCAAATAATAAGATAAGTTATATCACATCATCTTCCAATTCTATACCAAACAGTCTCATTTATCGGGTGATAATAGACTCATAGATTCGGGTCATAGATTCATTCTCTCATGTGTTGACTAACAGGCTGGGGCATTTAAGTTTGCACCTCCTCTTTCTAAATATACATAAAACTATACAGAAGAATAATAGATAGCGTCGACAAAAATTTGTGCGAATAACATGTCCCGTTAACTCCTGCCCATGTTTGACCAAAACGGCACCTTCGCAGAGACAGCAATATGCAATGTACAACTCCAGATATGAGATGCGCCCATCCTAGTTTCTGCAATGTAGAAAGGCCGACGGAAATGGTTGGCACCATGTTACCTAACAGCAGCTGTGACGGCGCGAGACTTAACGGGTCTAGACATAACAGTCATGGGGTGCATGTTCACACAAGGAGAAAAAAGATATAGAGAAAACTTTGGTTTAGCTTTGGTCCTCCATCGTTGAAGGGGGAAAAAAGAGTGCATTAGAGGCGTTGCCGTTCCAAACCTTTCCTCAGGGTTGAAAGGAATACCAAGGTCCTCGGTGCGCAGCCGCCGTGTGAGTTCTTCAATCTGCAGTTGCACTGAAAGAGATGGGGTTAGAGAAAGAGAAAGGAGGGGCCGAGCCCCTACAATTAACACCTTGCTGCTCGTGAAACAAGCGCCCATCAGGGCACACTTTCTAGAGCAGACGTCTTAGCAATCCTATTAATCAAAACAACAAAGTGTGCACAACAATTTATAATTGTTGTAATTGTAATAATAATTGTAATAATTGTCTTTTGTAATTATTCAGTAATGAACCTTGCCATGATTAGCCATTTGAATGAGGGTATAAAATGAGCCGTCTGGCACCATAGCGATGTGTGCTCACCTTCGTTGTGTGGTTCCTACGGTGAGTCTATCACTAACTGTTTCATTATGACTAAAAATTGGAAATTATCTTGGCCAGCAGAATGAAGAACAGAAGCCTTAGAAGACAATGTCTTCTTTAAAGGTGAGCTCACCCTTGGAATTGTCTGTTACAAACATCAGTCAGCGCACCTACCATTCATCGACATCGCCAAACGACATCGGTATATTGACGGCCCAATATGGCTTAACAATATTCATTAACATCATAGAATATCGAGTGAGTGACTTTTGAGTAAAGGCGATCGCAGGAAAAAAAATTTGCAAAACTCCCACATGATACGACTTCAATCAAACAGTCAGTCCGTGGCACAACAATGGCATTCCAAGAAGGTGAAGACAAAGTGGTTGACTTGTTTCAAACTGTGAAGCTGCAAAAATGTGAAGTCAGAGCATGGTACGCTGTTAACTGGCATCTGTAACAGGGCATACAAGGAGGACCCTCTGTATGTTATCATGTACTGCAGGAGCACTCATAAAAGTGATCGCTGGAGAAAACCCTGCACTGACTCTTTCATTCTGTCCTCGGCATCTTCACACTTTGAGACAACAGCTGGTGAAAGCCTTGCCCTCCACAGCTTGCCCTATCCAAGCTTGCCTTCCGTTAGCACGGAAGTGGCCTGCGGTCATTAGTAGGGACGAAGCCAACCAGAAAGAACATTCTCCATTGAAACGTCAATACACACACAGGGCCCGCATCACGCACACCGACCCTACAGGACCTCTAATCCGGTTTAAGTTATAGGAGGTTATATGGCAGCTGTTGATCTTAAAAATGCGTCTCGGCTCACGAGACATGCCGTGCCTTCGAGAAGTACTGCAAAAGTGTGAAACGTGGGGATGCGACTCAACTACGTAGGGTTTCCTGTAGGTCGGTCAGCACAAGGCAGCAGCCCTGGAGCACCTATGCGAGAACTACTTCGCCTAGGTGCCACTACAACTTACCTGTCAGTACAAAAAGATTTTATCGAACAATTGTGTAGGGTTTGTAGGGGAAAGGTGACCGTACGTATCGTAAACTACTGCCACATTCAATCGCACAAACAACACGAGTTGAAAGTCCACATGGTCACAACAGATGTGGAACTTATGCCTTACCTACCACCCCCAGCTTTTCAAAGAGAAGTAAAAGTATACTCACACAAATAGGCCCTTTCCTGGTTGGGATCCAGGTTGCTGGGCAAGACTGTGGGCATGCCAGGAATGAACACTTTCTCCTTTTCATCAGCACACCAACGACTTCTGCGTTTCCGCTTTCTTTCTTCCGCAGCACTCAGTTTGTTCTGCTCCTGCATGGACACCTGCATTGCACAACCAGCCCAGGCCGGTGCATTGGGCGCAATAGCAGGTGCCGCTGAAACATGATTCTTGATGTTAAATGTATGATTTCTGGGGCAGTGACAACTCAAATGGGAAAAAAAAAAACAAGGATAACAGTATCTTGTACTTCACAGAAAGAAGGGCAATTATCGAAGAGCGGAGAAGCATCAGTGGAAGATGAGAAGGCAGTGTGATGTAAAGACTGTAAACTGCGGCTTTGACTCTTGCTGCTGAAGGCTTCAACTGACTTACTTTCGTTCTTACTTAGGTGTTGGAAGCTTGTTCTGTTTCACAAGTGTCAATGCGTCTGTTAATTTCAAATGTAATATTTTCCCACTTGAGTTGTCTCCAACATGTCACAGCTGATCACAGAAAAATTACTACTGCAAACCCATCACTTACGGAGAGCCATGTCTCTGTCGCGTTCCTTATCGCGATCTCTGTCCTTATCGCGGTCCCTGTCCCGGTCTCGAGATCGGTCCCTGTCGCTGTCCCGGTCTCTGTCCCGCTTCCGGTCTCGACTGCGGTCACGACTGCGATCACGACTTCGGTCTCGACCTCTGTCCCGGTCACGGCCACGACGGTCGCGGTCTCTGTCTCTCCCTCTGTCCCTGTCCCGCTCTCGATCTCTGTCCCGATCACGTTCCCTCTCACGATCGCGGTCTCTGTCCCGCTCATCGTGATCCTTTTCATTCTTCATTACAGGCATAGGTGCAGGGAGAGCTGGCAGAGCTGGAGCACTCGGAGACCCATTCAACGATGTTGGTGGCGAAGCAATGACGCCGGCCATGTAGCTCGGCTTTAACAAAGAAACACCTCCGTTCGAGCTTGGCTTTGGAGGCGCCGCTGGGCGCCCCAGAGGCGTTGTATTAGCTCCTGTTGCCATACAGTTACCTCAACGTAGTGTCTAGTCCACTAAAACGACGTATTGCAGTGACGAATCCTGAGCGTTGATGGTATTTTAGGAGTGGCAGACACCATCAGACAGCGACAGGCAAGAAAAATCGAATATGGCGACGATAAACGATAACGACGTGTGACGTGTATTCACGTGACTGTATATATATTTGCGTTTGCTGAAACAATGTCGAACACGTAAATAGTATAAGCAAGAAGAAGAAGGACGCAAAAAGAAGTTTTAATCAAAAATGAATGTCAAGGCCCTCTTAACGGCACTTTTCTTGCGGGTGTGTTCTGTGTTTGATACACCGGATATTGACCGGATACCATGGCACCGCACGCATCAGCATCACGCATCTCTAGTTTCGATTCCGGTGTACTTATCTCAAAGTGGAGAGGTTACATCGAGGATGAGTTATCGTATTAACCATAACTTATATCGAACGTTAGATTTGGTCACTCCTGCAACGAGAGTCTGGGGGATACTCACCGTGATCGGTATGTGCAGTACGATTGTGGAGATTGTGAATGTTGCCCCCAAAAATTTCGAGTGCATGAGGAGTACGCAGCACGGGCATAAGGGCATCTGAAAGCAACGTTCATTCGTGATTCCTGCAGACTGTAGTATTTCGCAGGTTTTTTTTTTTACTTACCATGCTGCACAACAGATACGGTTTAAAATTCTGCCACTGTCCGTACGCAGTCTCGTTCACGTAGTTATGCAGGGAGCACGTGGGGCAGTGTTTATTATGCTTTTCCTGTGGCATACATGCTGTTGTTTACTAGCAGTGCGCCAGAAGTATAAATAAGTTGACAGACATGGTGGTGATGCATCTAGACTCGTGTTCTACACTTATTAGGAATTCATACGCACATGCACACCAGTGCATCGCAACCTAGCCAGACCTGTTTTTAATTGCTATCTGCAAATGTGTCTCCAGTTGCCGTGTCACAGAACGATTCCCTCTCTTCCGTTTTAGTGTACTGGGGCATTGGTGCTGATCTTACGTTTCATCGCTATGATCTAGGAATATACATCATGTAAGTTTTGCGCACGGAAATCGCTTTTTGCATACTGTATATAATATGGTTCTCAGCTCGTCTGAACGCATCAAGTGCTGTGTTCCATCTCTTTGCAGCATTTCTGCAGTTCTGCTCACAGTCTTAGAAACAGCATTTGCAGTGGACTTATTTTTAGACGTTTGTATAAGGTATGCCTGTTGTTTTCTTGTGAACTGATCAGTGGTGATAAAATTCCTCCTAGTGGTCCCTAGGTTATCCTTGTAGCGCTTGTTCAAATAGTTAACCCCGTGCGAAATGGCGTGTTTTTTTGTTTTGTTTTGTTTTTTTACTTTTTTTGCCACTGTTGTCCACATTTCATTTGCTTTATACTTATACCATACACACACAAATATACATTCTGTCACTCAGGGAGGAACGAGGCCTCTGCCTGCGTTTGTGGAGGGGCATTCGGTGGATTGACCTGTGGAGAAAAAGCGTACTTTACGCCGCAGTCTCGTTTCTGTGCTTCTGGTATCCAGTCAATGTTTGGCTAGCCATCTTAGCAGGCATGTAGTACTATGTTCCTTGAACTTTTGACGTGCAAGTGTATATTGGTACCCTATACCTCAAGCATGACCATTTCACAAACCCTCCTTGTTCATTCCAGGAGTTATGACACTTGTTTTGTGTGTTCTTTATCTTATCCTGACATACAAAAATCACCTGGAGGTCAAAGATGCACTGCTAGCTGACAAAGAAGATTCCTATGACAGGCAAGCTCTCATTCATTTGTGTACTGTCATCAGGGGCAGCATCAGATGTGGGCAAAGGGATCTCCACCACTTGAAAAGAAATAAAAAACACTGATAAATTCATGAAAATTTTAATAATTTAAACTAAAATAATAATGATATAGGAACTTTCCCACTCAGAGAAAATTGGAGAGTGCCAGAGTCAGCAAAATGACAGGAAAAAAAAAAAGATTTCTTGCCCCTCAGGAGGTGACTGTGAGTTACATCAAATCACCTAATCATCCCTTGCCCAGATTTTTTTTTTCCTCTACCCCCTTCCCTCAACATATGCCTTGTCTGGCTAAATGAAAATTTGCTATGATATCTACCATATATGTGACCCACTGGTCACAAGGCTGACCTTGTGATCAACTAGGGTACAAGGCAAATTGCGCAGAAAGTCCTCCTACACTATCTGTAGGCATGACACGCAAGGGTGACAGGCTTTTAGATACTCTGGTTCTACCCAGGTTTGATGAGTTACAAGACGACGTGGATGACACGCTCCCGGAACCAGATCTTGACAATGTCGGCGATCAAGACCGCATCCTTCAAGTCTGATTCATTTACTGACTGCAAACGAGGTGCAGGAATGTAGCACTATGTTGCAAGACAGTCAAGGTGTGCTGCAAAAGGATTGTGACCACCAGAGTTCAAAGTATTGCAAAATGACAGGAAGCCAAGGGACTAATGTCATGCACCGTTTGTGCACAGCAATGGTAGACATGGTGTTGGAGATAACACGTTCAGAGATCTAGTGTTTATATACACTCGGTATCTTTTTAGCGGATGATGCAATCAAAGTCATCATGCGCTGTAGAGCCTGTAAGAATAGCAGTCCAACCTTGCAATTCATCACACGTTCCTTGGATTTCTTAAATTAACCACTGTGATGCAGTGAGGTGGGCAGACATGTCCACATGGCCATAGTACTTGCCATTTGTATAATGTTGACTCATTTAAGCTAAGGAATTCTCGCATGCTTCCTAGAATGTGAAACGTTTATGGTACCATATGCTGACAGGAAACAGTAGCTGTTTCTCAGTAGTCTTATGCACTGTTGAAATTGTATTTTTATAGAGAATCTGTTCAGTTTTTAGACACCCACATGCATCCTCTCTTTACACGGAAAATTTTTAAGTAACATTTTATGTGTACATCCAAGCATTCATGCACGCTGTAGATTTTAAATGGCAACCATGTGTTTGGTAGCATTTTTCTCATACACCAACTTTTCAGTTGTTGGCTACGCCATTTGTGCCAAGCTATAACAGTTTTTTTTTTTTTTTCTTGCTTGTAGAAGCATGTATTAGAAAAGCATGAAGTCTATGATTCACAAACTTTAGTTATTTTAAAAATAGCTATGTTTTCTATATTTGGGTCATGTTGTAAAAATGTCTGCATGTGCACTGTATATTAGAATCTAATATTTGTTTGTGATCTTGTATACATCAGTTTACTATACACAATTTCATATTCACTATTGTTTAGTATGAATGCAGAAAGCATTACCTCCATATCTCTCTGTGAGGACACTAAAGCATTTCAGCAGCCATGTATGTTTTCAAAACACGTTCCAACCGATTATCGTAGCGGAATGTTGGGAAACAAGCGCACTGTACAGTGCTTGGCTGGAAAGTATCTCAGCTGTCTATGCATTTGTAGGGTTCTTCGTTTTCAAGTTTAACCCGATTTTTCACGATAGTTCCTCTACTTGAAATCCTTGCGGTCCTTGAACTTGTCGGTCTAGGTAAACCGTCGGAAAAGAGAATCGTAATATCAGCAAAGGGAGCTATTTGTGACGACTTATTTGTCCTCCTTTTATAATCCCCTCCTGCAGGAGTCTAAGGCAAGCTTTTGTGGAGCTCGGGCAAGTGTTCGAACACCGCGGTCATTCGCTGCCCCCAGTTCTGAGCGGAAATATAAAGATTCTTGCTTCTCGTCCCAGTGTCACAGCAGCGGCTTGTTTTGCCTTTCGTTTCACCCGAAAATTCCCAAATGACATATCAAACAGAGATCATAGCGCCCAATTTCTCCCCGAATTCTCGTGTGTAAATAGCATCCGATTTTTCCCCTCCGAATTTGAAAAATCATGAAACCCAGGAGTCTAAGGCAAGCTTTTGTGGAGCTCGGGCAAGTGTTCGAACACCGCGGTCATTCGCTGCCCCCAGTTCTGAGCGGAAATATAAAGATTCTTGCTTCTCGTCCCAGTGTCACAGCAGCGGCTTGTTTTGTATGCCTTTCGTTTCACCCGAAAATTCCCAAATGACATATCAAACAGAGATCATAGCGCCCAATTTCTCCCCGAATTCTCGTGTGTAAATAGCATCCGATTTTTCCCCTCCGAATTTGAAAAATCATGAAACCCGAAAACGAAGAACCCTATGCATTTGTTATAGTTCAGGTAACATAAACTGTCATTTTGTGCACATGTGACACATCCCGCTTCTTGCACTTTGTTTTAACTGTTGTTGAGTGCTGCGGAAAGTGGTGTCACTCCCTTTTTTTTTAGGCTTTTTGAAGCTGAATGCAAAGTGCGGGAAAAATAGTGTCTCATCGGTTTTTGGAGCACCCAGAGCAATCCCACTCGCCGTCCTAACAGTTAGTAATGCTGTGGCGATGTATGTGCTCTGCACCCACAGCATTTTTTAAAAAATTCTTATTATTATTATTCATCTGCTTGCTTTGACCACAATTGGTGTTGCATTCTTACTGTTATTTGGACAATGGTGGTCTGCAAAGTGCAGAGTGTAGCTGTTCATAGGCCTATCCTAAGTAACTTCAACAGGTCGAGTAGTGTGGCACTTGCTGTGGTGCCCCAGCTATATTTCGATGATCTGAAATGAAATATTATCTAGTGTTGAACATGAACCGGTTCGACTCAAGTAGCAATCAATATGAGAAATGTACCTGTCTTTGTAAGTGCACATTGGCACTCGGATGACATAAGCTTTGCAATGCAGCTTACAGCATACTTATAAATCCGTCCTTTTTTATATAACAGAGATTACCGTAGTCAAAATATTCCAGGTTCTATGTGTGGCCATGCTCTTCGTTAATCAATTCCACAATGTGGGTATAACTGTGGTTTAAGCTGCGTTGAGACCGGTGACTTACAAAGCTTGTCATACAGTTGCAAAGTGGTGACAGGGCTGCTATTTTCTCATGCTGTATATTTTTTATACATGTAGGTAAGTATTATTTTATTGCCTAATTTCTCGGTTTATGTTAGTGTCATGTTGCAACTTATGTGTTGTGTGCATATTGAGATAAAAGCTTCCTTGTGTGACCAGGAACAAAACGTTCTTACCTTTGTTACACATGCAGACCATGAATTGAATGTGCAGTATTTGCTAGTAACAGCAAGCCCAACAGAAGGCACTAGAAATCAAATTAACCGTTAATAAACAGCACAGCCATGTAACACAGCTAGCAGTTTTAACATTTTACATTTGGTTTAAGCGAAGCTCAGAGTAAGATATGTACACTTGTGTGTATGTGTCATGCTTATGATGTGTTGACATATTTGGTGTAGTTGTAGCAAGCCCATTGTGTTGTACAAAGGGCTTCCATTTAACTCTTGATTGATAGCCAAGTTCACAAAGAAAGCTTGCCCAAATTTCGGTTGTTTTACTTGGTGCCTGTAGTGTTGTGCACACTATGGTGTTAAGATGGAGTGCCAATCAAACTTGGTTACATTGTACAGGGTGACCCAAAAGAATGCGAATGTGTACCAAAAGTGACAAGGTCTGTGTAGTCGGTCAAAAGAATTGATCATTTGCAACCATTGTAATCCATTGCGACCCATGCGATCCATGCAACCATTGCAATCATCAAATTTGCAACCTATTGTAAGACATGATTGCTTTTGGAATATCTGATGAGTGAATAGGTGGACTTTGTACTTAATTAGACAAAGACAAATTAGAATTTTCTGGACAAAAGGTGCTGCGGTATAGACTACAGAAGTCTTTCATTGTACTCTGGCAGGTTCGCCAACAGTGCCAAAGTGTCCATTCAACAGAAAAATAGTGATGTAATGATTGGTTTGCAGTGGTTTGCAGTGCCTGACAAAAAGGGATGGCCGGGTGAAGGCCAAAGAGGGAATGATGTGCTGGCTTGCTGGTGGTCAACAATATGACAAAGAAAGTAACGTTGCACTGAGAAACTCCCTACCAATGACACAGGTGCAAGACAGACCAGTGCAGCTTGGAGACTCTAAAATCTAACGTAACTAGCATGTCCCATCATGAAATGCAACACCTGTGCTTTCTAAATGTATGTGCATGGGAGACATCATGCATGTAGGCATCTGGCAAAAACGGGTTTGGTCGGGACAACAAAACTCTCGTTCTCCTCCTTTCCTGTCTTTTTTATAAATACCCTTTCTAAATACGAGAAATAGAAATACACCTTTTTGTCTCGTATAGCCATCATTAGTAACTCGTTGATCATTATATTTCGAGTGCTTTTGCAATCGCGGATCTGACTCTCCTTTTGCACCATTCTCTGCTACGAATATCCTTTTCATAAATAGTGCCATTATTGGAAGCACGGCTTTTACTTTGTACTGTGTTCACAAGCAAGCTGACATATTCCACCAGTAACCAGTTTTACTTGACCGATTCCACAATCCCACCTATAGCCATGCAGGGTAGCTGTGGTAGAGTGCTAATAGTCAGTGCCATTTGTACAAAAAAAAATTTTCTTTAGAAAACTGTTTATATAAGTTTATAGTTTGGAAAAACAATAAAAGCCCCGTGGTTTGCACATACAAAAAGGACGACATAATTTTTTTTTTAATATGCGCCTAGCACGGGGCTTTTCTTGTTTTTAAAATGACGTACCAAACTGTCCAAGTTTTAACCCTCTTCTAGAGTTTGGTGTACTGCAAGCCGTATAAGCTAGCCGTACTTGAATAAGATGAAGACGAAGCATTTTAACAGCATCCTTTCTTTCATGTTTCTAGTTCAAGCAACAGCTGCGCGTTCACAACATTGAGCATTTGATACCTCTGCTGTCGCGTTAAGGGTCATGCATGCGCATGTAGAGCAGAGCCCAAGTTTGTATCCTCGTCAAGTGTCAGGGTGTCGACCATTAGTATTAGGAAAGCATTTAGTTGCATCAAAATACTCAACCCTGTCTTGTGGCTCACAGCCATGGTCAGGGAATGGAATTGTGGAATATCATAGATCTGTTGCATTTCTTAGCTCCTTGCATGTACACTGCTTCTCGTACAAAACACTGCACTCTTGTTCCCCACTCCACACACCTATCCAAGAGTGTTTGTTGTATTTGTCTCTTTTCTTTGCATTTTATTAGCAGAACATGTAATTCTACTTTATGCATTTATGCACGTTATTTACTATTGCAAGTTAACAAGCTGACCACGTGTTAGAGTTACATATGTAGTGTGCCACAATAATCTTGGCGTAGCATGCCAGAGGTTAGCAACGAGTCTCAGGCCTGTAGAAGGCAATGTGATCTGGAAAGTCGGTATTGTGCTGTCTGCTTTGTGTTTATCCCAGTTAGTTGTTGTGATTATTTCTCACCAACCCCGGCACAGATTCTGCCGTGATGTCTGAAAGATGTCACATTCTGCAATAATTATTTTGTCATGCTGAAAGTTCTGCCGATATGTGTCGTTGAACTACCCTCTCTTGAGTCCAGCAGTAGATTGTAATAGCGCTGCACACTTATTGGCAGTGCACATCATACAAGGTGGTTGTAAGTAATAGGACCATCTTAGCACTTTGTAACTGCCTTCCTGAGCTCCATTACATCTAAGTAAATCACAAGTTAGCATGTAAGTCGCAGAATGTGGTTCTTGTGAAGCATCTAGACAGGAAAATTTGTTAAGCAATGTCTTGCCAGACGCAGCCGTCACTACACTTTAGTGCAGAATTATTTGAGGGACGTCCATAGGATCTAAACAAACTTTCTAACACTAGTACTTCATTCCTGTGGAGAGTACCGTGGAATGTACATCAACAATGTGTTCCCTTTATGAACAAGTGCAGCCCTGCTCTGTAAGCTACTCTTATATTGTTCCATTGAACAGTACAGGAAATACTTCTAAAGACAGCAAACTATATTTTACAACAATCAGAGAACCTTGCTTTGTTTTCTAAATACTGAGCCGTCATTCATTCACTGCAAGCGCTAACTAACCCAGGAAATATATTTTTCATATCCAGTAAGTTTGCTATCCCTCAAGAGATGCTGTACCACACGAGCAATTGATGTGTCATGTTTAGACTGTTCTACCGAGAGCACACTCCTTTGTGTCACTTATGGAGGCTCCCCAACAGTAGGCAATGTCTCATTCGTAAATTCCTTGCCATTGTAGTGCAGCACTTTTACTAGAGTGCACAATCAAGAAATTAATCATGTTTTGCAGAAATATGCTAGAGTGCCAGTTATTCATCAAGTTGTACTTTAGCCTAGTCCAAGTGTTGCTTCTGTTTTTGCATTATTTACACGAAGGTGAGAGTGTCAGTTGTATCGTTTTATTCGAGGTGAGCTGGCAGTGTGTCGACATATGTGGCACTTTTAACATGATGGCTAAGTGTGCTATTGTAATATATTCTGAGCCTATTCTTGTACAATAAAGTTGTTACAGATGAAGCGTGTGTAGGTCTCCAGTGTTGTACCACATTCTCTGAGACGCAAGGCAGCGACAATAATTTGTATGACTGAATTTCAATAACTGTCTCAAAATGGTAGTTCTGTAACAACTTCATACGGATACAGGAAAGCTGTCCTACAGCAAACCTCATAACACTCCGCTCTGAAAAAGTAGTGCAGTATACTCGCACCAAAACAAAGGAAACGGCTTGGTTGTACTCAGC
The DNA here is from genome assembly GCF_037126465.1 of Ornithodoros turicata. Lineage (NCBI taxonomy): Eukaryota > Metazoa > Arthropoda > Arachnida > Ixodida > Argasidae > Ornithodoros > Ornithodoros turicata. Next base: position 29,264,898 of record NC_088209.1, read on the forward strand.
AGCGTAGCCAGAAAGATATTTCGGGAGGGGTACTACGGGGACTTTACATCGGTCTTTACATGGTCGTCTGCTTCTCATTGGCGTCAAAATTGGTTTCTGCTGCCGTCTGGATATGAGCCATCGTTTGCGAACAAATACTGGGTAGGTAACATCGGGGGTCCACGGCCCTAAGACATGGAAAGTCACTTTGTTCCACCAGAAGAAAAAATAAGCCAATGGTCCAGAAATATTCTGTAGTTTGTGCAGTAATATATAACAAGGTCATTTTGGAACCTACAGATGTGTCTCACTGTTCTGTGACCAGATCATAATTCCCATGAGCTACTGATCTCTGCAGTATAATTTATACCCCCGACACCATGGGCACATCTGAACTCCTTTACACAAAGGGACACCTAACGGAAAGGCGTTGCTTGACGTGCCACACGGCAACGGAGAAGCTCCTTTTATGAAGCGGTCCTTTTGGGAAGCTGAGATCGGCTATCTCCTTTTCATCTGTAAAGGCTTATCGTGTAGCCTCGAACGAAGGGCTATACGACAACAATACTCTAGAACGAAGGTTAGACCGGGTTTTAATCTTTTCAAATACTCGACGTCCGCATGCAGATATTGCAGTTGCAGTACCTATTTTGAGCTCACTGGTCGTATTGCCATGTTTACTGTTACTATGTCGTACATGTAGGCCGGTTCCAACGGAAATATCTAGCGTGGCATTTTCGGGTATATTATTCAAAAGAAACACCAAAAGGGGTTCGCTCTTGCTGTGTGTCACTGACTTTTCGCGAAGGTGTCCTTTGCAGCGGAGAAGGACCCGTAATGGGAAGGAGTTCAAACACGCTCATATATCAGGGTATAAATTAAAGTATAATAGAAGTATTATAAAAGTATAGAAGTATTTAGAGCAGCACTGAGGTGACCCCCCCCCCCTTTTTTCTCTCTCTCTCTCTCTCTTTTGCTGTATCGTGTGCTGCAATAACTAAAATGAGCTCCTGCGAAAGAACGACAGGAGCAGGTGACCCACAGAGCACAACCCCAGATCTCTTTTTAGCACCCGTTTAAAAAATCCTCCCATCGTGAAAAGAGCATGTCGGAGAACTAGGGAACGCCGTGACATAACATGGTCCTCAGGAAAGTGATGTAGAGCGGCACAGGTCGAGCAGGTATAAGTGACGCGCGAGCTGAGAAGAAAGCGGCAGAGAAGAAAGGTGCGGGACTTCCCCACGTGACGCGAGGGTCCTGTCAGCCGTGGGCGGCTGCCCTCTCCGACTGTATATTTGTAAATTTGCTGTGCAGTTATAGCACCCACCGCAGAGCAAAAATATTTCGCGTGGTGGGTGGGGATGGACAGCTTGACGAATAAGACAGGGTTTTCGAGCAATGTTAAATGTCACCTCTTCCTAGAGGCACAAAACTTTCTTTCTGTTTTTGGTTGGTATGAAACATTTTCCCCACAATTAGCGCAACCGTAGCGAAAATTGGGACGCCTGCAATAGCCCACCAAATCCCCAGTGCGCGAAACACCTTCCTTCGCCTTCACGATAGACGCGTGATGAGCGCCGCCGTAGGGACGTTCCTCATTGGACCTGGAATCACATGATCGAGGGTGAGCAACACCGCACAGGCCGGAGCGTCTGCTACCGCTTCGGAGATGCCAGGCGTTCTCCGGCTGCGTGATGTGCGAAACAGAGGATTTGAAGGCTGTCAACAACAACCACCTCGATTTTTCGGGACCGTTGTCATCACGAGAAGAACGACTGGTGCAGCCCGAAATTAACTGTGTGTTGTACGGCGATACCCCAGTGCTTCTAGACAATGTGCAGCCTCTCTGACCGTTTTCACCGCACAGTTGGTTCAGTGGCTAACAGGTGGCACACACAATACTGCTGTCATCGCTTGCTTTCCGCTACTACGAGTTCCGAGATTGCGCAGAAGCCGCGGATATATATTACTCTTGTGATTGCAGCATTATTTTGTCAGGCTGCATATATGCTTCGTTTTTTTTTTAGAAAACGTGATATAAATCATATAAAGAATAGAAGTCCACAAGAAACAGCTCGCAATGTTCATAGCAGACGGTTTTTTTCTACCAACGAATGAGGGGGCCCTGTACCACGAACGTCACACTAGAGTGGGTGGGCGATTTTGCAAATTAATTGCACCGCGGCAAGACAACTCTGGACAAAAATATTTTGAGGGAATGCTTTTCACGTACTGCTTTACAAGATGACAGCAGTTTTTGGCCATGTTAGATACCACTTTAATGCTCCTTTAAAAGGGCCGCGACAGGTCATCCCACGTTATCCCAGAAAAACGTAAAAGATGGTTCTTTGCATCACTGTGAACCTGCATTGGAAGTTTCACGTCGAAGAGGGTAATATAAGCGGAGAAAATGGGCACCGCGAATACCAAAAGTCACACAGCTCTGACATCACAGACCTCGCCACCGCCAACGAGGCTGCGCATGGGAAGTCACGTGCTTACGGCTCCCAATGGGAGCGAACGCAACTCTGAGCTCTTTGACATCTGCGCTTTCCACGGGAGTGTGTTCGAGGGCTTGTATCTCGCTAAGTACGACACGCAGAGGAATAATTCTTTTTTCCTCAGTATTGTGGCGTGCAGTACAATGCGTCTATGATGTAATGAACTACATCTATGAAAGTGTCCCAGCCCCTTTTAGGCATGTCCAGCAGACAAGCAAGCAGCCGGCAGTGTGCCGTTTTTTGCAAACAGACAAAAAGTTCAAAAAGGCTTTCACTTTTATACGAGTGATGAAATCTTTTAGATAGCAGCACTTTAAAGAACTAAAATATCTTTCTAAAATGTCTCCGAAGCAGTTTGCTAGGAGCAGTCACGTATCTACTGTTCCTTTCATTCCTTTCCTACATTCCTTTCATAATTGTAGCAATACTGGTTCAGACCTGTTCACTAGATATCACTTCTACAACTTCACGCACAACTTGAGCGACTTGGATAGTATCACAGTTAACATCAGCACAATGGTCGGCAACATTAGAAGACACGTCGCACAAAAAACATGTCGTTTCTACTATAGCGGCGAGATCGCCCACAGTATTAATGACTTCGTTTTCCTCCCCCGATTCCTTTCTTGTTGCTCGTGTTTCTGGCTGTACTTCTGGTAGCTGCCTCGGTTGGGGAACGTAACTGGTACTGTCTGTACTGTTTCCCATGTCACGATCACATTCCTCAGTGTCGGGCACAACTATCTTGAGCACACATTTTACGCATTCTCTCACATCTTCCTCGATATTATCTTGAAACTGCGACCACTGTTCACTGGCACTTTGCACTGCCGCCACGAGCATTCCGTTCCTGCTGCCACCCCCATGAAGTCCGTCGAAGGGTATCTCGATCGTTGCACATTCCTCTATGGGCACGTCTCCATTCTCAAGGACGACAATCTGGAGCGAAGTGTCCTGCTGGGAACCGCCGGTGTGCTCCGTGAGATACCTGTGTTGCTGTGTATCACACACTGCCACACTGGATGGTGGCAGTTTCGTCTGCGCTCCGCTCGGGCGCTTTCTACAGCCGGAACTGACTAGATCGATTCTGGCACTCGCAGCTGGCAACCTATGGCGCGTGCAGTTCCTCGTTGGTCTCGACGAGGCCGCGATGTCTGAAATTTCACTGCTGGGCTCAGCTACCGCTGTGCTCCTCCGAGAGGAGGCCAACTTAAAGGCTTTCTGCGTTCTTTTCCACCTTTTCGCATTGTTGGGAGCTTCGCTGAAGTCGATAAATCTCTTATACTTGCGTATTGAAGTGAACTGCTCTGTACCATCCTTGCTGCATTTTGGATCTTCGTATATTGTTTCCAAAAGTTTGCACTGCACATGCTGTTTGCCGCTGGTAACCGTGGGCTCCATTGCAGCTGGCTCCTCCTCACTGGCCTCCATCTTGGGGAGCTATGATATTGTTGGAAGGATATGAAATACAGAAACGTTGAAACGTACAGCGAGTGCATACGCCGTGTTGGCCTGCAGTGCGGCTGAATTTCGCGGTCTCCGTTTGCAAACAGCAAACAACAAACAATTGCATTAAAGGCCAGAAAGTAATCCACACAATAATTATTCTGACGAATTTGTGGACACGAGCTCCGCTTATTATTAATGGATTACGCTGCGTTTTGGATAATTTTATTCAGGTGTGTAGATTTCAATTTTCAAATCGAGTGGCGGACCTAAACTAGACATGTACCCGTTGAAGTACTGAACTTTGCGCATTTCCCGCTATACATGTTCGAACAAACTGTCGTAAGATTCGTCATTTTCTGCCTTGTCAGTCTGCTGTATGGATTGCTTATGCTGTTGGCACCTTCGTTTCATTTAGAGTCGGCAAACATCAGCACATCAAATCATTGCATATAGCTATCGATACCAGTTAGTGAGGCACATTTTGGCAGCACCTACTTCGTTAAGTTGCTGAAACTGTTCGATCTAGCCTGTTAAACGTACTGTAGTACTGTATAAGCACTTACCGCTTTCTCATCCAAACCCCAAAGACCGCGGGTAACGTGAAGATGCACGCGACATTTGCCAGGTGCAGCGGACAGCACTCAGAAGCCGTTTTTCAGACCATTTGGCCCATGATTTGGCCAGTTAGAGCCGTTTTGATCCATAGAAATTTATGTGCATGTTCGGTCTAACGGTATAGCATAACCGTGACTTTTTGTAAGTCATCTGCAAGTTGCAGGGATTCCGACTTACACTTTCATAATGTAATATGTTCTTGTCAAAATCAGCGTGGTCGAATCGCTACTAGCATCATTAAATGGCCGCTCCCGCATGTTGTTCGGATTGTCGTGGTTTCGAGTTCACCGTTTGACGCGAAAGACAACACACAATGCTTTGTGCGCGATAAAGGAATATTTGGATCATTACGGGATGCCCCAAGGCGTTGTAATTAATACCAAGCTAAGAGCATCCTAAACGCACTCTAGAGAAACCATGGGAGATACTGTTGCATCGTCATGGAACACGCTGAATGTCTGCGAAGGAATCCTAAAAACTGTTCGAAAGCTGGGTTTTCAAGGAATGACACCAGTCCAGGTGTGTTGAAGCGCCCCTCCCCACCAATAAAAAAAAAAAAAAAAAAACTTTCAAAGTGGGTTCATATTGTATCGTTTTGTTCCAGGCAACAACTATCCCACTGTTTCTAGCAAATAAGGACGTAGCCGCCGAAGCAGTTACTGGTAGTGGTAAAACACTTGCTTTCCTCATACCTGTGTTAGAAATCCTGCAGAGAAGAGAGGAACCACTTGCGAAATCTGGAGTAAGACAGCCATCTTGCGTTGTAGTCGCCCACAATTTAACGTGACCCAAACCTATTCCAGGTAGGTGCCATAATCATCTCACCCACACGAGAACTTGCAACGCAGATCTACAATGTGCTCCAGCATTTTCTTGAGTTTATGCCGCAGTTCAGTGCACAGCTCATCACAGGGGGATACAGCCCTATGCGTGATATTGAGACGTTCAAGAAAAATGGGTACCAACATCTCAGCTCATGCTGCTTTCAAATTTCAGACTTGCGTTACATGTTTCTTTATCTTTTTCCTCAGAGGTAATATTATAGTTGCAACCCCTGGACGCATAGTTGACATATTTGAGCGAAGGGATGAGCAGTTCACTTTTTCTGCCTATACGAAGTCTTTGGTGAGTGCATGTCACAAAATTTTACAACTGAAACACATATCACCTCTTTCCACTCATGTTGAACATAAGTTGTTGCTGCAAGCAGGGGCAGATCCAGGGTGGAGATGACAGTTTATACATGGGGATTTCCCTCCCCCCCCAAACCGATGGTCTGCTCCTGGCTGCAAAATGTTGGAATGGAAGGTATTGTGTTATATCGTTTTGTTTTCCACTTGATTCATTAGTTTTTGTCTGGCTTATACCGGAAATTTCTTATCAATGTCACATACTGAAACTGAATAGTAAAGCGAATCAAATTTCAGTTCTGTTTTTACGGGTGACAAATAAAGCAGTTGCGCAGTGGTGTATATCTTGTGCACAACTCTCCTGTTGCCTAACATATGAATTCCACAAATGCTCATGGAACTGCCATTGAAAGTAGCTCAAACACATCTTTCTCTCAGTTGGAAGACTACTCTTCAATTTCTGATCTGTTACATAACATTTAAGTATTAGAAATTTTCAAATATTGCTATGCTTAATTTGAATGCCTTTGAGCATAGGGATAGGACGCAAGCAAAGACTCAAGACTTGAGTCTCGTCCTGTCTGCCTGTTCGTCCCCGCCTCTTGCTTCACCCCAAACGCTGGGGGGAAATATTGCAATCTACTTGAATGGCCTTGGATGTGTTACATATATATATATATATATATATATATAAAAAAAGAGCTTTGGTTTTACTCTAATGGGTATAATTTGTTGTCTGTCTGTTAGGAAGTTCTTATACTGGACGAAGCAGACAGACTGCTAGACATGGGCTTTGAGAAAAGGTATAATCATAACCGTTACGAGATTCACATATCATACCCAATGTTGGAGTGTGTCGATGTGCCATTGCACACTACAATACAAAATGCTAATTGATGTCATTCTTCGCCACATCCCAGCATCAACACTCTTCTTTCGTACTTACCAAAACAGCGACGGACAGGGCTGTTCTCAGCAACACAGACAAAAGAAGTTGAAGACCTGATACGGGCTGGGCTGAGAAACCCCGTCTGCATTACGGTGAAGGAGAAGCCTGCTTCTGGTTCAATGCAACGCACCCCAGCGTTGCTCAGCAATTACTACATGGTGGGAATGAGATCTGCTTACGTGTGCTGTCCAGTCTAGGAGCAGCGTCAGAAAGTCGCATTCATTTCATTCGCAGGTCTGTGAACCCGATGAAAAGCTGAAGGTATTGGTCTCATTTCTAAGAAGCCGATCAGAAGCCAAGCACTTGGTATTTTTCAGCACCTGCGCATGTGTGGAATACTTCTCCTTAATTCTTCCCCAGTTAGTGCATTTTATACATCAATGAAATGCCATTAAGCATTCTGTGTACACATGTCTTTACATATTACTGTTTCCTTATTACGTATAGTTTTCTGAAGAACGTCACCCTGATAAGCATTCACGGAAAAATGAAATCCAGGAGACAAGCAATCTTCGACAAGTTCATGAAGATGGAGAAGTAACAAACATTCATGTTCATTTGCGCCGTCCCTTCCTAGAAACGTTGGAATCGTTTCTTTAATGTTGCATTTCCTTCACACGTGTAGGGGAATCTTGCTATGTACTGACGTCCTAGCAAGAGGCGTAGACATTCCAGAGATTGATTGGGTTATTCAGTATGATGTCCCAAAATCATCAAGGCAGGTCACAGTTATAATTGGCACGTTAATTATTTGGTTTGTTATCGTTGTTTATGGGTACCTGAAAAATAAATTGAATTTAATTTTAATGTGTATTTCCCAGTGCCTTCATACACCGTTGTGGAAGGACAGCCAGGATGGGCATGACTGGAAATGCACTGCTGCTTCTAATGCCCCATGAGGACTCTTACTTGAACTTTCTAGAACTCAATCAAAAGGTGACAAATAAGAATACATTTTTGGTAGGCATGTGCAAATAAGTATATTAAAACTGAAGCGAACACATACATAGCCAAAGCAGATACAAAGCGAATATTTGTATATAACTGGATCAGATACACATACAGCACATGTACGGTTATAAATGCGTGTACAGCATGTATACATGATATATTCATACAAATGAGAATATGAAGTAGCACTCACTTTGTTTTGCGCCCTCTCCTGTGGCGTGTGTAGCTTTGGAGCCATTCAAATGTATTTGGTTTGGAAGAAATTACAATTTGAATATAGAATTCTCTATTCAATTATTGAATCAAATATGGAATTATTCTTCGCTTCGATATTAGAAAAATTTGAATATTTGCACATGCCTAGTTTTTAGGATAAGCTAGAACAGAGCAAAGTTCTTGTTCTCTTCTTGCTTTCTGTTGATGGGTCTTTGCAGACAGCAAAGAAACCATCAGTGCATACTAACACCGACTCTTACGGCTATTACCAGGTGACACCTGAAAGAATGGATCTTCCTTCCGAGACGTATCCCATCATCGACAAAGTAAAATCTTTAGCAATGAAAGACCGGTGAGGAAAAGTACTCTTGACTATTGCCAATATGTTTCGTTGATGTTGGGTTTCTCTATTTTGATAGTGCTCTATATGAGAAGGGTGTTAGGGCCTTTGTTTCCTATGTACAAGCATACAGTAAACATGAGTGTCACCTACTTCTTCGTATCAAAGGTGAGCGACGGCGGATGTTGATCATTGAATTGAGTATCAATGCTGACCTTTTACATAAACCTTCAGATTTGGACTTCGGTAAACTGGCCGAAGGCTTCGCGCTTCTTAAGATGCCGTTCATGCCTGAACTTAGAGGCAAGAAAATAAAGGGATTTCAAGCAAGCGACGTTGATGTCAAGGCAATTCCTTACAAGTTAGTACAGCATCTAAGAACATGACAGCTGCACTGAACGTGTTGTGACTAGCCTTTTCATCTTGCGTGTACAGGGATAAGGCTAGGGAGAAACAAAGACAGACTAAACTTCAAAATGGTGAAGAGGAGAAACCAGAGGAGAAGAAGAAGAAGAAGAATAGGAAGGTAATGCTCTGGAGGTAGTAGGGGAACAAATTGTTTAAACTGATCCTCATTGTGTGTGTTGCAGAGACAAAAGCCAAGAGAACATGCTGCTACAAAACCGAATAAGAAGCGGAAAACGAAAGAGGAAATAACAATGCAAGAATGGGATGAGCTGGCTTCAGATGCTAGGTTGATAAAGAAACTGAGAAACAAGAAGGTATGACCAAGGAAAGGCGAGGATTTCTTGAAAGCAATTATTCGAAAACATGCATTTTCTTTTACAGATAACAAAGGAAGAGTTTGATGAGGCCTTTGATATTTAAGAGCTCACCAGAGATAGAGCATTACTGTACAAATACATACTCGCACGTTGAGCATTTCAGTCATGTTTAAAAAGTGCCACAATACTGCGCATAAGAGACGTCACTCTTCCAGAGTCCATATGCGCAATCATTACATGTTTCAATCACACCATGAAAATATAATGGCGTGTAGCAAACCTCACACTTTGCAGTGTACTACAAATTTTTCTAAATTTCCATTAGAGTCTTCTATGTGTGGAAAAAATAAAGATTGATGTCTTCCCCATACGTTTGAATAGTGAAAGTCTCAATTTACTATGTATTATATCAGCTGTGCCTCCTCATGATAATAAATTTTCATAGTAAATTCTCAGGTGAAAGTAAAAGCACATCTGAATTCAACTACCTATAACTAAAAATAAGACTGTTGAGAGCATCTGTCTAATATACAAAACAAGACTTTCGTGCAGTGGGCTGCACTTCTTCAAGTTTGAAGCAGTTGTCCAAACAACAAGAGAATATAATATTTCAGAGATAGAGAAAAATAAAAGAAATGGAAACTGGTTTGGGCAAGTTGCAAACAGATACACACAGGAGCTAGGGAAAACATTCCATGATATGAATACCCGCAACAGCGAGAAATGCACACAGTACAAAAGCACTTGCTTTTGTGCACAAGTGCTTTCCTTTCATCTCTCTGCCATGTGACATGTCTGTAATATATGTTCTTGTTGTTTGGACCATTGCTTCAAACCTGAAGAAGTGCAGCCTACTGCACAAAAGACTAGTTTTGTATATTAAGTAGATGCTCTGAACTGTCTTATTTTTGTTTTAAATCTTTACTTGGTCTTCATACGTTATACCTATAACTAGCGAATAAAAAGGAACGTCCAGCTATCCTTTATTGCAATTGAGAGAAACAGTATTTTTGTAGAAATAACAGCAATGGTAGTGCAGCACATAACAGTGACAACATAATGGTACATATATATATTCTTGCTTCACTTGCTAGTATTTCAAGTTTTGAAGTACTTTTTTGAACACTTTTTGAACAAAAGAATAGTAAATGAGGTCCTGCTCTAAAATGCATAAGAGATGCCAATTGCAATTAGCTTCTTATTTGCTTATTCAGCATGCCAGAATGAAGTAGAGAAGATCAGTATGTCACAAAACCCAGTATCTTGTGGCATGCTTCCCACATATGTTAAACCAAAGCTTTAGAAACCTAGAAAATATGTAGAATGATATGGCATGCTAAGGGAATGTGGCAAGTCGTTTGGTTAATTTAACAAAGTGATAGCATGAGTGGAAAAAAAATGTGTCTGTTTATGCTACAACATGCACAGCTTCAGCTTTGTGCTGTTTTTAACAATCATTAGGTCATTTCTACTGAGATAGTACCAAATACTGCACGGATACATACAACGAAAGAAAAAGTATTACCAGGTTACGTATCGCATTTAATAGTTTGGAGATGGGCAGCCCAGAAAATATTGTGTGACACCACAAAAAGGGGTTCAACCCCTCTGACATACGTGTACAAACGAGACGACACGGTGTGCATGTGTAGGTTCAAAACAAATGCATGAATTATGTAAATGCATAGTAGGGTCCATCTCTTGATGGAGGTAGAAGACTAGTTTGTTTAAGTGTACAATAAACTATTTGAACGTACATTGTCAATACCAGAATATTCTGTTCACTGCAAAGGCATTCACACAGTAGTTTCAATAAGCATATAGTGACCTATATGTAACAAATCAGTGGCAATAATATAGGTATTGTCATCTTCTGTGTTCAGAGTGTACGGAACAAGAACCAATTTAGTTTTTAATTGATTAATGATCAGCATTACTACTTACTTCACCACGGCCACCAGGATATGCATAGAATTTGAGGTTCTCCTCAGAAATCTTATTTGTACGTTCTTAAGCATAATGCATAACACCTGCTTATTCTTCAAAATGCTAAAAAGTCTAAAATATTTTGGATATTCTGAAACTACTGCAATAGTAATTTTCTGTAAATTAATTACTGGGCTTCAGCTATACTTTATATTTCACTGGCATAATATCACGTTCCTTCTTGCATTTGTACACACTGAAATATTTTCGTTTGTCGAAGAGAACGTCACATTTCAAGCGGCAATACAAGAATATGTGTCCAGAGGTTGCTCAAACTAAAGCATTCCACACAGGTAAATTAAAAAAAAAGGATAATATTTGTGTGCTTAAACTTTGGTACGTATGTGCATTCCTAAAGGCCTGCTAATGTTATAGAATAAAAACTGTGTCAGTCTCTCGTATATAGTGAGTGGGTAGTTTAATGTTCTACTCAGGACCCGTGTTGTACAGAGGTGCAAGAATGGATTTTTCTACAATTGGCTTTTGTGCGACATTTCATACACAGTGGACGTAGACACGGTATATCCCCTTTTGTGGCCTTATGAAGATAACTGTGGGGAGATTTTTACAAAGCCAATACAACTGACAATGCTTCTGCTCACTCCTTCACCACATGAACATATATTAAAGTCAGGATGTCGTTTAGACAATCGCCCCAGACGAATTCAAACACAGGCTTCCTACAGCTATCATTCCTTGTTAAAGAAGGTGATGTTGCCCGTGTTACAGATATCGGAATGTAATCGTCTATGTGTCTTAGGCTAGGGTCCACTTGTCTGAGCATTTCATGAACAGGGTCTTTGTGGTGGTTATAATTCCAGAAGATCAGGTGGTTTTGATTTTAAAAAGCACTTCTTCTCGCCTGGTCTTCTCATGTGAAAGTCCCTTCATTGCTTTAGTCCTTCTCAAGCACAAATGTTTTTGGCAGCATCAATCAAACATGCTTCACCTTATTAGTGTCTATGTATGTGGTCAGTATTCCTGTAGTATAGCCTGTATAAGACGCAATTCAATTTTGATCCCAAAGAAAATAAGGATGTTATAGTGACACCTGTATCAGCGGTAACAGATTTTTTTGAGAGAGACATTCCCATAATTCTCGTTGTTCAGGGTAAGAAGGGATAGCATGAATCCAAGTATTTGATCCCTGCAGAACATCTGTGTGCAACGCTGTTGCCCAGTAAGGTAATGATGTTGCCCTTTCATCATCAAGGTTGCCCCACCTGCTCTTCTGTCACAATGCTGTAACTTGTTAAGAAAGGCCATATTGTAGTCTGGGTTTCTAAAACCGTTTTTGAATACCTAGAGCACAAAAGGAAAAAGGAAGTTGGAAATGTCAAATCTTAGAAGTGATCTGATCTTTCTCAGTGCTGTCAAAGAACCTCTTATGACTGCTATTGCTGTCCTTCCACTTTTGGATATTGTATTTTGTTTTGTTATCTTGCATGCTTTCATGCAAGAACCTAACTGAACTTTCATGAAGGGTATTTCGGAAGAATGGAAGTTATGTGCTTCGACAAGAAACTCGAATTGCACATTCCCCCCTTACTTGTGCTTCTTTTCCTATTTCAACTTGTGAGATCTCCATCAAGTGGCACCCGTATATTCCAGTGTGTGCAATATCTAAAAGTACACAAGCCAATTGTAAAAATGCACAAACACAAAACGCAGCCTCTAAAAAGTTTTGCAAAAGCAAAAAATGGAACATGCAGTGCTCATGTAACAACATACAAACTTTTCCAAAAAATTAACACACTCACTAATACTTATTTTGCTTCAGCTGACTCAACTTCGCGGAAGTTTCCTTTACCCAGTTTTTTGCCCCTTTGCATTTGTTCTGCCAATAGTTACACCACTACTAAAAAGCAAGTGAAGAAAACACACAGACTTTGGTTTCACGCTAGCATTAACTGCATCACAGCTCATCTTCGATCCTCCTTGACTTTGAGTATTGCCTTAGCAGTTCATTCACCGAACTCAAAACCTCTGCCTCTCCTTGACCGTGCACTAGTTCCCCAAGAGGGTGCTGACTCTTTGACGTCGTCCCAGGGTAAAATACAATTGTCGGGTACCTACGTATCTCCACTGCATCACAAACTTGATGATGTTCCTCGCAGTTCAAAGCTCCAAACTTCACTCTGCCTTCGAGTTTCTTGGCAACGGCCTCAAAGTGCGGTCGGAACTGCACGCAGTGACCACACCAGGGGGCGTAAAAATCGACCACCCAGGGAGTTCTGTCCACGAGCACAGTCCTGAAGTATGCGTCATGATCCAGTTCTTCAACACTACTGGGCAGAAACTGAAGCACCCAGGCCCGCAACGACGCGGAATCGCGGGACCAGCCGTTGAACGTGAAGTACCTCCGTGAATCAAAGTGCCCGCGTCCGTAGACACGTAGGTTCGGGTAGGAGCGTACGCCGTGCTTGGAGCACAGCCACGCGTCACTTTCGCAATCCACTTTTCCCACACGAATGTTTGGCTCGTCTGCGACCAACTTTCCAAGTCTGTTCCATTCGGGCTCCAGCCTCATGCAGGGCCCACACCAGGGCGCGTAGAAGTCAATCGCCCATACTTCCTCTTCGCCTTTTTCCTCGACCAGTTTGCTGAATGCCTCGGGAGTGAGCTTCACCACTTTGGGGTCGAGCGAAACTTCTACGAACTCTCTTATTTCTGAGGCTGTCTTGAAGCCTGTCAGTACATTCCTTGCGCTGTTGTTGAACAACACCATGCTAGGATACGAACTAATTTGCTGAGCCTGGCACACGGAAGCGTGGGCAGCACAGTCTACAGTTGCGAAGCGTACGTTATGTAGCCATCTGGACGTTTTACGAAGTTCAGGCAGGGCACGCATACACGGTGGGCACCAGGGGGCGAAGAAGTCAACCAGCCATGGCGAGGGACTTTCCAAAACAGTTTTAAAAGTAGACGAAGTTAGTGTTTCCAGTCTACTTCCCATGCTTTCCTTCAGGAAGGAGGCCAAGTCTCTAGCACTGACCCTGCCGTGATAGACTTCGTAGCTGCCACCGGACCGCAACACTAAATAAGAAGGAACTTTCGATACCGAAAGTTGAGAGCAGATTTCTTCCTGGTCGTCGCAGTCGACATAGCCCAAATGTACGGACTGGACGTAACCCTTAATGTGCTTCAGCTCGTTTTCTTGCAACGTGTCCAACTTTGCTCTGTTGAAATACAGAAACCAGGGTTCAGCTTCCTCGCCTTCACTAGAAAGTGATTTCATGATGTTGCTAAAAACGTCTCGCGTAATTATTTCAAGGTCTGGCAGCTCCTTTAGGACAGCCCTGCGAAGCTCTGCAGCGTCACTTCCTTCGATTTTTTTCTTCGTGTCACTTGTGCCGAAGAAATATGTACCGTCTTCGACTGCTAATGTTCTGCACACTCCTGGGTTTTCTTCACAGTTCACAGACGACACTTGCGCAAGCCCATCCAGTGCCACTGCTAATTTTTTTACCTCGTCCGAACTGACACAGTGCTCCGCACCTGGACACACGAATAGGACAGTGGGCTTTGCGCGATTAGTTTCGGGGGAGCCAAGCAGTTCAGTGTCTTCCACGTGAAGTGTGAAGTCGGGAAGATGTCCCAAAACAAATTTTTGCAGGTCGTCCAGTTCCCTCGTACCAACGTATTTTTGCTTGAGGGGATAAATAAGTAGTGACGGGAACGAGTATATCCCTTCTTGCCTACACATCTGCCAATCTTCTTCGCAGTTGACGGCACCCACGCGAATTATGCCTTCAAACGACTGAGCTAATTTGCGCCAGTTCGGCGCCAAATGGTGACAATGACTGCACTGGGGGGAGTAGAAGTTTATGAACCAGATGTCCGAGGATTCCAGGACGGCGCTCTGAAAATCATTTCTGCTGAGCGTCACTATTTCTGGATCATCGTCGTAAATACCGAACTTTTCGTAATAATAGTTCCAACTGTGGAACTTGCCGTTCCAACGATTGTTGTCTCCGAGCCCTTCTTCTCCGTAAGTGTCGTAACGTTTCCGCGTGTCCGGATCTTTCAAGACTTCGTAAGCTTTGTTGAGCTTCACAAATGTATCGTGAGCGTCGGAATCCCCCTGATTTTTATCGGGATGTAGGCGAAGCGCGAGCTTCTTGAACGCGCGGCGAATTTCACGCGTGTCCGCGTCGCGTTCGATACCAAGCAGTTTATAGTAATCGTCGCAAAGCACTGCTGATACAAGCAGCGATATGACTACGGCAGATGTGTGGTTCAACTTCATGGCAGCAGGGCCCTGTATAGTCTTTCACTCACCGGCTGTCAAGCGAAGGAGTTGCACGTCAGCATAGAAGTACGCCTACGACTCTCACGCAGCACGCTGTTTGAAAACCGTGTGACACTGGAATCACAAGCGGTAAGAGACCACAAAGGTTCACAGATGAAATGGAAACTCTTGTGATGGAACAAGTGACTCTTGAAAGCTCATAGCAAAACAAAAAGAAAACCAGAACCCCTGGTGATGTCGATGTCACTCGGTTGGAGAGCTATGGACGTGAGCACCATGACCACGTGTACCGATTAGTAGACCGTTGATAACGTGGCCTTCGAAGTACTGTACTCGCCGCATCCAATCAACGAATAAGAGTTTGAGTTACGCGCGCTGTCATTTGGTCCAGTAGGTATGATAAGTTCACGGTGACGTTATCAACGTTTTGCTATCCGAAACTTGTGTGTGCGCCCGCGCGCGAAAGATTACGGGAGAGTCTTTCGGCTGTAGTTTCAGTAATATGTCACGTGAGAAGGGAAAGAGAGAGCAAGGGATGGGCGGGAATAGCGGGAAGACCAAAGACGGGGAGGTCAGATTGGTATGTCCCCGGCGGCAGAACTGTTTGCAAGTAGGGCAAATTATATGCGATTTCTTTGGGAAAAAGGAATTGAGAGCGGTTATATGTACGCAGCCCGTCAGACTGAGAACAGGATAAACATTCACTTAAATGCTCCGTTGAAACATCACTTCCAGCACGTCATGAACTATTATTTGCGACGTTGCTTGTGTTACCCGTCTCTCCGCTGCTAGAAGAATCCCCAGCGGCCAGCGCGCGGGCAAAAGTGACCCTCTCACGTGACATATGACGTTCGCAGAGAGGCGGAGCCCGTGTTATTCGCACTACTGCCCAAAAAAGAATCTCCCGCCTGATACGACTACGAAGTGCATGAGGCAGCAACAAATCAGCTATATATAGGGTGACATATATGAACATTATCAGCTAAAATATCAGCTAAGACTCCTGCGTGTGAAGGGGGCTCCAAGATAAATGTCGACAATTCTCTGTGAAGTCGGACCAGGACGCACGATTCCCCCTGCGGTAGTTGTGGCATTGCCCGCCTGATACAACTACGAAGTGAGGCAGTAACAAATCAGCTAAAACGTCAGCTAAAATGTCAGCTAAACCATCAGCTAAGATATCAGCTAAAATATCAGCTAAGATATCATCTAAAATATTAGTTAAATATCAGCTAAAATGGCAGCTGAAATATCAGCTGAGACATCAGCTAAAATGTCAGTTAAAATATCAGCTAAAATGTCAGTTAAAATATCAGCTAAAATATCAGCTAGATATTAGCCAAGACTCCTGCGTGCGAAGGGGGCTCTAAGATAAATGCCGACACAATTCTCTGTGAAGTCGGACCACGACGTACGATTCCCCCTGCGGTAGTTGTGGCATTGCCCGCCTGATACAACTACGAAGTGAGGCAGTAACAAATCAGCTAAACATAGGGTAGCATTATCAGCTAAGATATTAGCTAAAATATCAGCTAAGATGTCAGCTAAAAGATCAGCTAAGATATTGGATAAAATATAAAAATATCAGCTAAAATGTCAGTTAAAATGTCAGTTAAAATATCAGCTAAAATGTCAGCTAAAACATCAGCTAATATATCAGTTAAAACATCAGATAAAACATCAGCTAAGATATCAGCTAAAATATCAGCTAAGATATCAGTTAAAATATCAGCTAGATATCAGCTAAGACTCCTGCGTGCGAAGGGGCTCTAAGATAAATGTCGACACAATTCTCTGAGAAGTCGGACCAGGACGCACGATTCCCCCTGCGGTAGTTGTGGCATTGCCCGCCCGATACTACGAAGTGAGGCAGTAACAAATCAGCTAAAACATCAGCTAAGACGTCAGCGCAGACGTCAGCTAAAACGTCAGCTAAAATGTCAGCTAAAATATACGTTAAAACATCAGCTAAAAACATCAGCTAAGATATCAGCTAAAAACATCAGCTAAGATATCAGCTAAAATGTCAGCTAAGACTCAGCTAAGACATCTGCTAAGTCACCAGCTAAAATATCAGTTGAAACATCAACTAAGATATCAGTTAAAACATCAGCCAAAAACATCAGCTAAGACGTCAGTTAAAATATCAGCTAAAACATCAGCTAAGATATCAGTTAAAATATCAGCTAAAACACCAGCTACGATATCAGCTAAAACGTCAGCTAAATATCAGCTAAGATATCAGTTAAAATATCAGCTAAAATGTCAGCTAAGATATCAGTTAATATATCAGCTAGATATCAGCTAAGACTCCTGAGTGCGAAGGGGCTCAAAGATAAATGTCGACACAATTCTCTGAGAAGTCGGACCAGGACGCACGATTCCCCCTGCGGTAGTTGTGGCATTGCCCGCCTGATACAACTACGAAGTGAGGCAGTAACAAATCAGCTAAACATAGGGTAGCATTATCAGCTAAGATATTAGCTAAAATATCAGCTAAGATGTCAGCTAAAAGATCGCTAAGATATCAGCTAAGATATTGGATAAAATATAAAAATATCAGCTAAAATGTCAGTTAAAATGTCAGTTAAAATATCAGCTAAAATGTCAGCTAAAACATCAGCTAATATATCAGTTAAAACATCAGCTAAAACATCAGCTAAGATATCAGCTAAAATATCAGCTAAGATATCAGCTAAAATATCAGCTAAGATATCAGTTAAAATATCAGCTAGATATCAGCTAAGACTCCTGCGTGCGAAGGGGCTCTAAGATAAATGTCGACACAATTCTCTGATAAGTCGGACCAGGACGCACGATTCCCCCTGCGGTAGTTGTGGCATTGCCCGCCCGATACTACGAAGTGAGGCAGTAACAAATCAGCTAAAACATCAGCTAAGACGTCAGCGCAGACGTCAGCTAAAACCTCAGCTAAAATGTCAGCTAAAATATACGTTAAAACATCAGCTAAAAACATCAGCTAAGATATCAGCTAAAATGTCAGCTAAGACTCAGCTAAGACATCTGCTAAGTCACCAGCTAAAATATCAGTTGAAACATCAACTAAGATATCAGCTAAAATATCAGATAAAATGTCAGCTAATATATCAGCTAAGATATCAGTTAAAATATCAGTTAAAATATCAGCTAAAATATCACCTAAAACATCAGCTAAAGACAGCAGACGTCAGCTAAAATATCAGTTAAAACATCAGCTAAAAACATCAGCTAAGACGTCAGTTAAAATATCAGCTAAAACATCAGCTAAGATATCAGTTAAAATATCAGCTAAAACACCAGCTACGATATCAGCTAAAACGTCAGCTAAATATCAGCTAAGATATCAGTTAAAATATCAGCTAAAATGTCAGCTAAGATATCAGTTAATATATCAGTTAGATATCAGCTAAGACTCCTGAGTGCGAAGGGGCTCTAAGATAAATGTCGACACAATTCTCTGAGAAGTCGGACCAGGACGCACGATTCCCCCTGCGGTAGTTGTGGCATTGCCCGCCTGATACAACTACGAAGTGACGCAGTAACAAATCAGCTAAAACATCAGCTAAGACGTCAGCGCAGACGTCAGCTAAAACGTCAGCTAAAATGTACGTTAAAATATCAGCTAAAAACATCAGCTATGACATCTGCTAAGTCATCGGCTAAAATATCAGCTGAAACATCAACTAAGATATCAGCTAAAATATCAGATAAAATGTCAGCTAACATATCAGCTAAGATATCAGTTAAAATATCAGCTAAAACATCAGCGAAGACAGCTAAAGACAGCAGACGTCAGCTAAAATATCAGTTAAAACATCAGCTAAAAACATCAGCTAAGACGTCAGCTAAAATATCAGCTAAGACGTCAGTTAAAATATCAGCTAAAACATCAGCTAAGATATCAGTTAAAATATCAGCTAAGACATCAGCTAAGACATCAGATACGATATCAGCTAAAACGTCAGCTAAATATCAGCTAAGATATCAGTTAAAATATCACCTAGATATCAGCTAAGACTCCTGCGTGCGAAGGGGGCTCTAAGATAAATGTCGACACAATTCTCTGTGAAGTCGGACCAGGACGCACGATTCCCCCTGCGCTAGTTGTGGCATTGCCCGCCTGATACTACGAAGTGAGGCAGTAACAAATCAGCTAAACATAGGGTAGCATTATCAGCTAAGATATTAGCTAAAAATCAGCTAAAACATCAGCTAAGCTATCAGCTAAGACGTCAGCTAAGATGTCGCCTATAACATCATCTAAGATATCAGCTAAAATATCATCTAAGATATCAGTTAAAATATCAGCTAAAATGTCAGCTAAGATATCAGTTAAAACATCAGCTAAGATATCAGCTAAAATTATCAGTTAAAATATCAGGTAGATATCAGCTAAGACTCCTGCGCAGGGATCGGAACCGGAACTGAACCCGAACCGAAAACCGGAAAAAACCGTTATTTTCTGACGAACCCGAACCGAACCGAACCCGAACAATTTTTTTGCTTGTCCTGAGCCGAACCGGAACTGAACCGAAAAAAATTGATACGGTTACCGGTTCGGGAATCGGTTCAGAGGTGAATTAATTGTAGTACTGACCGACCTTTTTTTTTTTTGCTCACCTGAAACGGTTATCTCACACCTTTCTCTTACAATCGTGTACGGTGAGCGTAAGCTTGCTTGCATATAGCAAAATTACTGCCCGTGGACCGGTTAAACCGAGGCTGAAAAAAGTAACTGTTCCAATCCCTGTAAATGCCCCGACCGCTGACAGATTTTTTTGTGTCTGTGTATGTGCGGGGGGGGGGGGGTTCTCCCTAAGCCGAACCCGAACCGAACCGAACCGATATACCTGAACCGGTTCAAGCTGATAATTTCGGTTCAGCGGAGCTAAACCGGAACCGAACCAATATGCCTGAACCCGAACCCGAACCGGACCGAAAAAAATATCGGTTCCGATCCCTGCTCCTGCGTGCGAAGGGGGCTCTAAGATAAATGTCGACACAATTATCTGTGAAGTCGGACCAGGACGCACGATTCCCCCTGCGGTAGTTGTGAAACTGCCCGCCTGATACAACTACGAAGTGAGGCAGTAACAAATCAGCTAAACACAGGGTAGCATTATCATCTAAGGGTAAACATTATCAGCTAAGATATTAGCTAAAAATCAGCTAAAACATCAGCTAAGCTATCACCTAAAACATCAGCTAAGACGTCAGCTAAGCTATCAGCTAAGATGTCAGCTAAAACGTCAGCTAAAATATCAGCTAAAACATCAGTTAAAGTATCAGCTAAGATATCAGTTAAAATATCAGCTAAAATATCAGCTAGATATCAGCTAAGACTCCTGCGTGCTAAGGGGGCTCTAAGATAAACGTCGACACAATTCTCTGTGAAGTCGGACCAGGAAGCACGATTCCCCCTGCGGTAGTTGTGGCATTGCCGCCTGATACAACTACGAAGTGAGGCAGTAACAAATCAGCTAAAGCATAAGCTAAAACGTCAGCTAAGACATCAGCCAAGACATCAGCTAAAACATCAGCTAAAATATCAGCTAAGACATCAGCTGACATCAGCTAAGACGTCAGCTAAAACATCAGCTAAAACGTCAGCTAAGATATCAGCTAAAATATCAGCTCAGATATCAGTTAAAATATCAGCTAAGATATCAGTTAAAATATCACCTAGATATCAGCTAAGACTCCTGCGTGCGAAGGGGCTCTAAGATAAATGTCGACACAATTCTCTGAGAAGTCGGACCAGGACGCACGATTCCCCCTGCGGTAGTTGTGGCATTGCCCGCCTGATACAACTACGAAGTGACGCAGTACCAAATCAGCTAAAACATCAGCTAAGACGTCAGCGCAGACGTCAGCTAAAACGTCAGCTAAAATATACGTTAAAATATCAGCTAAAAACATCAGCTAAGACATCTGCTAAGTCATCGGCTAAAATATCAGCTGAAACATCAACTAAGATATCAGCTAAAATATCAGATAAAATGTCAGCTAACATATCAGCTAAGATATCAGCTAAGATATCAGTTAAAATATCAGCTAAAACATCAGCTAAGACAGCTAAAGACAGCAGACGTCAGCTAAGACGTCAGCTAAAATATCAGTTAAAACATCAGCTAAAACATCAGGTCAGACGTCAGCTTAAATATTAGCTAAGACGTCAGTTAAAATATCAGCTAAAACATCAGCTAAGATATCAGTTAAAATATCAGCTAAGACATCAGCTAAGACATCAGATACGATATCAGCTAAAACGTCAGCTAAATATCAGCTAAAACGTCAGCTAAATATCAGCTAAGATATCAGTTAAAATATCACCTAGATATCAGCTAAGACTCCTGCGTGCGAAGGGGGCTCTAAGATAAATGTCGACACAATTCTCTGTGAAGTCGGACCAGGACGCACGATTCCCCCTGCGCTAGTTGTGGCATTGCCCGCCTGATACTACGAAGTGAGGCAGTAACAAATCAGCTAAACATAGGGTAGCATTCTCATCTAAGATATTAGCTAAAAATCAGGTAAAACATCAGCTAAGCTATCAGCTAAGACGTCAGCTAAGATGTCGCCTATAACATCATCTAAGATATCATCTAAGATATCAGCTAAAATATCATCTAAGATATCAGTTAAAATATCAGCTAAAATGTCAGCTAAGATATCAGTTAAAACATCAGCTAAGATATCAGTTAAAATTATCAGTTAAAATATCAGGTAGATATCAGCTAAGACTCCTGCGTGCGAAGGGGGCTCTAAGATAAATGTCGACACAATTCTCTGTGAAGTCGGACCAGGACGCACGATTCCCCCTGCGGTAGTTGTGAAACTGCCCGCCTGATACAACTACGAAGTGAGGCAGTAACAAATCAGCTAAACACAGGGTAGCATTATCATCTAAGGGTAAACATTATCAGCTAAGATATTAGCTAAAAATCAGCTAAAACATCAGCTAAGACGTCAGCTAAGACGTCAGCTAAGCTATCAGCTAAGATGTCAGCTAAAACGTCAGCTAAAATATCAGCTAAAACATCAGTTAAAGTATCAGCTAAGATATCAGTTAAAATATCAGCTAAAATGTCAGCTAGATATCAGCTAAGACTCCTGCGTGCTAAGGGGGCTCTAAGATAAACGTCGACACAATTCTCTGAGAAGTCGGACCAGGACGCACGATTCCCCCTGCGGTAGTTGTGGCATTGCCCGCCTGATACAAATACGAAGTGAGGCAGTAACAAATCAGCTAAAGCATACGCTAAAACGTCAGCTAAGACATCAGCCAAGACATCAGCTAAAACATCAGCTAAGACATCAGCTAAAATATCAGCTAAGACATCAGTTGACATCAGCTAAGACGTCAGCTAAAACATCAGCTAAAACATCAGCTAAAACGTCAGCTAAGATATCAGCTAAAATATCAGCTCAGATATCAGTTAAAATATCAGCTAAGATATCAGTTAAAATATCAGCTAGATATCAGCTAAGACTCCTGCGTGCGAAGGGGCTCTAAGATAAATGTCGACACAATTCTCTGATAAGTCGGACCAGGACGCACGATTCCCCCTGCGGTAGTTGTGGCATTGCCCGCCTGATACTACGGAGTGAGGCAGTAACAAATCAGCTAAAACATCAGCTAAGACGTCAGCGCAGATGTTAGCTAAAACGTCAGCTAAAATATACGTTAAAACATCAGCTAAAAACATCAGCTAAGTCATCAGCTAAAATATCAGCTGAAACATCAACTAAGATATCAGCTAAAATATCAGATAAAATGTCAGCTAATATATCAGCTAAGATATCAGTTAAAATATCAGCTAAAATATCAGCTAAGACAGCTAAAGACAGCAGACGTCAGCTAAAACGTCAGCTAAAATATCAGTTAAAACATCAGCTAAGACGTCAGTTAAAATATCAGCTAAGATATCAGTTAAAATATCAGCTAAAATATCAGCTAAAACATCAGCTACGATATCAGCTAAAACGTCAGCTAAATATCAGCTAAAATGTCAGCTAATATCAGCTAAGATATCAGTTAAAATATCAGCTAAAATGTCAGCTAAGATATCAGTTAAAATATCAGCTAGATATCAGCTAAGACTCCTGCGTGCGAAGGGGCTCTAAGATAAATGTCGACACAATTCTCTGAGAAGTCGGACCAGGACGCACGATTCCCCCTGCGGTAGTTGTGGCATTGCCCGCCTGATACAACTACGAAGTGAGGCAGTAACAAATCAGCTAAAACATCAGCTAAGACGTCAGCGCAGACGTCAGCTAAAATGTCAGCTAAAATATACGTTAAAAGATCAGCTAAAAACATCAGCTAAAATGTCAGCTAAGACATCAGCCAAGACATCTGCTAAGTCATCAGCTAAAATATCAGCTGAAACATCAACTAAGATATCAGCTAAAATATCAGATAACATGTCAGCTAATATATCAGCTAAGATATCAGCTAAAATATCAGCTAAGACAGCTAAAGACAGCAGACGTCAGCTAAGACGTCAGCGAAAACGTCAGCTAAAATATCAGTTAAAATATCAGCTAAAAACATCAGCTAAGACGTCAGCTAAAATATTAGCTAAGACGTCAGTTAAAATATCAGCTAAAACGTCAGCTAAATATCAGCTAAGATATCAGTTAAAATATCACCTAGATATCAGCTAAGACTCCTGCGTGCGAAGGGGGCTCTAAGATAAATGTCGACACAATTCTCTGTGAAGTCGGACCAGGACGCACGATTCCCCCGGCGGTAGTTGTGGAACTGCCCGCCTGATACAACTACGAAGTGAGGCAGTAACAAATCAGCTAAACACAGGGTAGCATTATCATCTAAGGGTAAACATTATCAATTAAGATATTAGCTAAAAATCAGCTAAAACATCAGCTAAGATATTAGCTAAAACATCAGCTAAGACGCCAGCTAAGCTATCAGCTAAGATCAGTTAAAATGCCAGCTAGATATCAGCTAAGACTCCTGCGTGCTAAGGGGGCTCTAAGATAAACGTCGACACAATTATCTGTGAAGTCGGACCAGGAAGCACGATTCCCCCTGCGGTAGTTGTGGCATTGCCCGCCTGATACAACTACGAAGTGAGGCAGTAACAAATCAGCTAAAGCATAAGCTAAAACGTCAGCTAAGACATCAGCTGACATCAGCTAAGACGTCAGCTAAAACATCAGCTAAGATATCAGCTAAAATATCAGCTCAGATATCAGCTAAGATATCAGCTAAAATATCAGCTAAGATATAATCTAAAATATCAGTTAAAATATCAGCTAAAATGTCAGCTAAAACGTCAGCTAAGATATCAGCTACGATATCAGCTAAAACATCAGCCAAAACATCAGCTAAGACGTCAGCTAAAATGTCAGCTAAGCTATCAGCTAAAACGTCAGCCAAGACATCAGCTAAGACGTCAGCTAAAACATCAGCTAAAACGTCAGCTAAGATACCAGCTCAGATATCAGCTAAAACATCAGCTAAGATATAATCTAAAATATCAGTTAAAATATCAGCTAAAATGTCAGCTAAAACATCAGCTAAGATATCAGTTAAAACATCAGCTAAATATCAGCTAAGATATCAGTTAAAATTATCACTTAAAATATCAGGTAGATATCAGCTAAGACTCCTGCGTGCGAAGGGGGCTCTAAGATAAATGTGGACACAATTCTCTGTGAAGTCGGACAAGGACGCACGATTCCCCCTGCGGTTGTTGTGGAACTGCCCGCCTGATACAACTACGAAGTGAGGCAGTAACAAATCAGCTAAACACAGGGTAGCATTATCATCTAAGGGTAAACATTATCAGCTAAGATATTAGCTAAAAATCAGCTAAAACATCAGCTAAGATATTAGCTAAAAATCAGCTAAAACATCAGCTAAGATATTAGCTAAAACATCAGCTAAGACGTCAGCTAAGCTATCAGCTAAGATGTCAGCTAAAACATCAGCTAAGATATCAGTTAAAATATCAGCTAAAATGTCAGCTAGATATCAGCTAAAATGTCAGCTAGATATCAGCTAAGACTCCTGCGTGCTAAGGGGGCTCTAAGATAAACGTCGACACAATTCTCTGTGAAGTCGGTCCAGGCAGCACGATTCCCCCTGCGGTAGTTGTGGAACTGCCCGCCTGATACAACTACGAAGTGAGGCAGTAACAAATCAGCTAAACACAGGGTAGCATTATCATCTAAGGGTAAACATTATCAATTAAGATATTAGCTAAAAATCAGCTAAAACATCAGCTAAGATATTAGCTAAAACATCAGCTAAGACGTCAGCTAAGCTATCAGCTAAGATGTCAGCTAAAACATCAGCTAAGATATAATCTAAAATATCAGCTAAAATGTCAGCTAAAACGTCAGCTAAGATATCAGCTACGATATCAGCTAAAACATCAGCCAAAACATCAGCTAAAATGTCAGCTAAGCTATCAGCTAAAACATCAGCTAAAATGTCTGCTAAGATATCAGTTAAAATATCAGCTAAGACGTCAGCTAAAATGTCAGCTAAGCTATCAGCTAAGATATCAGCTAAAACGTCAGCCAAGACATCAGCTAAGACGTCAGCTAAAACGTCAGCTAAGATACCAGCTAAAATATCAGCTCAGATATCAGTTAAGATATCAGCTAAAATATCAGCTAAAATGTCAGCTAAAATATCAGCTAAGATATCAGCTACGATATCAGCCAAGACATCAGCTAAGACGTCAGCTAGAACGTCAGCTAAGATATCAGCTAAAATATCAGTTAAGGTATCAGCTAAAATATCAGCTGAAACATCAACTAAGATATCAGATAAAATATCTAATATATCAGTTAAAATATCAGCTAAAATGTCAGCTAAAACATCAGCTAAGATATCAGTTAAAACATCAGCTAAATATCAGCTAAGATATCAGTTAAAATTATCACTTAAAATATCAGGTAGATATCAGCTAAGACTCCTGCGTGCGAAGGGGTCTCTAAGATAAATGTCGACACAATTCTCTGTGAAGTCGGACAAGGACGCACGATTCCCCCTGCGGTAGTTGTGGAACTGCCCGCCTGATACAACTACGAAGTGAGGCAGTAACAAATCAGCTAAACACAGGGTAGCAGTATCATCTAAGGGTAAACATTATCAGCTATGATATTAGCTAAAACATCAGCTAAGACGTCAGCTAAGCCATCAGCTAAGATGTCAGCTAAAACGTCAGCTAAAGTATCAGCTAAGATATCAGTTAAAATATAAGCTAAAATGTCAGCTAAAACATCAGCCAAAACGTCAGCTAAGACGTCAGCTAAAATATCAGCTAAGACGTCAGTTAAAATATCAGCTAAAACATCAGCTAAGATATCAGTTAAAATGTCAGCTAAAATATCAGCTAAAACATCAGCTAAGACATCAGATACGATATCAGCTAAAACGTCAGCTAAATATCAGCTAAGATATCAGTTAAAATATCACCTAGATATCAGCTAAGACTCCTGCGTGCGAAGGGGGCTCTAAGATAAATGTCGACACAATTCTCTGTGAAGTCGGACCAGGACGCACGATTCCCCCTGCGCTAGTTGTGGCATTGCCCGCCTGATACTACGAAGTGAGGCAGTAACAAATCAGCTAAACATAGGGTAGCATTATCATATAAGGGTAAACATTATCAGCTATGATATTAGCTAAAAATCAGCTAAAACATCAGCTAAGACGTCAGCTAAGCTGTCAGCTAAGATGTCAGCTAAAATGTCAGCTAAAACGTCAGCTAAAACATCAGCTAAAGTATCAGCTAAGATATCAGTTAAAATATCAGCTAAAATGTCAGCTAGATATCAGCTAACACTCCTGCGTGCTAAGGGGGCTCTAAGATAAACGTCGACACAATTCTCTGTGAAGTCAGACCAGGAAGCACGATTCCCCCTGCGGTAGTTGTGGCATTGCCCGCCTGATACAACTACGAAGTGAGGTAGTAACAAATCAGCTAAAGCATAAGCTAAAACGTCAGCTAAGACATCAGCTAAGACGTCAGCTAAAATGTCAGCTAAGCTATCAGCTAAGATATCATCTAAAACGTCAGCTAAGACATCAGCTACGATATCAGCTAAAATGTCAGCTAAGATATCAGTTAAAATATCAGCTGAGACGTCAGCTAAAATGTCAGCTAAGCTATCAGCGAAAACGTCAGCCAAGACATCAGCTCGCCCTAACAGAATGTGAGCTCTATACGAAACGGAGAGGCGGCAAGTCTGTGCACAGTTGACTACTGCTAGCAGACAGACATTCAACCTGGCTACAGTTCTTGGCCCATGCCACGCGGGTGCGTCGTCGCTGATGGGGAGTACCCTATACATGTGCATTACGTGTGTACCATATGCATGTGCATTACGTGTGTACCATATGCATGTGCATTACGTGTGTGTACGCTGCATTACATATTTTAGCTATCAGCTAAAACGTCAGCTAAGATATCATCTAAAATATCAGTTAAATGTCAGCTGAAATATCAGCTAAGACATCAGCTAAGCTATCAGCTAAAACGTCAGCTAAAATATCAGCTAAAATATCAGTTAAATATCAGCTGAAATGTCAGCTGAAATATCAGCTAAGACATCTGCTACGATATCAGCTAAATCTCCCCCTTTTTTTACGCTAGCCAATAAACGTGCAGCGCTTTCGAAAAATGCTCGCGTCATGACACCAAAACCGGGAAAAAACCATGTGATTGCATTTTTGGTAGCGCATGCATATTCGATTCGAATTCGGCATCGAATATGGCTGCATTCGAATTTCAAACCGATGTCTGTCCCGAATGTATATTCAAACACTTACTTTCTTACTTACTTAAAACGAACAGTTCCGAAGCTGCACTCACATGCAAAAACAAGAAAAAGTGCACGACGCGAAGTGCACGACGCGCGCGGGTAAGTGCTACATACGATATTCCATAGTACATGCGTATTTATATACACGCATATTAGACGCACTCGCGTATTGAACGCACCCCAACTTGAGCGCCGAAATGCTGGTACTTTTTTTCCCCCGCACATTAAACGCACCCCGACTTTAGTAGCACGGCCGGATCGTCTCGCGCAGCACCAGCCAGCGTATCGCGCTCGCGCTGTCAACGAGGAGGAGCGCCTGGCACCGGAGTGAAGAACGACGGATGCGACGGAACGCACATCGAGAAGTATTTCATCCACGCTTGATGGAACGGAAGACGATTTGACGTGGGAGACTCGCGACGATGAAGGACAATCGCGACGTTCGACTGCGGGGAAATTGCCGCTGATATCCCGGAATAAATCGCGACGGAGGCAGAATCCTGACGTTCGACGATCCCGGGGAAATCGCCGCAGATAAGAGAAAAAATCGCGACGTGCGTCTTAAACGCGAGTAAATACGGTACATTAAGTGGCACAAGTCACTAGTGCATGTGTCACCCCCCCCCCCCCCCCCCCCCATAATGCATGCTTATACAATCAGGGCCGGCTATACGGGGGGGGGGGGGGTAGTGAGGCGACCGCCTCAGGTCCCGCGCACGAAGCCACTGCATGCATCACGAATATAGTGCGTATTTCCGTGTGGATGCTGTGTGTTCGGTTCAGTTACAGAAGCATACATTTCATATTCGCTCTAGTTACAAAAGGATTCACTTTGTATTCGATTTAAGCATATAGCTATTCGCTTCAGTTTTAAAATTACTATTCACACAGCCCTAACTTTTTGAGCAGGTAGGCACACTTCATAAGGCTTCAATTTATGCCCAATGTGATTGCAAAACTAGATATTCCAAATACAAAGACAAACAATACTGTGAATCATTTTATTTCCAAAAACCAGTTGACTTCACATATTATCTTTTGGTGGCTAGTGACCTCAAAGCGCCAATCTATAGCAAATTTATTCCCCAGTTTCCCATACAACAAATGCTTGTGCCTTTCATCCACGACAACTGCACCGTTCACCTCTTGAAATGTGATTGTAAAAAATTTTGTTATGCAGCTAGTACAACTTTGTACCGTTAGTCCATAGCTTGACGAGCTGCAACACTTGGGTTGTTCACAACTTCTCCGAGCGACTCTAGCAGTTCTTTCCTGTAGTCTTCAAAGTCTCCGTCAATCTCTTCTATTCCCTTATGCTCAACGACCCACAACTGACAGTTTGTCTCTCGTATGAGTCTTTCATCGTGGCTCACAATAATCACACCTGCAAATGAATTTACAAATCATTTTGAAACACACGGCAAGTAACATTCCCAGATCATTAGACAGGTACAGCTACTTACCACCCTCGAAATCTCTAATAGCGTCAGCCAACGCGTCGATGGATTCTATGTCAAGGTTGTTTGTTGGTTCATCCTGTTTTGAAGTAGGAGCACCATTATTAAATTTCAATGACACAGAACCCAAAAATATACAGTAGTAGTACTAGGAAGCATAAGTGGCAATGTACGAACCAGAATTAACACATCTGGGGCTCTAAGGCAGAGCTCAGCAAGGGCCACCCTTGCTTTTTGGCCTCCCGAGAGGTCATGATTCTTGATTGTATGGGCATGGCTCACGAGACCAAAACTTCCCAGCTGTTTACGGGCATCTTGGTAGTTTAGGTTGAACAGTCGCTACAAAAAGAAAGCACTTTTGTTCAGACTACATCTCTACATAGTGACTCCAGTGTTAATACTACAGCATACATTAACCTACTTGTAGATATTCGACGGGGCTTTCGTCAGGATTTAGCTGTTCTCCCGAGTGCTGGTCAAATCGGCCAATCCTCTATGAAGAGTTTGCATAATTGATTGTTTACGTTTATTGAATTTGAGAACACTGGTGTGTTAAAACGTGGGGGAACAAACACTGGTGAGAAATACGTAGTTGTGAACCCACCAATCTGTGATTCCGTCTCGCTTCACCCTTGAGCTGAAGAGAAGAGAAGTTTGATATAGAATGACGAAATACTAGCAGCTTTGTCAGAATACTCACCGGTGTTAAGTCTCCGCAAAGAAGCTTCAAAAATGTACTTTTTCCAACTCCATTGGGTCCGACGATGGCCACTAATGTGGTACATAGTTTTGTTCAAAATGTTTCGTCAAGAAAATTACGTTTAGCGCAATTTATACATTCTGTGTACATTGTGTGTTCCCTTACCTCTAGATGACATATCTATACCAAAGTCAAGGTCCTTGAACAGCAGTGGCCGATTGGGATACCCAAAATCAACATCTGTAAAACGTTACCCGAAATGACTTTCTTTGTACAGCGGACACACAAGCTTTTCACTCACTGTAGACACCCAAGATAGGTGGGCTCAATGGTGGTGGGCTTGGAAACTTGAACTTGACGATATAGTCCTTTGGTTTTTGAATGAGCTCAGCTGGGCCTTCCTCCTCTTCGGTGCCTTGTAGTTTTTGCTTGTTCTTCTGCTGCTTTCGTGTCAGCGCCTGAACCTGGGTCTTTGTCTGCAGGTGCGAGTGGTGGTGAAACACATCAGAGTGAATGCACATATATGTTGATCTATCAAGCCTGAGCTTACAGCTGTTTTTGTGGACATGCCCGAGGCTTTCATCTGCTTCAGCTTCTTCTCCTGCTTCTCATACTCTTTTATCAGCTCTTTTCTACGCTGTACATACATCTTTTTGAACTGACCTGCAAAACGTAATTGTCAATTGTGGCACTTACACATCTACTAACACACAGAATCAGTGTTTCGTTGCTGCCCCAGATAAGCCCGATTCCCCCACTCATATACACATGCCCAGCATTCAGGTTATGTAAGTTATGTAATGCTGTGTGTTGTCATAGTGGTACTTACTGAAATTTCCTTTGTAATAATAAAGTTTCTGATTATCTAAGTGGACAACATCGGTGCACACGTTGTCGAGGAAGCTCTGGTCGTGCGACACAACCAGTAGTGTTTTCTTCCACACTTGCAGGTAACTGAAAGATTGCAATACCTCCTGTACCACAGAGAACTGAAACAAAGCAGAGTAAAAGAGCCAGAGCTGCCACTCACTTATCTAGCCAAATGACAGCATTCAAATCCAAGTGATTTGTCGGTTCATCCAACAACAACAATGTCGGTTCCATAAACAGCGCCCTGAAAGGAAAACAAAGAGTAAGAGTTAGCCTCTGAAACAGCTGCGGTAAGGAAGACTACGCGGTGAACATCTGCAATATCGTCGAGCATGTTTATTACGATCTTTAATGTAACAGTAACTCAGACATCATGCTCAAATTGCTGGTTCCCACCAGCTCACTCATTGAAACGCACGTAAACACTTCGAGAAAAGGGTCATCGCAAGAACGCTCGCTCACATATTGCAAGCAGAATTCTCCCTACACAATACAACTTATGTGACAATGACACCATGATGGCGAGCAATGAACGAGGACATCAATTTCAAGAGGACCAAACCATCATATGTTATCAGCGGTCACGTTGTCATTGGATAAGCTTTCGTGGACACAAAACTGCTTCAATCTAGTGCTAGATAAAACGGTTTTGTACCGTTCTGCTTCGCTGACGTGATCCCGATTGGTAATTTCGCAAAAGATCAACTATAATGATTCGCCGATATAACGATTGAATTTCGCATTCCTGTCAATATCGTTGTAAATTGGCTCGACTGTATAAGGATTACAACAGAAGCATTTAATGCATACCTGGCAAGAGAGACTCTCATTCTCCATCCTCCAGAAAAGTGGTTGGTGGGTCTGTCTTGCATCTCACGGGTGAATCCCAAACCAGCTAAAATACGGCGAGCTCGTGCCTCGGCTGCATCAGCACCAATAACCTGTAGTTCTTCGTATACCTGAGCAAGAGAAAAAAGAAAAGATAACATATCACACCAGAGCGCCAGCACTATAACTAGAGCCTGAAGTTTTAGGGTTTTACCCGATTCTTCCCCGAACTTGCACCCCGAATTGAAGGTTACCTCTTTAGGGTGAAACCCGATTTTTACCCGGCAAACTGCCCTCACTGGGACGTCTGTAGGAAGGCACTAACTTAATTGTTTCGTAGTAGATGCAGTTACATCACCATTTGTACCAAACCACTACAGTTAGTTTGAGTAACTGAGCCCGATTTCTCCCTGAATTTAGCATACTGGAAGTTTTTCCACCCGAATTCGCATGAATTTAGTGCACATGTTTATTTACCCGATTTTTACCCCCGAATTTCAAAAAAAATATTTCCCGAAAACTTCAGGCTCTAACTATAACTTTACACATTAAAATCCCATTATGCTAAATGAGCAATGAAACTTATGCATGTAATAGCCAAGAAGCAAGAGGAGGTGTGCAAGAGGAAGCAGGTATATGTGGAGGAGAGGTCCAGGTGTACTAAAATTTCCTGGTGTACTACGTAGGTCATTGTCTGGAATAACTGTTTCTAGCAAAAATTTTATGGGAAATTTCACAGTCTCTTTAAGACCACACCTCTGTGAGGCGTTCATGGTTCTTTAGGTTTCCAATTGCAGCATCTTCTTCTAGTTTCTTCTGTTCTTCGATGAGCTTTGTCCGCTTCACGTCAGCTTTAAGCACCACGTCAATTGCCGGGGTCTCATCAGCAACGACCTCTGCATATGCAAACAAATAATGTGGTATTTCCTTACAGTCTTCTTAGCCATTTCCCCAATGGGCATGACAATGTCTCACCTTGCTCGCAAAGTAGGACATCTATGTTCGGTGGAATGTTTAGTGACCGGTTTGCTATGTGCTTTAGCAAAGTGGTTTTACCGTGCCTGCAATGAAGAGAAGGTTCTGTGACGGTTGTGCACTCAAAGTCAAGGTCTCAATAGTTTGATAGAACCAAATAAGTAAGAGATGAGTGCAGGTAGGAAAATTCGTACCCGCACCACACCCCCGCAGACGTACCCGCAGCCCAATACGTACGCAGGTTTCAGTTATGCCATGTGATCGTCACAGCACAAAAATTTATTGATGCTGAGGACACTGTCCGTTAGAGAGCTACTTTTCCAACGCGCGAGATGCTGTGCCGACTGCTGACATGGTTGCCGGCTTACTAACGCGAAGCGTACCACTCGTGGTGCCGAGAGGTAGCCAAAATTAGCCCCGTTCGGCAAACGTAAGTCAAAGGGTAAGCACAGAACACGGTGCCATTAAATGACAAAGCTGTCATCGTCTCACACACAACTGAAGGTCTGGATATGGGGGGAAAGCGAAGAACGTCTTGGAAGGCATTTTGGGCCATATATTCGCAATGAATCGGGTCATGCACCAAAAGCTGATGGGCTGGCGTTGCGCCTGCGGGTATTGTGGATATGGCCGCGTAATCCTCTGAGGCAGTGCGGGTATACCCACTCCCGCACTCATCTTTACAAACAACCCATAACAGTATTTCATTGTAGTTGTGATAAGTTTCGTGATATTCAACAACAGCATTATTAAGACTGGAAGCTCTCAACTCATGTTTCTATTCACTCCATGCTTGGATTCCACGACAAAAAGCGGAAAATGCAAAGAATGTATGAGGCATCGAAAAATAGTGCATGCGCACAAATTCATATGCGTCAATTTTGTTAAATGAAGTCCCAAACCAGTGTACCACATCAACAAACACACAGCATACTCCGGAGACAGTCGTCAGAGCTGAGGAGCACGGCCGAATTTGTAGTTCACAGACACAGACCTTCTGTATCTAACTCCACAATTTGAGATAACCTGTGCCTCAGCTCTGACATCATGCTTATCGGTTTTTTTTTTTTGCTATATCGGTTGCTGTTCCTGAAACACTATGATTCAGGGAATTTGTATCAGCTTCAAACCTTAAAAATATATTATGAATAGTAACTTGAGCACTGTGCTACCAGAAACAGTACTTGTGTCAAATGTACGAAATTGTGCCAAAGGTGAACTTTAAAAAATAATCTAGCATTCTTACCCATTTGGTCCAACAAGACCATAACGCCTTCCAGCTGTGATGGTGAGACTGGCATTAACAAACAGATCCTTTCCTCTAGCGGATATAGAAAAATTCTCAACCTGTAATTACGTAAAAGAAGAAACAGTTTTAACAGAAAATATTTCACAAAAGCTTCTTAATTTTACAAATACAACAAAAGACAGCGGGAAATGTTACCTTTATATCTACTGCATTTTCCAGCTGCAATTGCTGCGCAGCTGACTTGTCGGCTTGAGAAACTGTAAACTGTCCGCCATCTTCACTTGTCTTTCCTTTGTTCAGGCTTTCGAGCTGTTTCTGAAATTCAGACTGCAGAAGAGAAATAAACGTCATTTAGTTTTGAAGCACTGGGTATTCCTGGCGATTCTTGCCCTTCCTGTCTCAAAAGAGAAAAAAAAATTGCACAAGTTATTTCCACAAAATTTTCACATTGGATACCAAATACTAAGTATTTGTAAGATATACCACGTTACTCCCAAAACTAATTAAGTTATGCACAAGTCTGTTTTGAACATAATATTCAAATGAAAATCTTTGACAAAGCTAATCCAACCTGTTTCTTCATCAGTTTCTTCTCCCTATGTGTTAGCTTTTTTCCTTCCGCTCGATCGGTGTCTGCAATGTAGAAAAAGGGCAATATATAAGATATGAATGAGAAAATAGAAATACAAAAGGAAAAATAAAACAGAAGGCCACCTGTTGTGTTTTTAGCAAACCTAATTGGTGTGTTCGCTCTAGCAGACTTTTTCTAATACCTTCACGCAGAGAGCACTCGTCAAGAGCTCATCAACAGCCTGCCCATGAAGGTTGCGGCTACATTGTTTTAGAGATACTTCAGGCACTTCATCAGTATTTTACATCGTATTAGAGTGATGGCTGCTGTTTAAGCACTTCCATACTGCGCGTCTAAGCTAGTGATTGTCTTGCTGTCAAAAGTAAAGACGACCTTCTTGCCCCCCGTATGGGAATGCCCTCGTGTTCAGAGTAACGTGGAACATTGTAAATGGTAAGCAACAGACACAGTGAATCCACCAGAATGATACCAAGATTATCACAAATGTGCAACGTATGACCTAAATGTGCGGACAGCATATGTTATGAAAATAAGGTCAAGGGAGAATATGAAAGCCGGTGCCTTTTGAGTCACTGTCAGTCTTCGTTTTGGCATTCTTTCCCGTTTTGGTCTTGTTGTCACCCTTGCTTTTCGTATCCTGCTCTTCACTTCCATCGCTATCTTCATCTTCGCTGTCACTTGCCAGTGCGGTAAATTTGTTTTTAGCAGGCCTTGGTGACTCGCAGTCACCGTCGTCTTGCAAGTCCAAGTCGTCGAGATCTTTCTCTAGATCATCTTCCACTGGCTTTGGCGGCTCTTTCTTACTAACTTTTCCCTTGTTCTTCTTCGGAGCCATATCGTAAGCGACGGTAATACCTTTGGAAAACTGCACTATATCAGGAATTTCAATACAAATCGCACGGAAAGGCACTTGCCAGACGACAATGCGGCTGACGGCGCACGTTGTGCACAGTGTTACGAACGTGTTTGCAGGGAGTCCTTCCGAGTGCGGCGGGGAGCACCAGCGATCGGTAATGGTTTCGCTTTCGTTTTCGTCCCTTTTGGATTGTGTGCATGTCAGTGAAAGATTACAACCAGAGATTAGGAATTTATTCGACGAAGGGAACACGTCACAAGTTAATTAGTTAAGACGGTTAATTTTTGGTCACGTAGTCACTGTCACGTGGTCCCGTCGAACTATGGACGGACATACGCATTTATTCGCCCTATGAGGTCATCTCTTTAAAAGAA
Organism: Ornithodoros turicata; assembly: GCF_037126465.1. Lineage (NCBI taxonomy): Eukaryota > Metazoa > Arthropoda > Arachnida > Ixodida > Argasidae > Ornithodoros > Ornithodoros turicata. The sequence goes on from NC_088209.1 coordinate 29,300,699, forward strand.
AGATGTATACAGGATATTTTTTTATCCGTTACATAATATTTTGAAAAAGAAGCCATGAGAGCAGCACAGATTTTTGCAGTTGAGTTCTACGGCAGGGCGGACATCCTCTCGAAGAAAGTGTGCAACTACAAGACGACTAATTACCTAAAATTCATTAATTGACTTTTTAATTAGGGGATTTCGGGCAAAAGCGAGATGGCATATTGAGAGACTATCCTAGTTCCAAGCCATGTCACGTTTAACAAATCCTGAAACACGCACGTGCGTTAAAATATCCATCCCCGAATTTTGATATACAAATGAGCCGACACCGAAACTGCGGCGACCGGGAACGCGGGGAGTACAGCGCTCATTTCACGTCAGAGGGCCACGTGATTTGGATCGGTGGGGATGATTGGAGTAGGTGCCGCTCAGCTGGCCATATAAGCCTCCGTGGGCGAGGGTGACGCGCTCCTCATGTGCGCTTTTTCGGTTTGGGCTCATTTGCATACCAAAATTCGGGGATGGATATTTTAGCGCACGTGCGTGTTTCAGGATTTTTAAAACGTGGAATGGTGTTCAACGAGGATAGTCTCTCAATCTGCTATCTCGCTTTTGCCCGAAATTCCCTAATTAACAATTTGATTAATGAATTTCGGGTAACTATAGTCATCTGGTAGTTACATACTGTCCTCCAGAGGATGTCCGTCTGGCAGTAGAACTCAACTGCAAGAACTAACATCTATGCTGCACTCATAGCATTTTTTAAATAAAAATTCTGGTCAGTCTTACGTGACGCACCCTGTATATATCGCTGAGTTGTTGCATAACGGTAATAGCTACTACCCTAATTCAATGCCAGCCAATTATTTTCCGTTTCTACTTCCGGCAGCGGAGAAAGGTGGTATATACATTTTCATTTTCGCGACCGTTACCGGCTACAATTTTGGTAGTTGAAAGGAAGAACGTGTTTCCATTTCGGTTTTAGTAACGCCACACATTTTCCTACCGCTCACGAATGCTGGTATCGAAAGGGGGAGAAAACATAGAAAAGCAGAATTCACAAATGATAACAACAATTCCGTGTTTCACACAGCGAAGCACACCAATACGCATTCCAAGCCTGCTCCCTTTGTAGTTGTGATAGATTCGAATGGCGTGCAGGCGCCGCGCAGTAGCAGGTCAAGCATTCCTGTGCGCGTTGAGTGGAGCCCCATGGGCGCATAGGAAGTTGCTGGGTTTCATGTCAACAAAAGCGCTCCATTGTGAAGCTCCGTTCTTTCAAGCGCTCGTCTTGCTTTCACGCTTTGAACTTGAACGCTTTCTTGTTTCGTTTATTGAATTTTCATTTCTTATTTTTCCACAGTCTGATCAGGTCGGCAAACAACATAACGGAGGCAACCTTTTGTGACGTAGTCAGCTATAGAAAAGCAATGACTCTGGCCTGACAGCCTGTGTTTGTTGAATTCATAATAGATGCGCTTCAGGCAAACTAATTTTAGGGGAGGTTCCGTTGATGACAGTAATTAAAACTTTCGCGATCTAAAGTTCATTGTGTAAAAAGCGCGGGTTTCTCAATCCTCTCAAGGTGCAGACAACAATTATTTGAAAGACCGGAGGGTGAATAACATAGAGCGATATACGAAGTGAACAAAAGATTAAATGAGTGAGATTTCGGTGCTGGAAGCTCAGTGACTATAGATATAGATAGGTGAGCGTGAGTAACATTGAAACGCTATCCGCATGCGCGCTGGTACCCAAATCATACAAATTCCGAGACCACATGGCGAATCTTCTTGTGCATTCGTCATCCTGGGCTCCAGTGTCCACCATGCTGTGCGCATATCGCACCAGACGTCTTCTACGGCTGCAGAGTTGTACGCTGTTCTCAATGCGGTCCAGTACATTGCCAACCAAGCAACACCTGGTGACTGGTCAATCCTTTCTGATTCCAAGAGCGGCCTTCAAGTACGCGCTCCTGTGGCCTCCAGTGGTCTTGTGGTCACAGTGTACGACATCATCTTATCGTACAATGCCGCTGTCGCAATAGGGGCACACAATCGAGCTCCAGCGGATCCCCGGTCACATCGGCATTGTTGGGAATGATGCCGCTGACAGGGAAGCACGTAATGCTCACCAACGCGGGCCCACGCAAAAGATATATATCACCTCTGAGGATGCCAAACGTACGTTGTGCTCATGTTGCCACTTCGGAGATCCCTGGACCTTGGGTCTTGATAGCCGACCCTTTGACGTCGTGAAAGCGCTGGGCGAATGGCCTACAATTCATCGTCAGGGTGCCCAGCGCTCACTCATCACCTTCACCAGCGGCATGGCCGAGTGGGCTAAGGCGTCCGCACGTTGGTGGTAGCCAAGGTCGTGCTGAAGACATGGGAGGTGGTGGGTTCGAATCCTACCGCCGGCTCTGCTGTCTGAGGTTTTCCCTGGGTTTTCCGAAGACTTTCCAGACGAATGTCAGCACAATTCCCCCTGAAGTCGGCCCAGGACGCATACTAACCCCCCTGTCCCCCACTCATTCCTCCTGTCCTCTATCCATCTGTCCACGTCTGTACGCCGCTCTTAGCCACAGTTGCTTCGCGCTGCTAACTCATTACGAGCAAAGGTTGGTAAGGCCGCTTGGGGATTAAAGGATTATTGTCCGTAATGAGAGACTTCGGCCGAAAGATATTGTACGTATAAATAAAAGTAATAAATAAACTAATAAAAGCACTTTAATGGTTGATGAGTTACATTACGTTCGTCCCGTCCTATCTCATCGCATGGCGACCTTGCAACGTATCATACCCCTGACCGTCAGGCTGTTGGATGGTCGAGTAACACAGTACGATAACAAAGGCTCTCGTTATAGGCAAGCACGCCACCTGTCGTCGCTACGCATCTCAAAGCTGTGTGGACTGTCCAGGACTTCCTTCCGCATTACCCCCCATTCAACGAGGGCAGTCAGCCACGTAGAAGAGTCTTGACTCGTTACACGTGCAAGGATCGTTTTGTATTGTTCCAAGACATTCGAGTCTATTTTCGCTGACCCTTCCGATGTGGGCTCCTGAACCCCTGCTGCGCTGCAAGCTTTGTGTTCGACAGGCCTCGACTATACACGCCCAATGGATGATACCTTTAATTTCCTTTGACGAAGGTATTGAAGCCGAACGGGATATTGCGTCCTGCTATCCCGGGCTCTCAGGCTAAGCGATGTACCGGAACGACTTAACTGGAGCTGGAAGGAAAAAAAAAAAAAGTGTGACTACCGGGTAATATGTAGAGCACACGGCGTCAAACGGTATCGTAAGTGTTTTTTACAATATCGCCAGTAGGTAGCAGCTTTCACATAGGTGAAGTACCAAGCAACACGTGGCCATAATAACTACGTATATATGATGGACACGTGGTCGTTATCGACGGAGTAAATTTTTCTCGCCTGTGAGGAACAAAATACAACGAGAGACAAAAAAGATAAGAAAACATATCAGAGTTCGCACACTATGCATCAGTATTCAGTAGGACGTTCCATGGGCGTTCCCATGATTTTTCCAGGGGGGGGGGGAGGCAAAGTGCTTCCAGGTGGGGCAAGCGTGCAAGTCCCCCTCCCCACATACACACACACCACCTCTTTTTCTGGAGGCGGACGTTGCTGACTGTGCATGTGTTTAGAGGTTCCTTTTATGACATCTGAGCATAATCATGACGACCTATGACTAAAGAGTGCACTTTTTCACAAGCGACCTTGAAGCTCTAAGGGGGGGCACGGCCCCCCTTGCCCCCCTCTCGTTACGCCCATGGGACGTTCCAGAGTAACGTCAGTGTCGATGAATGCAACTAGCGATTCACAACACATAAACGTACAACAGAAACGTAATTTCACCCATAACTCCGCAGTGCCAAATGCTGGGACATATTACTGACTTGCGCAAGTTCATCAAAAGCGTGATGACTTGTAGGCGTACGAGTGCAGGCTCGCCGAGTTCGTTGGCCCATATGACAGACACGATTACGGTAACAAATCTTGACAAAGGAGTAGTCACAACTCCATTTACATAATATTACGAGGTTTTTACTGACTACGACACTGCGCACGCGCCCCTAGGATACTTCTTCCCTGCACCGTTATTCGTGCCGAAAGTGAGCCCAGATGAGCGGCCACAACATGTCATCAGCAAACACGTTTACACGCATAAAGTACCGAACAGAGATTGCACGACACGCAACAGGATCAAGGAAGCGTTTGTTGATGGGAGCTACCCACGCTACGGATCATTCTGGGCATCCGAGAGAAGTCGTATTCACATTGAGATCATGCAGCATTCACTGAGACTGCCTGACAAGCTAGACCAGCAGTCCTTCGTGGGATACAGTGTCGATGAATTGATCAATTTATTTATTTCAATATTATATATTTACTCCAAAGGTCAACTGAGGGACATTACACCATGATGTGGGTTACATCACTGATAGTGTACTGCATCGCGAGTGTACATAACTTTTAGTACAGAAAACTACACACAAAAAAATACAAAGCCACGATACCGTGAGGTATAATAAGGTATCATAGTACAACCAACTTTATGCACGATGAATCAGCAATGTGGTACATCATCAGCTACGATGAAAATGGATTATGCGATATACTTTAATGGGTGCGTAAGAGGTCCTGGACACAAGGGAAAACCTATACGAAGGTAACCGGATAGCGAATACGAGAACAGAACAGAGATGGCACGATGAAATTCTTGAGTTTGTATTATTGTAACGATATTGCTTGTAAGGTAATTTCATTCTAGGACGGTGGGGCAAAAAATGATTTTGAAAAAACACGAGAATGACATAAAAGGCAGTCGACTTTATTTGGGTGATCAAGGCGGTTCTATTGATATCAATAAGCATTGAATTCGAAATCACACCACGTGATCGTACGTATGCGTGTGTATACTGCTACCTGATGGGATGCCTCTCGTCCGAACGCATTCATATCTACCTGGCAACTTCGGAAGCATCGTAGTATAGATGATCCACGTTCAACCCAAGTAACTCTCCTTATTGATTCCATGAAACAAGCCAATGCTCAACAAAGGTTGATTGTTTTCTTTTCTTTTTTTTTATTCCGTGTTAGCGCCGCGAAGCAACGGTGACTATGAGCAGCGTACAGACGTGGACAGATGGAGAGAGGACAGCAGGAAGGAGTGGGGGACGTGGGGGTTGGTATGCGTCCTGGGCCGACTTCAGGGGGAACTGTGCCGACATTCGTCTGGAAAGTGTTCGGAAAGGCCCAAGGAAAACCTGAGACAGCACAGCCGGTGGTAGGATTCGAACCCACCACTCCCAGTCTTCAGCATGACCTTGGCTATACCATCAACGAGCGGGACATGCCTCTCGGCGATGCCGCGCTGGTCAGCAAAGGTAGAAACGCGGGTAGTGTCGCTTCGGCATTAAATCGACTCTTGTATACCCTAACTCCAAAATAAATTAGAAAAACGTAGCTTCATTTACCGGAACATAAACTAGATATAATCTCACGCATCACAAAATCATTTGCTCAGCCAATGTGCTTGTATCGCTTATTGTTTTGCTGTTGTGCTTCCTGCGTCCTGGAATTGGCCCCTGTTGCTTGGAACTGTATACGAAGAAAACGGCTTTCTAACGATATTGAACATGTTCAACGTCGCTTCGTTTCTATTTGGTATGACCGACATATTGGTGTTAGAGCGCATACTACAATTATGAGCACATCCTGGAGAAACTTTGATTGTAATAACCTTATTACACCGCATACAAGGTAAGTCTGTTTTGTCGTATACGAACTTGCTGGAACAAGCTGTGCGAGAAACATGATGTTGGCATATTTCGTAAGGGTTCTAGTCTTACTAATGCCATCAAATCTATTATTAATGTATGGTCTATGTCATCTCCCCTTCTTCCTGTTTTTTCCCCCATGACTTATTTATTTTAGTACTTAAATTTTGCGATTTCATGTCTGTTTCGCGCGCGCACGCACGCACACACACACGCACGCCCGTGGACAGCAAGCCCGTGGACAGCAAGCACGACAGCGCGCCCGTGTCCACGGGCGCGAACGAATAAAAACTTTATATAGGTAATGATACCTCCAGTTGTTCTGTTCATGGGTAGTTATTTTCAATGTAGGTAATGTAGTCGCAGTTGTAATTCAATTGTATACTTGACTCATCATTATGTTTTCACCAAATTACGGCGTACAATGGGATATACAGTGTGGCTTGTGGAGATGAAACAATGAAACACACCCAACCATTATCGTCAAAATAAAGTCATCGTTTGTAGTTTAATTTAGAGCGCTCGTCGTACACAGTGCAATAATAATAACTGGAGTAGATTTACACAGCATATATCAGCCAGGGGTGGGCACAAATACATTTTTTGAGTACTTAAATATAAATACGAAATACTCTGTTGAAAGTGGTATTTAAATACTCGCATAAATACATTTCAATGTGAGTATTTAAATACAAAAAATAAATACAGTATTTAAATGGCATAGCTACTGCCATAAATACTGCGAGGACGATGTCATCTGGAATTACAGAAATACTAATGATCTTAACAACAAATCGGCAAGGAAGAACAGCATTTATTTATTGGATTATCATGGCGATTTTAATATAACAAGTCTCTCAAAGACTGCATCTTCTAGGTATCTTAAAACTTACTTTACTCAAAAATTGGTATCTAAATATAATCATAAATAAATTTTTCGAGTCTGTATTTAAATACAAAATATAAATACGCGTTTTTACATATTTTAAATACTATTTTAATTACGATGTATTTAAATACTGCCCATCCCTGATACCAGCACAGGTCGTGCCAATAGCGCCGAAAGGTTCTGCTTATTAAATACCTCCGTCGTGTATGCAATCACGCACGCGAAGTGCATCACGAACTTTGCCCGCTTGCCTCCCGCTAGAACAGCAGGAGATGACTTCACCCGTCATCTCTGCCGGATGCACGCATACCAAAAGACACGAAATACCTTCTGCTAAAAACTATATCCAGCGTTCCATCTGTCCCGCGGGGCTGCATGGCCACTGCGGGGCGGGCTAGTTTACCTTCTTTAGCAGTTTCGCCTACCATCTCATCTGCTTTCTTAATCCTGGCCGCTGTCTGTCAGGTCCTGACTTTTTCGCTCATGCCTGAAATTCTTGATAGGAAGAGGGCTTCTTCCAGAGGGGTACAACAACAATACGGAATTGCTGCTTATCCCACAATAGTGGCCGCTCGTCATGGGTGGGCCAATTGCTCCGCAAATCGATTGGGAATTATCAAATTTGGATTTCAAAAGTGTTCGGCCTTGAGCGAAGGCTCCATTGCACTTCCTGTAGTGCTTGTGAGGGCGTTCCCGGTCACGGGCAATTTTGAGAGATTGGTCGTGGATATCCACTTGAAAAGACAAAATGAAAATAAAAAATAAAAAATGCGGGGTTTATTATGATCGTGGAGGTCCAGTACTATAGCATGAGCTTGGCGCAGATTCGAACTGAAACACAGATGTCCCCTTCTGCAGCTGTACTGTGCGTATGAAGATATTTTACGAGCGCGGTGTCAATGTAAGTGATACCGACCCATTTCATATCTTTTTGTAGGGGTTGTTCCTTCTAGACAGACTGAAAAGATAATAATAATAATAATAATAATAATAATAATAAATAATAATAATAATAATAATAATAATAATAGTTTTACTTATGAAAACACTGAGGGTCCAATCGTGCACCAAGAAAAAAAAAAGAAGAAAAATACAAAAACAGACGTACATTAAACATATTAGACGTCACATGCTTGTAAACAGAGGGTCGTCTATACGGCAAACAGTCCCACCACCACCACCACTACCTTTCTCGCAGCAACCCGATGAAAACAACCTTGAACTATCCGTCCAACCCTATGCACTCGCACTTTCACTACAGTGTACGCTGGTTGAGACACGTACATGTTTGTCACAAATTTAAGAACACGCGAATCTTATTCGAGGAAACATTCTGAAAAATTCAACCACAGTGCAAGCAACCCCTTGATTAACTTCACAAAAACTACAGCAGCTCGTCGTGCCTTCTTTTTTATTTTATTTTTATTTTTTTGCTGTTCTACGAGGTGTACACAGCGACAGTCGACTGCGTTTTTATGTATGTGTATGTTTTAATTCCTTTACAAACATCCGAGATGGCCGATACGGCACGAGGCTACCCGGATGCTAGACGCAGGCTTCACACACTCGCATTGTTTCCCTATACATCCCGTCAATCACCTCTCTTTTTTTCTCCGTTATTACAGTTTTTATTTTTTTCCTCCGATTTCTCTTTCTCACCCTGTTCACGTCGCACCGCAGAAACCAGCTAGCCCGCGTCTTCCCTGCCTCCCTCGTTCGTGACCGTCACTGTGCAATTTCCGAAACCAGCGATATACACAGACACACAATCGACCTTGTTCATCTGCGGTTGACAAAAAAAAAAAAAAAAAAACGCGGCGCATCCTATATGGTCATCCGCATGCACGCATAGCCACGAATATAACACGAAACGTACGCCTTCTACGCTTTCTATCGCGCTACTAAAATAGCGCGGAAGACGAACGAAAAATAAATATTTTAAAAAAAAGAAAAGAAAAAAAAGCAAAGGGACGTATAGTTATTCCGAAGTGAGAGTGAAGTCAATCCCCGGCGTCTCCGATCGTCACACACAGGGGGAAAGCGAAAGTGGAGTTGACAGCCGGCGGCACGGCTTGCTTTTTCATTTTGCAGGCCTGATTATGCTTCTTGGATTTCGGGCGTGGAAACGTGACATCATCCGACGCGCATGATCAAGTTTGGAAGAATAACGAGACGAAGAAAAAAAAAAAGAAGACAAAGTGGGAGTGAAGAAGTGAATAACACTCCCGGTATTCCTCTCGTCTTGATGTTTCAGACGTGTTGTTACAAGATAGTACTTTGAACGTACTTTTTTTCTTTTTTTTATGGCTTTGCGATTGGTAGACACAACTCTTCCAGGGATTTGGAAGAGTCGACGGCATTGGCTGAACTTTATCTTGCCCATGGATTTTAGATTCTGGAGGTATGGGTCCGTATCCGCATCTTTTGGATCGTTAAGCGGGGGCAGCCATCGCACCGTGCGCGGATAACGAGGATTCGCAGCTGCTAAGTAGTATTCACCGCCCTTGGCCCAGAGGACACAGCTCGATAAAATACACGATCGTCTTCTTTTTCCCTCATACATGCACTCTGCCAAAGCAAGTGGTGCGTCCCGTATAGGCAACGTAGCATCCGTCGTGCCCTTGCAGTACTGTCAACACTGTCAACGCTGTCAAAAGTAGATACCTCTATGGTACTGCTCATCTGGGTTGCGGTGTGCCATGTGCGAGGTATTGTCTGGATCGAGAGATGAGAGAAATAAAGCACTTCTAAGATTGGCAATAGAAAAGTCCACAAGCATCTTCGCATCGCATTATGAGTTCTCATGGCGCGTCCGGTAGGCAAAGTAACACCCGCCACACCGTTGGAGTTATGACTGTGAAAAGGTTGCGCACTTTTATTTCCAGTGTTTTTTTATTTTTATTTAGCGCTACTAAAGTCTAAGACACAAGCTTAAGAGACAAGTCAAAGTCCTCACGTGTGCCATGGGGCAAGCTCTATTTCCAGGGCTCTGCGCTCAGCACGTCGCCGATACTGAACTGAAGTGACTTGTGCTAAGAGACTCACACAGACTACGTTCACACAGGTGCTGGAAAGCAACCTGTTACTCTACGCAGTCATCCCCAGTACTACAGTAAGTCTGTATTTCTCAAAAATATAACACTGGGTTGCCAAGGTGGGTGCCGCGGTGGAGCAGTTATTCAGCTTGTGAGGGGGTGGGGGGGGGGGGGGGTCTCGTAAGCCGAAATCTTCGAACCCAAATGACGGAGAAGAATTTTAAAACGATTGTGCTCCTTCGTGCCAACAGAAGGTATGCAAGTGAAGAGAAATGTTGAGAAGCAAAGCAAACAGCTGGTATAAGCTGCTGGGATTGTTAATGTGCGCTATCTAGTCAGTGTCCAGTCTATTTCTTTGGAATAAAGATAGTATGGTTCATATCTGGGGTGTGTGCAGAACCCATAAGAAAGAAAAGGATGAGAAACACTATGCGTTATCACATCATGTGATCTAAGGTATTCCGCTTTATTTAATAGTAATTCAACTCAAAACAGCTCACTAAATCTACCCAATCAGTGTAGTGGAAAAAGGTAACGGTACCAGTACTGAGTATACAAAGTAGCTGTAACTGCATCAGTGGGGAGTTTTAGGAAATCGTAAGCGCTCTCCGATTCCTGCTCCGTATCGCTGTCAGTCAATCAGATACCAGCAACGTGACGGCAGCCACTCCAAAGGAATCAAGCGATTGGCTTAATTGTTCGGAAACTTTATCGTGAAACCTCTACGTTTTCCTAAAACTCCCTATATAGTGTATTTTTTCGCTCACCACCGGCGCCGCCCTCTGGCTCAAACGCTACATAGGCGTTAGAACAGTAAACTCTCGCTATGTGTTACAACAGCATCTGGCAACATCCCTGGCTTTACTGTTGCCCCGACCGCCCCTTCAACGGCACCATGGACACTGCCGAGCCCTGGGGCCTCCTGTGGCCGAAGAGCCTGATCCCCGTTCTGGTTCTCAAGCAATCTACTTTGGAAATGATGGATACGAGGTACAGAAGCCGCACGGCTGTGTTCACAGATGGTTCGTCTATACGCCGGATGGCTCCTCCGTTGCCTTTGTCATACCGGACGAGTCAGTATCATCTGGGTTTCGCCTGTCACATCGCACTTCGTCCACCTCTGCGGAGCTGTATGCCATCGTGCAATCTCCAAAGTCTGTCTTGAACTACCCTCCTCGCTCCTGGGTGATACACTGACTAAAAATCAGCCCTGCAATGTGTAGGAAGCATGGGCATCCGCGGCTCCTTGGCCCGGTGATAGTGAATATCCTGACGGCGCTCAAGGTTCTTGGGGAACAGAGACACCGGGTGGGTCCAGTGGGTCCCCGGCCTCACTGGCATTCAGCGCAACAAGGAGGCAGATTTGGCGGCTGGTTCGGCCCCCAGCAGCCGTGCTCCAGAGCCGTGTACATTGTCCTCTCCAACGGAGATAGACGCTTGTACTTGTCTGCGTTGGTGTGACCCCTTGGCCCGCCAGAATATGGCGCCATGACATCACTGAATGGTCACTTCTTCATGCAGTGGCTCCGTCATTATCATTTAAGATGCCAGGTGGCTTCCCTCGCAGCTTTACGTCACTTCTGCGGCGTCTACGACTCAACGTCACCTTCACCCCTGTGTTCCAGGTTAAGCAGGGTTACAGTAACACGGCGCTGTGCCCAGCTTGCCACACCACGGCTACGATCCTTCATATGAACGAGGACTGTGACCGGTACACGTGTGAACGCCGGGTGTTCTCAACGCCAACTTGAGCTCCTTGATCATAGACCATTCAGCTTGTCCAAAGTATTACTTGGCACATGGAGCTCCCCTGCGCATCTGTACCGGGCTCTTCGCTCCCTTTTTGCTTTCATGCAAGCCACTGGACTCCTGGAAGAACTCTAAACAGAACTCCGACCTGTCGTCGCTTCGCGTTCACCATAAATCATCCTCTCATATCACCGTCTGTGAAGTGGGGTAGGGTCCCGTGGCTACCACGGAGAAACATCTCATGTCGTCATCACTTCTCCTTCATTTATTGTTGTTGTTGTCTCACGGGAAACAAACAACAACTTTATTGTGAGATGATGAATGGGAAGTTTCATCGCCAGGGGCGATACTCTACCTCATTGCTGGTGGTGATGCGGGGAATGAAATAACGAACCCCTTCACAATAAGGATCGAAGTCCTATGGTATCCAGAAAGGTCAAGAGAGCTTTGAGGGCAAAGCGTTGGTGGGCTGCATGGGGTCAGGGACCAAGCAATTTCACGAGAGAGAGGGGAGCGTACGGTTCGGGAAGGTTGGTATCAATGGAGAAGAATGTGCTCTTGTGCTTTACAAGACAAGTTGAGACAAGTTGACTCTCACAAAACGCCACAGCTGGGTGTCACAGTTGGGTGGCACAGCTTGAGAAAAGTTAACTCTCCCCAATGTTGTCCCACGGGGTATCTGTAGCAGTAACTGAAAAATACTTTAAAATGCATTTATCTGTGACTAACTCCGACACTTTTCAAAAGTAACTTTGGCAACCCTGCGAGTGTACTACAATGTGAGGGAGGGGCGCATCCGGATCCTCGGTTTGGGGGGGGGGCGGTTTCTTTGTCATAGCGTGTCGTGGGGGAGGGGAGAGAGGTGGTGGTGGTGGTGAAAGGGCTCGCCGTTGTCGGCCTCACAGTGGGGGGCAACGTCACGACTGACGCCCTGGGGGAATATGCGTCCTGGGCCGACTTCTAAGGGAACTGTGCCGACATATGTCTGAAAGCGTCTGAGGAAAACCCAGGAAAAACCCCAGACAGCACAGCCGGCAGCGGGATTCGAACCCGGGTTACACTCTACCTGTACTCTAGAGAGTACTCTAGTACTGTACCTGGTACTGTACTCTAGTACCTGTACTCTAGTACTCAGAGTACTCTACCTTGACAAATACAAAACATGCCTCAAGGTTCCTACAAGAATGTGAGCTAACTGTGTAGCTAGGACAACAACAACAACTACATGAATGACGATGAGGTGAGGTGTAGCTATGAACCTTGTGCTTCCTATAGAAGACAGCGAAATTAAGGCGCGTTGAGCTCTGCAGTCCTATATCCTCTAGAATCATAATTAGTAACCAAGACAATCGCGAGTCTGTTGGATTGGACACTTCGGACGGCTTCCTTTTCTTTAATACGCGTTTATGCAGCTGGGGTAATACGAGAACCGAACAGGTCACTGTGCTTTCCGTTTTCCTGCGAGACACTAAAGAAACTGAGAGGGCTTTTGACTTCAGCATAAGTGAACGTTCGCGATAAGTATGCTAGTATAGTATGCAGTAATATGAGAGCTGGAGAAGCTTCAAAATGACCCTGCTGCCACAGATATTCTCTCATGCACAGTGTGAACAAGTGGGAACACCGGAGCGTGCACCCATTAACCGAAACGACTCACTGAGCTTTCCCTGGCACACTGATGGGAATAACCTGCTTTGTTGTCATTGTCAAACGCCGTCTCTGCACTTCGTCACCAAGGGAAGACTCAACGTCCCTTTGATGGCACAGAGGCATGTGATGTCATTCAAGTTCGCTTTGTGTCCATATTGCAAAATACGGGAAATAACGTGATTCAATAGTCTGTGATGATGCCTAACTACAGTGAACCCTCGTTATTATGACCATGGTCGTTCCCGAAAATTTTGGTCATAATGCGGAATTGTCATATTAACGGGTGAGATTTGCAGAGGTTTCACTAAATTGCTCCCCAGGAGTATGGTCGTAAAGCGCGCATGTCAGATTGTAGAGTGTCATATTAACGAGGGTTCACTGTAGATGCTTCTCAAGTAATGTCAAATAATTCAGCGAAGCGTTGAGGGACAGTTTACAATATCTGACTTACAATATGGCTTAATTCACAATATTTGGCTTTTACAACATATTTGTTCGAACTTAACGCAATAAGCGTACTTGGGGTACACACGTACACAGACGCAAAATTTAATACGAAACAGTCCGTTTTCTTATATCTAAGACCAGAGTTATAACTTAACTCGGTATCTTTGCGCCGTGGTAACTTTCAGAGAAACTCGTTTCTTTTTCAGGTAACTCTGCCAAGGTCACTCAAGCTAAGCTCCAAGTTACTTTTAATTCGCTTTTCACTTACGTCCAGATATTTTCTTGCTTCCGTTCCGGTTCTTTCCTGGTATTTTATGTCGTAAAACGTGATATTCAATCGATGACAGTATTCTATTCAGGAGTAAGGATCGCAGCCATTGAAATGAAGCTGAACCATTGTGCGCCCGCAAGGAGGAAGATGCAAAGCGTTCGAATTGTGGGACATAAACGAAAACGATCTAAGCATGTTGCACTCCTCCGCAAGCAACTCAAGGTCTAACTCAACTGCTCACGCGCGCTGCACCTATATAATACTATTTTGTGTCGGAAGTAACTTGGAAGTAACTCGTTCTTGTTTTTAAAGTAACTCCGTAACTGCGAGTTACATTTCAGGCTGAAGAACTTCGTTATTAACTTAGTTACATTTTTCGCACGGTAACTTAACTCGTAACGAGTTCTTTTTGGCGGGTAACTTGTCGATCTATGTCTAAGACCACCAAAACACAAGCGGTAATCTAACCCCACATAACACCTAATGATAGACTCGTGTGTGTCGGATTGTTTGCGTATCTTCCATTTAACGTAGTACGCAGCTTTCATGTCTTTGATTTCATTCATTATGTAACACACCTTATATGAATGGCAAGTGGCAATGCACAAATGGGAGACTGGATTTTTTTCCCCCTCAGCAGTTGTAGCTGAATTATGTTTTAAAATTTTTTTTGCCACACTGGCAATGCTTAATATGATTTGCCTAAAGAGTTTATCTGAGCTTGCAACAAATGCACAGGCTTCGCGGGTGCTGTTTCTTTTTATTTATTTAGTTTTTTCGAGTCAATGCGTCGAATGTTGTACAGAAATAACACATGTACACTCTCAGAAAAAAAGGGTGGAGTAGTCACACCTTTTAGGAGGTAATAGTTGCCGCATACGTTGTGCCTAATAGTTTGCAAAGTTCTACCTGCTGCCTACCAATGATAGGGTTACCGCTTCTGATTCGGTGAGCGAGGGGGGCGTACGCCTTTTTGTAGCAATTTATATATATGATAATTGATTTTACCACCTTTTTACACCGTTTATCAGACGCTACCTAGGTGGTAACTACACAAGTTACCACCTTTTCACACCCTTTTTTCTTAGAGATAATAAAACGAAGTCAAAGTCCTCGTCGCCAGACACTTGACAGAAAGAAATGCCGCAAAAAATATTATTAAACGCAGCTTACAGAACATCGTATTCCGTTTATAGTGAGGTTCAAAATGGTAAATGTGGACATTTTGCCCGCAGGTACCAACTCAACGCGTCCCTATAAGCTCGAAGCTGCCTTACCGAATGTCCAACCCTGGTGTTAAAGTGTTTGGTCTCTAATGACGACCCAACAAAGAATGACCACTTTTTTTTTTTTAACTGAGTGTGTACGCGGTCCTCGAAGTAGTTCGCGTTAAAAACCCTGTCAGTCGAAGCATATTGTCGGCGGTTCCGCCCGAACGATGTCGTCTGCATCCTTCTTCCGCCTCATCTTCATCCTTTCTTCCGTTGGGAGAGAAGGAAAGTCGCATGACCTGCCTATAAAAGCGCTCCCATACGAGAAGGAGGCCTGTGCTCCTCTTCCACTGACGGAAGCAACTTCATCCCCGCGATCACGTTTTATTACGCGCTCTGCACGCGCGCGTGTGTAGTGTAGACGCTCACAACGGGGACTTTACTGGGACGAGACCTGTGCGACTTGAAGTGACTCTCGAAAAGTGGTTGTGCGAAATTCGTCTGCAGTTGAGTGCTTCCAGAGCTGTTTCGTTGCCCGTCCAGGTAAGGTTTACGGGGTATCTTACCAGCTATGGAGTACCCGGGTATTTTGTTGGGTACATCTATACTTCATGTATTGTTTTGCGTTGATCTTATTCACTTTCCTTCGTCTTTCCTCTATACGAAGTATATGGTTTGTGAATAACCGGAAATTCGCTGGTTATGGCAGCAATGAAAATGAATGTAATGTAATGAAAGTTTTAATCATTAAACGTGGATGATCCTGCAGAGAGATGTTTTTTTGGCACTCCGTATATCGTGCACGGCGGAACAGATGCGACGTACATTTGACGCACATTTTGAACAGATCCGTAACCAGTGATCAACTGATCAATCACGAGACTTAGTGGGGTTGATCAATGAAAGAAGTATATGTTTCTATTCATTTATCTATCTACGTTTCTTCGTTAGTTTGGAGTAGCATGATAACTAAATACGCCTGGAAAGGGGTGCATAAATAAACTTTAAAAAAATTCTATGCAGCATTCAAATACAGAAAACTTGTAAAGTCCTTCCCGGGAGCCCTTTACACAAAGAAAAAAATTGCAAGTACCTCTGCATAGGGAGGCATCTGTAACATAACCGGATCGTCCTTACAAGTCTAAGCGTGTGTCTCATTTTTTTCTTTTCTTTCTCTCTCTTCACATCGAAAAATAGTGTTCAGGAACTCATCCCCAACAACACCGAATATCCTCCGGATGTATCAATCCGATAGGACACTATTCGTACCAACAACATCGAATATCCTCTGGATGTACGAATAATGTCCTAATGGATTCATACGTCCGATGGATATCCCTCAGATATTCATCGGACGTACGAATCCGTTAGGACATTATTCGTACATCGAGAGAATATTCGGTGTTGTTTGGATATTATACCGTTCTTCTCCTTTGGAAAGCCAATCACGAAATATTTAGCTAAACAAACCCATGTTGATAGCCTCTTTCTTTCAAACGCCAGAAAATATTGAAAAGACCAAAATGCACCATCCTATAAAATGGCAGCCGCGTCGTACCGTTTTCCGCATTAATTCCACGTAGTTAACTTTACCATCCCAACATCAGCGCCAAAAAGTACGCCCAAAATGTTGCCTGATGTTCTCAGCGTCACATCCCGACATCAGCGCCAAAAAGTACGCCCAAAATGTTGCCTGATGTTCTCAGCGTCACATCCCGACATCAGCGCCAAAAAGTTGTTCTCAGCGTCACAAGCGCTCGAAGATACTGGGACAAGCCGCTGAGTACAGCTCTTACGGTAACAACGTTACCGTAAAGATAAGCGTCATATCTGGTCGCAACTATTGTCGCAACGTCGTGCTGTTCGCTTGATCAGATTCCCACGTACGAGCACGAACAACAACAATGCAGCGGTCAAGATCCATTCCGGGGAAGTGGTCGACCATGTGAACACACGCAAGCAGGATGCCCTTAACGTGCATTTGTATGCAGAGATGCATAATCCGAGATATACTCCGTATAAGGAATGCTCGCACTTTTGTGTCACCCTCCAGTGCGGACGGGGCGCCTGTGGTCGTAGCTGAGTGTACGGTGAAGTTATATTGTGTCATCCCTCGTCACCCAGTGCGTGACATGAACATGCAAGAGCGCGCCCGCCTTTCAGGGGCGGTCGAGTTTCCAGGACAGTCGCCGAGTTTTCTTGTAAAAGTTCGTCGGGCGTCAAATCAAGTTCGAAGCGACGGGAACGCGGGGGATTTCGTTTCCATTTTTTTACTCTATCCAGAGCATTCTTGTCGTTCTCTTGAAGATACATTGACTGCTTCTTATTTCTTTTTAGAATGTTGTTCTACGGGATTGTACACCCTAAAACCGAACTTAACCGCACAGCATGCTCAGATGCCAACCGTCATTCAGAATGATATTGTTCTCTTTCTTGATTTGTTGAAAAGCTGCTCCTGCTTGATGACAATACACACCTTACATGATGACAATCCACAAGGCCATTTTGGTGCCAATACACTATACGGCTTTTAAAATTAATTTTGCAAGTGTGGTTCCTCTGTGACCAAAGTACATATGCGAGGATGCCACACCACGTCTTCCAGACGCTGACGCAGTTAGACTTTGATTTGATTTGATTTGACTTTACTGGCGCAAGGACGCAGTTAGACGCTTTCGACTGAGACTGTACGTGATTGCGCCTTGGTAACTTTCGATGAAGATTCATCTATTTTTACTTGGAGCTACTGGCTTGGGGAATCGGCCTTCGGGGTCCTTGGACTATGCTCCTAGGAGGCGCGTCATTTCTTTACTGCGACCGAGGACTACAACTTTGCGAATGTCAGATGCTCCAAATTGTCGCATCCACACAGCTGATGAGTTATTCAACTGGTATAATCATACGAATGATTTGCAAGGACACCTTCGAATATGGTGCCCACAAGTCCCCTTCGAACACGGTGAACCGGAATGTCAGCGTCGTACAATGATAAGCACCAGACTCGTCAATATACTTCGAGCGATTAATCCGGCACTATGTGCACTCTGGAACTGTTTACCTCTGTGCAAAACAACGTATTTTAAAGATACACTTCGTGCACTCTAGGTATCTGGGTTTGTGTGTTTGCAGAAAACTGTAAAGATAATTGCACCTCCCTGAAAGAGAGAAGTGAGAGGAAGACTCCTAAACAGCGGCTTGTAAAAAAAAAAAACAGCTCTAAAATACTTTCGTGGCTCGGACGGAAGCTACATACTCGTCGTTTTGAAGTTTATTTTGTGCTTGATTCATAAAGTAAGCCATGTGTGAAGTCCAGTTTGGCGGATGTGATTATATGTACGGCTTAAATTTCGTGTGGGGCTCTCTCGCAAGTTGAAGTGAACAGGGGTGTGTGTACGAGTTTGTTTATGATTTGTTTTATTCCGTGTGGTCTATTTACTCGGTCCCGACACCGACAGTTATCTTTCTCCCGGGGTTGCAGCGTTCAGGCAAGGGTCACCAGTCGTGTACGTCAAGGCGATTACGCCACACTGGCAAGTACCAGCAGAGATCCCCGCTGACTCGTCAGCTCTTACCTGCTGTCAGACGTTTAGGTATCTTGAGTACGGTACTCATGATGTTGTATTTTAAGTAATTTCGTTAGTGTTTTAGTATCACACTCAGTACCATTTCCGAAAGGTATTTGTACCTCGATCTGAAATACTTATCTCAGTATTTTCTACACAATACTCTAATCATTTTTAGTTTGGCAGTTTGTCCTCATACCAAGTTCAGTTTCACAACAAGGTACCATAGCTCAAGGTACCCTTGCTTCCCATATGGTCTTTCTCTATACTTATTCTCAACACATTGCGGAGAAGGACAACAATGTATTGGCCAAAGTAGATTATTTTCACGTACTTTTTTATATATTCTTCGCTGCTCTCACAAGTACAGTCAAACTCCTTTACAACGAAACTCAGGGGACAGCAAAAAAAATTCGCAGTAAAGGTATTTTCGTTAAAAAGAATGTCCATTATTGGACCTATAGGGCTCCAGCGGGACCGCAAAAAATTTGCTGCAGTGGTATTTTCGTTAAAAAGGTGTTCGCTATAAAGGAGTTTGACTGTACCGCAATATGAGTATCATAGTCAGTGCTCCTACAGCCGTTTTTTTTCAATCTTCGCCTTAATAGGTTGCACAATCCAATTTTTATAATTCAAACTCAGACTCTCCGCTCACCCCTGAAAGCAACAAATATCCCAAATGTGGGGATACCACGCCATAACCCATCTTAAAAGAAAATAAAAATATATGTTTCGAAACTAAAAAAAAAAAAAAGACAGTTTCCGTGACGTAATCAAAAGGTGATCTTGCTGCGAGGCAGATGTCACGCCTAGAGAACCTAAGATTGAGAAGTATTAAGACATATGCTCAATAGACGGTGCCGCAAAAGAGAGCAAAAAGCGTTCTCTTTGACGAATCACCTGGCCGCCGTCAGAATAATCAAGCACTCCCGGAACCTTCTTGTCGAAAACGCGGCCCCATACAGCTTCTGGGAAAGCAGCACGTTTCAATGATAGTAGGGTATAAACGGTGGCATCAAGAAGGTTACGCGTTAAGGAGAGCGGGAAAAGATTGCGAAACATTCTGATGCGTTTAGTATATATAAACAATTTAAACGGGTAGGCAATCTTTCAATCATCATCATCATCAAACGGGTAGGCATCCGCATTGAAACTATACAAAGGTGCGCTCGCGAGGCTGGAGGTGGATCTTCTTGAAAAACGGTTGGATTTTTAAAGAAAACCACTTGCTCTTGCTCGTCGATGTTTCTTTCAAAACATATATCTATACGCATCTATTTTTTACACGCCATCGGAAAGGCATTTTTCGAGGCTACTTCCTTTGATATTCAGATAAACACAACGTTTTAAATTCCTTCAATCGTTTTGGTCTTCTATGACAGCGAAGGCGTTGCCGTTTCCTTTTATGTTTGCCCAGAGGTAAAGATGATTTTCGATGACCTCACACCATGCGAGAGGAACACCATTTGATTTGCTTGGTCTTCCATACTCTGTTTTTTTTTTTTTTTTGTATACGTATTCTTCTCTTTTTGTGGAACTGTTCAAATTGGGTATACAAAGAGGAGACCGTTCCGCTTCGTTTGAAATCGGACGATGGCAGACTAGAAATACAGACGATGTTGTTGTTGTTGTTTTCTTTGCATATAGGCTTATGGGCAACGTGGTACATATACTCGTATAACACGCCAACAGACCTAAGGCCAATACCTAACAAAGCGACGAGACGAAGTGCAAAAGCGAAAATTCAGACGAAGCACAGCACACAGTACATTGTTGTACGCCTTCTATAGTGCATGTAAAAAGGGTGTCCTTGTAAATAAACACCCTCTTTTATTCCCAAAAGCTCAAGTGAAAGGTGTAGCAGCAGTGTTGAAATTTGAACAAATTTTTAAATTTTTATCAATTTTTCAACAATTTTTAAATGGAATACTCCCCTTTGAAATGATGTTTTCTGCAGAATATACCATTTAGAACAAAACACCCTTCTGTTATGGTGTGAAACTTTCACCACAAAGGTGTGCACCGTAAGACGATATATCTACACACGAAAGGTGTAAAAAAATTGTGTTATGTACAAACTAAATTTAACAAACGACAGGGTAGAGCGGCGCCATGCCTCGTTGTTACCATGGTATCACCCCATGTTTACCGTATTCCACTGGATACACCCTGTACAGTCCCAGCACCGCCCCTCCCCCCAAAAAAAAAAAATTAAATAAATAAATCAAGACAGTCGAACCCGCAGTCGAAGAAACAACGCAGCCCCAATACATAAGCAAGTCTAATCTCGTTCCCAAAATGCTTGCATCCAGTGCTACCACCCTTTCACAAGATCAAGACCTGTGTTCTATGAAAGAAATATTTCTGCATATTCAGAAGCTGAGGCTACGGTGATAGCAGGTGCGGGTAACGCTTCGTAGCACAAGCGTCACATACTGCTTTGTGTAGAAGGACCAGCACTAAATATGCGTCAAGAGACCAATCCGAACGGCCTCTTCACGGTTCTAGAAACCCTCGGCACTTCTGGTCTCACTGTAAAGAACTCTAGCATAAACGAAGGTATCTGCACGCTTACTCCAGTTTTTGCTAGTGGTGCTACGGGCTTTTGCGAGGCACTTAAAATTCGATTAAATTGAATCCAATCGAGTGTTTGTGTATCTCAGAATGTTACCCAGACTCTGAAAGCTAGAGTTTGATGAAGCCCAAAGACGAAAGGAATGTCGCAATCATACGTTTTACTGAGATACAAAAACTTCGCAGGAATTTCCGTGAAGAGCTTAGGCCGTCGGCCCCTGGACGTATACGAATATGTTTGTTTTCAACACAGCCGATTCTTTCGCAAACATGTTCGTTTCAACTTTACATCATGTTGTACCTGACAGACACGTGGAGGTCACTCAGTATACTAATCCATGTATGCACGCAGACCTGTAATGCAGAATCTATTTGAACCTATATAACCAGGGCTGTTGCAAGTGCAGACTTTGAACAGACAGATTCGAGCCATCTTATGCTTACGCACGGCATCCACATTTGGCAGTGACTTCAAAGACCACATAATATGCAGTTCGCGAAGGAACCCGCGGTCGTGCCAGCACGACCTCTTCGAACCTAACTACTACACTATGACATATAGCTGCTTGCTCTACTCTTTACAACGAGCGTCAGCTGCGACGGTTCTGCGACGTCGATACCAATCCCGACGCCAACGACGAGATGTCTGGCACTGTGTGGTACTAGGGCAAGCTGGTTCGCACTCAAGATTCACTTGCGGGAACTTGACAGTTCGGCGGAACCTCGGGATGAGGTTTTAGAACTCCGATTGAGAACCAGCCCTAGTGCTAGCGGCAAGACATCGCGCGTGCCACGCAGTTACCTATTCTGATCCTCTTGGTCCACCGTGAACAGTTGCACTCATCTGGTCGGAATATTAAAGTGTCGTTCAACGTTCCTTGCATATGTGACGCTGGCGACGAGGGTGGGATTCTCCCCCGTGCCCTACGTTATACTTAAGATACTGGAGAACTGACCCTCGCGACCGCATGTTCCTCGATGGCTGTCAATCTCTGCCCGACACAGTTTCGAACGGCTATACAGCCAGCAATACGCATGCAATAACTTATGTAAACAGGTTCGACAGAAAAAGAAACAGAAAACAAGTGGAAGACGTGCAAACCCGCATATATGCGCCTTCTGATACACGAATAGCGGATGCTCCGATGCACTTGCTTTTCAAGGTCAATACGTCGTCGGCATGCTAACACGGTCTTGTCCGTTGCGATCTCCACTTGAATCTAGGCCGGAACTTAAATTAAGGGTTTCCCCGCAAAGCAACTATTCGACAGCTCGCCAAAAACATGTACGGCACGACGTATGGATATGGGTCATTGTCTGACACCTCAAATTGCCGAATATATGCCGCATCCGTTATGTTCCCGCTGCATGGTCATCCTCGATATACGTGACAGGCATGTACTTGTTGTGTGCACGTCAAAAATTTTACTACCACCCCAAAATTCTTCTTAAGGTTGGTTGAAATTGTTTTCTTGCCGGAAATACTTGCGAGGCGCCTTTTTACCGTCACGGCTGCCGCGGTTGCCTACCGAAGCGGAAAACTGCTGCCGTTCCGTACTTGTTTTCCTTTTTGTACTCGTCATCTTTCTCTTTTTTTCTTCTTTTTTTCCCGCCCGGAGTTTACCTTCACGTGTGCAGCCGCCATTTTCCAGATGGATGATGTACGTAAATGTAGTTGGAGCTCCCAGCGAAGCCCCCTATTTTGACTGCACATAGCCTACTACCTCCAAAAGACGCGACCTTGACCGTGCACATAATTGCGATGGCCAACTGGCCCCGATTTTTCCAGATATCCATTTGTTGCCTTTGGACATAAGCGATTTCGTATTTTCGGAAATATCCCTTACACTTCCGTAACGCCTAAACTGCCCCCCCCCCCCATTTACATACACCACCACCACCATGGACTAAGCCTCGCGACGTCGCTAAATTTAGTTATCATTACAATCGCATGTCTCACACTGTATTCTCCCAAAAATATTGCCTCTAAGTGAACGATGTTTTATTGATTGATTTGTTTGGTCAAAAACATGTTGAAATTATACTGAGTGAAGGAGACAGAGGGAAAGTTTCCCTGAAACTCTGAAGTATCGCAAAATTAATTGCTAGCGCTCAGCAGTACTGTATCATGGAATGCCCAACAACAACAACAATTTTATTTTGAGATGATGAATGCGGGGGTGGGGGGAAGTTTCATCGCCAGGGGCGACACGATGATTGAATATATTGGGTATGATTGGATGATATATAGATTGGATGCCCAATCTATCTCCGAGTCTGGCAATATTGCTGCTCAAATGTTCGATTTCCGTCTCCTCGTCACAGCTGCCGGAGGTCTTCCAACGTGAAGCGGAGAGTGGAGACGCGTGCTGTTGCTAGGAGGCGGACCCAGGAGCTCGCGGTGACGTCACATACATTCTTGGAGAATCCGAAACTATGAAGCTTTTGTTTCGAAAATCCGTGGAAGCACGTAGTGTCAACACCCCCTAGATAGAGAAAGCCTGCTTTCTCGTCGACATGACGTAACCACTAAGCGTCAGCCAATCAGGATAGTGTTTTCAGCGGCAGTAGCCAATCACAAACGGGCTTTCAGCGGCCGTAGCCATGGAGACGAACTACCGTCTTGCGAGCAGCGTCGTCTGCGAGCGTCGTCTGCTAGCAGCGGTTGAACGCTCTCGCGTACTAAATGGGAAAACTTTAAAACAAATATCAAAACGGTCCCATATCTTTCTCAGGGCTGATTTTCTGGAAAGCGTGTTGCACTTTTCGTCGAGAGATTCGGGCCTACAGGCTCCTAGTGAGCTGCAATCTTCTGCGAGTTCTTGAATTCGCAGAACGGCGATTCGCAGCAGCAGACGAATTCTGGCTTTATATATGTCCACGTAGCGAAGGAGAGAGAGGAGGCAATAAGCAGGCCTTTTGTATCTAGGTGGGGTTGGTAGTGTTCACTGAGAGCGTTTATAATTTGCGTACCGAGGTCTTTGAGGTTGATTTGATTTGAATCAAACACGATGATCATTACTGTAGTCATTGTTTTAAGGTGTCACTATACAGACTACAAAAATGATTGTGATGTCGTCATCATTTTTGTAGTCCATGAGTGACGCCCTAAAGTAAAAGTAACTTCCTCAAAGCGTCTATACAGGACTCCTTACTCTGCGCTAAAGGGTACCGTGCCTCTTTACAGGTGTACAATGTCGAGGACCACAAGGTTTGAACTTCTGTGGACGATGCTGTGGTTCTTTCTGCTACTGCTCTCCGCCTGTTTTGCAACTTTAGCATCAGGTAAGCTTTTACATTCCATGCCAAATGCATACTCTTCACATACGAGAAATACGGAAACATCAAGCAGCAGAAACACCGGTGACCACTCCAGCAAAAGTTCATTTGGGGCAGAACGTGAACTACAGGAAACCAATTTAGCCATCACTTCACCCATGTACACAGGCTACCAAACAGCTCAGCATTAGTGACGCGTAGGTAAATATACTCACGTAAATCAATCAGTTTTCACTATGCGAAGATACAGAAGTCATAGGTTATACACCGAACAGAGGTCATGCCCTTCCGTCCAAAGCAACCAGTGTACGTATACCACGGACCGCGTCTCTGACTGACACGGTCTTGCATAATCGGCATGCCATTAAGCCCTCGAAAGATATTTTGACTTCCCCACACGGTATTTCCTATAGATCGACGAAATGTAGACCCCCCCCCCCTCCCTTTCCCTCCTTCATTTTTCTCCAAAGAATAGTTTCGATTGGGACCGTATAGAAAATTGCAGAGCTCCGTACATAGAAAGAGGGTATGCGAAGTTTCCAACCGTCTCCCCAAATCTGAAAGCAAGGTCACGATCAGATGAAAAAGGTGGAGGAGAAGAGGGGGGGGGGGGGGGGGGGGCAACCGTCGGCCTTTCATCGAGTTGCTAATGCGTGCATCGAGCCTGCCTGATCTCAACTATCCCCCTTCCGAATATCAGAACGGTATATACGTTCGGCGCTGACGGATACTGACAGGAAAACAAGTTGCCGATCACGGTATCATCTCGAACGGAGGCTTTTTTTGACGGCAGAAGAAAAGGGGGAGTGGAGGAGAGAGAGAGAATAATACGAAGCACTATATGCTCACTATAAAAGATGCTTGGTTCGCTGGCGTGATGGGATATGGTAGCGTCTATAAGAGGTATTCAATGCTGCCTAGGACAGAGATGAATGAGAAAGAAATACCCCACGGAAGAATGATATTCTAAAATATAAAATATCCGTCCATAACTGTCTTCCTTACTTCTGGAAAACCACGCGATAAACAACATTACGATTATATGATATGTTTTGAATATTAATTAATGGGCGACCAGCCTGTTAGTTAGTCCGTAGTGAATCGCCGAAAAAGCAAGATAAAGTTGTCCGCCTGTACTTCAGTACGTTGTGCTGGTGAATTTAAATTGATGTAACGATAATGTAGACCAGTCCACGAGGTACAATAGGCGGAATGATAGCAAACAAAGAAGAACTAATGATTTCCAGTATGGCGCAACATGTTTGAAGAGTTTTGCATACATTTTTCACCTCTCGCGAGATTTTCCATTCTTTGCGCGTTCAGTTTCACGTTATTAACACAGTTTCAGTATTTTAATTCAGAGGCGTAAAAGCTCCCTGTGAGCCAGTGTGATACCAAATACGTGCTGTAATGAATTCCCAGCCCTGCAGGATCTTACAACGCGATCGCCACGGCCGAAGTACCAGGAGGTCTCTTATACTTTCCTTACACAACATATTTCACTCGTGTCGAGCTTCTCGGGTCATGTGCTGCGCCGAGAGCGGAAGGAAGAAGAGGGGGGAGGGCGACGAGTGTGTGGTGAGATTGAATTATTGCACCAGGTAGAGAATCTCGCAAAGACTACTTGTGGTAACAGTGACAACATTGTTGTCCGCAGGGGGTCAGGCGGGATGAATGATGTGGTGTAGAATTCTGTGGTATTTCCAGTATCGCAAGCAGAGGGAGCAATGGTCCTTCCGGATCCCCTTATACGTACACACCCAAATGTTTGGCTACACCCCTCTGCCTTTCATTCCTGTGCACCCCCTACAGGCGGCTATAGGAGTCGGTAAAGATAAATAAAGCTGTTACAACATAACTGCAATAATGCCCCTTCCCCAATTTTTAATCCCACCCACCGTGCCTGCGATTCTGGATAAAATGGCACAGCAGGTGTTGTAAAATATTTTCTTTTTGAATTTATGTGTTAGCGCCGCGAAGCATCTGGGGCTTTGAGCGGCGTACAGATGTGAACAGACGGAGAGAGGACAGCAGGACGAAGTGGGGGACAGGGGGTTTAGTATGCGTCCTGGGCAGACTTCAGGGGGAACTGTGCCGACATTCGTCTGGAAAGTATTCGGAAAAACCAGGGAAAACCTCAGGCAGCACAGCCGGCGGTAGGATTCGAACCCACCACCTCCCAGTCTTCAGCACGTCCTTGGTTACTACCAAGGAGCGGGACGCCTTTAACCCGCTCGGACATGCCGGTGGTTTTGTAAAAGATTGGGTGTGAGGAGGTGGCGCTGTCACTATTACAGTTATGTTCACCTTGTGACAGCTTTACTAATTACTATCACTGCCCATTTGTCCCGTTCATACTTATATTCCTTTACTTGTGTCCTCTTCATTTATTTCGGTTTCTTACAGAAAGGGAGGAGGTGTCGCAAAACGTCTGAAGGGTGTTGGGGGTTAAGAGGGGGCACACTGGATAACTCACTGGTATAGAGTCCACACCAAATCACACTGTGGATCCTTACGAATTATACACCAGATTCGTTGAAAGCGCATGACAAACACGACTCGCTTCCGATGCAAAGTGGCCAGAATGCGGAACAACTTGGAGCTACCACAATAGGTGACACTTCACGCCTTGACCAAAGGCGTGGTGGCTCATTCAGCGGGAGGAGACACCTCATAGCAGCGGCCACAAAACGACACGCAGCTCATTCTTTCCAGTCGCTAACTTCTTGCACGTGCAGGACTATCGCATTGTCTCTAACGACCCATTCAACTTAACGCGGCTAACCGCTATACGTGCGGAAAGTGGTCGTGTGGGTCAATCGGCCATTTTGTCAGGAGGTGTCTTCGCTTCGGAATTGTTTCATTACGCAGCGGCTAATAATAAAACCGCTGTCAAGGGCGGGGACATCTAACCGCCTGTGATTCACTGGGGAATTCTAGCACAATGTACTTCCGCTATATGGAAGCGTGCGAATATAGCTACAGCGTTTCGTTAAAGCATCTCCGTAGACCGGTGTATGCATTAGTGCGAAGATGGAAGGCGTGTTCGTGAGGTATAGTCGCCGTCAAACTTGGCCGTAACACGCGAGCGTGTGGCTTGCGGAGACTGCGCAGCGGAGCGTTGCGCACTCAGTTTGAGACTATATAGGTCGCAGCGTGTACGTAGTATAGCCAGTAGTGAGAGGGAATACGAAGCAGAGACTGAGGTTATTTCGAGGTTATAAATACTGAGAGTATTTTCATGCATGCACACGAATTATGTACCTGGGACATTCGAACAGAGCGTGAAATGCAGTTCCATACTCTGTGACATCAATTTACACCCGTGCATTTACTCCCGAAATTTTTTGTGGCAACGCATTTAGTCCCCAAGAGGAATAAAATTACTCCTTTTTCTTAGAGGTGCACTCATGCTCAGCCGCTGTTCTGAGGCGGTGTATGTATCAACCCAGTTTTAGACACCGATGCGATCTGAACCCCCAGGGACTAACGCTCCGTGGCGTGGGCGCATGTGCAGGCCACGTGCTAACGCGTTACAGTTAAGTCTGACGGCGGCTGTACATCAATTTTATAGCGCAGACGTAATATCGTATTAGCTGTCGAAGAGGCTATATAATCCATTCAACAAACCTTGCAGAGACACTAAGTTGACTAGCTTTACCGACTCTATCAACAGGAAGAGCGACGTTCGAAAAACTCACCAACCAGGACTTCGCGGGCAGTGGCTACTACACCATTCGGAATGTGTCCCTGTACGAGTGTCAAGGGTGGTGTCGAGACGAAGCAGAGTGCTCCGCAGTTATCTTCAGCTTCGTGCTCAACCCGCTGGCCCCTGTCCAGGAAACAACGTGCATACTGCAGAACGAGACACAAGCGCGCTCTCCAAATGCCAAGCCGCAGAGAGCAGCAAACCTCTACTACCTCGTTAAGAACCATATAAGATCAGGTTAGTACGGCGTTGTTTCAAGGTGTCATTAGCAAAAACTGACGTCCGTCTTGCGCACACTAGAAAAGGTCTGCAACCGGCTATGGTCCTTCGAGCGGTTCCCCAACAAGATGGTCAGGGGTCATGACACGGCGGTCCTGTTCACGGCCAGCAAGGATTCCTGTCTGGCAGCGTGCCTCAACGAAGACCGTTTCGTCTGCCGTTCTGCAGAATTCAACTACGTTACCCATCAGTGCCACCTGGGCGAAACAGATCGCCGGTACATGGGTGTAGAGGAGGAATATGTTGATGCTCCTGGAGTGGATTACTTCGAGAACGCCTGCTTGCCTGGTACGCGCGGCCCAGCCGAACTATAAGAGGCCTATTTAATGCCGTTGATTTGGAATTTTTTTCAGCAAAGGACGTCTGTTCTGGGGTGCGCACGTACGACTACGCCGATGTCGATGCGGAGCAAGATTTAGTGACCCATTACGTGGACCTCAACTATTATCCCGACAAGGAGCTCCTGGTGAGTGCACGTGTCTTTTTTTTTTAAATTCCGTGTTAGCGCTGCGAAGCGACTGAGGCTATGAGCGGCGTACAGACGTGGGCGGACAGCAGGAAGGAGTGGGGGACAGGGGTTTAGTATGCGTCCTGGGCAGACTTCAGGGGGAACTGTGCCGACATTCGTCTGGAAAGTCTTCGGAAAACCCAGGGAAAACCTGAGACAGCACTTGCCGATGCCAGGATTCGAACCTGCGTCACCTCCCAGTCTCGGCGTGAGAAAGCGATAAGAGTGCACATGTCTCTTCTGCCAGAAGTGGTATAGTGCACAAGGCCTTCCCGTGTGCCTTCTTTCTTCCTTTATTTAGCCTTCCCGTTTTTAAGACCAGGAAATGCTTTTTGTACGCAGAAAAAAAAAGGACTGCTTTTTTTAAAGAAAAGTTGAAGTGAAGTAAGTTAAATAATGTCATGCGGAATATGCGAATTGCACCACGATGGTCCATCCAAACTGTTATGTTGACTAATTTTTCGCGATCGACATTATTGATTAACGAAATTCGGTACAGAACATGCCTAGGAGACCTGTCCTAAGTCCACGAAGACATGTGTCGAGGAGACAACCCGTACAACGGTGAGTACAGAAATTGGGAACATTTGAAATCCCTAGTTCCAAAGTTGAACTTTTTTTCCTCTCTCTGCCTTTCATTCCTTGTTATTATTTTTCTCATCCCGGAGTTCTATCTTGGTGGACACTACGAAACTATGACGTTGGTACACTGAGGTAGCTCCCTCACTCTTCCTCGCTCCTTATCGTCGTCATCGTGCACGCGCCTATTCGGTTATCATTATGAGTCTCTCTTATAACGTCGAATGACACGTTAGTAACTTGTTTATTCTCCTGATTCGAATTACTTGTCGCCGATCAGTGACTCCCGTTTCAAAAGTCAGAAACCGGACAATGCCATCCTCTTCCTACGTCTCCGGTAATTGTTGCAACATGCAGAGGGAATCCCGATACATTGTTTCTACTTCCTACTCTCTCTCTCTCTCTATCCTCTTCTGCACCGTTCAATCAGAAAAAAAAGTGAGCGAGTGTCGGTGAGCTAGCGGTTCACGTAACGGTGCAGCCGCCTGGACACCTCCGTGATTGAAGTTGTGAGCAGAGCCGCCAATTCCGTAAGTCGAATGCGCGAGTCCCTGTTTGTGTGTGGGCGACGGAGCGCGACGAGGACCACCACAGTGACCGCAGCAGCCGCTTTCCGTCTCACTAGGCGGACAACGCTCGCTCTTGACCTTCACGGCCCGACGGCGGAGAGAGGCCAAGAAAATCGCTCTCCTTTCGCCTCTCTTTTCGCAGAGATATCACTTTGCCTCCTTCGTTCTTCCTATATCGCTATCCCGGAGAAGGAAAATGTGGTGCCTCGATTGGAATTGGCCCTTTGCCGTCACTTGGAAAGCCTTAGTTAGGCATCTACCGAACGAATGCACCAGCTCGCGTGACTCAGTGGTTAGGGAGACTGGGAGGTACCCGGGTTCGAATCCCGGTGCCGGCTGCGCTGTCCGGGATTTTTTCCTGGGATTTTCTCAGACGCTGTCAGACATGTATCAGCACAGTTCCCTTACAAGTCGGCCAGGGGATGCGTCATACTGCGGACCAGTGGCGGTCCCAAGGGGGAGGGGGCGGTCGCCCCCCTCTCCAAAAGCATAGCCTGGCATAGGATTTCGTGCGAGAAAAGGTTGAGCCCGTGTCCAGAACCCCTTCCCTCCCCCTCGCACACAAATGGATAGAGACTGGCTAAAGGCTCGCAGACGTCGCCCCCCCCCCCCCCCCCCACCGCCCACCTCAAAGTACTTCCCTGGAACCGCCCCTGTTGCAGACCGAATGTCCCCCGGAACCGTTTTTACAATGTCCCCTCGTAACTGCACGCATACTGCAACAACTCACAGGCATGCCCTCCTACTATGACTCCGCTGCGGCAATATGTTTTCCCGAGTCACGTGACGTCACTGCACAAGCCTCATTCGGTTAGTGTTCTGAAGACACGAGATTTTGTCGGTATAGTGGCACTTTAATAATACTTTATACTAGGGATGGGCCAAGCGAATCCTCGAGTCCTATAGGCAGGGATTCGGGATTCGCGAATCTGAATCCCAGTGCCCAATACGGCGAATCGAATCTTTCGAATCCACCAACCACGTTCGTTTGTTTCTTTTTAAAACTGGCGCCTCCGGAGTCCGCAGAAAGCCTGTTTAGCTTGATCCAGGGCGCGCCCAGAACCACAGCATAAAGCTTAAAAGCTTAAAGTGTCAAAGTAGCGTGGTTTTGCTTTTGATTGTTTCTTAGTTCTATGGCACGAATTCAGACACGAAAGATTATATATTTCCCGTTTTCGATGAACAACACGTAAATTAAATTACATTTAAGAAGTAGTATATGGGTGCGTTTTCTCCCGAAAGTGAACTATTATTTAATTTGTTTTTCATGAAACAAATATATCAAATTCTGCTTCGAAACACTTCTCAGTAGAATTTTTTGCCTCCGGCTCTTTAAACTTTTCTTAAAGAAAGGATTCGAGATTCGTAAGATTCGAGGATTCGCAGAACCTTCTTTGGATTCGGTTTCGGATTCGGATTTGGATTCGGGAAATTCTGGATTCGTCCCATCTCTAATTTACACATACACGTACAATAATTCCATAACAGCGTTTCTCAGGTAGGACAGAGCTATATAGGCAGTACACATGGAAAGTGGAAGCAAGCAAAGAGAAATCTTCGCTCAATAAGATGAGGATGATGATGAATGACTGGAGTTGAGAGATTAGATTATGAACAGTTGGATAGTATGTTCAAGTCCACCATATAGGTTTGCTTTATCAACTGTCATATGGTCAGGACCGCACAGGCTCTGCCCGTCAACTGGTATATATGTATATATGCTTATCATCTCCTAAAGTATGGCTCCATTAACACGTTGGATGTATTACATTGTGATTCTCGCGGTGAAATCGGTACTAGATGGACAGAAGGAAGAGAACAGAGTGGCCCTCGCCGCTTAGGTTCCTTATTCTTCCGCTCTTTTCTGATGACGGGTCGGACAATGGGATAAAGACATTCGTTGTTGTGTGAGATGATCTCGTAAGGTGTCATGAATGCACGCTGTGTCCTTCGTGCTCGTTGTGGCGCCTCCTAGTGTTATTTCGTCTCTGTAGCAAACGGCTTTCATGCGTAGCTCCGCGAGCTGTCCATATTTCCGATGACATCTTGGCCGTGAAGCAAGACAAAATGGTGCATTACTGTTTAAGAATTCTGTGAAAAGTGCATTGTAGAATGGAAATCTTTGTTTTGCTGTTACTTTGGTGCCTGATGTGTAGAGCTAAACCACATACAGCCCGCGTGCGGACCGTACTTATATTATGCGGCAATTGACCTGTTAAATAAAGCAGTCAGATAGGTGAACTAACGTCATTAAAATTCATTAACATTCAAATCAATGCATAGGAACGAGCGTCGTCATAATATATTATCATGGGGGAACTAAATTAGATACCGCGGATGCACAAAAAGAGAAGCAATCATCCTGAACACTCCCTCGGGTGAAACTGCGATTAAAAGTATCGTTTCGACCAAGCCATCTATGATAAGACAGAAATAAATGAGACGGGAAAGTCAAGCTCGACTATTCGCAGTACTAGAATACTTTAAAAAATTGCGTTGATATAATAAACCCTGGAAATACGTAGCTGCAATTATGTAACTTTCCATATTTTCTGCAAGCTCTCACCATTACGAAGAACGAGACAAATTATTAATAACTACGGCCGGTTTCTCGTTTTTGGTATTTACCGAAAAGCGCCGAAAACCGTGCGCCGGTAACTTTTCCGCGTGTTGGTCGAGAAAAGTATATTTAAAAAAAAAATCGGCGTTATCCTCCGCGACACCGACAAGTGTGTCTCACGCAAAAGTGTCCGGAATTCCCCAGTTTTAATCACAGTTATGTTCAAACCCACCAGCGACAACCCGAGAACACGAAAAGTGGGCGAGCGGAGGCATAGAATCCCACGAAACGACCTGCCCTAGAGGCTAACGTTCAGTATAACATTCTGTCAATGCCTGTGTCTAGCGCTAACGTGGAGCGGGTAGAGCGATCCGCGACGTCATGTGAATACGTACGTGACAATTTACTACAACAAGTTCAAGTTGTAGATGGTCAGCTGCAACGAATCGTACGAGCAATAAATAAATATGAACTTTATTCCATATGCTTCATGTTTTTCGTCACTCTTCTTTTTTTTTCCCGCAAATAACATCAGCGGGAAATTTTTCGCCGAAAACTGCCGGTTCATGGTGTTAGGGAAATTTGATTTTTTTTCCTCCGAATTTCAGAAAAAAAGATTCGCCGAAGACGAGAAACCCAATTAATAACCAACGAAATGGACATTTAATCAAAGTCTGCCTAAAGATCCAACAACCATTATATGGTGACGATGAAGTGGGAGGTTTTCCACTGTAGGAGTGGAACGTTATCCCATAGCTAGGGGCATCAAAAGATCCAAACTGCGTAGATTCGTAGGGGAAACGGAGCGTCGAGTTTGTTTCCTATAATAAATCTCTTACGGTACTTATGCGCAGGTCAACACGAAGTCCGAATGCCTCCGAGCGTGCACCGTCGACAACGACTTCGTCTGCCGCTCTGTACTCTTCAAGCACAACCCCGACGGCCAGAGCTCCTGCCAGCTTTACCATGTGGACCACCTCATGCTACCGGACGGAGCTGCAACGTTTTCCGCGTCAAACCCTTTGCCCCTTTTGGACACCGGCAAAAGCAACGGGATCTACCTGGAGTCTCGATGCAGCAGTAAGACATTTCTTTTCCTTCCATAGTTCCCACCTGCATAGAATACAAAGCATGGAGAGGAATCACGGTTTGTTGACGCGTGTCTTTGCAGACAACAGTCGTGCTCAAGCAGGGAAGCCTGTCAGTCTTAAAAGTCCTCCCTTTGGTGAGACCAGGACCTCCACAAAGTCTCCAGTGTTTGCCGAGAGTCCGGACCCGTCTTGCGACGCGTACGGAGTGTGCTACGACGGTGAGCACTATGCGCCCCTTCCTTCTTTGATCATTGCCTTCCAGTACCTGTACTACATTCCTACGGCACACCATAGCTAAGTTGTCTATCGAAAAAAGACAACGTGTCTGACCAGCTTGTACCGCGCCACCCAGTTGCGACGTGTCCAACTCACAAGCTCGGGACGAGAAAGCGGATGATTCCATACGTGAATATTTAAAATGTACGCATGGTGTGCTAAAGTGTTCTTCGCAATATCCAACGTGAAAGACTTCGGCTTCCGTGATGGGACGTCCGGAAAAAGCATCGCTCAGCATCACCGTCCGACGTAACAGGTCAAAGTCGGAATTAAGAGTCGCCAAAGTTTCACTTCACTTGCAGTGTAACGCATCAAAACAAAAGTGGAAAGAAAAGCTGCTTCCGCAATTCGCGGCAACTTTTCCACCCTGTCTTCCTGAAACTGTTTGTGGCCATTTGAGTTTTACACTACCCTGGCGAACTATGTCGAACAACCCATAAACCAACCCATTTGAAAAGAGAATACAGCTGACCTTGGTTTTACTTCTGAACTAGCGGCGTAACCTCATCATTTCAAAACCAATGGACCGTAAACGCTACTTAAAGCCCGGCGTCGCCAGGAAAACCGTAAACGCATTCCAACCGGAACGCGGTTCACTGATCATGGCACGCTGGGAAGACAGGGATACTTTACTGGCCAGGCGACCGACCACCTTGTCCAGGACCGTTACGAAGGAGACACCGATCATTTTTTCCAAGCGATATATGGCACTTGGAACTCTCATAACCTACAAGGCGCATTTCGCCGCAGACTCTTCATGGAGCGAAGTACAATAAAACTACAAAGAGCGTTTATGCGCTTGACCGATATCCATTGAAGAGGGGCAGTGGTGCGACGCCGGTTCCGGAAACATCGTCTGCTATGGTCGTCGTCTGCTAACGTAGCACGCACCCTGGCGTCGAAAGGCGGGGGAGAGACGCTATAGGGGGACGGCGACCTTACCTTCTACTATGTGGCTATTGTTCGCAGAGGTCTCCGGGGTAATCGGCTGCTCTTGTGATTGTTGGAGAGAAAGAAAAAAGCCAATAACGAAGAAAGGAACGGAGGCAACTCACTCAGATGTAACTGACGTCTGGAGACGTCAAAGGCTAATCATTCAACGCAGCGTACGCGATGTCTTAGCCGTGACTGATCGATTGCTGAGCGGTTGAAAAATTACGCCTAGTGGCAGGGGATTGTGTGGGGGGTTCGATAGTATAATGAGACGAGTTGCACGCAAAGTACATTAGCTTCGGTAGATTGGCGTGGCGGAATGTAGATGCTTTATTAGGGGTTAATGCCACGCCGTACCTCCACCTTCCTACAACGAATCACGCCTTATTCCATGCACCCTCGACGTCCAGTGACAATGCTGTACAGGTGCAAGATTGAGATGGGGGAGTACTTGAGAGACTGAGAGGAGAAAGGTAAAGAGAGTATGCACTGCCGTTAAGGTAAAACCTTTGCTGGTCGTAAATGGTGGTATAGAAATCGTGCGCGTACCTTCATTTATCCCGTACATCGCGTACCGACTCATCAACTTCAGCGCAAGATTGCAAAGTATATTTTCGGTGCTTCGGGAACGAGAAGACTTAAGGACGACTTCGGGGATTCAGTATCGTGAACGCGTTTCGATATCGAGCTCGGGACTTCCGTGCATGAACCCAGGCGAAAGTACTCCAGCAACTTTGTGGCATGGTACACGTTGCTTAGGTACGACGTCTTCCGAAAAGTACACTATTTTGTCGACTGAATAATTAATCGTAGCAAAGTGACCAAGCAATATGGCAACAAACACTATCTCTGCCCCAGATTCTACAAAGCTGCTACAGGGTCTTTCAGTATTGACCAACGCATATAACACGGAAACATTTCATTGCAGTGTCCATCCAGTGCACGGACGCCAAGATCATCGTACACGTGAAGACGAGCCGGCCATTTCACGGACGCATCTACGCCATGGGGCGTAGCGAGACTTGCAACACCAGCGTGCGGAACAGCCAGTCGTTCCGCCTCGACCTTTCCCTTACAGGGCAGGAGTGCAACACGCAGTCACTGGTAAACAATTCTTTCTCTCTACTCGCACAAAGAAGAAAATGAACACCTTTGAGAAGTTATCGCTGCTCCCATCGTATCCACCGAGTGGGATCATATCTGATGGACAAGAAAAGAGTTTCTGCCGCAGAGCTCGAGTTTTATATCGAGACCTCCACTATATGCAACTTCCGTGGTTGGGTCAAATCCGATGACCAGATAGACAGAAAGTTATAAGAAAATAATTTAGGGGAAAGTCTTGGTTGCGAAAGCAATGAATGTTATGTCGGATAAATATAAAAGATGGTTGGCTTGCGTCGATGGTGAACCTACATTGCAAGTTTTACAGCAAAGGGGGTAAAACGCCACCAACAGGTACAGAATGCCTGCTTAATGTCTCCCCTCACTCTTTCGCGCGTACACATTACAGAGTCAGGATGTCAACCAATCGCTGCACACGATTTCATGACCCTGTCACACCGGCAGTCTTCAATGAGCACTGAAACCAATGGACATGTTCAATGGCCGCAATATCCAATCCAAAATCCTATCCAATCCAATGGCCATTGGTTTCAATGATCATTGAAGACCGCCCGTGTGACAGGGGGTATCGAGATTTTCTGGCTACCAGTGGCTGCCCATGCGGCCAATGGCGGCTCGCCCCAAACGGCCGCCGAAAGCACGGTCGTGATTGGCGGACCCTTAACTGTTACGTCACGTCGTTTAAGCCGTCAGGCTTTGTTTCTAGGCTGCGCTGGAAGAAACACGTAGAACATCGGCATCGCGCATATCGAAACTCGTCCGGCTGTGACGCTTGCTGAAGGCGTCTCCGCCAGTGAGGCAGCGCGGAAGAGGTCAAGTGCTTATGAGAACCAATAGGAATGTCCGTAGCTCTCGCTCCTCTGACGTCAGAGCTTGAAGCGTACGTGTGTTCGAGTGTTGTTGTTTTCTTTCATCAACAGTATGGTATGCAGTAGAACGTGTGCACCACGTAATGGACCGCACGTACCCTAGTGTCGCAAGTCACAACCCCTTAAAACATAACGTTACGCATAACACACTCTGACAATCTTCGCACTCACGGTTGTATCGGATGTGCACAGCGTTCCCCGACGCCTAGGCAACATCGCGTTCGCCATTACGTTCCGAACGTTACCCCTATACCTTCAGACACCGTTCTTTCTACGAACAAAAAGTAAGCGAAAGGGTAAAAGCCGCGGCGGGCGAGACGAAATACCGGTCATTTGCATGATACATTCCCACTTTCATTTACATAATGACTGTCACGTTTGCTCAGGATATTAACAGCGCCAGCTGCTACCAGTTTTAATAACGTTTCTCGTAGCCGGAAACGGTGCACGCTACCGGACGCCACAGACGACCTCAAATTTTGACACTCCGCCTTTGTTACGCCATGACTGTATGGAATAGCATCACGATCCTCGTAAGGGGCATCGAAGAAAACGGAATCGAAGAGGCGGACCTCGAAGCGGTCAGTATGACAAACGGTGTGACGGACGAAGGTCAACCGGTCACGGACATGTGATGGTCGTTTTAGCCACGGTGGCACGACGTCTGTACAATGGCGCATCATTGATAAATGTACGCGACGACCTACGCCGATATGAAACGCTCCCGTCTAAAGGAGGCATTGTTACGGTGACATAATGCCTATATGGTGCCTTGCGCGGCGGGTTACCTGGGCTCGTGAGATAATTCCTTATCGGTGTTCAGGAAGAAGCGGTCAAAGAAAGCTTTGGTTGGATATTGTGATATATTTGAATGGGGGATGAACGGCCGAGTGGGTGTCGGGGTCTTTATGATGTACAGCGCGGTGCCTTATTGGTTCGAATATTGAGCTCGTGACTATTACATTCGTGTGTGTTGCGCAGTGTATAAACGCTTCAGAGAGTTCCGATCGTACTCTTGTTATCGCAACGTCTCAACAAATGCAGACCAGTCGCGGGTAAGATATTTTTAAAGGGAACAGCGTTTAAAAGGTAACTACGCTAGCATTGCAGTTACCACAGCAAAATAGAATGCACGTCACTTTTACTTGCAGATGCCATTTAGACAGAGTGTATACAAACTGGGCTAATTTGTGCTATCACGTGGACAGTCATTCAGTAGCGCACGCTTGCAGGAAGAAAATTTCTTAAACGCGTGCATAAGATCAGATGTTTTGTGAACGGACAGGTGGATCAAAACGTCGCGTTCAAAATATCCACCTAATTAACTTAAGGCCACTGTCGCGCGGGACGATTCAGTTCCAAGAGTACGTACTGCGTACGTTCCAGTCACATCGATAAACAACCTACAGAAATTAATAGTCATCACTTTTCACTGCTGATTTTTAACTGGGAACTGCGCACCTTTCTGTAACTTCAGAGTTCCTTTCATCAAACATACCTTCTTACAAATCGGAGCGACCGAACAACACTTCATTTTGGCGATTATGAAGGAGGTGCTTCATCGCAACAGGCGACACCCTATCCGGTCATTACGATGAACGTGATGCCCCTCACAGAGATGAACGCGACGCGTCACACGGGAGTCAGGCTCAGGCTCATGAAAGGGAAACCCTAGCTTGTGTGTAACACACACGCAGAAAGCCAGCAATTAAACCCTGTAAAGTGAATCAATTAAAGGGTTGTACCTCTGTTCTTGCAGGGCGGAGTCTACACAAATACGGTTGTCCTTCAGCATCACAATGTTGTGCTTACGAAAGCCGACAAAGTGTACAACGTGCGCTGTACTTACGAGACATCCTCCAAGAACATTTCCTTTGGAATGATGCCCGTCAGGTAAGTACTGGCGGGCGATATCTTAGGTTGGAAAATAACGCAATAAATCTTTCCTCCCATTCAGAGATCCAGACACAACGCACATAACTGCCGCGCCGGAGGCGCCTCTCCCGAAGATCGTCATTTTCGGCATTGACGGACGCGAGGCGTCGACCGTCCGTATCGGTGATAGGCTGACGTTTCGGATCGAGATACCAGAAGCGAGTGAGTAGTCAAGTTCGATAAGTAAAGAGAGGGATTTGATAGAGTTATCTACGAAACATAATCGTCAACTTTTATCAGCTACATAAAATACTCCTCGGGATGCAACTCATTGGACCCCCCCCCCCCCCCACACACACACACCCTTCTTTCGGTTATGTTATACTTTTATGACAATTATATGGTTACGCTTGAAGCAACAGAACCCGTGGAACAATTGCAGGCGCCTTATTAGCCCGCTAAGCAATTATCTAGATGAAAGCTATCTCCAAGTGCATCGGAGATTTTGGAGCATGTGATTAGTTAGATTACGAAGTTTCCTGACAGATTAGTTGATTATATCTTGCATATTCAATTCGCCGTGTGAATGCCACGCACTGCATCATCAAAGCATATGTAGGCTGCAATGTGTTCATTGGGGCTGCCGTGCAGTGCTGGGATTATGACGCGCTCTGTTAGGCTACGTTCCCAGTGGCGCTGCGTTTGACTATATCATCCGCACATTACATGTACCTAAAAACAAGTATAATAATAAGAATAGCTCCAAGTTATCGTTATTATTATACGGGAAGACCTCGTTATAACGTGGTCAACACAACTGAGGGAAAATTCGATATAAGCGGTAATTCGATAAAAGCGGAACTGCCATAAAAACAGTGACAGTAGCGTCGGAATCGCGCGAACTTCAAGCAAGTAACCAAACATCATGACCTTCGCTGTCTTTTAATCTGTGTGGAAAAAGAAGAGAGAGAGAAATAAATAAGCTGGGTTTGCCGTACGGGCTTTTGCTAGCTCGCCCTTCGCCGTAAGCATAGCCTGCTCGCAGGGTGCTTCAAATAGCCGGGTTCGAAATGCATGCATTTCGGTTGGCACAGCGTAGGAGACTTCGAATAAAGTGATAATGAAAAACAGCGATCTCGCTATAACGAAGGCCTACTGTACTTCTTTTGCATACGTTGAGACACGCACCTGCAGCAGTTCCTTCGGCTTCTTTTTTTCTTAAAAAGACGGACTTTATCGCTAGTAGTGAGACTTAAGTACATATCAATCCCATCCTATTCCAGCCCCGTACGGGATTTTCGCCCGAAGCTGCATCGCAATGGCGAAGGATGCGAGAAGTACGTTCGAAATCATCGATGAGCGGGGGTAAGAAAATGTGACGGCATTGTTCGTCGATCTGAACGGAGGTAGGAAGCCTAATCTTTCTGTTTGACACAGGTGCCCCGTAGACCCGACCATCTTCCCCGCGTTCTTCCAGACGGACAGTAGTCTGCAGAGTTCGTACGAGGCGTTCCGATTCACGGAATCGTACGGCGTCATTTTTCAGTGCAACGTCAAGTACTGCATCGGAAAATGTGAACCGGTAAGCTATGAGGTTACATGAGGACGGAAACTTCCGTCCGAAAACCATGTAGAGAGCTAGACGTGGGTCCTTCGAGCCACTCCATGAAGGTCCTTCATGATTGAGCCACTCAGTCGGCATGAGACCGAAGCACAGAATACAATCGTACATACACATATACGCGCCGAGCTCAAGAATTGCGCACGTATGGCAATGACCATTCACAAAACATTAAAAGCCTTTCAATAAAAAAATATTGGTGCTTCCAAAAGAGCTTCGCAAAAAATAAATACATAAATAAATAAGAAGAAAAAATCACCGAGCGGATAATGGCGTCCCGCTCATTGGTGGTAGCCAATGTCGTGCTGAAGACCGGGAGGTGGTGGGTTCGAATCCTACCGCCGGCTGTGCTATCTGAGGTTTCCCTGGGTTTTCCGAAGGCTTTCCAGACGAATGTCGGCACAGTTCCCCTTGAAGTGGACCCAGGACGCATACTAACCCTCTTGTCCCCCACTCCTTCCTGCTGTCCTCTCTACATCTGTCCACATCTGTACGCCGCTCATAGCCACAGTTGCTTCGCGACGCTAAGACGGAATCAAAAAATAAATAAATGAATGAACGGGTTCTGCACAATGTCAAAAGCAGCAGCCATGTTCTTCGGGACCGGTTTAGTGTAGGTGTACGCCATCGGAAAGAAAGAGGCTTGCTTAGTTCTGACTCACAATATGGTACAACAATCTATTTCACGCTAAAATCATTCTTCCGTCAGGTAATATGCAACCACGGCAGGGAGAACTCCGAATCGTGGGGACGAAGAAAACGAGCTGCGAGCACCATGCGCAACTCCGATGAAATGACCCTCAGTCAGGAAATCCTGGTACTCGATTTCAGCGAAGAACCAGCAGCAAGGTCAATGACGGAAAAGCCACCTTCAGCCAACGGTAAGGCAGCGGGGACCCGGTACCCAGTTACCCAGTGCACCCAGGCACTCACACGATGACTATAAT
Organism: Ornithodoros turicata; assembly: GCF_037126465.1. NCBI lineage: Eukaryota > Metazoa > Arthropoda > Arachnida > Ixodida > Argasidae > Ornithodoros > Ornithodoros turicata. Next base: position 29,342,089 of record NC_088209.1, read on the forward strand.
TCCAGAATCGCTAAGTTTCGAGGAGACAGTGCAACTGATGGACAAGTGCGCTTCCAAGAATTCTGTGATGGCCCTGAGCATAACGGCGGCCTCCCTGCTGGTCATCTATATTTGCACCGTGGCGTACTTCGTAGCACACAGAAGGGTGAAAAACTTGCCTTGAACCACCGCTGTCCTATCATAGGACGTTTGTAGATTTGAAGTGTCGGTGCAATTCTGTCACTTGACGTAGTTCCTGCAGGTAGTTTGCGAGGTTGCCACATTCTTTGAATCGCACTGCTACACGAAGCGTAAGGCAAGGCGGTGACGCTTGCTCGTGCCATCAGTATTGTAGGTTAGATCGTGTAGTTCGTAGAATTCGCTTGAAAGGGATGTGACGCTCCGATATCGCTGACGGATTATGTGATATGTGCGTAACTCTGCACATTATTTAAAAAAAAAAATCGTTGTGTGTCGTGTGTTCTATAACAGCATATCGCGTCATAATCCATGAGCTACCCTTGTCTTCCAAAACACGTGGCCTCTTAACGTGGGCCGGGACACTCATAAAAGCCGTTAGGGGAAGCTCGAGAAACACGGCACATCGGAAGACTCTACGAAAACGATACGGCAAAGGAAGTTATCAAATCCAAGCTTAGCAATGTGACGTCACACGCCTCAAAGAAACAGGGCGATTGGCTTATGTTTTCGTGACGGTTATCGTGAACACCTTCCCATGTACTAAAACTCGCTATTATCTTTCAAAATCCGGATCACAAGATCTCGTTGTCGTATAATTGAACTCGAAATGTCGCAACGCTTATAACTTTCAAATGTGCTCGTTTAGGCAGTGTGTTCTTTAAAACGTCTGTACTCGGTAGCTACGAGAAAACAGTGGTACGCAGCTGGAGCGTGTATTGTTCCCGCTTGTTAGCTTGCCTTAAAGTTTGCAAAGGATTAGCGCGTAGTTCAAGCCGATGTTGTTGTTGTGCTTGCTGAATGCGACGGCAGAAAATTTGCACAGCATTTCTCAAAATTTCAGCGGATATCTTCACGGCCTCGCGAAAGAGGAAACATTCGCACAATTCGTTACGACTTGTGCGCTCCATTTTTTAATGTTCTATGGATGACTAGCTTATTTTCCGCCATGCTCTTCCGTACTGCCATCATCATTGTTCACAAATGTTACAAAGACGGACTCTGGGCATGTAGCCCATGACAACGAAGGCGTTCTTAAGTATCACGTGATATGCCCAGAGCATTAGTGAGAGCTTTGTGGCTCTACAATGTGCACTCCACATATAGGAATACGAACGAGCAAGCCGCAGGGAAACCTTTAATTCGTGGAAATTTGCAGAACGACCGAGTACAAATCAACGAAACATATATTTTTGCCCGGAGATGCTTGTCTTAACGAAGAATTTGCCTTATCTATTCATCGGTTCATGCTTCTTGGAACATACTTGTTGTATTACCCTACCGCGTGCTTCATACTGTATCCGTGTATCCACGCGATCGACATTCCCGCAGAATATTTTAGTATAAGGCAAAAAATAAAAAATTGCTCACGTGGCGGAAGCTCCGCCGCGTTTGTATGTTGGGCATTCGCACGGGAGTGGAGCATTGCGCATGTAGCAGACGACACTGTCGTCTGCTACGGAATAGGTATCTTGTGGCTGAGAAAAGAATTCTGGGGAATGTCACCCGCGTCAATATACGGTATGTCTACTGTGCCAACACCACCTAGACAACACAAGGGGCGCGTTAAGTGGCGGATCTGCAGAGCGCGCTCCGTCCACTCTGTCCCTCCCGCTCCGGCGTTGCGTGTGCAAAGCGCCTCTATAGGCTTCTGGGTGTCACTGAATTTTCTTTTCCTGTAGGAAAGGAAGGTAGGAGCGCCACGCTCCACAAAAGGAGATGTCCCGTTTAGTAAAAAGGAGCGCACTCCATGTGTTCCGGAGCCGCCACTTAACGGGCCCAAGGCCTCATCCAACACCACCTAGATGGAGAAAGCCTGCTTATTCGCCGACGTGACGTAAACTAATAGTCAGCCAATCAGGATCATGTTTTCAAAGGCAGTAGCTAATCACACACGTGCTTTCAGCGGTCGTGGCCATGAAGACGAACAATCGTCGTCTGCGACTAGTGACTGAACGTCCCCGCGTACTAAGAGACTAACTTGGAAACAAAGATCAAAACGGTCCCATATCTTTCTCAAAACTGATTTTCTGGAAACCGTGTTGCACTATTTGTCTACATATTCAGGTGTACAGGTTTTTAAGTTAGCTGCAATCATTTGCGAGTTCTTGAATTTGCAGAACGGCGATGCGCAGTATCAGACGTATTCTGACTTTATATGTCCACGTAGCGAAGGAGAGAGAGGAGGCAATAAGCAGGCCTTTTGTATCTAGGTGGGGTTGCCTCAGCCCTCAGCGCAACTCTTTCGATTGACATCATTCACGTAGATAGATGTGACGTCACCGAAAGAGCGCAGAAGAGAAAAGTGCACCCTCACCGAAAATGTATGGCAGCCGGGCTAGGTGAGGTGACGTTATTGAAAGAGTGCCGAGGCCTTTCTGTTATCTAGGAGGTGGTGACTGTGCATGTATATACTATAGAGACTGTTTCCGCTGCCACCCATGGATCATAGTTGTACATAGTGATGGGTCTTCCTTCTAGCCATGCATTTCGCGTATCGCGCATTCGGGACCATATCGACAATCGAGCCTCGAAGAAAGATGCCTCCAGATGTAAGCTTGGCTGCTCAACGGTCGCTACTATGTTTTTATTTATTTATTCTATTTATTGCCACGCTGTCATGGTACGCTGCCATTCGCGCATTGCGTAAGCTTTTGGCGGAGGCATCTTTCCGAGACGCTTGCAGTTTGTGTGCTGCAGGGAAGAATGTGCATGTTACTGCTGGTGTTAGCATCTACTGGGCAACTGAAAGGCGTTGGATTATTTATGCGTAGTACACTTTCAACTCATGCAAGCAAGAATGCATCACATTTTGTACAGAGAACATATTTTTGTGGTACTCAGAATAAAAAGCTTAGAATGAAGACGTGAGCACCATTCTTCGACGACTTTCCAAAATACCTGTTCATTCCAAAACTCTGCGCGCAAGCATACCTCTCCAAAAACACACTTATTTTACGTAACTTGAATGCTTCACTCAAGTTACTCCAAAATACTTTTCGGAGAAACCTGTTATCTTGTAAATACATTTAAAAGTCAGTATATGTAAGCCATATCACATGCATGCATATCAGTACTGCAGTCAGAAGCTTTTCAAGGGCCTTTTAAGGCTCAGCCATCATTTTGTCTGGGATGTAGAACACAGCTTATGAGACCAGGGCTTCAATATTTCGCAAGAATATTAAAAGCTACGGGTATCGCATAAGGGACTGCACAATGGACCTTTTTCACAACGCTTCTGCGCATGCTCTGTAACGCCTACGGCGCCGGAGCAGGTTCCCTACATATTCAATAGATGGCTCCTGCTGTTAGGGTGTATGTTTAAATTTTCTGCAAGGTACAGCCTTGGACAAAAGTTTACAGAACACCCTGGTGTCGCATTTCTCCATTGGGGTGACACCTAGCAGCGAACAGGAGTGGACACGCGTACTGAAAGATAGTCTGACACCAGTTTCTCATTCAATCTCTTCCTGATAGCTAGCAGGGTCGCTGCGATGGAGATCTAAGCTAGTGCTGTGTTCCATAAGGTTTTGTCCCAAGCTGTACGTTCACCTGAACTTACAAGGTACCACAGGTTTTGCAACTTGGAATTTCTGCAGCTACAAAGTTAAGTACTACTTGATGAAGCATTTGACCCAGCTCCAGTACCTAGACACACAGGCAATCCCCAAAATTGGGCACAACGTTTACTGATCGTCATCCCCGCATATATTACATTGACTACAGATGAATTCATAATCAGTCTTCCAACATTTGCAATGACGAACTCGTCTAGTGTTTTTCAACTGCTTCCTGACACGATGTAGTAGGTTGTGAAAATGGTATCATCATAAACTCGGAAAGTCGCATTTGCTGTTTGATACGCCGATGGTGTGAGCCTTCCCAGTAGACTTTCCCGCAAGACACACAAATAAAAAAGGTGTCAACATGACCTAGGCTCTGCACTGGAAGGCTCTGGCATTGAACCTTGACACCATTTTCAAAGCAACCAGTTACCATGTTCAAAACATGCGACCGATAGCTTCTAACGTTCGAACATCCAACAACATCGGGGCCACTGGGTGCCGTGCACAATTCTATCATGTCAGCTTGTGGCATAAAGACATACTCTGGACCATTGCAGATCTAGAAAAGAAAACGTCCTGTGAATTCTCGGGAACAAACTTGTTACTTTTAGCATTCATTTTTGAAAACATAGGGAAAAAAAGTGAACGATGGCATACCGTGCAGCGGCTCATGAGGTTGTCTTCACTGACGACCACGTTGAAATGCTTCAGAACTTCAACCAACTGTTCTTTAGCTGGGAGCAGCGTATTGATTTTGAAGCACTGGCCTTGGCTAACATACTGCTTCAGCTATGCAAGCATATGCAAATAACAAAGTGTTAGCAGAGACCAGGTGAAAGACACGGCTTGTTATACTGGAATGTGGTGGCAACATAGTGCAGAGGCACGCATGAATGAATCGTAATAATTAAGCAACATAGACAGGTGAATCAGTAGCACTTGAAACCACTCACTTTCTCATACGGTGCTCCGCTTGTCAATATAACCCTGTTCTCTTTCAGAGCGTACTGTGAAGCAAAACATCAATTTAATGTCCAGGTTTCCTTTTAAATTCTTAACGCGGATCTAAACTTCTATCCACATTGATGTGGCAAAGAGTTGTAAAAATGTTTTCAGATGGTGTTCCAAGACAACTCGAAGTCGGCTTGCGCCTGTAAAGCGTGCTTTGCCTGCACTACCGCCAAGCTCAGCAGTGAAAGCGCCTTTACATGCGACGCGCGAACATTGAAAGATCGGCTTGGCGCGCTACACAAAAATACGAGGCGTGCATGCTGGAAGCGCTCATTTCCCTGAACGTGTATGGGTCCGGTTCGCCGTGAACCTGATGGGGCTCGTGTTAGCTCACAGCTGACGGCAATAAACACAACACGAGGAAAGTATGGCAAGCACCTTTACGGCTTCGTCATGGTAATCTCTGTCTTCCAAAATAATCGTGTTGATGCCGCACAGCCGGAGTTGACGACCCAAGCCTTGAGCCATCGTGTCCACGACGACCTTGAACTCTGAAGCAGGGATCGGGTCCCCTGATGTCACCTGGGCCGCGTCTGCTTGTTTTCGTATCTGCACCGGGGGGAAAGAAACAGAAAATTACCGGCGACAACATGTTACAGCAGCCCGGAAAGACGGTTTCGAGTGACATCACGTTGATTCTACTAGGCGACCGAAGAGCAATAATCGCGTAGTATCTCATCACAGAGCGGCGACAAGCGCGCAGAAACAGATCGTTCCGTTCATTACCAGGGCAATAAGTTTGCACGTCACAGAAAGATAAGCTTGCAACTGATGATCAGGCTCAATTTGTTTATTCTACATCTACACACTAGGGGTAGAACTGAAGACTTGCAGAGTACAGACAAACATTCAGAAACAACATTTTGATAATTGCATTGGTCCTTCGAAAAAAAAAAAAAAAAAAGACAATCTAAATACACACACGTGTGCTGCCATGTAATGCCTGAATGGAGGGAACATGATTCGTGCTAAACATCGTCACAAAGTTGAGAATGGATACACAACGAAGGGATCCTCTGTACCAGTAACGCCGGGATGAAATTTACACGGTCAGCATATGCAGTAGAAAAATACCGCTTCCGCCACACATTTTGTGAGAGCTGTGAGTATAGAGCAGCAAAAAGACTCGTACAACTGATTAGGCATTATTATCAGTATCGTCACGATTATATTTTTCGTTACTGTGAAACAAAAGTGGAGCTCTTTCCAAACCGGAGAACTACAAGATGTTCCTGAACAATCATGAAAAAAAATGAAGCATGAAAAATGGACAATAGCATCCTTCTATAATCACAACTTGCTATTTTGGCACACTCCTTGCGCAGTGTTGCCCACTGCTAACCATACAAAGGAAGCAAAAGAACGTTTGCAGAGGGAATTAATCATAGAAGCAGCCTCTGCACCCTCGTACACATTCTGAACAATTCTCGAAACTCCACACACGTGACTAAGTCAGTGGAAACACCTATACGAATTGTAGCAAGAAAATGAAGGCTATTCGAGTGCTAAGTTACTCGAGTAGTAGCGTGTTTACTTTTGCATCGCACGATGTTCTCCCCATTCCTAACTTTTTAGTTCTCACGTGATTGATTTCCATCATTAACGTGACAAGTACTGCTGGGGTATGTTCACATGTGTTAGGAGTTCGAGAATCCTGGCATGGTGTACAGGCACTCACCGCTGTAACCGCCACATATAGATTTGCTAAACTGACTGAACTGCACCTTAAAAGTTCTAAAAGCTGATAAAAAGTCTCGGTTCTCCCCCATAAAAGAGAGTTCACACAAGTACAAAGAGCAGGGTAATTCATTCCCCATTGCAACAAATCTCTCACACGTGAAGGACCAGATGAAAAAGCTCAATTGTATTCACGGGTAGAAGAATCACAGCCACAGCGTGGTCTACAACACACATGCATGCATGCTTGGGAAAAGTGACCTTTGTACTTCTTTCTTGTACTGGTATTAAATACTCCTTCATCTCATTGTGCTGCACTACATCACTTGTACTTGACGAAGCACCACGAACGGCTTCAACAGTGATTCTCTAACTGCACTTGAATGAAGTGGGGGGAAACAAGGCAACAATTCTCCACACGCTGTGACACAAGACTGTGGTGCAGTGAACGTTGTTTCATACATTGCGGTAATGACACATCACTCAACCGCCTGCCTGTTACAGGCCAACCAAGCCTCGCATCAAAATATTACACACAGGTCCTCGCCGGATTATCATACTACGCTTTTCTGCAACACAACACGCTAGGAACAAAGCACTCTGCCTCACCGCAAGTTTTATGTTATGACTGCAACTGAACAAACATATATGTTATCACAAGTACTGGGCTTGTTGGAACAGCATAGAAAACTCTACTGATAGGCGTAGCTAGAAATGAGTATGGATTCAGATATCACCCTGGAATTTGGTGACCAGAGTTGCAATGCGCTCGGCATGTCCATGTTATATATTTTTGTTGTTTCAGTAAACTGGCATGTGCACGCTTCGTTTTTGTTGTTTTAGTAAATTGTCAAAGGTAACGATATATGAAGCCAAGAGGTCACGAACACCACGGCCAATGCTGTGGCAAAAACCGTGGCCACAAATTCTGCTTTCAGCTTTGATTCCTGCTCGTGCGAGCCACATGCTGTTAATTTGTACAAAGCATTCGCATGATGCTGAACAGAAAGCCAGAGAGAAAGCTCTTAGGTTCAGATTTTTACTTTCTATCTATTCCCTCTTAATCTTTTTCCCCTTCACAGAGACCTAAGAAAATAATTCACCAGACAGTGTAAGTTAAGCACCGACTTGCCAGCACACTCTCTTCCTGCTCAGCAGGGGAAGGTGCCCTTCCCGATTGCACACCCACCCGTATAGCGCAGGCCCAGATGCCATTTTTTTCTATCCATACTCACTTCTATGTGTAGCTCATTCCCTCTCTATCTGTGGTTGGTGCTTTTTAGCCACAGTAGACTTTACGTTAAAAAAACAAGAAATCATCATACTCATTCTTGGTAAAACAAGCCACCAAGACCAGCACGGTCGTAACGTTGGTATCTGTGGTCTTATTAAGGAGCTGTGGTAAAATGCTGTTCCCCAACACATGGTGGAACAGGTCCAGCTGACCAAATTCCTCTAATAAATACATAACTGCTAAAGATGAGAAAATTATAACACAAAGCATGACAGGAAATACACATGTGGGACTCGCAAGTCTGAACAAGTACATGAACAGGTGATATGTAGAAGACAATGCAGCGAGTTACATGAACGAGAGATGAAGCGTAGGGACTACCACAGCGTGTATGAAGCAAATGGTTGGGAAGAAGCAGAGGACAATTTATTTTTACAGCAATTATCTTTGCTAGCTAGCAATAAGAAATAGATAGGAGGTTTACCTTTGAAAAATGCTGCTGTATATAGGGATAGCTATCATCAAGCAAAAACGTGGCAATTCAATGACTGGCAATTATTTTAAAAGAATTTTCGTAACTCTTACACTAACAGGACTCATATTGACACTAGCTATCAATAAACTGCAGACTGTAGCTTCACAGATTTCTTTCTAGCATTCTTTCTAAGTGGTGAAGACTAATACTGTCCCACTGAAAGACCTGACCTACTTACAACGTAGGTCCAGGGACGACAAACCTGAGCGCCAAACAATTAAACGTTACGCCCAACAGAGGCAGGGAAATCAAGGAACGTCTCATCACATATCACAAGATCAGAATACCCTGCAAGGCTATAACAGCAATTTTCTCAACTAGTATGTTCTATTCAAATGGTTTCAATGGTGCTGCTTGTATTACTTGGGGAAGCACATCGCAACCAAAGCCAGGTCGCAATGAGTAAGCAATGCAACAGGACTACATGGATACATAGTTAAATAAACTCTGCGTGAGCCTTTCACATCACATGGGAGATTAAACACTTTGCCGGATAATAGCTGCTGTGTTTTCAACACATGATGTCACAGGGTATAACTCACTCGCTCACTCTTTTCAGTCTATTGCAGAAAGAATCTGAGTAATATCTAACCGAAACGATACAAAGCGGAGGTTGCAAGTATCAGATGATCACAGCCGCATTATGCCATCGAGCTGAAGCAACAAGAGAACGTGGAGAACGCTTAGGGCCCTGTGTTGTACGGTGAAACCAGTTTTAACCCTCCCGTGATTTGCATCATCGTAACTTGGGGTAAAACCCGAAAAATCTTGAAAATTAACTTGCAAAGTGCAAATTCAGCCACTAATACGGGCACTGGAGAATGCTAAGCATTGGACACTCAGCACAGCTGTTAACCGCATCTCATGTTAACCTAAAATACGAGAAGAGTTTTTAAAAATTATTTTCCACTCGAAAATCTGCTGTTCCACCCAATATCACCCGAGTTTACCCTGCATTATGGTTCCTGAAATAAAACCACATTTTTACCCCCCTCCCCAGAGATAAAAAAAAACCCCATAAAATTCGAGCACAGAGGGCCCTAAGATATGCTGCATTTACTTCACAATCTCCGTCATGATAACCTCTGTTGTGACTACCGTAAAAGTGCAGCTTGTCACACCTGAACTGCGCTAACGTAAAATAGCATGTGGTTACAGCAAGTCCAACAGCGATGTTTGTATGTTCACTTTAATCGGTTAACTCCGAGGAAGTAAGGAACCTGCCCCCCCCCCAGAAGTCAGCTCATCTTCAAATGATTTTTGCAATGGATGGAAGTAGACTTAGTGACAAGACCAGCATCCTCAGCATCTGGTCACACACATTAGAAAACATCTGCAACATCTGCCTTATCTTCTGCTGCAGTTGGCCTTGGGACCGTTTCTCCTGTATACCTGTGGCTTGTATTTGCGCCCTTTGTCCCTCCGACTGACGGCAGGTGCTGTGTCAGATCCCATCATCGCCTGTATCAACTCCGGCAGGCTCAGCTCTTCAGCTTCAGCTCGCTTGTAGAGCTCTTCGTATACTTGCAGCAAGCAGAACGCGTCCAGGGCTGAAAACGGTACGGTGCAGTCAGTTTTAACGGCGCTTTCCCGAGGGAATCTGCATTTCGGAATTCAAGAGGAATATCGAACCGGCATATCGCATTTGGGATGGTCTCAAAGGTCTGTTCTCCCAGTCTGAACACTGCTCGTCCTTGTTCAGTGGAAGTCCAAGCAATGACCTTGTCAATTCGGAAAGTCCCTTGTGGTCTTTGTCCTTTGGAAGTACTGGCTTCAAGAGCTTTGGGTGAGTCTGGCGGAGCTGTTAGCACAAGGAAGCATCATTGTGAACGCAAAGTTCACTTCATTCGAGCATGGAAGTTTGTACTCAATGTGAAACTTACTTTCTCAGTGAATGTGCAAACATCAATGAAGTTTTGAGGTTTCGTGTCCGGGCACTTGCATGCCTCCGACAAAAGCTTGAAGTCTTCCCTGATGCCATAACCTGATGGAACGGAAAGGGTTAGGGGTCAACATTGTATGACAAAAAGGATAGATTTGTGGTGGCAAACGCAGGCCACATTAAGGCCAACATCATTTGTTCAGAGAAGTCTGCGATCACCTAACACTGTCTATACTCAAATTGCACATTTTACAGCATGTTCTTTCGGGAAGACTTGTTTGAATGACCCTTCAGCTTTGTCCCCTGTGAAATGTAGAGCTCTTTATTAACTCAAGCATGCGGCAAGTGCCAAGTCACTATGGAACATGGAGAAAGAGTGGCTTTCCTGCTCACCCTGGCTTCTATTGGCAAGGCAAGTTGGAAGCAACACAAATGTGCAAATGGCTATGTTGGTTCTCCTAACACATGATTTCAGCACATTATTTTTTTGTGGCAGCATTCAGTTCTACTTTTTCTCTGCTGCTCACAATGCAATGTGAGTGTGCGCAAATTCCTTCAAGCCGAATTATCCAACATGGTTTCATAGTTCAAAGTAACAAACATTTTCTTCGTGGGCGTCTGTCAATGCTCACCAGGACACTTGAGCGACGTCAAAGTGAGTGGAGAATCAAATTAAAGTTGAATTTGCAGAAGTCTATTGTATCACTTTTTCATAACCCTTCAAGGCATAGGTGGTGAATATTGTCAATTTGTCGTAAACAAAAATATTATCTTGGGGCAGACAGCAAGATGCTGTAAGGGTTAGGTGAGCGGTCTGATGCAAAGATAACACAGAAAGCAAACCAAATAGGCTACGTGTATCCTATTCGAAACATATCTCCATCTTGAAAGCAGTGAGATGCCACATAAAATATGATTTAGTGAGGGAAAAGTACTATTTATAAGAGTCTGTAATTCTTCAGAAAAAGAAATATAGTAGGCACAGCCGCGCTTTGGCGGAAGGGAAGCGGCTTGGCTTTGGACTGGACTGTGTAAAAGAACTCATGTTGCCCTTCCGACGCCCTACACAGTGAAGCTGGTCCAGAGGCAGATTCAACCGGTTTTTCTCTTTTTTCCCTCCGAAAAACCACACTAAGAACATGTTGATGACAGGAGCAAGCATTGGTAGAAACAAAACAAACCATAAATGAGAAGCCTTACGCACCTAGCTTGAGTATTTCTTCTGACGAGAGAATGTCGGTGTACAACTGCTGCCACTGGGATTTGGTGAGAACCTCTGAGAGTCGCAAAATGTCCAAGACATATACAGCATCCCATACTGCCAGTTGCACCAGGGACAACCTGCACACAAAGCGAGAGCACGTTTACAAATGTGGCACACAATTTTGAACATAATCCGTCTCTCAAAGTTGGATCAGGTTAGGTATGACGTATTTCGGTACGGGAGTGAACAGTGAGATTAAGTTGTATACTTTGTCCCCGTGCTGACATTATTTCTCAATTAGGGTGCTACCGTAGTTACTTTTTCTATCCTGCATCACAGAACCAGGAATATTCTGGTACCTTCAGGTATCTTAATATGCTGTATTAACTGTCTATTTGTTAAGCTTGCTGCAAAATTTTGTTGCTGATTGAGGAGGTTCTTGTGGTCCAGTACAAATGAAGTTGCACAATAGTGTAAAAAGTGTGACCAGCAACAGTCATTTAATCCGATTTCAATATTCTTGGCCCTGGCATGAGATCCAGCAGTGGCTACGTACAACGGTCGTCAAGGTTGATGGAGACTTTCATTACTTTATATACATTGGAAAATTCAGGAATCATCAAACTATGTCAGTTCCTCAAAGTATTCACTGTGTACATCTAGACACTACTGCCATCGCTATGGCAACTCTGATGCCTTTGGCAATGAAAGAAATGGGCTGCTGTCACAGCCACTTCAGGACATCTTTCTGGGGGTCTTCATTTGTGTGGAAGGTTATCCCTTCCAAGGTGCTCTTTAAGGGGCCTAAACAAATGGTAGTCGCTTGGAGCTAAATCTGGGCTGTAAGGGGCATGGGGCAAAACCTCCCAGTGCATTTCGGCCAGGCTTGAGTCATCTTTGCTGTGTGAGGCTGGACAATGACATGAAGAAGAATGACACTTCCAGACGACATCCCATGCCTTTTCTTGCAAATTGTGTTTCACATGGCACCCTTTATCAACATGTAGTAGTACTGGGTATTAATCGTGACTCCTTGCTCCAAGAAGTCCACATGGATGACACCCCACCATGGACTTCCCACCAGACGGCTGCATCTTGCCTTTTTTGGCAAGGCCTTAAGTCACCATTCCATGTTGCTTCCTTTTGTCTCTGGGGTGAAATCGTGCATCCCGGTTTCAATGCATGTGATGATTTATTGCAAAAATTTGTCCCCCTCGGATCAAAACTGATTGAGCAGCTGCTCGGAGACTGCCATGCGCGCACCCTTCTGGTCACAAATGAGGTGTCGGGGAACACATCTTGCACAGACTTTGCAGAACAGTAAGTGCTCATGAATGATTGTCTCCACACTGCCTATACTAATATTATGCAGGGCCGCAATGTCTCAAACTGTTACTCGCTCGTCCCTGAGGACGGCTTGCCCAAAGCCTGCAATGTTTACTGGCGTGACCACCTTCGGACAGCAGTGTCCATGTGATTCATTAGTCACCATATTCCGTCCTTCGCCAAACTGTCTGCACCATTCATACTCTTTTTCCTGTTGACATCGTTTGTTCCCCCAGTGTGCCTGTAATCTTTGCAAAATCTCATCTGGTTCGACGTTCTCTTTCACAAGGAACTTGGCCATGCATCTCTGTTCAGCTGCGGATGCACTACTCCCCATCATGAGAGCTGCCGCTACTTTACGTGCCGCTGACCCGAGAATGATCACACTTCGTCCTCTGAAAGTTGTGTTCACTTACATTTACTCACTGATTTTTCTCGAGGAAAAGTTTCGGTCAACCTTGAACGACCCTTGTAATTTGATTGGCTCATGTAGGAAAGCTATGAACCCCAGGCATTTCTAAACTACCCTCCCACTTGACTTCATACTTTGTGAACAAATCATTGCGTTCTGTCCAAGCAACATAAAAAATAACTACAGAGAAGGTCCACACATGCCTTGAAGCCGCAAGGCCCATTGTAGGCTTCCATTCCGCATCAACGCCTATTAGGTTGTAGTCCTAGTTTGAAAAAAGAAAAAAAGAAAAAAGACAGACAGGCAGTGAGTACAAATCGGCTGCTACACCATGAGCGGTTATATAGAGGTAGCGTAGAACCTTACCTTCAGAACTTCCACACACCGTGCTAAGCCCTCGGCCGTATCGACCATGTGCACGTCTGAGAGGTCGATACGCAGTGGTAAATATTTGCTCGGATCATCCTGATTGTTGCTCAACTTCCAGGAGTGAAGCATTTCCTGAATTCTAAAATGAAATGACACCCTCGAATGAGACAGGTCGGAGACACATCTCATTGACAGTCACCTTTGAACGCTACAGCGTAGCTTGTAGTCACGAAGGTAGTTAGGCCATTCGTGTTCGGGCAGTTCCAGTTTGAACGCAAAGCTCAGAGCATTGTCGGGATCATTTAGCCACATAAGGTCACACACTAGCTCCCTCTGGAGGCTTCGGTTATTTCCCACTGCCTCCTGTTACAATATGCAGATGTCACGTATTACACAGTGGATGGGACAATGATAAAAGAAAGGGTTGAAACCATATTGAAGGAAGAAAAGCAGTTGGAAGAAACAAACACAATTTCTTGATTCTCTTCCCTTATTGCTATTCCCTTCCATTATCCCTGTTCTCTTCCTTTATTATATATTGCATTTCAGTTTTTGCAGTTGACTATATATGGCTCTCTCTTTGCTGTTGATTTTCTTCTTTCACACTTAAGCCTAAGTATATATGCATAAATACATTTCCTGTGATACGAAAAATACCAATGAAGAAAATAATTTGTATCTCCAAGTTACCGGTACACTGAATGTTTCATCTTGAAAGCACTGTGGATACCTTTCAGCATGCATAAATGAATCAAATCTTTGAATGTTGGAAGACTGGTAATTTTATTACATTTGCTCAGGTACATGAAGAGGAGCTACATAATTTTTCTTTTGGTTATTAACCATTTCAATTATTAGTTAAATAAACTAAATTAATAAATTAAATAAATCAATGGCATAAATTAAATTATTACATTCATTAATAAATTTAAATGAATAAAATAAATAAGATTAATTAAATAGATAAACTGACGACTTCCATTTTTGGTACCATTACCAAGATTAAATTATCTAATTGATTCCTATGTAGTATGTCCCTCATTCATTCTTCTCTCACTCAAGATGACATCAACATCGACCAGACGCATGGCCAAACTCACCACCGACCTTGGGCATTCGTTGGACATTAATGTAATCGCAAAATGTGAAACAAAAGTGAAAATGGGTCAACCATCACACTGATAAACTACCAAACACTAAACGACATAATGCGATATGTATCATACTTACACAAACCATTTCCCTCCAGCTGGCCTCAGCGTAGTCACCCTAAAGAGAATGAAGCAAAACAATCAATAGAACAAGATGATGCATGTTAATGATGTTCTCATGAATGAAAGTAGGAAAGCTAGCAATATCTACTTGCCTCATTGTACTTCTTGTGTATAAGATATTTCATTGCACTTTTGCTCCGACTGTACTGAACATTTGGACACAGTTCTGGAATAACGGCAAAATCTAAGTCTGCGTAGCATTGCACAGGCAGCTTTGTGATCGGTTGCTTTGGCTGTGTCAAGAACGTTGCCAAGTGTATCAGAATCATGCCTCAAATCCCACATCTACATTAGTAGCACGAGAACCACTCTCCGATTTCCCTACCCGAGGTGCTATGCATGCATCACAGTTAGCATATGCATAAGGCACGTCGTGTCAACATCAGAAGTGGATTGCCATGTGGAAGAATGCCTACCCACAGGGAGGTTGTACTGCTTCAGAAGTCTTGATATAACCTTTGCTAATGTCTTTGGATGGAATTTGTCCCGACCCACAGATTTCAAGTTCAAATTGCTGGAAAAAAAAAACATACTTCATGAGCCTCGAGGCACCGTAGTATAAAACAAACCTATCAGAAGGTGCTGGTAAAACGTCCAGTAGAATTGGACAATCTATAGTGCTTTGTTACGGGAAGCAGTACAAAACCAGTGTCTAAGTACTCTTACCGAGTGCACTAAATACAAATAGTAGGTGGTAACTGAGCAAACATATATAGTGAAAATCGTATTGAATGTCATCTCAGATAGTGAATGGCCCTGCTGCAAATGGTCGCATTTCCCTGCACTCAACGTACAACTCCCGTCAAAGTTATTAATAACACAGGAAAAAATATGGTCTCGTTTTCGAGCGCGATTACAGCAACCCTCGGGGCAACGAGGAAATCTTAATTGAACAAAATTATTTTGTTAGTTTAACGCGAGGATTTTGTTCACTTAACCCCAGTGCCCCCAGGGTGGCTGTTATCATGCTCGGAAATGAGAGAATTTTTTCCAGTGTTATCATTAACTTTGACGGGAGCTGTACAACCCGTGTGCCGCACATTGTGTGCAGGGAAGTGCGACCGTTTGCGATCAGGCAGGAATAAACCTTTTTGCTTCAGCCTTCATATGTTGTGATATGAAGTGGCCTTTTAAAGTACAAACTGAACTTAGATCAAACTTGATGTGCACTTAAGTGTGAAAGCTGGGCGAACACGAAGCGTTAAGCATACTGGGCGAACACGAAGAAAACACTGACGGACACAGACGGTGACGGTTGACAGTACGTTACGCTCACAGGAGATGCTTGCCGTCCAGAGCACTTGTGGCATTTTTTGTTTGACTAAAGCAAGATTCGATGGATAGCTAAGATTTCAAGTGTGGCATATTGAACGTAATGCAGCATAAATATAATTTATCCACATGAGCTAATAAACAGGACACACAAAGACACAACAGCGGCGCACACAAATTGCTAGCGCATATTTCTGCTTCAACTTGCTGCTGTGAGGTGACCACCTTCTTGTTCCTACAGTCAGGGGCAGGTCCAGACCCTCAGTTTGGGGGAGGGGGGGGTTTCTTTGTCGGAGCCCATAGTGAGGGAGCGGAGAGAGGAGGATCCCATCTATAAACTTATGTTTTTGGGAGGCGCACGCCCCCTCCCCATGGGGGGGGACTCGCTCCTGGGGGCGGATGGATTGGATCCGCACCTGCCTACAGTAGTTATGTTATTTGATCCCCATGACTGGTTTCATGCACAGTGCATTCAAACGCAGAAGATACACATAAACAAGAATATCAATAATAATATTTAAAAAACTCACTGAATTAAGTTTTCAATTCGATTTCCATCATTGTACAGGCTGTCTAGATAGGACACAACTTCTTTCTGTAGCTCTGGCAATCCTGCCATATAGTTTTCCAGAATACCTATCTTGTCCAGAAGAAATAGTGGAATGGCAATCTAGAAATTGAAGCCAAAATTTGTACTTAGGGTAAAAAATTGTTGCAAAATAAAATTTTCCCAACTCAATGCACCAATACTATATGGAGCTCTACTCACACTGTAAATTCTAGAGCTGCACGAATATTCAAAACTTCGAATTCGAATTGAATAGTAAATGCTGTTCGAACAGCATTTGCAGGAGATTTTGATTATTCACATTTTCGAAATATTTCTGAAACTTAGCGTAGCAAAAAGATGGCCTAGAAGCAAGCTAGTCTCGGGGGTTTTGCATCATGCATAGCGTAACAGCTTCTTCAGCGCATGTTCACGCCAACGTTGTGCTCGAGACCGAGGCAGCCGCAAAAATTCGTGAAAGTCAAACGTGTTGTGCAATAGGAACAGCAACGCATTAGACTTTACGCAGACCGGGTCGAAATGCAATCCGCTCCGTCATCACCACCATCACCGTGTTTCGGACGGCAGTACTAGCACCGCTATGTCTCGTGCCCGTCTGGGCATCAACAGTCGTGTGAAGTGGTTAGAACAGGTCCCCCAAGGTCGCCATTTTCCGATGTATTTGTTCCTATCCCGATGCGTGCAATGCCGGAGGCCGCCCTTAGATACCCCATTGTTACCAGACGTTGGCTTGCGTTGGATTGTATCGCGCTAAAGATCCAGTTGAAACACAATCCAAGCCAGGCCAAGTCACCGAAGGAGAAATGGACGACTGCGCCTGGTACGACAGGTACGCTATGTGATGCACGCAGCTGTGCACTAGATCCTTCCGATCGCTCAACACGTTTAAAAACGGGACCAAAAAGTGAAACATGACACAGAAAGTTGTTATACGCGTTTTACTTGGACATATAAAGATTAGATTAATTCGCAGAAACAACAAAAACATTTTGCCGCTAAACTTAGCGCGCTGAAGTGATCCGGAACGGCAACAGTGGGGTATCTAGTGGCGGCCTTCTTCGTTGCACGCTTTTCCGGGGTGAGTTTGGGGACCTGTGTTAGTGTACTGAAAGTGGGAGTGTAGCGTTTTGAGCGTGCAACATTGTTGGCTGGTTCCCTTTACTCGCACTATCACGGTCTCAGCAAAGAATACGGAGACATCAAATGGGCTACTCCCAAGAGCAAAGAAATCTGTGGAAATGACAAACTCCGAAGCACGGACTGATTCCTATGTGAAGAGAGGCTGCCAGACCTGCTAAAGCTGCAAAATTGATTGTTGTATGATTGCTCTCAACCTCCAACCGTTATCCCTCGTCAGAGATTGCGGATTTCGTGAATGCGTATTGCGGATTTTGTTGATTTTGCGCGTAGATAGTGATTTCTGTGGTAAAAATAGATTCTAACTGACCTCCTCCAGGGTGAAGTAGTCATGCAGCTTGAGACGAACTACCAGTGTGCTGGCCTGGAAGTTAAGAGGATATTAACAGAGTTACTGTTATATGAGTGCATCGTGACGATCAACATCAATTACTGCATCTTCGACACCTTGTGTTACCCACAAGCAGAAAAACTTTAAGTTTAGATATTCTCATGCATTTCT
Organism: Ornithodoros turicata; assembly: GCF_037126465.1. Taxonomy (NCBI): domain Eukaryota; kingdom Metazoa; phylum Arthropoda; class Arachnida; order Ixodida; family Argasidae; genus Ornithodoros; species Ornithodoros turicata. The sequence goes on from NC_088209.1 coordinate 29,360,235, forward strand.
AACACAGCAACCTGAAGATGGCGCCATCGCATGGCAACGGAAACAGAAATTGATAAGTCACTACGACTTGACTCAATGCTGGATACCTCATTAAAATGATGCCGAAGCAACAAATCCTGCACAACGTCCATGTATTCAGGGCCATTCTCATCGAGGTGGTAAACTCGACAAACTAGATCAATCAAGGACGTGTTTGTCTGCTTCAGCACTGCTTGCAGAGCCCGTCGTTTTGTCTCACGCGTCAATTGCTGGTACAGCTCCGGCCGCCTTGAAACCTACGAAGATTTCTGTAAGTTCACTTGAAACGACTATCACTGCCAGAAAAGTAACTTACCCATTCCTGGAACACGGCCATGATTGTATAGCTAAGTGCAGTCTGCCGGTTCTTGTGAAAATCTGATGCCGCACGCATCAGCAGGTAAGCGGACTCAAAGCAATCATGTGAGTTTTCGAAGTAACCCATAAGGGTGTGCACAAACAAGTCAGTCTTCTTATTTCGGCCGGAACTCCACAGCGCCTCAAGATGAGACGTCCACGATGGGTCCATGTTGATGTAATTTGCGTCTGGAGGCAAGAAACCAGAAGAATCTTTGCATTTAATTAACTTTAAACTGTGTCTCCTGGCAAAAGATAATAGAAAAATCCGAGCCCAAATGAATTTTTTTCCAAAGCCAAATGAATGTAAGTTACCAGTGAAATGTGAAAAAAAGTTTATCGTTCAAACATAGTTCAAGGTGTCTGCTTTTCACCAGTACAGTGTCCAGAAGTTTTAAGGATGACAAGAAAGCGGATAAAATGCAGGCGGAACCCTCGATCACATCAATACGTCGAACATTATAAAAGTGTAAAAAAGACGCGAAAAGAAAACATGGGGATGAAAGTTCACATAACAACAAACGAGACCAATCTACGATTACAATACGATGACTCAAGTGCCAACAAAGAGTACACGCCTAGTTTTAACATTGCCCGTGAAAGCATTCTGATCGGCGCGCTACAGAACTTCTATGTAACTCGGGACTGACGAAGATACAGGACAAAACCTGTGGTTATTCTGTCTGTAAGGTGCATCAAGACGACTGTCTCGGATGCAATCGCGTGCCAAGGGAAACACAAACAGATATGCTCAGCAGCATTCCAACGGGGTTTCTGTAATGCGGTTGACATTTTCTGTCGCTTGAGTAAGATGAATAAACGAAGGACGTAATGGCTTACCCTTTTCAATCAGCACATAGACGGAAAACTGTTTCCAATCGCCGTCTAACGAAATGAGCTGGGAGAAAATGGAGCCACAGGGAGAGCCCCGATACAGCTGCCTAATACACACCCCTGCTCAAAGAGTGATGAGGCCATCAGCCTGTCGCCTCCGCAGAGCGTAATAGTTCTAGCAACGCTCAACGCTCAACCGCTCAACGCCCAGACAAACAAGATCATAGAACTACATGAATCAGGCGCTAGTGTCTCCATACGCTGACACACGCGCGCAGAATTACGTACCGCAACTCCCGATTCTACCTGGGCGCACTTTCGTATCTGCAGAATCCTGCTGCTGTAACAGTCGTGCTTTCGTAAGATATATGATTATGTAAGTCGCTTCCGCTTTGCTTTTAATTGTACCTTTTAAACACACAGAGCCTAGCTAATCCTCCATGCTAATCTTCTGTTTTTGAAGCATCAGGGATGAATAAAATTGATTTCGAAACCGAAATCGACCTCTCCCTCTCCTCCAGTACTCTTGTTAACCTCCTTTCTGAGCAGTACACAGCGCATGTTTTTGAAAATGTTTCGTCTCACACTATTTTCTTGCATAGCACAGGAGCACAGTCGAACTTCTACAGGAGAAAGAGAGAGAGAAGGAGGGAAAGAAAATTCCACAAGGCCATTTTTGCAGGCTTTTTTCTTTTTAAAACAATACAGGCTTTTATTCAAAAAGCAAAGCTTTTTAGCCCTCCTGACGTTACCTGCTGCACCTTTTCCACTCACATCACGGTGTTCTGAAGGGAGTGTCTTGAATTAGTACAAATAAGTCAGAAAACAGACAAGAGAAACTGTTGTACATATTGTCCTGTCGATAAATCGGCGGTATCGAGAAAAACTACTATTCTGTCAAAATGTGTGTCCCTCTCAGTTTTGACTGTGGTTATTGAAGCCGCAGGAGCCTTGTAGAAAATAACAGAAGAAAACACCGGCAAGCTGGTAAACATTCATGTTTGAAAAAGTCTGCTGTGTTGTCCCTTTTTTGTCTCCTCAAGCTCAAGGTTTTTACAAGCATCAATCTTTAACAGCAGCAAAATATCTTGCTCCTGTTTATATTTACATACCATTTTGATATTTTACACTTACTCTGCTACAAATTTTTGTCATCCGATTCACTGACCGCTTAGCACTTGGAAATCCCAGAGATAATCCATATTAGAGTGATTTCAAGGAAAGGTATATTTCTTGGGGAATTTCAAGAAGCTCACATTGAGTGTGAACTTGAAACTTGATTACTGACTACTTTTCAACCCATGTTGGAATGTTGCAAATGTGTTTCCAGATCACAACAAGTATTTAATTTTTCATACATTACGAGAAATAGCAAAAAGCGGATAACCATTTGATGCTACGAAACCTCAGAGGTATTGAAAATTTGATAATCCATGCCTCCCAGACAAAATAAGAAAGGCAAAAGATGTACTGTGCATCCCTGAAAATGATAAAAGGTGTTTTATTAACCACTTCACCCTCCATGAAGTGTAGATATAAAGTACACGGTATCGTTAGGCTGTATGATGTATTGGTCTCCTCCCTGGAAAGCATCCAAGCATATAGCACACGGCCATAGTCATTAGTGGAAACCTTACCATAAGCTCCCAATCGGTATCATTGACTAACACCAATATTCCGGGTCGCCTGTAAGTGTTTACAAGACAATAAGACAATGCATCAAGTGTGTACTACACGCATTATAGGTGTATGAGTACGAATTCTGCTCCTTACACAGAATCCCCTTGGAGGAAAAGTTCAACTTTGCCCTTCAGGAGATTTGACTTGATCCACTGTAACAGGTGTCTAATGGTCCCTGACAGAGGAAACACAGTGAGGTAATGAAAGATTCTTTCATCATCGTTACATACACTTGTCATGTTCGTCTGGTAGCAAGACGCTGTGTTGCTTCTTGTTCTCGAATAGCAGCTCAGCTCCTCCTCTGCGAGTTGAGAAGAACAAAATGTGACGAGATGACCACTACTCATGGACGATGGCACTGACCCGAATTCGATTTCGATCGGTAGTCCACCCATTTCGTCTCAATTTACTTCGTCGCTAAGCTCTAGCTTCTGTAGATGATGATGACAAAACTCACTGTGACTGTGACAATACAGCCGTATCACTCAAGCACACATGCTCCATGGAAACCATGGAAGAAGTACCGGAAGTACCAGAACAAACAATTCTCCCGTGAGCCACCGCGCATCACGCCGTAGAAAACGAAACCGCTCACATCCTCAAAGGGAAGACGAACAGTTAAAATAGAGTACCCAACGCAAAGCTTGGCATATCCGTTCAAATAAAACATGACGAATGTAGTTAAATAAACTAAAGCTGGTTAACTTAAGCTAATACAAGTGTCTGAGGTGCGTGCAACGTATGCCTCTATTTTCTTTTGCCGTTTTAACTGGTAGTAACGGTCTGTTCTGCTATTTCATACAGCACTGTACTGCAGTATCATTGCAGTGCTTTATTACTGTCCGAGGTTTTGACGTGTTAGTACCGTATTTAAGCCACATCGCATTCTTTATTTTAGTTATTCGTCTTCGCCACCTGGTATCCTACATTCAAACTTTTTCAAAAGGCGCCAAACTGGCCGAACACCCAATATGGCGGACCAAGCTCGTCGAATTTAGGACGGCAGGGATCATACCGAAATTGCTGCATGACGTTTGTCGCTTACCACCTGAATGCGGCACAAACATGCTGCTAGGAGCTGTCGGCAGGGATCAACATCTAATTTGCGATGCTGGGTTCCGAGAATGACCAACATTAGGAGATACTGAACGTAGGGGAGGACGCGTCGCTACGCGCCGAATGTTACTGGTAAGAAAATTTGAATTTGTGTCTGGAGCGAATTGCTAAACTTCGACTTCTTCCGCAACAGTTCCGCTGTTCTCGCGGCTGTGGACGTTTATGTTACATACGAGCTCCGTATGTTTCTGTCCTTCCACTTGAGGTTGCGTTACGTGCATAGTCCGAAAACCGAATGAAATCGCACTAGAAAATTGCAGCTATGTTCAGTTTTATGTAACAGCGGACCTTTCTCCACGACGCAAACGAAAGGGTTCAACGTCCTGTGTTATTCGGGCCTTTATTGCCCTTGCACTCTACGCACGTTCCATTTACCGAACCGATCGCGAATTCTTTATCACGCCTTCAAGTCACATTGTTCACGTTAAAACTAGGAGGTATCGAAGAAAGGATTAAGGCGTCGTGGCCACGTTTGTGTACGGCGAATCCTCGTAGGCTATGACGTGCGAGATGAGACTATTGTTTACCGACTAGAGTGGTCAGCGCCGGTATGCTAAACAAGATTGAAAAGTCTACAGTTTGGCTAAATTTGTGAAATGGAATTGGAGTGATGAGACGAAAACGCGATGAGGTTGCCTCGTTCACGTGCCTTTGCGAAAGAGTCAATATTTAGGCGCCCATTTCGGTCCCCGATATGCTTCTGATGTGTCTATTTCGGTATACGATATTTTCGTGTAAGATGTGTTATAATGATGACAGTCACTTTGAGGGGTTATAGGATAAGCTGGCAAAATCGCATTTCACTTAATGTGGAGTGCATACAGCATTAACGCGCTGTTTAATGCAGGAAGTGCAGTTAGCAGAGGGGTAACATACAACTTGATGTGTTGTTTACCAATGTGTTGTTGCAGTACGCAATGTCTAGGGGAGAAATACAGGGTGGACATGAGCTAAGGCCTCGCATCCGACACAAGAAGCCAAAGCGTATGCTTCGCAGTTGGTATTCCTTTCTCAACCAGGAGCAACAGAATAACAAGCTCAGAATTTCCAGCGCTGTTGATGAGGTACGGTGTCTCCTCTGTGTTTCACTGGCCGGTTGGAATGTGGTGTGTAGAACGCTTTTGAATGTTGAATCTTTTCTCAGACGGTGAAGCAGCCCAGTTATAAAAATGTCACTTCTAGCCAAGCGTCAAAGGAGAAAGAAGTGGTTAGCAGCCTTTATATATCATATCCGTGTTAAACTTCACAGTTTTTTTCGTAGAAGTAAATGTACGCACTCTTTGCATATTGTTCACCAAAGGGGGCCTGTGGAGCTGCACCACCCCTTGCAGTTGATTGCAATGGCTTTGCTCCGCTGAAATACACCAACCACATCAGCCATGTTGAGAAAGCTGTCAACTGTAAAAACCACACACTGGACTATGGTTAGTGAAGTTAGATTTTTCCCCCACACTTAGTGACTGCACATTCAGTGCTTTTTAGGTTGGGGAAACTAGAAGTTAAATTCCAGTTTCAGATCCACTCCAAGGAGGGAGGTGTATACCTGCTAATTCTGTAGAAGTGGAAGATGAAGATGAAGAGACTGAGGAAGAAGAGGAAGACAGTGATCTCATGTGCAGTGTGTGCAGCAAAGGGGAATCCGAGCCTCCAAATGAGATTGTCATATGTGACACTTGCAACAAGGGTTAGTGAAGATCAACCATGCGCGCTTGTTGCTACGTTTGTCATAGTTATCAAAGCAGCCCTAACTTGTGCGGTTTCTCTTGCCAAACAGGGTTCCACCAGCTCTGTCACCTGCCCAAGATCAGTGACCAAGTTCTTCTACCCAACATCCCTTGGCACTGCAGGCACTGTGTACCTGTGGGATCCGTACGAGTAAGTGTCTTCGGTCCTATTTTCTTTTCTGTTTGTCACAAAGTTTTGGACCTAAGATGTGGTCACATTGAATTCCAGAAGAGCGCAAAGAACTATAGGAATGGTGAGCACCTGTGAATGCACTCTAAAAGAATAATAATAATAAAATAAGATATTTTCGTTACATCTGCCCGTTTTACCTTTTTGTAGGTATGCGGGTGCAGACATTCAAACTTGGCCTTCCATATGACGTACGTATTTCTTGGAGAGCTAATCTCCCCGCTAATCTGCTAGCTATCTCCTACGCATGCGCTATTTGCTATCTGTATACCATTATGTCAACAGAGAAATCACTGCCTTACAGATAAAGTCTCTGGAATGGGATAGCCATCACAGAACTAACCTCCGAAATCGCTATTGCTATTGTGGAGGTCCTGGAGAGTACGTTAAATTTTTGTTTAATGTTATTTCACTCTGCTTTGTTATATACAAGCCACCTGGTGCCCCCTTAAAAAGAAATTATAAATTCGCTAATGGTGGCACAACATTCGTTCGTCTAGGTGGAACAAAAAAATGTTGCAATGCCTGGTTTGCCAGCAGTGGTTTCATGAAGGTAAATCAACGTGCTTACCAAATTGGACAATTTACGTACTTCCATTGCCGATTCCCATGCTTTCTTCAATCATTTCCTTTCAGCCTGTATTCAGAGCTTGGAGACTCCCCTGCTGTATGGCGACAGATTTTACAACTTCACATGCTCTGTGTGCAATAATGGTCCCGAGATTGTAAAAAGGCTTCCGTTGGCCTGGTGAGCACTGCTGCCTTAAAGCTGTGTTCACAGTGGTGTCGAAGATTGCTCGAGCAAATTTCTTACAGGGTTGATGTCACCCACCTTATACTGTACAACATGAATGTGGAAAACCCCAAAAAGAACTATGACCTGGACGAGGATATCCTCCCGTTTCTCAACTCCATATGGCTGGCACTACAACTTCCTCCTGACGTAAGATACCGCATCACATATTTTGGACACACGGGTTGACATTTCATACTGTTGCACTGTTAGCGGCTGTACTGACTTTTTTTCTTCCCACGTCCAGATGTCCCGATCATCGCCCCGAGAACGTCGGTGTAACATATTCCGTTGCCTGGACACTGACGAATCAAGGTACAAAAAAGAAAAAAAAGAACTAGTCATCATGAGTCATTTGTTTTCTTGCATAGCACACTTGCTCTTTTTATCTAAGCAGTGGCCTTGCCTTCCATTGCAGGTTCAAAGCTACAAAGGACATGAAGAAGCGACGATTACTTTGGTGCTTGAGAACGAAAACTGTACCACCCCTTCCACCTGAAGTTTCGCAGCCTGAAAACAAAGACAATGCAGGAAAAACGGAAGATGAAGTGTGAGTTTTCTGCAGTAGTTTTTTAAATCTGTGTATTCTTATATGTATATATTGTATCTTGTATCTCTATCTTATCGTCTCTTTTTATATCTGTGTTCTTGGTTTTCCAAACATTGAAAGTTACTATTGGGGTCATAGCCCATATAATTAATAAGGATGTTAATATTTAATGTAGTGTAATATAATATAATATTGATGAGGATGTTGATATTAGGATAATATTTGGATGTTATACTAGCAGCACAGGAGGACAAAATACAGAAGAGTAGAAAGGACACAACACATCTCCCACTGCAGACATGTTGTCCTTTTCTTCAGTTCCGTTCTTTTTTTGTAACCTAGTCTTCCCCGACGGCCCATTGTGTGTTCTGAGAGCTGCCAAATTAGTGCTGAAAAATTATGCGTACCTACGAATATTATATGGCAAAGTAGTGCGCAAATACAGTACATCACTCTCTATTCGCCTGTGCTTTCCTAGATACGAATATCCAAGCTACATTTATGTCCTCTTCTCTCGTTACGTTCAGTTTCACCAAGAATGCTCCTGCCAGAAGATCTGTCCCGCAGAAAACACATTCACCTAGTCCAGACAGAGAAGACAGCCGGAAACGTAGGAACAATAGCCATGCAAAGGTGTGCACTCTCGTAATGTATTTACATGCAGAAGTGACACATGCACACTAACAGGTGCTACCCCAGACATTAGCATGGAGTGGGTCTGGATATATCACTCCATGGCTTGGAACTGACTGTGACAGATCTGCGAAGTCTCCCAGTTTTTCCAGGAGACTCCCAGATTTTGACCATTTTGTACGGTTGTACGATTGAGAAACAAACAACCATGTAAAAACGCGATTTTCTCCCTATATCTATCAGAACACCTGCTTTTGGTCTGGCCACATAGACGTAAACTTCAACCAAATTTCGGCACAATTGCTATCACTTTCTAGACAGTTTTTTTCCGGGGGACAAGTGCAGGCACTGCTGTTTATGGTAATCATGTGTGTGCTCGAACTACACACACATGGGCGCGGAAACAGAGTTATAACGATAGCCAGGCAAAGCTCTACCCAACCGTTGTGACCTATTATGTGGAGGAGTCAGCCCCAGTTGAGGGCAAGGTCGGCTGCTACAAAACTTTTCGAGTGATAATTTGTGTCTGGTAAGGTGCCGGGGCCAAGCTTGCTGTTGTTGTACGCGTAAATAAAACCCTACCAACATCGTCCTTTCCTACCACCAATTATCGAGTCTTATTGCTCACACAAGCATACCCCGGATTTTACCTCCTTAATTAGGTTTTCCCCACCTTGGCAAGTCTCCCGTGATATACGCTGTACTTTTATTTGTATTTTTTTTTTCCACCCAGAATAACAGCACCAGTCGGAAGTTGCCCAATGGTCTTGTGCGTCACCAGAACAGCAAGGCACCCGTAAAAGCAACCGCAAAAGCACACCTAAATGGGACCTGCAGAGTTCCACCAAACGGTGCCGTGGGAGGGGGAAGTGCGGCGGCGTTCCTCGAGACGTTTATCCCTCCTCCTCCAGATTTTGGGGGCAGCAACCACCCGTTCTACGACTTGGACAAGGGAAGGCCCAAAAAGTGCCGTAGCCGACGTCCCGCGAAGCGAAAGTTACTCAGTCAGAAGGACATACGGACGGCATCCAAGCGCCGACGGCGGCGACGCTCGGCCTCGGTTTCGACCACTTACACAGCTGCCACGGAGGATTCCAGCCACTCTGACACCAGCGACATGGAAGTTGAAGACGTGGCGTACAACATTTCACCTCGCTGGCGAAGGCGGTCTCGAGGGAACAGGGAAGTGAACAGTGTGACTGGTAACATGAAGTTGCTAGCAAGGAGAATGACGGCCGACGGCAAGATTCAGTTCCTCATAGAAAGAGAAGCATGAGACAGACGAAAGGAAGTGTGTTGGGACCTGCGGGGAAGATGCACAAAGTGTGTTCATCTGTTCAGACTGGTGCATAAATATGTGCTAGCAAATGTGGAGAATGCATTTTAAACCTTGAGCCGCGTGCACTTGTACACAACGCATAGACTGAGTGAATGTGAACAGTTTAGAATCTAGGTATGTTTTGATATAACTCCTTTCTGCATTGCAAATGGGACAATGCTGTACATACCTGACTGTAAATATACTAGTTGATGAGAATGAAGGTGCTTGTTTTTCTGGCCATGGCTCGTGCATATAAAATGTTTGTTGAGTGTCCTGTGAGTGGTCACGCCCTGTGTTTTTTTTTTTTTTAATGCGATTACAAGGGTGTAGCACATGAACTGAATTGTGTAGAAGTAGTAAAAGGAGGATGGCAATGAGCTCAAACTGTTAGCACAGATACTTCTATTCAACGGGTTAATCTGACTTCTGTACTTCACAAGTGCTTCGTGGCACTTTCATCATTTTAAATCTTAAGCTTGCTACTGCATGAGAACCTATGGATTACTGCATTTTTTTTTTTTTCCGTTCTATACTACAATATTGTTGACTTTATTTTTTCTTTAAAACTTTGATAACTGACAAGGTATCCACTGTCATCGGCATTGTATTTTATAAACTCGTTAACTGTGGTTTTGGTGTATAATTAAACATTCAATCATTTCTGCTGTTTATAAGAAACGAAGTATCCACGAAGTATCTCTCACGTCTTTTGCACAAAGAGTGCCATGTGGGGTGTCAATCAGGAGATCAGTGAACAGGAGACATATCAGAATTTATCTACTGACACTTATAGCCCTTATCAGAGTGTCCAAATATAAATTGCATGAAGACAACTACAAAAGAGAACCTTAGTTCCTAACATTGCCGCTAAGTGAGATCAGGATTTGCCAGGGAGTACAAAGATGTTGCCAGCCAAGCGTCTGCACATGTGTGCTAGGTATGTGTGTTTGGGTGTGCACGTGTGTGTGTGTGGTGGATGTCTGTTTTTTGAGGCACGTTTTTCAAAACTGCCAGCCATTTTGTACCCTGTGTATATTAGAGGAAATCAACTTTTTTAATGGCCTTACACATGAACCCATGATATTGTGTGTGAGAAATGAAAAAAAAAGTGCTTTTGACTGTTTCTATGGTACTGCCGTTATACTTCACATTGTTTGCTAGTCGATTTCCACTTTTCAGTTTCTGTTAGTTCATTGAGCACCATGTGTCCTTGTAAATGGGAAGAGCCTATAACCGTTTGTCTTACGTGCAGAACAGCAAAATTCTGTAACAGGCCTCATTCTGCGAAAAACAGAATGTTAGCATCTGTCGGGTTATTCGTTACCGTTAAATATTGTGAGGCAGTAGTTGAAAGAAGCAGCAGTCATTGGTAATGACTGTGTGTACCTGTTACCCTGTTTTTCTAGCTATGTTTTCTGGGCTGTGGTGTCACCATCCTGGCAGGGGTGGCTTTTGTATTCCATTTTGGACGTTAATGTGGCCGGACCATTGTTGAGTGTGAGGAGTGATGACCTCATGGTAGTGACACTGACAACATTAAAAGTCTTTGAATGGTACCAAAGAATGATACTGTCCGTTTGGTGGTGTTTGCTTCAAAGTGCTGTTAAAGTGGAATAAAATATATTTACATTGTACCTTCCTGCATCTTTGGTCTTGTACGTACGGAATAGTGTAGATGTAGACAGTTTTCCTTCCTGTACGTTGTGCTGGGTTACACACAGCCCCTTTTCAAAAGTATGGTAACAGATTGTCAGTACAATTATTATTACCAGTGAATCTTTGATGTATGGTGTCTCAAAGCTGCGCAATTGCTCTGCTGGAGGCAGGGATCAGTCTCCTTGCCTAATGTAATGAGGTCCATGCCATGCATAGCATCAGCGTGGAGAGCAGCCACAAGGTTTCATTCAAGGTGTACATATCAATGACCTCTCCCGCACTCTATAGGTCAGCTAGGACAGGGGTTTACGCAGGTTTTCTCAACTCGAGGGGGAGTTTGAATTCCGTAAGGGGGATGACACCCCTACCTGCTGGATTTCCAGAGATTTCTGGCAGTTATTTTAGGAGTGCTGGGAAAATCCCTGAACTAGGATAATCGTTCTTGCGCAAGAGCACGTTGTCTGTTGTGCAACACGCCGCAGCCAGAAACATTACAACAAACTTTGTGGAGGGGACATCCACTCCCCCTGTCCAATGTTCCTTTGAAGTAAAGAATAATCTGCACAAAATTACGTCTCGGGGTATCCAATTACCGCGACGCCGTGCATGGTGTGCGTACATTATCTGGTTGTGGCCTTTTCTGAAGTATGGAGAGTTGAACTGGAAGCATGGAGACTGAAAACCTCACTGGCAGCTCCACTGCCAAATAGATTTGTGCTGCTGCGCGTTGTCCAAATTTTAACAGTTTATTATTATTATTATTTTGTACTGTACTGCATCAACATTTCATGGGATTATTGCAAAAATAATAAAAACAAGAATGAAAAGAAGCAAAAACATTGCAACTACAAAACAGCCGAGCTATCCAAACACGCGCGGTGAGTGCGGGAATCAGGACTATCTTATCAAGAACGAGGTCACCCACGAGCGGAATTCTTCTGTGGGTTGGGGTTCAAACCCTCTCCCCCTCGTGTGTCATATGTCAATGTAACATGTCCTTTCGTTGCACTTTGGCGCTCAAACTAGAGCCGACAAAAATTTCCGCGGATTTTCCGCCACTTGGGAAATTTCGGAGTTCAGTTCAACGCATTAAATTTCCATCAATTGAAATGAAATAGAAATGGTACCAATATGTGTTCCTGGCAGAAAAAAATCCCTTGACCGCTCTCTCCGTTGCCTATGCTATTTATAGGGTTCCGCGTTTTTTGTTTTAGCCGAAAAACACCGAATACAGAGGGACGTCCCAGCAAGTTGTTGATGCAGATCAGAAACCCATACGGAAATACGATGGTTGTAAAAAATGTCCGTTTACTTTTTCGTTAGCTGTAAAACGACACCGCAGCGAACAAGTCGGGTAAACCATGTACACGCGAGGAAAAATATCGAAAAACGCCAATTTCGCGAAAATCAATAAACACCGAAAAACATACGCCGAATGCGTCCAAAAATAAAAGCCAAAAACACGTAACCCTAGTATTTACTACGAATTTCTATCATCATGGTTGTTGGTTAAGTTGTATAAGAACTTGAGCGGCATCGTATAACGGAAATTCCCAATGCGCTGAACTGCCATTTCTCGCTCACTTCCTGCTCCAGGCAGATGACACTTGGTACGCAGGTTGGAAATGGCCCTGGCTCTGGTACACCCGACCGCCATTGACGTGCTACGCTTATTGTGAACGGTACGCCGCTTTACGTAACATCCACAGAATCTCTGCTGTCAACGGCGCCACGACAATAATCTTGACGCCGAACGATAGAACATTTATTCCTCTATCACATATTAAAAATCGATATGCCTGTCTCACGGCATGTTGCTTCGATAGGATCGTGCGTTTTAGGCCGACTTCACGTGGAACTGCCCACATTTGCGTCTGTGGAAAATCGGGATTCGAGCCAGGGTCACTTCTCACGCGGTCTCGGCGTGGAATGCGATCATCTTTGCCACTAGCCATGGGAGCCGGCCTGCATATGGGCCGAAGCTTTTGTGATTGCTGGAAGATGACGATCCAAAAGCCCCCTTAGAGAAAAAAAAAAAAAAAAAAAAAGAAAGAAGGAAAGAAAATGAAAGAGAGAGAGAGAGAGAGAGAGAGCAGTGTGAATACTGAGGTGATGCATTCTCCTAAGCTCCTAAGGAGGAGTTCACAGCTTTGGATGTTCTTTGCAAGGGGACTTTGTGTTCATGTGTAGGTTAGCTACTAGCCTGTGGACGCTGCAAACAGCCCGTGCTATATAAAAGCCTGTAGCACATTTTTTTAAATGCGTCGAATATCCCCAAAATTTTTCATTATCAACAAACAGAAAGCAAGAGAGTTGGAAATTTATCAAACATATACATTACAAAAGTGTACAACAATTTGTCGAAACGTTTTCCAAACAGAATGAAATTATTTCTGCATGAAAATTCGAATAGGAACAAACGATCTACGAAGACCTCATGCATAGCAGAAAATGGTAACCAAAACAGTTTCGATGCATATGACGTTTATCCAAAATATTAAAATAAAATTTTCCACACACGCCAATTGTACACCTGCTACGGGAACTGGGGCTTGTGAGCAATAAGAATATAGTTCTGTTGCAATAGAAAGTTTCAAAAAAGGAGTTCAAAGATGGCCTTGGACTTACTAAGCACATGAGACATCCATTGTTCGCACTACGAGCTAATGCGTGTCTGCAAGACAACCTGCAGAGCCGGCACCTCGTCGACGGCGTCAAGTGGTGGACACGACCCTGCACTCAATGTTTGCCTTTCCAGGAGCAAATTCTCGTTTTAAACAAGGCTTTATTCGTTGTAGTGATTCGACAGAAGGAAAGGCTGCGTTATACCAGTACACCGACCATATCCTCGCTATTTACATGAATACACAGTACACTCTAGGCGAAGCAGGGAACAGCTTCAGACAATGGGCGTGACAGTCGCCCTCGCCCTCTCTAGGCTTTCTGTAATAATCATCATTGGAGACTTGGTCACGTAGGCTTTCCCGTCATGGGCACCAGGACAGTGTGCCCATGGCCGTGTACTAGTCATCGACTGGAGGAGGGAATTTTGGTGGTGCTGGCGGCTCGGGTGGCTTCATGTCTAGGAGGGTTACTAGTGATCGCACCCTCGCAGAAACTTCGGCGTCAGGAGCCGATGATGATGGCAGTGCAGAGTGACTTTGTCGATGTGCTTCGTAGTAGTCACGATCGTCGAAAGCGTCACGGGTGACGTTGGCATCACGGGTGTCGCGGGTACCGCTATTGTCGTAGGCACGCCGCGATCTCTGTTCACCATACGTATCTGTCTGATTATTGTAAGCGTCGTAGTCATCAAAATTTGAATAGTTATCGTATGTATCGTATGCCCCTCCTCGGCGGCTTTCGTAATTTACATAGACTTGCCTGCCGTCGGCAGCATTGCTGATTTGCATCCCACTGGGGTAGCGTTGTTGAATGGGTGACGTCGACCGTGAGAAGTGCTGTGCAGAAACTGACTCTGCAGGCTGAGATGGTAAACGCTGAGAAGGTGATTGACGCGGAAAGAAACTATTTCCCAAGCTTTGCATGGATTGTCCCGGAAAGCTGCTGCTAGTTGATGGGAAGTTCATGATCAGGCTAGCCGACCCTGTTTGCGTAGGATGTTGAGTGGGAGAGACATGCTGCGGAAATAGCTGCGAAGACCGCGATCTTGCCAACTGGTGTGTTCTCAAATACTGCGCAGACTGCTGCTGTGGCAGCAAGCTCCCTGCGTCACTTTGTTTCGCTTGTACAATTCTGGTGCTAGTACCTACTGGGAGGCTCAAGGCGAGCGCAAGTGGATCCATTGTCTTAACTTGTTGCACCTGCTGCACCTGTTGCTGTACGGGAGATGGTAGTCGCGAGAGGCGTTGTAACGAGCGTACTCTTTCCAGCTGGGGCGAACTCAAAGGCTGAAAAGACGATTGGCGCGGCAATAAACCAGTCTCATCGTTCTTCTGTTCCGCCGGACATATCCTGGTACTTGTACCCACTGGAAGGTTCAAGGAAAGCTCAACTGGTTCCATTTTCTTCAATTGTTGCACTTGCTGCACCTGCTGCTGTTCGGGAGATGGTAGTCGCGAAAGGAGCTGTAATGACCTCACTCTTTCTAGCTGACGCGAACTCAGCTGTTGAGAAGACGGTTGACGGGGCAATAAACTGGCCTCGTCGCTCCTCTGTTCGGCTGGCCATGTCCTGGTGCTGGTGCCTACAGGAAGGTTCAACGCTAACTCAACGGACTCTACTTTCTTGACGGACATTTTGGAAGGCTAGTCTTTGAAAAGGTGGTGAAGCCGGATGAGGACACTACAACCGTATCCCGGTGCGAAGGAATCCCGTCATGGTAGTCTAGACCAGGTCCCTCGTGTTAGGCATCCGAGTTCGGGAGTTAGCAACAAAATTTTGACATCCTCCGTCGAAGCTCCTGGTCGAATGATGCTCGAGCGAGATGATGCTCACGTAGATGGAACTACGAGTTTCTTCTTCTATGTGGTATATAAACAAAGCAATAATAATAATAAATGTGTACTAGCGGGAACTGCGTGCTATTGAGGTGTTAATACCGAGGTGGTCGATACGCGATGACTTTTCCTGCTTTTGCTTTTATTTCGAATCATTTGCCCCTGTATACAGGATAGGGTCAGTCTTGTTACAAATCCTGTGAGCCTTTTGGGGGCACACTGGGTTCACGGCGGGACGAATAATCGCAAAAAAGTAAACAGAAGGTGATAGAATGGCTCAGTCTAAGCGCACTGCCCTGGTATCGCCTTCGGTAAATCCTTGGCACTATTCTAGAGCGGACGGTTTTAGCGCACACTGAGCGTAACATCCCATCTACCAAGATGATGATGATGACTACCTGCGTGTTAACGTGGTCGTTCTCTCCTACAGCTCATCTATGTTGACCACGTGGCCATTATTTTGCCTCGGCTGAACCGTAGGACTTCTTCTTCTTCTCCCCAGGAAGATGGCCGCGATCCGCAAGGGAGATTGGCCAGGGCTAATTCAGTATGATATGAGTGTGACAGTGACACTAAGGGCTAGAACCGGTTGGAGCCGGCAACGAATGAGACGAGATTATCTGCGATGACGGGATTCCATTTTCCGGTATGGGACGCACCGAACGAGAGTAATGCGCATAATGAGAGAGGCACGCTAAACCTTAGCAGTGGAAGGGTGAGGGACTGTAGGCGAAGGCGGCGGTAGGTACTACAGTCGAGAACAAAATGTTGGAGGGTTTCGTCGTGACCGCATTCAGGACACCCTGGGGAAGGTTGCACCCCACTGCGATGGAGGTAAAAGTTAAGCGGGAGGGCAAGACACCGAAGACGCGTCAGACAGACTTCTGCACGTCGAGAGCGGCAGTAGCGCGGGTTCCAAGCAAAAGAGAGGTGTTCATAGCCGAGGCGGGGAGGAGGCCGAGCAAGGGATTGATAGCGTTTGTAACGGGCACGGACAACGGCAGCAACCGGCGGGAGGATAGGAAGCACGGGGCCGGACAGGGCCATCTTCGCCAGGGTGTCAGCGGCCTCGTTGAGCGGGAGCCCACAATGGTTACAATGAGGTGTGATATGTGAGAGGGGGCGAGTGAGGCCAGGACTGGGAACAACGAGCTATCGCGACAGTCCAAGGCCGATACCACAGATAAGGAGTCAGATATGAGAAGTGCCTTACAGAAAAGCGGGGGCACTTTGAGTAGTGCGAGGACCATTGCCAGGAACTCGCTCTCGTAAACAGGTGTATAGTCGGGCAAGCGAATAGGAAAACGGGCGTCAAGTTGCGGGATGACAATACCCACACCGGCCCGCTCGTCCGAGACAGATGCATCAGTTGCGATGATGAGGTGATCGGAGAACCGAGAAAAATGGCAAGTCAACACAGTCTGGAGATGATTCAAGGAGGAGTGCTTCGTGCCGGGACGAAATATATCGAGAACCTGGACGGAAATTGGCACTGGCGGGGGCAGAGGTGGGGCAATGTCTACAAGCGAGACGTCCAACGGAGTCAGCAGAAGCTGAGCAAAGAGGAGTTGAGGGGTGTTTGATTTCCGCCATCGTCTACACATCCAGGATCGCGTATATTTAAGAGAGTCATTATGCTCTAAAGCAAGGGGATTCTGCAACAATGAGAGCAGAGTGTTCACGGTTAGCAGGCGGAAGCGATCCTTCAGCGGAAGGACATGGGACTCAAGATACAGAGCATCGTTGGCAGTGAACCTAGGAAGGCCCAAGCATAAGCGTATCGCCTTCCTTTCTAAGATAAACAATTTCCTCAGCCGGTAGTCGGGAAGATGGGAGAAGATGACACATCCATACTCCAGTATAGGGCGAACGTAACATTTGTATACATAGAGCAACGCATTCCGACGCATACCCACACGGACGCTAGCGCACCGTTGAAGACAACCTAAGGCAACAGAGGCCCTCTTACTGATGTAATCAACGTGGTGTCCCCAGGTCAAACGGTCGTCGTACCATACACCTAAGTACTTCAGTGTGGTAGTCTGGTCGATGCTCTGGTTGCCGATCATCAGCTCAATGTGGGGCGTCACGCCGCGATAGCCAGGAGGAGGGATCAGGAGCACGGGATTTTGAGAGAGAGGTGGACTTCACGAGTCCACGCGAGTATGCGATCAACATGTCCCTGGAGCTTAGTGTAGAGCGTGTGCAAGGAGTGTGCCGAGGCAAAAAAGGCGACATCATCGGCGTAGGTGATAGTCAAGATGCCCGGGTCCAGAGGGAGGGAGCTCATGAGGAGGATGTTAAAGAGCAATGGGGACAGAACAGCCCCCTGAGGCACGCCCCTGTGCAGGGCCTGGGACGATGAGACAAGGTGCCGGTCTGAGCACTGAAATGACCTCCCAAAGAGAAAGTTCCTGACCCATGAGAAGATATACATCGGGGTACCAACAGACGCCAACTTTTGCAGCAGTACACAATGCTCAACGCTGTCGTATGCCTGGGCTATGTCCAATGTGACAAGGGCTGAGAACTCACCCATCTCTTGGGCACGGCGAAGCTGACTCTCAAGGTTGAGATGGGCCATCCAGACGGAGCACCGCGACCGGAAACCTATTTGGCTGCAGTTGTAGACGCCTGCTGAGTCCACAAAGTCGGATAGTCTGCGATGTATGACCCGCTCTACAGTTTTGCACAGGACAGACGTCAGTGCTATAGGCCGTATGTTGTCGAGAGCCAAACCCTTCGAGGCCACCTTTTTAAGCAGAACAACTCTGGCCGCCTTCCATGCAGGAGGGATCCACGAGGACTCTAACGAGGTATTAATAATGTCGAGCAGGGCACGTGGGTGGGAAGACCACAAGGACTTAATCACGCCAGCGGATACACAGTCAGGACCAGGAGCCGTTGCAGGAAGTGCGCGCACTATGCAGTCCAACTCAGCCGATGTAACCGCGACGAAGTCAGGGTGCGACGGCCCAGGTGAAGGCGGGGTAGGAGGGAGAGGTACTGTGTTTTGAAATCGTGCGGCTAAACCTATGGCCACGTCTTCAAGCCGCTGATGCGCATCCGCGTCGGACAAAACAGCAAGATCGCTGGGAGAGCAGGAGCGTTGGCCGCGAATAAACGCGATATGACGATGGAGGGCTTTCCGGTGCCTGGGGTGCGACAGAAAGGAGTTGTGACCGTTATGAAATGCTTGTTTTGCAGCAGAAATCGTTCGTTTCAATGAGGCTTTAACGATCTGGTACTTCTTCCAGTTAGCGTAGCAGGTGTTGGATAGCAACTGCTTCCAAGCGGCTTTGCGCCGCCGATAATCCCTTGTGCATGCGTCGTTCCACCATGGTGCGCAACTGGATGGCGACCGCTTCGTAATTTGAAAGGAGGACTGCTCGATCGCCTGGGATATTGCCGACACCGAAGCCACAGCGCGGTCAACCGCACAGAGGCTGGTAGCCGCCTGCAGCAACGTAGCCAGTTTCTTCTCACGGAGAACACGGTTGCTACGGGGCACAAGCGAAAGGTGCGTAGTCATTGATGCCACTTCAAAATAGATGGGGAGATGATCACTAGACGTACCACAAGTCACCGTCATCCACGTTGACGGGCGTACATGTGACGAACACAACGTGAGGTCGAGTACAGATCGGGTGGTTCCTCGTACGAACGTTGCTGAACCGTCATTGGCAATGGACATGTTGTGGCTGCAAATCCAGTCCCAGAGTTCGCACCCATGGGAATCAGTTTTGTGACCCCATATGACGTGATGAGAATTGAGGTACAGCCACACACATAACCTGGAAGAAAAAGGAAGAAGCGCCCCCGTGCCCTTGTGGCTAATGGCCATTCTCCGTGGGACGAAGAAGAAGAATAAGAAGAAGGCCGTTGGGCATCAACATCAGCACAGGGCAGCTCGAGGGCAGGGAACTTTCGGCCAGGAGATTCGAAAATGATGTCTAAATTTTGTTAATGCCTCGAAATGCCCAGTAACCTACACGTAGGGCCTATCCGGACGACCACTACAGGCCTCGCCAACACCCAGGAACATTAATAGGACTCAGCTTCGATACTCACATTCGAAGGTTCAAGATGTCCGTCAAGCGAACAGAGTCCGTTGAGCTGGCTCTCAACCTCCTACCAAGCAGCAGCAGCAGGACTGGACAAGGCAACCGAAACGATAGAAATAGTCTGCCACCACGCCAGTCGTCTGGGCAGTACTCGAGGTTTCCCCAGCAGGCAGGGTCGCAACCTCTTGAGCGCTTCCCACGGCAGTCGTCATCCGCCCAACAACGGTACTCATCTCAGATGCTAGTCGGAACTAACCCTAACGACAGTCAGGTGAGCGTGAACTATACCGTTGACCGAGAGCGTGGAAGAGGGTATAATGACTACGGCAGCTATTCAAATTACAACTATGATGCGTACGACGGTCCAGGAGGATACCCTAGCCGAGGACGCCAGGATGCCAGTGCAGTGTATGATGGACGCGATCCGAGAGGTTCTTACGACATGCGCGATGCCTACGACAGGAGCGGTGGGTACGATATGCCCGATGCTTATGACAGACGCGGAAGTCAGCAGGCCTCTAGAGGAAGTCGTTCGACGAGTCTGCACACGGTCGCCCAAATCGGGGCATACGGTAACAACACGGAAAATTCGGAGGGCGCAAAAAGGACCCGGTCGCGATCGCCCAGTTTAGGCAAAAAGAAAAGTTTCGACAAAAAAGACCTGATTGTGCTCATTACGGCTGACGTTAAGCCTAAAAAGAAAGATAAAAAGACGTCGAAGTCGAGGAGTCTGGAAAATGATGAGGCAACTGAAGAAACGACCTATGAGGACAGTGAGGAGGACAAGAAGGCTCGAAAGCAAGCTGCTCGCAAGGCGTCTGGAACTCGTTCCGGCGGCAGCAAGAAGTCTTCCTCACCGAAGAAATCGGCAAGCTCGAAAGACGCGGCATCAGATAAGTCGAAGAAAGCTCAATCGAAAGAGAAAGATAAGGAAAGCAAAGAAAAAGCAACGAAACCGAAACCTGTAGAAGACGATGACGATGAAGTGCTTTGCAGCACAGTAACGATAGTGACGAGAAAGACATCGAAGAAGAAGTTGAAAGCGAAGTCGGAAGACGCGAGTACTGGCAGTGCAGCAAAGCTCGTCAAGTCAAAAGAGGAGGAACCAAAGAAGTCCTCTCAGAAACCACCCACAAAGCCGGAACCAACGAAAGCAGCAGCGCAGAGCCAAAAGCCGCCCGAAAAATCGAAACCAGCTGAAAAGCCAGAACAAGCAAAAAAATCCGCGGAGAAGGCTAAACCATCACAGCCTAGTACAGAGACAGTAGAAATCAGCTTCACGGAGAGCGAGGATGGCAGTGAGATATACGTAATCAGGAAGGCCAGGAAGAAGTCTAAGGGCACGGTTGATAATAAGAAGTCCTCGGAGACTGCAAAGCCGCCGACGTCGCCTTCAAAGTCCCCGGCGTCACCTGCAAAGTCGCCAACTTCGCCAAAGCCAAGTGAAGCTAAGCCGAAGACTCCTTCGAAGACTTCCACACCAGGGACATCGCCCGCTCCACCACAGTCACCTCTACCCGATACCAATATTTCCGCTAGTGTCCTGCAGTCGCTGGCTACGCTCCTAGCCATGAGACCACCGCAGCCACCGGCACCGCCACCTTTCCCTCCCCCCTCTGATAACCAGCCTGTGATCGTAATGGTGCTGCCTACGCCAGGAAAGTCCACTTCCGTCACAAAGATCTCGAAAGCATCGTCTAAAGCCTCCTCGAAGGCATCGTCGTCCGAAGGATAGGTTTACAAAGATGCGATAAATTTGGCGCAGTGGGGGTTTCCAGCTTGAAAGCTGGGAACTCGCAACAACATTGCCTGAAATAAAAGTAGCTCGATGTAGCTCAAACAGAACGTGATTCCTGAGTACTCTTATGTATTCCTGAGTATTCCTGAGTACTCTTATTCGCGTGTTATTCGGGGTAGTAGTCCGCATGTTATTGAGAACGATGAGTAGGTATGGAAGCCGACTACTGCCGGCATGGCTCAACGGCAATGCATGCAAAAGCCACATATGTCGTGGCGCCACATAGCCGAAGACCAGACCAGACCATACTGGACCAGTCAGAAGCGCGAGTCCTTTGACATTGGGAGAAAGAGCAAAGAGGTAATACCGCTAGGACTGAAAGATGAAAGCCACTGAAAAGTTTAGCCAGCTGTAGGACTCGAACCCACATCTTCTGGATTGCCGGTCCAGGGCTCTACCAATTGAGCTAAGCTAGGACTGAGCTAAGCTAGGACTACCGCGTAAGACACGTACGTGTTTCCACAAGTGAAGGAATGACATCGTCGCTTACAGCACATGGCAGGACAGGATGTTTTGCTGCACATGTTGCATTCGTTGACGGATAGCGTACCCAGTTTCCAGTTTCGTAAGGGTACGCAACACACACTCGTATGGTGGGACATCGGAAAGTGGTACTGCGAGCACGAGTACTTGCTGTACGTTTAAAAAGTTTATGTTGAATGTTCCCTTTGAACTGGGATCGTAACTCTCTTGACCAGAAGTACAGTACATATATCACTATACTGTGCTTCTAGACAACAAGATTAGAAGAAATGGGATCACAAGTCATAGTGATCCCATTCCATCCCAGGGTCACAAGTCATCCCATTACTTCTGATCTCTCAATATCGTGCAGTCATCATGGGTTTGAACTTTTGTTTAGATATATTTCAAAACATTTCTCACAGCATGGCATGTCTGACTCCACATCATCACCGTTTATTATTAAAACCCAGGCATCTTGCAGTTCGGCGGCGTTGTCACGCCCCCCGGTTATTCTTGCTGGAGTCCTCCTTGAGGCGTCTTGATATGTACATTGCTAAGCAAAATAAATATGCTAATAGAATACCTCTTCATGCGTTAAGCGCTCAACAACGAAGCGCTGAAGTTTCTCTTCACAACGAAGGCGTTCATCAACCGCTCAAGAGCATGTCTTCCTATGGAGACTCTATGTCTTTTCCACCTGAACTGCGTTGAACTGAGGGGGGAAAGGGGGCCGGAAGCGAATCGAGTTACTGTCATTTTTGGCACACTTTACCGTAACCCGTCGCTACAAGAGTTCGGCTATTAGAACTGGCTCATTATCACCACTGGTGTTTCGCTGGTGGGACGGACTGTTCTTGGCAGCCTTTGAAGATCGATCTGGTGGTCGAAACGTGCTGAATGGTGTTGTGTCTCCAGACGGCTGTGCATTGTTGTGACGCAGTTCGTGGTACTCGTGATTCTGAAAAGCGAAAGATTAGTAAAGTGGATGAAGGTAAAAATCTCCAGCACGAAACCCGCGCAGTTGCCATATTACGAGGAAACGAGAAGAGGATTGACAAAACGTTGCGGCGGTTATGAACTGCCGTTGTTTAACGTACAAGAGCAACAGTGTTTCACAATGGCCTTGTGGACAACCTTCCCCAGCACGTTTAAGCCCCCGTCTTGTCTCCGCATGTCTCCGCTTGGTCGTATTGGCTTCGAGAAATAGTGCGCGGAGACCGAAACTACGGGACAAAGTCCCTCGATCGCTCTTTCAGCGCCCAAAGAGCGAGTGATCGAGGGACTTTACTACAGGAGCCCTATAGGCGACATCTGGTGGCGCTGCAAGATGCTTTCCTTGGCGGAGTAACTCTGTTTGGGTCGACTGACTAAATTTCGTGCCGTTCTTAGATTAAACACGGGTACACATATCTGGAAGGGCACGCAGTCTTCCAATCTTATAGCTTGAAACACATGACTCGTAAATGTACACAAGGCTGCATACTTCTATGGGGTCTGGTGTCCTTTGACGTTTCATAGCGTTGCTGTTGGACTGCTGGCCATTCAATGTGGCGTAGTCATTCCTCGGATCCGTTGTAGCGCAGCCAATGCTACTTCTGCGTAGTGTAGCATACAGTGCGCTGTTCGTATCGTCGTTAAAGTTGAAAGCCGCGATGTCGGCTTCCGTTGTTACGATGTTGTCCGGTGCAACACTCATGCTGAGTTCCTACAAAGAGATCTCTATGCCATGAGAATCTCGATCCGTATCTTCAGAAAGTTGGAAATGTAAAATGCAGTGTCCTTACCTGCTCTTCGTAAATCTTGAGCTTCCTGCAGGATAAGACGACAAAAAATCCCACGTTTAGCGTTGCCACAATGCATCATATAGGCAAGACAAAGAAGAAGTAAAAGGGAATTTTACACTTACTGCTCTGTCCACAGTGGATTTTCGCTGAAAAGGACACGTGTAGCAACTTAGCGAACAGCGATCGATTAATTGATTGATTTAGTCCAATAACTTACGTTGTCGTAACGGGCTGTACATCATCCTGGCGTACTAAAAGAATAAACAGTTGCCATGCGTTAAAAGAACACCGATACTATATTAATTACGATTCGAGGCTGGACTTACCAAATGCCTCTTTTACTTTTAAAGCGTACCTGAAAATTGTGTTCCAGTATTCCGTTACGTTTTGTATAACTCATCATCAATCAGTCAATCAATCAACATTATGAGAAAAAGAGGGAGAGGAACAGCACTGACCACGAACGCAAGCACCTGCAGCACACCATCATGGTAATTACTCCGATGAAAATGACCACGAGCATCGCAATGAGAACAGCTAAGGCGAGGTCGAATTCTTCTTTTGTCACGCCACTATGAGCAGGCTAGAATGGAAGCAGGACATACTACATGTCGTTTATCTGGCGCACGGGCATGAATCCTCGGACTACACACGTGCAGCGGCGTCACTTCGGGGGTGCGGTGGTGCTTCGGGGCGCTATGGGGGTGACGCACCGTACCAGTACCAACACCACCTAGATAGAGAAAGCCCGCTTACTCGTCAACGTGACGTAACAACTAAGAGTCAGCCAATCAGGATCGTGTTCTCAACGGCGGCAGCCAACCACGAACGTGCTTTCAGCGGTCGTGGCCATGACGACGAACCTCCGTCGTCTGCGAGTAGTGATTGAACGTCCCCGCGTACTGCAATCATTTGCCAGTTCTTGAATTCGCGGAACGGCGATTCGCAGTAGCAGACGAATTCTGACTTTATATGTCCACGTAGCGAAGAAGGGAGAGGAGGTAATAAGCAGGCCTTCTGTACCTAGGTGGCGTTGACCAGTATCGTCGCTTCGCTTTCTTTGCGGCGCGATGACAACATTGGAGCCCTAGGCGAGCACGTGATTTTTTTTGTTCTGCCTGTGGTATGAAAGCGACAACGAGAATTGGCCGAGGCAGACCACAATTACGGACGACACGGACACGTAAGCCTCAAACGCCCAGAAACTAACGAATTCAAACAACTCAGGGAGAAGAGGTGCTGACACCAGGAATCGAGCCTGGGTCTTCTTATCTCAGATCAGACATGCTAACCGCCACAAGTCAAAGGAAAAAGGCGTGCGGGTGTGTAGCGGTTAGCATATCTGACCAGTGATCAGAAGACCGGCGTCAGCACCTCTTTTCCCTGAGTTGTTTGGATCATACTGCACTTATCACGTGTCGCCTTGCATGGAAAGGGATCCATTATTGGGGGTGACGCAAATAGCTCCCACACTGGGTGACCCTAGTGACGCCGCTGTGTACATGGGGATGTACTCTAATTGCGAACCAGTATGTTGTGAATCTGCAGCTCCGGATTCTGAAATTTCACGAGCTTAGAGTTGGAGTCCACAGCCTCCAGCACTTTGGGAGTCTGAATGACCTTGTCGTTCTCGTCCAACACGTGTATGTAGAGGTCCGTCCTGCAAAATAAAGGAAAGTTCGATCGTTTGTTCGGCTAGTTTGTTCGGAAGGTAATACGTACCAGGTCTTCATTAGTTTTCCTTTGTCACTGACGTGGTACTTTAGGTTGTCAATAACGACAGTTCCTCCGGTTGCATTTGACAGCAGTCTGATATATATATATATAAAAGCAATAATATAACGAATAAATAAATCACCCACGCAAGTATATTCTGACGGAGCTTACGCTGCGACTTCTCTCTGCTCGGTGTAGACATCTTGCGGTGGTTGTGCAATGACAACCCTCACTAACTGATCAGGTTCGTACACCCAAACCTCATAGGAGAGAAAAAAAAAGCTGTGTAAATGAATCGTTCTGTAGAAAGACACAACCTCTTTCTGTACTTGCGCGCTCCCTTTCTTTGAAAAAGTTTCAAATCTTAACCTTCTAGGATAGCTAAGCTAGAGATCTTCTCC
Organism: Ornithodoros turicata; assembly: GCF_037126465.1. NCBI lineage: Eukaryota > Metazoa > Arthropoda > Arachnida > Ixodida > Argasidae > Ornithodoros > Ornithodoros turicata. The sequence continues at coordinate 29,385,795 of NC_088209.1, forward strand.
ATGCGTTTGCCCCTGGTTGGGGACGCTCCACTGTACTGGAGACTCCGTCTAAAATCACGTAGGAAACGATAAGGTAGACGTCTACCGGCAATCTGGAGGCACGACTCCATCCTGTACCACGGGGTCCCACAGAGCAAAGGGTTTATCTAATCTGGAAGAGCGGGATTTCCTCCATATCTATATAGCCATGTGGGAAACGATAAGGTGACCGTAAAGGCAATATCCTCTCTCCTCCTTTCCTCGTGGGTTAAGGCGCACTGTTCTAGGCGCTGGTGCAACCATGGAGTTACGATACACAGAACACGACAGCCCTTGCGTTTTCACCCTCTCTCTCATTTTTTTCACCCTCACACTTGTTAACACCACCCGCTGTGTTCCCGCAAATAGCCGCACAGGGAAATCTCTCCGTACCTTCAGTGCGGTGTGCGCTGCTCTGTGAGGAGGCTCCGTTTCCTTGGCTTCCAGAGCGATTACGAAACGAGCCTGACTGTATTGTGCCATGGGGTGTGTCGCGCATACTCGACCATCTTGCGATATATTGAACGAAGCCGGGATAGGACGAATTCCACCCTTCGCACCGGGCAAGAATAATGTCACGTATTCGACGCGGTACTCCACTGACGTGTCGTTCTTGCGGTGTTCGTCCGCATCTACTGCTTTCACCGTGAAAACAGTATCGCCCTCGACAGCGGTGAATCGAAGACCTGGAAAGAAGAACTGATTAATACCCGTTCTCATTCTTCGCCTTTTTAACTGCATCTGTATACCTGAGTAATAGGGAGCATTGACGAATACTGGTGGATTGTCGTTGACATCGTCCACTATGACATGCACAAGGGCTACCGTCCTGTCGGACTCGCTGTACGTCCTCATGCTGGGGAGTAGGCCGTCGTCTTGCCGCTGAAAGTCAAATCGCGGGATTGGATAATCGGGTCCTGGTGCGAATTATTCCACAACGTGGGGCATGACATGTGATCGTGATCCTGCTTCGAAAGCGTTGAAATCCCATTTCCAAATTCTAGAGCTCTAAAAATACGTACGTTGTAGACCATATAATCAGGGTTGCTAGTCGCTTTGACAACCATCTCGTACGTGTTTTTTTCTTCACGGTCAAATGAAGTATTCGAGTAGATGATGCCGTGGAGCTTGTCGATGACGAAGTTGTTATGCCAGTTTCCATCTAGTTTCCACCAGGGGAAGACATGCACAAAGTACGTTACTTTCGTTTCTTCAGCACTACTACTATACACTAACAGAGGGCGCTTGCAGAATGTTTTTTACCAATGATGTAATAGTAGACCATAGCGTTTTCGCCAACGTCATTGTCCACGGCAGTGACCTGGCCCACATGAAATCCCGTGTTGAGATTCTCCTTTACATGGAATACGTAGGGAGTGGTCGACTACATGAAAGAAAGTGTAGCCAGGACGAGTCAATTAATCTCAGGCGCAATTACACACTTAAATGAAGTGTAGCGCCTTACCGGCGTCCTGGGGAATAATGGTACGTTGTCGTCTATGTCTTTGAGCACCACCGTCAAGAAGCGCAACGTTTCGAACTGACTCGGAGACCCGTGGTCACGTGCCACCAGCACGAGCTGTAAGCATATGCGTATCACTTTGATAGCTCCATTGATATATACTGCGGAAAGCTTACCTCATATCTGGGTCTCGTCTCCCTGTCTAGGCCTACTTTCATTTTTATTTCCCCGGTGACGGCGTCGATTACGAACTCGTCAGTTTCCTTTACGTTTCGGTCTCCAAGTTTGAAGAAGTACGACAATCTACCATTATCTCCACGGTCACTGTCCACGGCCGCAACCGTTAATATGGGGACGTTGGAACCCGTTTGATTCTGCAACAAGGTAAACAGCGGGCATTTTAAAGGGTCACCATCGACTTTCGCCATCTCCTCACTTCTAGGATTTCCACCGTGGCATTTGGAAGAGCAGGTGTTATGAAGTGAGGCTTGTCGAGGTTTATTTCGATGAGCCTGATGACAATGACACAGGTGTCCGTGTTTGGACCTTCTCCGTCACCATCACGTGCTTCGAGGCTCAGGCGGTATTCTTTCTTATGTCCGTCCAGCGCAGTGACAGGATAAACCACTCCCGTTTTCGGATTGACCGCGAATTGTCCTAGGTAGGAGAGTTGGTTAAGTGTGGCACATAGCGTTTTCGCTTTAAGTTTGGACGGAGATGGTGCGAACGCATGTCCGGAGTTCCTTACCGTGCTCATTTCCTGCCAGTATGGAGTAGCGAATGGCCGCGTTTATTCCTTCGTCTGCATCTGTAGCTGATACTTGTACAATGCTGTGCGCAGATTCCAGCGGGCTGTTCGCCACAAATGAAGCCTCGTACGTTTTCTTGGAAAACACGGGAGGGCTGTCGTTGTCATCGAGTAGCGTAAGATATACCTGGAGGATGTTGTGGTGGACGTTTATACCATAAACCATACCTGTTTTGACCTTATTATGTAATAACCCCGCCTAAGATGTTAGACTCAACCATTCAATCACTCCTCGAATAAGCACATATCTCCCCATGTTTCTAAAGCACAATACGTTTTTATGATGGGCTAACTTTGCAAGAAACAGACTGAGAAGCGAGACCAAATATCAAGATTTGGGAGCGTCATGCAAGACAGCATCACCCCGTCTCGCCAGCTGCTGTGTTGTGTCCCGAGACGCATTCTGCCCCTCGCAACACGTTACACAATTACGTGACAGGGTAGTTGCCGTGCGCGCGCACTCCCAGCGGCGGGTCAGTACGCCTCTTGCATGATCGCTATAATGGAAAATGGCGCCAAACCCGATACATCGTTGTATATACGATGTTGTATAACTATGTTTGTGCTGTACACCTGCTGCCTTTTGTATTTCCCAGCGACAACAGACGTTTATTTAGGAGGACTTACGCACTGTTTCTCCTTGAACGCGCAATGCCAAATTTAATTTTTGGATTCGAAATAAAAGCATATTCTACGTCTTACAACTTTGACAGTAACGTCAAAAACGGCAGAAGAAACCGCCGACGGAGGGGTGGTCTTTAACAACTTCGTATCCCCTGCGACACACATCTGTCCTCCCAACTGATTAGTTTTCTCCAGTACACGCGTGCTGCTCCATGTCGAAGATGTGATCCCAGAGAACGTACTCACCGGGACTGAAACTGATCTTCGTGTCGACACATCCTGTCCCATATCGGTAGCAACAACTTGAAGCGTAATCGACATCGTCAGTTCCCGATCAAGGTTGGCTGATCCGGCCACTCTTATTTCACCCTGCGAGATTTCGAAGAACTCTGGCACTATGTTGGGGATAACTAAAACGTAAAAATTTATCCTCAAGATTATGGGAGCAATACAAGATGAACGGGTTTCCCTCTTCTGTCCTTCTCAAGAGGCGTGAATCTCATTCCTTTTGTATTGCTCTCAAGGTAACGGCATATTTCACCCCGCGAGAAAATTTTTTTACACTTCTGTGTCCCTTTAAGTTCGCCTAGAGGCAATGTACGGAACGAATAAGCTACTACGTACTCGGTCGTCAACACTGAAGTCAGGACTTCGTTCTCCAAGCAGAGAATACGAAACCACACCAAATTCTCCAGTATCTATGTCGTTTGCCTTGACTTGGGTCACGAATGTTCCTTGTGGCGCATTCTCTTGGACTTTGGCATGGTATGACTTCTGTTTATGGAAGAGTGGCGGATCAAATGCAAGAATGATATGACCATGACAGAGAAGGCGTTGACGTCTTACCTCGATAAAGATGGGGTCGTTATCATTTATATTGATAATAGTTGCTGTGACGCGCGCGATGGCAGACAGTTGTGGGATTCCAGTGTCTCTTACAACGACGGAGAAAACGTGGTCTTGGACTTTTTCGTAGTCCACTCTGCTTTTGATGGTAACTACACCTACAAGTGTAAGTAAAGGCATAATGCAGCAACAGTCATGAAAATGAGTTGTAGCACCGGCAAAGCCTAAGTCTACAAAGCCTGTGCAACACTTGCTCGACCTCCGCTACTCGCAATGTAGTGTGGTTTTCAGTTATTTATATATACAGGGCCGGCGAGAGAAATAACGGGCCCCGGGTTTGACTCCAGATGAGTCTTGCCTGGGTCCCCCCTCACATCTCCTGGTCCTATAGCAACCGTCGGGCCTTAGGTGCGGCGGGCTCCTGAGGAGGCCCCTGTCCCGGGGCCCCATCCCTTGCTGCACCTTCCCCTCGCCGGCCCTACCTATTAGGATCTACGTGCCACTCACCACATCTTCCAAAGCTACCTATCCGGTGCATATGTCTGAAACCAACTTACCTGAGTGCTTGTCGACAGAGAAGTATGGACTCTCGGGTTCAATGGTATAACTAGCGATATTTGAATCTGGATCAGTGGCTACAAAGGATGCCACAATGCTTCCAACAGGCTGTTCTTCCATAACAGTGATATGCAGTTCTGGGTGGGAGGGACTCCAAGGTGGTGGAAACGATGGAGGAAAATCGTTTAAATCCACGATAGTTACCACGAGCGTTCCTGCACGAAAAGGACGACACACTCGTGTACCACTTCCATTGAATGGATAATCATGCGCCTTCAAACAGTTGTAAATGACTGTAACTGTCATTCACTTCTTATTAGAACGCCCGACTAAGTGCCGACAGATTAAATCAATCTGCCCACACTTGTCTCCTGAGCGCAGATGATCCTAAATTTTTCTCGTACCTTTTGGATCGTCTTTAGATACCAAAGGTAAATTCGCTTTATGATTACGTGAAGTAAAAATGTTTCCATAGATATTATCATCTTCCCGACGCAACTTTGAAGGAGCAGTGAAAGTATCATCATGATTTCTTACACAAGAACAACATCGGCCGAAAGAGTAAGGCTGACGTCATTTTGCGACCAGTGTATAGTGCCAATCATGTGGCTTGCGGCGTGACGTCTACCAGATCGACGGAAGCGTCCACAGAAAATGCCACCGAGTTACCTTCCAAGCGAAAAAGACGAAATTTTAACGGCCAATGAGAGTTAACCTTCCCTTGACGTCACTGCAACTGGATCGCGCCGCGCCAGGTTTCGCCGCTTCACGCACTGCTGAATTGCTTCAAGAGATCTCAATTGTTCGAGAGATCTTCTAAATTGAATTGCGCAATGATTCAGCAGAAAGTGTTTTGCCTTGATAGACTTTTCTTGATGAATAGCTTTCTAGCATCTAGCTTTCAAGCATCTCTAAACACCACGCCTTTGTTCATTTAAAGCGAACAGGATTGATTCCGTTAGTGGTATAACTTACCTATTCCCGTTTGATATGGAACGGCGCTCACATCCGTGACAACCGTACTCAAAGTAACCACCGCGGCTATGTCACGGTTTATGGGCGAAGACACGCTGATCTCGCCAGTGTCGGAGTTAATTCCGAAGAAGCCCTGCAGAGACATCGGGTGAAACAGAGGGACACGAAAATTATCATAAAGGTATTCAGCCAGAACTGACCTTGTAAGCCTGGACAGATGCGTTCACGCTTCTACCGTCTTTAGCGATTGCAGTGATTGGTTCCATAATGCTGTATTTCAGATACTCCTCGGAGCTTGCATCCGGGTCTTTCGCGATGAGTTTGTAAAATGTATTACCGATATCGGCGCCTGTCGTAACAAAAAGGCTATATTCTCAGCATAATTCTAACAACAATCCTCAGTTTTGCGTTGTTAACTACGCCAACCGAGTGGTATAGGACCCAGGAAAATTAAAATCGAGCTTACCTTCAAACACTTGCGCACGCTGAGTTGTTGGTTGAAAATAAGGCATCTTATCGTTGCTGTTTAGGATGTTCACACTTAATGTTGCTGTGCCTGTCTTTTCTGGGACGCCGCTGTCGACCCCGATTATCTATTAAACGAAAAAAAAAAAGTTTTCTTGTGTCTCTTGGAGAAAAAAAACGTAAGCAAAAAGCGCAGTGTGCTGAAACTTCAGATGCATCGCGGTGGTTTACAGGCGCCTTATCAGAGGGGTGCTCCATTTCACAGAGCTTTACATGACAAAACGAACTTGAGCTACCTGTCCTGGGCACCCCATGCGCTCGCGCTCTCAGTGCATTGCGCTGATAAGGTTGCAAATATCCAAAATAGGGTAGCAAACACAACAAATAAAGCGCCCTATAGCGAAGATGTCGTTGGTTCATTACATGATCACGCATCGCACATAAATATATATATACGCCTATACGCCTGAATATTGAGGGAATGTTTTTTTCTCTTTCTTTTTTGCGTGTTGTATAGTTGGCGAGAAACGCACCCTCGAACATGTGCTCGCTTCAAGCTCTGACATCAGAGGAGCAAGAACTGTTCCCATTGGTTATCGAAAGCACGTGACTTCGCCCGCGGCAGCCTCATTCGCGGCGTCGCCCGCCGTCATGTAAGAGCGGCATGAGTTTCGGTGTTCGTCGTGACGATTCTTTATGCATCTACTGGCCAGTTTACTGTAAAACTTGGAACGCAGGCGCACCTCGATTCGTGCAACAGTCTTCTATATTTATTCAGCATAACTCAGGGCGAAGCGTCACAACCCCTTTAATGCACACCATGATGGTAAATAAAAATGTGATAAACAGTGAGAGGGGACGAAAAGACAAACCTCCATGACGTAATGTTTTCTCCTGTCGTAGTCCAGCTTGCTGTTTGGTGATAACGACACAACACCAGTGGAACCGTCAATGACGAAGTCATCGAATGCTCCCTTCTGAATGCGATACGTTATTAACGCATTGACGCCCGTGTCTGCATCTGTGGCTGATACTTGTTCCACGAGAGTGCCTTGTAGGACATATTCGAAGCACGCAATAAATACGTTGGCATGGAATAACGTGCGAAGCAACAATAGAGAGTTATAGTACACCGTACTCTATCGCCTTTGCGTACGTATGGGATAGCGTTGATGGTGCTGCGCCACACCCATATGGGCTTTGCGCAGTGCGCAGAACCACAGCTATCTGTTACGTACGCTGTCGCTTTTGCGTAAGATGTATTAAAACTTTCTAACGCTCTCGCTCCGTACGTTCAGTATGATAACAATATGTTTCGTACCAGGAGGGGACACTTCGGCAACCGACGCATAGTATTCGCGCCTTTGGAAAATGGGACTGTTATTGTTTGCATCCTGGAAGAAAGGGTAAAATTGACCGATCGAGCGAAAAAAAAAAATCTCTGCTTACGTTTAGTTAACACCACCTTAGTTCACGTGACATTTTTTTTTTAATAAGCGATATCTTTACAGGGCCAACCAACGTCAACAGCTGTGTAGGTCCGTGCGTGATAGCTGGGGAGAGAGAAGGAACAGAAAGAAGGTGGAGGAGGAGGAGGAGAGAGAGAGAGGAGAGAAGAATGTAGATCAAGTAGTATAGACCGTCAAAGTCAGAGCGGGAGGAAGAAAAAGAAAGTAGAGTACAATGGCCCCGAAACGAGTGCGGGCGCCCGAAGATTGGGATCGGAAGGTGGCCCTATGAAGCTACCCCATTGAAACGGGATTAGCACAATGGGAAAAGATGCAGCCGTTTTTCATTTCTTCGTTCAGGATCAGAAAGGAGCGAATTTTGTGTTGGTTATCACTCAGTCACGTACGTACCCTCACACACTCAGTCACGTACGTACCCTCACAGTGATTTGTACCTCCGCTGTGTCGATACCTGTACCACCATCTGACGCTTGTACGATGAGCTTAATCCTGAAAACAAAAACCAAACAACAATCGTACGTTGATACACGGTTACAGTCCGGATCAGGAAAGGCTTTCATGTAAAAACGAACATGTACGTTAAACTTTACGAACGGTGTACGTCGTAGGAGACATCAACTTACACGTCAGTCTTGAGGAGCGACACGTCGAGTCCACTTCGACTGCTTACAGTTATTTCCCCAGATTGCGGGTTTATGCTGAAGAGATTGTAGCCGTTGCCCGACACGAGGCTATATTTCACGAAAGATGTAACGTCAGCGTCTTTTGCCTACAAAGAGTCATGGATGTGCTGTAGCTGTAACGTGACTATGGATTCACCAACACAAATGCATTACCTGCACTTTCAAGGGTACGTCGAACCTGACGTCTCCTTCGTCAATTGCAGCAGCGTAAACTTTTTGTTCAAAGACAGGAGGGTTATCATTGGAATCAGACAAGGTGATAGTAAGTGGTACAACTACAGTATGGCCTTTCCCGTTGTCATCTGTCGCTTGATAGGACAAGAAATAGGACGACCGGGTTTCAAAGTCGAGACAGTTGCCGTTGCCTGGGGTTTCACATGGAGCTACGGTGACGACTCCAGATGATGGACTGACGAAGAACCTAGACAAACAAAGAAAAGAAGAGATTTGACTGCACGCACATTGTGCAAGCTCCTAGCGAAACGTAGTACAACCACATACTTTTCTGCACCATTTCCAAGCAACGAGTACACGAGTCCAGCTTCGCCGTACGCTCCGCTGTCTCTGTCGGACGCCTGTTACAATTACACACACAACATGGATCATTCAGTGAAGCCCTCTGGCAAGAACAACTGACTGCGTCTTTAAAAGCTTTGGGGAGTTCAAGGTACATAAGGATAACCACATACGTAGATTAAAGGATCTCAGTAGACAGTAACAACTGTGTAGGGAGCTTAAATTCGTTCAGTGTAGAGATAACTTGATGCGTCGTGGAAAATAATCGGAACGCGTCTATTGGACAGCGGTGAGCACCGTGCGCAATGACGTCCATCGCGTATCTCGACAATCAACGAACATAGCCTTCCAGGAGGACATGGGAAAGAGGTGGACGTGGAAGTGACAGTGACCACGAACAACGCCACCTAGATAACGAAAGTCTTGTGGATTCAACTACGTGACCTAGGCCCGGTTTCACCAACGCTGGTTAACTTTTGAAGCGTTGCTAAAACGTGAAGTTAACGCTCAATTCTTTTTGGCAAGCGTTAGTGGGTGACGACGTGGTGAATGTTTCAGTAACAATAACTCCCTTTAGTGAAGCACAGTTAACCGTTAAATTCAAGTTAAGGGACCGTTGATCTCGGTTCGAGTGTGTTAATTGGCGTTGGTGAAACCGTGCCTTAGTCGTTAGAAGTCCGGCAATCACAACCGTGCTTTCAGCGGCCCTAGTGAGACGAGGTGCCATCAGCCGCAAGGGCAGCTACCTGTAGCCACAGAAATTCCGTGTTTCAAGTCATCAGTGACGATTGGTTGAAACAGATGACACCTCGACTTTATACCATGTCCACGTGGCGAAGGAGTGAGAGGAGGCATTAAGCATGCGTTCTTCATGTAGGTGGCGTTGACACGAGACATATATTCGAGTTATGATGGTCTATGGTCTGCTAGGAATTCTGATAGTGTGCCATGGCCAAGTTATGTACGCAGATTAGTGGGGTAAAGTGGCCCAGTTGAGGCAGATTCAAAGTGTCAATAGTGGTACATAAAGCAATTTCGTTATCAGACGAGTATGAATCAACAGAAAGCTTACAACAATCGTGGTGACGACGCTGCCCGGTGGAGCATCTTCGGCAACCACCGCTGAATAGCTGTCACGGTCAAACACGGGCGGATTATCGTTCACGTCGATTACATTCACGGTGACAGTGGCAGTGCTTGACAGCTTGGGGCTGGTGAATGCCTCCTCGGCGGCAACCTTCAGAAATGTAATGCTACAGTGTCGTGCATCGTCGCTTCAGAACACATAAAAACAGCAATACTGACTGCCATTCATCAGACAGGCGAGCATACTGTACAAGAAAATACGAAGGTGTCCCTATATTTCACTGTGAAATTTCTCTGGCTTCTGTTGACAGCACTTGGCATATCACGTGTCATAGAACGCATTTTGGAAACGGTAAGTAACCCACCCTAATCAATGATTAACAGGTCTGCATCAAGTGGGGGCATTGAGGCTTACCAGGAGGATGAATTTGCGATGGTTTGGATTTTCAAAATCCAAAGGCCCTCGAACAATTCGAATACTGACAGACGTGGACCCTGTAGCTATAGTCGGTTCAACGGTGAACATTCCAGATGCATCTACGAGTCCAATATTAAAGACAGAATTTGAGCCCTGCAAAATTAATGTGCGATACGTTACTTACGAATGATTACAAAATGAAAATATATCTTACTGCGTCCGTGTCCTGAACGAAGATGTCGAGGTTCGGCAATGGACTTCCGTTGGGAATATTCTCGTTGACGTTAACAGTGTAGCTTGGCTGGCTAAATGTCGGCGGTTCATCGTTGACGTCCCTGATGGTTATTTCAACTGTTGTTACCGTTTGTGAGTCTGTATCATTCTGTACCTCGCCGCCTTCTACTTCGGATGCCTGGAGAAAGCACGTTACCAGCATTATATTCCTCTGTCGAGGAAGCTATACTCATTTTTGACGTGTACAGACCTTCACTGTAACTGTGACAACTCCGTTTGGAGACCCCAGCACTTCCCTGTCAAGTGGTCTTGCTGTTGTTATATCTCCCGTGTACTTATTAATTACGAAAAATTGTTCGGGATCTGTGGATATATATTTGTCTAGTAGTGGTCTCGAAATGCTGCGCGACAACGCACATTCTTAAGAATATGGTTATACTTACTGGAAACCAGAGCGTACTGTACAGCTCGTGAAACTCCGTGATCTCCGTCCACAGCTTTTACCACGAGTACGAGCGTTCCCTACAAAAGCGTATGTATTATGTGAACCACTACTTTCAATAGGGGAACCTGTAGGCCCAACAGCCAACAAAGTCGATTGATTGATTGCTTGCTTGATTGATTATGAAAAAGAAAATACATGAAGAAAATTGAATTGGAGAAATAACTGGAGAAAATTATTCCTAGCAAACATGCTCTCCGTTCGAAATATCGGCGGCTATTCTTCTTTTCAGTAGAAGAACAGTACTACGTAGTACTACGCAATACTGCCAACAAAGAATACTAACTCGAAGAAGATAGACTCGTTCATAAATATCGGCGGCCCTCGACTTGAAGCTTCTGCTTCAATCAAGAAATAGTGAGGGAGCAAAGGACAGTCGTTTATCTGCTTCGAAAATACAGTGCAGTTCACTTACCACAGGAACGTCTTCTCTCACAATGGCTGCTGTTGGTCCGACGAAGACGGGAGGTCGATTTTGAACGTCCATCACTTTGACAATAGCCACAGCCGTAGTGTTAAACAGACCATCCTGAAACATGCTGGTAACCTCGTAAACAGCCTCCCTAATCTTCGTAATGAACTTTATGCTTACATTCGCAACTAACTGTACTTCGTGCACCGGTTTCTCCGTATAATCCACAGGCTTCCTCAGTATCAATGCAGAACGCAGACGCTGTGGACTGGATTCCAGTATGGAGACAGCAAAATTGTCGCAAGAGTCTGGTGACTTGGAACGAAGGAGACAAAAGACGTTAAAACAAATCCGACTCCAACGAGCATTCACCACCACAATCACAAACGAGTACTACGTTTCGTGGGTGGGTTTGATAGCGTACCTGATGGTTCGACTCGCAGTGAACTTGTAGCACGCTTCCGGCAGCGTCAACGTCGGACACTCTAATGTCGGTCAAGACAGTGTGTCCTGGTAACGCATCCTGTAAGACAACAACAACAACAACAGCAACTTTATTTGGTGATGATGAATGGGGATCGCCAGGGGCGATACTCCACCCCATGTAAGACATCTTTTTATTCATCGCAACAACAACAAATAAGTAATGACGATGTAGTGGGACGTTTCGCCCCTGAGGCAGCACCCTATCCCATTGCTTGAGGGGGAGAAGATGGTGAATGATGATGATGGTGATACTCTATACTGCAGAAGCACGAAACGACCACAAGAACAACAACAACATGAATGACGATGGGAGAAACGAAACGACCACGTTCCTCGTATAACGATGTGAAATACGTAACGATAACGCATATAACGTTACGCGAATGTAGTTGTGATATGCGGCACAGTATGACATACCTCGCTTAGTTTCACTTCGTACGGTTGGTTCTCAAACCTGGGGGCATTGTCATTCACGTCAAGGACAATCACGCTCACGGGAACTTTCACCTAAAAGAAAGGATTGTTGTGAAAGACAATTAACGTAGGCAAAAAATACTGCACAATTTTTGTGTGCACCTGCGGTGCCAATTTTGAAAATAAAATTTCCGACCTCGTCAACGCAAGAAGTTTCATATGGTCTTAAAAAAAAAAAAAAAAAAAACTGTACCTACCATATTGTTGTCGTGGTTCCCACCGACGATGTCCTGCAGGGTTACTGAGAATCTTATTGTCTCGGTTTTCTACAGAAATACAGTAAATGGTAATTAGTTCCGGCACTAGAAGACTACGACCGTAGAAATCACTGCGCTGAGACTTTAGCATGGAAATATACAGGGTGTTTCACCTAACATGTCATGAAATTTGATTTAAGAATCTACTTGTCTGAAACATTATGGGATCAACGCTAATGATCTCGGGGGACATTTTGCCGTTACTTCTGAGCACTTTTATCGAATTTAATTCGCGGGAAATTGAATTTTCCCAATTGAACTCCAAAATTTGCCAAATCAACCTCACTTTCTCTCTCTTCCTTTTTTTCCCTACAGAACCACTAAGCGCATTCAGGATTTACCCCACTCGAGCACAAAATACATTCACTACTACGAACGTAATAGCCGAAAAAAAATTGCGAAAGTCGTCACTTCGAAGAGCGCAAATTGGCGGCCAAGCTCAGTTCTTGCAGATGCAGAGAATGCAAGATGCGGCGTAAGGAAAACGGTCACCCGCCCCTTCCTCTTCCCTCCTCTCTCTTCTTTCAGATAACTTCGCGTTGCAACATTGTTGCCGTTATCAGAAGAAGGTTGGAAAAAAGCAAAGTGAAAGGGCCGGCACATGGCCTCCTCGCATTGCTTCCTTGGAAGATCTGAGCGCGGCCGCGAATAGACCTCTCCCTGTTTGTAAACAAATGAATTCATAGTGCTCAACAGCGCCACCAATTTGGTAGAGTTGAACTACGCTCGAAGCTAGGGGCTTCGCCTTGACAAGGTCGCGTACGAAAGCCACGGTCTTGAAGGGATTGCGATGGTCCCTGAAAGGGACGCGACCTTCGGTCCTACTTTTCGTTCAATAGGAGGCAGCGAACAAGTGCCCATTCGTGGAACCCAGCCCTCCCCTTCTGCTTTGTTTCGGTTTCAGTCTGCCTACCAACGTCATGATGACGTTTCTCGGGTAGACGTCTATCTGCGGGCCGCGAAAGGACGGTTTTCGCAATTTTTCCCGGGTATTTCCTTTGTAACAGTGAATGTATTTTGCGCTAGAATGGGTAAATCCTGCATGCGCTTTCTGTTTGTGTAAAAAAAAAAAAAAAAAAAGGCTTTCGGGTTGACTTGGCAAATTTCGGAGTTCAATTGGGAAAATTCAATTTCTCGCGAATTAAATTTCATAAGAGTGCTCAGAAGTAATGGCAAAATCGCCCCTCAGATAAATAGCGTTGATCCCATAATATTTTGACAAGTAGATTGTTAACTAGAATTTTATGACAGGTTAGGTGACCAGACAAACGAAATCAAGTAATGCAAACGAAAAGAGATGAAAGTACCTCACGATCGATGTTTTCTCTAACAGTGACGACTCCCGTGTCCTTGTCCACGGTTAAAAGGTCCGTTCCCTCTATACCGAAATATACTGGAGATTTTTCAGGATCGAACCCCTCCAACCTAAATATTGATGTACCTACGGAAAGAATAACGGTGAACAAGCGTTTAGGCTCCCCCATAAAATTGCTTTGTTTTACTCAACCCACCTATAGGAGTGTTTTCTGAAACTACCGTGAGGTCAATCGTATTTGTAAACTTTGGCGGCTGATTTGCAGACGACGCTGGGTTCCGGAAAGAAAACGTACGCTTGTGAACGTGAATCAAAACATTGTTTGAGACAAGCGAGTTAACTTACTGTGCAGAACACATATTAGCGCAATTCCGAATAGAGTCAGCGCCATGGTTTTTCTGAAATGAAAAGCTCCGTATATGTTATCTGTTCTAACGGCGCACGCAAAGAGATGACATAAAGTACCACAGTATGCGTTTTTGCATTTCATAACACGCCATTAGCTCTATTACACTCTAGAGGTTGGAAGCATTGTTCACTAGTGTCGGTGTTCCGGTCGAAGAACTCAGGACAAGGTCCTCCGGCAGCTCAGCGGCCCGTAAAGCCTCAAGAAAGTTCAAATGAACAGCGAAACAAACTTGGTAGTGCGATCTTTCATGAGATGCGGTATTGCGAGTAACTTAAGTTGCGGATACTACAGTAACCGAAGCAAATGTTGTCCTCCTCCCGAAGTTGTACGTCACGGAAGAGGAACACGCTGAATTCAACTTCCGGGCAACATGTGCGTTCTTATGTGTTCACGTAATGCGTGTACTGTACGCGTATGCGTAGGATTAAAACGAGGAACTGGGCTATAGTTGCTACTGATTCATTCATGGTACCGATCAAGGGCCTTGTCCTGTGTGCTTCTTCTCTGCCTACGTCCCTTGTGCGCCCCACCTTAAATGTATGGGTAGGATATATCGTGAACGCGTCTGATCACTGATGAAGAAGTTGCCGGTTCGATCTGAGTTGAGTTTTTCAGCAACCTTATGATATGGTGCAAGTTACTCAGATGCGTCGTCATCTGTGCAAGACGTCAACATGTTTGTGCCGCGCGCTGCGAAGTTTTTCGTGCTCGTTAAAACCGCGCGCAAGTTTAACCAGAAGCCTATATGTGTGATCAATGTTCACACATTAAGTGAAACCACGATATACGTGTGTGATTAACAGTTTAGCTCAACCCCTCAGCTTTAGCTCAGGCCTGCAGGTAGTCTAGGGTGCAGTCTGTGAGATGGGAATGGCGAAAAATAAGGCCCCGTATCTATACAAAACCGACTGCTCTCGGATTGCACGCGAGCAATCATAGCAAAAGGAGCCCCCTATTGCGCGGCTTAGCCGAGGTTACACTAATGCGACAGAGAAGCATCGTATTGCACCTCCTCGCAACTATCCCGACTTGGCCCTGTCGGAGAGGATTTGTTGGAATAAGTCGATGCGGTACGCCTCTGTCGCATTCATGTATACGCAGCGGCTTACTTTCCTGTAGTGCCTGTCAGTCGTCAAAGCCATGCAATCCGCGTGCCCTTGCAGATGCTTTACTCTGTGCTGGCCACTTCTAATTGTCTCGGTGCTGCTGGTTGCTTTTACTTAGTCACTGTTATTTCCCCTATCACTTAGGCCGTGCACCTATTTCGTGTGGGAATACCATACTTTATCACTCGCGTCTGCTACTAATTAGCTCAAGGCCAAAGTATGTGGGTGACGACAGCCCCTTTTGTACCGCACACTTTTATACGTCAAAAAGCAGCTGATATTCCAGAAAGCGTCATCTTGAAGCGACATTCGCCGATCGAGTTGTCTTATTCGACAACAAAACACCACGTAGACAACATCTCACACGCCTAATAACAACGATGCGGAATGCAATACGTCACCGCTGCACAGAGGAGCTCACACAGTTGTTTCCTCACGGGCAACAAGAGCAACTTTCCCGGATGACTTCGTGCTTTACCAATAACACCACAAGATCATGGTCCACACAGCACAGACATTAAAACGCCGCAGAAACAAACTTTCTCGCAGGTCACACATCTTTCAATGAACCACATACCTCTGTCCCTTCCCACGCCCTTCTTACGACTTCCGCGTCACTCAAAAGTCACACTTCACAACACCACAGCCTGCCGTGACCATTCTTGACGACGGGACAGATCTTCACGACGCTACGTCATGGCGATTTTCATCGAGCTTCCTTTTTTTTAGACTGCAAAATTCTACAAAGAGTTCAGGGGATACCCACAGCCACGCACCGAAATGCCGATCAGACTTTTGTCTTAGTTTTTTTCTTTTCTCCTAGTTGCTCCGAAACCTAGCGCCATCCTTAGGAAGGTAAGTTCAACATCGAAGAAAATATTCCACGTACTCGAAGAACCTGTTTCAGAGCGGAAGAAGGTTTCGAAGGTGGTTCTGCAGCCTTGTGGGAGAGGAGACAAGAGGAGGGTGTGTTGCCCTTGCCCGCCGGCTGGCCGGTCATTTAGTCAGGGTTGAAACGGTTCAGTATACTGTCGTGATGCAGTGCTGCTGGAGAGCGTTGTACGGCATCTCAGAACGCAAATAATACGCACAGGGCGACAACTAGGCACTAGCAATCAGCAGCTCGCCCGAAGAACATTAGAAAAGACAGAACACCTTTTTAACTAGAGAAGTGGCCGCAACTCAGATGACGAATTTCCTCATTCATCAATAAGAAAATTTATTGAAGACACAAGGAACTTATCAAGCAACAAGCAACTAAGAAAAACAGTTATATACTACAAAGAGACAAAGTTGGAGACCTAACCTGCTGATGTAGTCTCGGCTCTTTGCCCGACTGTACATTGAATATTTTATTTTGGTTTGAAAGAGAGGAAACAATCCTGGAACAGACAAATAGGAGGCAAGCCAGCTGGTGCGGATCAGATATAAGATATGTAAGAAGTAGGCGGCATCTGTTTTGTGTGTATTCTATGACGAAAGCGCAAGACATACATTCCCTGAAAGCAGCCCTCGTACGACATCTCTGTAAGAATGCTGCAAGGGCCGAAAAACAACGAACTCAATAAATTAACCGCTCGTTTGATTTCCCATTAAAGTTCACCGTGTCAATAGACAGTGTTTCAATTAATGTGTCAAAAGGTATTCACAAAAGAACATCTACATGCAGTGACGACGACTGAGCAAATTTATTGTTGAAAGGTACACATGCTTCAAAAGCATGTGGTCGGTGATACACAAGGGAACATTTCCAGGAACCTTTGTCACGTAAATTTTACTTGTGAGAAACTCTTCAAAAAGCTTAAAAAAACTCTTTCAGGACGCCCTGCGCACGGCCATTCTTTTCGGGCAGGCTTTGCGATATTGACATCCGTTGGCGTAATCCCAACTTGGACGAAGACCTTTCATACTCTTCCGGCGAAATACTGATGGAGCGACCAGACCGTATAAAATTACGTGAATACCTAGCTGCACTGCCTGCAGCGGGGGATTTTCCATAGCAAAAAAGTAATAAATAGAAAAAACTGATATAATTCGCGATATGTACGCTCGAGGAACAATGCCATTATAGAATAGGTTCACAGGAAGCGGACCGAAGCAGTGTCTCCCAACTGGCTGCAGAAAATAGCAGACAGTGCTGCTTTCAAATTTTGCTATGTGCTCTAGAAGGTCTAGAGCACATTCTGCTTGATTGCCCACACGACCAACCTTCCCGAACCGCGCTCTTCGGGTCTCTTAATCAGCTGGACTCTCGCCCCCCCCCCCCTCTCTCTCTCTCTCTCGAAATTGTTTGGTCCCTTGCCAGATCCAGCCACCAACGCTCTGCCCTCAAAGCTCTTTAGACCTTTTTGGACACCATAGGACTTCGATCCTTATTGTGAAATGGTTCATTATTTCATTCCTCACATCACCACCAGCAATGGGGTAGAGCATCGCCCCTGGCGATGAAACTACCCATTCATCATCTCAAAATAGAGTTGTTCTTTTCTTTTCTTCCTCGAAGCAAATACGACGCGAAGCGTTATGTAACCGAACCAAGCACATACAGCACATACTACTATACAGATACTATCAGTGTATATTCAGATATAGAGCATACACGAAGGTATTGTATACTGATGCATAGCATGTAGTACAAGTGATATATGCACACGGATATTCGTCCGTATGAAGCAGCATTCGCTTCGTTTCGTATAGCCTACGTACTCTTCTGACGATTTTGGGCTGACGAGTGTAGCCTGGCAACAACATATTCGAATGGATTCGGTATAGAAGATACATCGCTTCGATTCGAAATTTGAATACAGAATTCTATATTCGATTCGGAAACCGAATCCAATATACAACTATTCGCTGCGGTAAAAATCCGAATATTCGCACAGCCCTAATTGTTATCGTAAGATAATACAACAGGTGCTACAAGTATGGCCAGCAGTAATGTCGCGTTGTGCACGCACTGCTTCTGTCAATATTTATAAATGTACAGGGTGTTCCAGCTAACATGTACCAGGATTAAATATATATGTTAAAAGAAAACGACTGAGTGCTCTACGTGAATAAAACCAACTGAATTGTGGCGGACCTCTACAGAATCAATTGTTAGCAACAACAACACCAACAACCAATAAGTAATGCTGATGTAGTGGGATGTTTCGCAGCAAAGGCAGCACCCTATCCCACTGCTTGAGGGGGAGAAGATGGTGAATGACGATGAATGTTCAGAGTTCACGCAGGAGCCCTGTTGCTGCTAAGAAGGTGATGAGGGCTTGAAGAGCTCGTAGCTGATGCGCAGGATTGACCGAAGGCCCAAGCAGTTGAGGAAGGGCAAGTGAGGGCGCCCCAGTGGCTTCAAGTTGGCGTTGGAGGATGCGTCGCTCAGTGAAATACTTCTGACAGTCGATGAGAATGTGCTGGACAGACTTGGAGTATTACAGCAAGGCCATAGCACTGTGTTACTATAACGCAGCTTGTGGCGAAAGTATGGGGTGAATGCGATGTTCAAACAAAGTCGACGGACGATAGACGTAATGGTCCGACGAAGGGTAGACGGCATTATGAAGGACAGTGTGGGATCTACTGAGTGGAGGAGGGATCCTTCCGGGATGTCTTGACGCGATTGATGGGCGGCCTTTGCTGATGCAAGCGCCGACAATTAAGATCGTCTATCCCCTTTTGGCAATATGCTGGAGATTGTATGTCGACGGCGGTGGGCTTCTGCAGCTATTAAATCTGCGTCTTCATTACTACGTATACCGATGGGGTCCGGGATTCACTGTAGAACCAGTCGGTGTCCCTGTTCGTGTAGTCGCTCGTAACGTTGCAGTACGTCGGTAGCGATTTATGCCAAGGAGCCTCGAATGCCCCTGCTTGCAATACACTGTAGGGCTGCTTTATAATCAGTATAGATCACCCAAAGGCGGGGTTGAAAGTGACACTCCAAAACCTTTTGCATGAAAAAGAGAATAGCCTAGAGCTCCGCACAGGTGGATGACGTGCGGTACGAAAGCTTCCGCAAGACAGGGACTCCTCTGGTACGACGCAGGCGGAGGATGAACCTTCTTCAGTGGAAGACCCATCGGTGAAGACAGCAGAGTGAGTTGTGTATATCGCGTCCATCATTTCTAGTGTCGCTTGCCTCAAAACAGGAACTGGGACTTCCTTTTTTTTTTTTTTTTTGTTCTTGATCCGGACAGAGGTCGCGATTGCCGGCGTTAGGAGTGTCCACAGAGGTAAGGAGATGGTGCACTGTGAAACTAGGGAGGTGTTGATGCGCTTCACGGGCACATACGGAGACTTTGCTGTTTCTTCGCTGACAGGTCTTTCTGGCCAGAGGATGACGGCGATGCTAAGCCAACGAGCGCATGTGATGCCGGATAGTTTCTCTTTGACACAGGACCTCAATCGGGATCTCTTTCGCTTCCGCCATCACCATGCGCGTGTCAGTACAGCGCGGTACTCCTAAGCAGACCCGCAGACTGCGTGCCAAGGTACCACGAAGTTTGGAGATCGAGGTCCGGGACATGCCATGGAGAGCAGGTAGGCCATAAAGCACTGATCCCCTAACGAGCGCTTTCTGCATAATGGGAAGGAATTGTTAGCAGTCATGTATCCTATACACTCTAAAGAACAAAGGTGGTGGCGGTGCTTCTGAAAGAGGTCGCCCCTTTGTCGGCCTCACAGAGGTGGGCAACGTCACGACTAACGCTCTGGGGGAATGTGCGTCCTGGGCCGACTTCTAACGGAACTGTGCCGAAATATGTCTGACAGCGCTAAAAAATAGAGCTTCACCGCATAGCACGCTCCTAGTCAACCATCATCGCGAATGACAACGTTCTCTCCCTTGAGTTGATGAAAACGAGGGGCGTCGCCATTTTTGTGGTAATTATGAACTCCATAATGCCACAAAAATGGCGTACGCCCCCCAGTTTTCAGCAAATCAGGGGAAAGAACGGTGTCACACTGTCAGGGGAAAGCCGAAAAACCCACGTATTTGTAGAGGAAGACCATCGTCCTCTACATTTGGTGATGGGAGGGGAGTGATGTGGCGGCCCGTGGACGACGATAAAGACGTGCCTCTGCTGGCGCGCGGCACTGCGCCTGCCAGCCAGTTCTACCAGCACCGTCCCAGCGTGAGGCCACGTCAATCTGCCCGCTGAGACATTCCATCATATTCTTTGCACTTGCAGCAGTTCGGGGAGACGTTTGCATGAGAAGGGGCAGGGGCAGTGCTAGGATGGCTTTGTACCTTCCTTGTTTGAAAGTGCGGGAGAGGGTCCAGTCGTGTGTGGCAGAATCGCGTGGCGAGTTCAACTGCTCCCTTTCTTTTTTTTCTCTCTCTCTCTCACAACTCAATTGAAACAACTACGCAACTATATAGGAAGATCGGCTGCACTTTTGGACATTCTGCCAAACGCGTTTTGGAGTAGCCAGTCCTGACTGGGTCGGGACCAGCCTCTCCATATTTTTCTTTCATATCCATCCATCCATCCATACTATATATAAAGCCACCGCATTCCGATCCTGATCTTGTGGAGCCTGTCCTCGTCTCGGTGTCTTCTCTCTCCACAACTGTTACGGAAGGACTGACCTAGACGGATGTCGATGTTGGCCCTAAAAACCTATCCTTTCCCTAGAGAAACTGAAACTATAAACTTCACGACGTCTCCGCAATGAAGTTCTCGTATTCTTCAGACGCGTTACCCTATCGGACGCTGCGGTTCTCGCGGGTTTCCCCGTAACCACTCTAACTTGTGGCAGACTTTTCCTCCACCGACGCGTGAACTTGCCGAGTTCTTCGAGGAACGAACCACCGCAAGAGACGCATCTAGCCATATCGGAACGACTGAAACAAAGGTACGCGCGTGTGTCAGGCCTTGATGGTCGTGCTTCGGACATATCGTGCATCGAAACTATTATTCTTCACGGCGGACTTTTCCTGGTTGTTTCAGTATTCCCGCATCAAAGGGTTGTAAATGCTACGAGTACAACCGTTTCTTGCACGAAGGGCAAATACACGGCTGCTCGCTGCGAAAACAAACAAAGGAAAAGAGATTGCATGTGGTCCTTTTTGGGGAGTACACTGTTAAAACAGAGCTTCACCACAATGCTCAGTCCTATAGCCAACCGCTATTCCGATTAATATCGTTCTGTTTCCTGATTCATTGAAATGAGAGGATGCGCCTATCTTGGACATTCATCAGGTGTCCAAGACAGGCGCCCCATTTTCAAGAAACAGAACTATATCGTTCGGAAATGTGGTTGGCTATGAGCGTGCTCTATGTGGGGAAGCTCTGTTTTAACAGTGGTCTTCATCTGTCATCACATCATCTCATCTCATCCTGGCTACAGTCGTGACGCAACCCACATCACTGAGGCCAACAACGGCGAGCCGGTTTTCGTCGTCACTACCACCACTATAACCATCATCACCACCACCACCACCTCTGTTTGAACAGTGTACATGCATTGCCACGACCATTAGCCCCTTCCGGCGCTAAATGCACGGCAGTTTACGCGAATTTTAAGGAATTAAGTTTATGCCGTGTAAGGAAGTAAAGTTCAAAGTGAGCGGACTAAAATGGCATTGGAATCTATAAAGGACTATAGAAGCTGTAATTGCTACCAAATTTTATCCTTTTTTTTTCTTATGGCTTACATATTATTGTTTCGGGCCCGTGAAGATACCACGTGTGAGCAAAAACCGTCAGCTTCTTTTTTACTTAGCTACTTTCTGTAGACACACGCCAAACATTTCTTGGTCCCTCCCGAAAACGCCGTGGTGAGAAATACCCAGCTCATAGCAAGAAACTCATACCAGGACAACTCATACCAGGAGCAACTCGCACCAGGACAACTCACACCAACTGAACTCATACCACACTCAACTAATGCCGCGCTCAACTTGTAACAACTGGAACTGATTCCAGTTTGAAGTTGCACCGGGAAAGGTCACGTCAGGAAATGTCACAGCGCGTGACATTTGGTATGAGTATGAGTTGTCCTAGGATTTTCGTCTCCGGGGGGGGGGGGGGGGGGGGGGGCGTAAGGGAGAAGGGGACATATTTGCAGCTTTTCTGACTTTTTTTTGTCTTTCTGGCGGGTAATTTGGAGGGGGGGGAGGTGTTGCACGGTGCTTGGATATACCCTGAGGGGTGGGCGATGCTGGGAGGATCCCAGGTCCAATGTACGAGCTGCCTTGGTATGAGCTGGGGTAGAGCCGTGAAATGAGTATTACCGAATGGACGACTGGGATGATGACTAGATTAGATAAGAACTAATTAGATTGTGATTCGCATGATAAGTTTGTGCACAGTTGATAGACAGTCAGCGTACAAATTTTAGAGTACAAAGACAAATATACACTCTTAAAAATGAACTTCATCGCATAGCACGCTCCTAGCCAACCATCTTCTCGAATGGTATCGTTATCTGCCCGATTTGTTGAAAACGGGAGGCGTACGCCTTTTTTGTTACACTTATGCTGTTCATTATTGTCACATAAAAGGCGTACGCCTCCCGTTTTCAACAAATCAGGGCAGATAACGATATCATTTGAGATGATGGTTGGCTAGGAGCGTGCTATGCGGTGAAGTTCATTTTTAAGAGTGTAGAGTACGCAATAGGAAATCGTGTATTGACAATGCGCACGCGCAATGCAAAGCCACGTTCTGCGCATGCGGGATGTGCACTCGCTATTTCCTTGCGAACGCAAAGCGATCTCGTAATCAGTACAAAAATTCTTCAAGACACCTGCATAGAGTCGCATCAATCGCAAATAAACGCAGTTCAGTGCAACTGCAGTCGTGTTACGCGCGCAGCGTGTAATGCGCGCTTTTTTCTGCGACACCCTCTTTTAGGGATTACATGACGCAGAGTGTACAATCCAACTGCTCGTTCCACGACGACCCCTCACACGGGTACCTTTGGTTACGACTTATTCAAGGAACACGTGTCAAGGATATCTATTTCCTCTTCCCAGATAACAATCAACGACCTGCCATCACGTTCCTCCTGTGCGATCGAAATCAGATAGGCTTTAGGTATTTCTGGTTAGAGTGGATTTAGCGAGTAGTATAGCTGAGGCAATGAAGCGCTCTAAAAACAACTGTGAGACAACCATTGCCACGAACGATACGCTCTAGAAACGGAACTTCACGCTCTTAGCCAACCATCATCCCGAAATGACATCGTTCTGCCCCCTGATTGGTCAAAATCGGGAGCCGTACGCCTCTTTGTGACGCTTATGCAGTTACGTTAATTGTCCGAAAAAGGCGTACGCCCCGTGCTTTCCGCAAATCGGTGTGATAACGATATAATTCTGTGCAATGGTTGGCCTTCACCGTGCCATGTGGTGAAGTCCTGTTTTTAGAGTCTAGGGTTATCGCTTCTGATTCGAAGAGAAAGTTAGGTGTACGCCTTTTTGTGGCAGTTTGGAAATATGATCATTGACACAAAAAGAAGTATGCCACCCTCTCTTCGAATCAGAAGCGATAACACTATAATTCGTGGCAAGGGTTGGCGCTAGAGTCTCTAAGTAGCTACGCCTAGCTATTTAGTGACTAGTTGGCGCACAGCGTGGTGCGCGGTGAAGTTCTGTTTTTAGAGTTTAGAAGGCACGAACGCAACGTTTAAAGGGACACTACAGTGCAAAAATTTGTTCTCGTTGAATAGAAGATGTCGTTACCTTGACAGGAATGTAAAAGGAACGGGATCTATCCGTTGCGTCGTTCGCGATTTATGAGCGAAAGAAACCTCATTGGTCTCGTGAAACGACGAAGTATCGTTGGAGATCGAGGAGGGGTGGGCATGTATTACTAATACAAAGTATTATAGTAGTATTCCTGTAATACTTTTTTGCATTAGTATCGCGTACTAATAGGAGCTTTTTAGGAGGACTATAATAGGAGGGTCTTTATCGCTTTTAGTTGCATGTGCGTTGGTGTTTAGGAACGGCAAGTTCTAAAGGAATATGTATTTCCAGTTCTTACCCGTGGATTATAAATACAGTATTAGTATTTCGTATTATAATACGCCCTCTGATTTCCGGCCAGAGATGCCGTTACCCCCTCTCAACCGAGCCAAACTAAGACGCAGAGGTATACACGCACTTTGCCTCAACGTTCCCGCAGATATAAATGTGACTGTAGCTCTGGCAACAATGCAATACAGAATGTGTTTGTTGTGGTTTTGTTTCCTAGCGCGGTTTCGTGCGTTGGTGAAAGGGTAGCCAGCATGGGAGGACCGGAAGTCAGAGGGTGTAGGTTTGAGTCCCATCACTGCAAGTGCGGATACTCACCAAGTGCAAGTCTTTTGTCTGGATTTAAAACGGGCTTTACACCTGGAATTTTCCAAGACACTCTACCCTTATAGCCATCGGGAGAGAGTAAGAATATTACGTATGCGCCCTTGTGCACATAGTTTCCATAATGTGGGGATGACGTCTTCCCCATAAGGGAGGAGCACCTTTGCTCGCACGTGTTGTAGTCGTTGGAATGGGATACGCCCTTTCCCCCTTTTTGGGAGGGCATGTAACATGCTGCGTGACGCATGCTCGGACAGACGGACGGACGCTGCAAATTAGTATGACGAGCCCAAGCATGTACGGAAGCATGTCCCACGTCGAAAATGCCTGCAAGGCACTTGTTCGAAAGGGGAGAGAAGAAAAAACTGCTGCATCTTTGGGCATGGCAGACACGGTTAAATGCAGTAGGTTTTTAGGGGTTATGTTGCCGGTAAATTTTGGTCACGTAAGTCATAGTCACGTGGTCCTGTAAAGCTACGGACGGATCTACGCGGTGGTTGGCTCTTACACTCTTAAAAATGGCGGGGGGGGGACATAATGGCAGGATCGGCTGCCGTTGTTGGCTGCACAGAATTTAGTCATATTTATCACTATTTTTTATTGGTTTTAATAAATAAATAAAATGTATATATTTTTATAAATGTAATATATATTTATTTCGTCATATTTATTTATACTAGTCGAAGTGTCACAACTAGTATAGCAAAAAAAAAAAAAAAAAGAAGAAACGAAAAATAAAACGAAAACAAAGACTGATGGAAGATCAAGGGTGGAGATGCGTAGAGGGTGCGTGAGTTCGTCGGGGAGTGCAAAGTGTTAGAGAGGTCTTAAAAATGAACTTCACCACTTAGCACGCTCCTAGCCAACCATCATCTCGAGTGACATCGTTCTCTCTCCTGATTTGTTGAAAACGGGAGGCGTACTCCTTTTTGTGACACTTGTGCAGAAATGTTACCTAATTGTCACAAAAAAAAGCGCACGCCCCGCGCTTTCCACAAATCGAGAGTGATAGAGGTATCACTCTGTACAACGGTTGACCTTCAGCGTGCTATGTGGTGAAGCTTTCTTTTAAGAGTGTTACGAAACAGCTACGCCGATCCCCTAGTCATGGGTGGAGCCATGACTAATCTTTTACATCTGTATGTGACGCACACTTCTCATTTATTTGACTGCATACTGAACTCCCATTCAGTTAAATAAAGAAAAGACTCCTCCACTCTCGTAGCCTTTTCCACCACAGCGTAAACGTCATTTGCAACCGACTGCTCATTACTTGCTCTTCGGTGATTCCGCTAACGATACACACTTTCCAATGCCAATTCGAATATGAGCCAAAGCACACCTACGCCTCCATGAGTGCATCCACGATATAACAGAGACCGATGAGTTTGCCATAAAAAATTTCAAGGTCGAATTAGCAGGAATGGTTTGTCTCGGTCCAAAGCACAAGGAGCTGTCAGTGACGCATCAAGGCAAGGAATGTTTCGATAGCTTCAGGGTTGCAGGTGGAATGAATGACTGCTGCATGACGCTGGAAGTTCCCGAGATGTTTCTATGTTGACACGAGATGCATATGTGTATAGCTACAACCAGAAAGCTCTCATTTGACAGTTAACAGAATGGATCACCGTGGTCGTACTTTTCATCATTTTTTTAGTGGTCACCTGCTTTGTATACAACGCGCTAACGTTGTTGTTTCTTCACTATATTGCACTTCCACTGCTGCTAAGAACTGGAAGAAATGTAACGTGTACATCTCCATTTTTTTCTCGTACAATCATCATCATCATCATCATGATCAGAAAAGGGTAGCCAGCTGGCCTCACGGAAGAAATAATTTCAGGCCTAGAGTAAATCGTTTGCCAGTAAATTTGGATCAGATTTAGCTTGAGAGCCTGATCCAAGGAGCAGGAAAATTGATCTACTAGAGGAGATAAACTGGAGGAGAAGTTACTTTTGTCGCTTATTAATAAACGACAACAGTAGTTTCTCCTCTAGTAGTTTAACCTCTGCACTCTACATGGCTTTATCTGAGTGCATTACTGCTCCTGCAACGACAACGCGTGAAATAAACTTCATGCCCTCAGTTTCACCTTGTACATATTTACATACTTATCAACGAGTCAGATGGCGCGCCTGTGATAGGGGGGTATTTCACATTCCTAGATACCTCGATTAGTTCTTTACAAGGCTGGTCAGCTTGCGTAAGAGTGCACTGCGCGGAAAACACTGTTTCCCAAGAGACAGCGCCGCACCAAGGCTCGCCCAAGCTCGTCCCCAATAGCTTGTATACCGATATCGTTGCAAGAGCTCACCGTGCATCCGTGGCATTGTAATCTTGATGGTTCTCGTATTTGTATGTGCTAATCAGATATCGGAACCGAAACTGAACCCGAACAGAGTTGAGTTGAGTTGATAAGAAAAAAAAAATAATAACAAAGAAAAAAAAGGAGAAATAGGCAATCATTACGAGAGCGGGCTACTCCAGATCACTTAGGAAAACACAGATGGCTATCTACATTAAAACCAATGAGTGACAAAGACACTCAGTCAGTCACTCACCCGAACCGAAAACCGCTAAAAACTCGTATATTTTTCGCTGAACCGGAAATGAACCGAACCAAAATCTTTTTTTCTCGCGTTGAACCGAACCAGAACTGAACCGAAATAAAGTTTGGCGGTTACCGGTTCGCGAAACGGTTCAGACGTAATGTGCGTTGTGAAATATCGGAACTACGATTTACACAGCGGATTGAGCCGCGTTGCCAAACAAATTCGAAACCGAAACTGAAGAAGAAACTGAGACGCTCGATCCATAAAGACCAGGACGTACCGTCGAACATGCCCAAGAATTAGGGACAAAACGTAAAGCAGGCTTCACCTAAAACGGCTCCCATAGAGCCTGTGTATTCTGGAACGAAAAGCGCGTGCTACATATTCTGCTCGCAGCGCTTTGCATTCGTCCTCTAATGGCATCTTGCCTCTGCCAGGACAAAACTTTTGAGCAATTTTTTGGGCATGAATAGTGGCATCTTCAAGGTTCCATTCGGGTTCCAACTTTTGAACCTGTAAAGGAGCCTTCCATCGCCGCACGATCACGTTGCGGCGAAGCCTACGTTCAAGGCCACGCGCAACCACAGGTTTGGGAAATGGCTCAGCGCAGAAGAGACTACAAGAGAAGACAAACAAGAAATAACAATACGGGGAGCAAAGATGTGTGTGTAACATCACGTGGTAAAGGTATAGGATATAAAAACTTGACAGCTGTTAGGAGAACTAACATCGTTGAGGTTGTTATAAAGAGCAAACGTGTGTACATTATGGCTGTTACGAAATCTGTTGGTGTCTGCTAAACTGTGAGCAATCAAACAAAACATAAAATAAAGGTGTGGTCGGAGTGAACGGCAAACAACAACAACAATAAATGATGACAATGAGATGGGGTGTTTCACCGCGGAGGTGCGTACCCTACACCACTGCACATGGAACGTTATGTGAAGATGATGAAGGTAGGATGCAAATACAAGAAAGAACTAAAATTAACGGCAGAAAATGAACCAACGACAGCTTCAGACGACGTGTACTACTTTGCACAGGAAAATGTGATATCTGAGGTTCTAAGAAGTGCTAAGGTTGTCAAACCAAGTTTATCGAGGATAGGTTATAATTATAGACACCAATGTGTCGGTCATAGCGAATGTACAATGACTCCAAGGGCTACGATGCTGTCATTGGGTCAATCTTTGAAAATTAGTGAAGCTGATTAAGTATACCATTTTAGTTAGCCATCGAACACTGATGCGAGCGGCTAGGAAAGATATCCGAGACGCTTCGTTTTCGTTCGTTTCTTCTTTCTCACTCTCTCCTTTTTCTTTTTTTTGGGGGGTGGGGTGGGGGGTAGGGGGGGGGGCTTATTAATACCTGAACACAATTTATGATACAGCTATAGGATGTCACGCTTCCTCGCGAACGCAGGAGCCTCTCAAGCGAGGAAAACGCAATTGTAAAAGGCGGTCATACACTTGGCCCATCTGTATTACATAACGCATTACTGTGCTCTCTTTTGATCACAATAATGCTCGTTGCCTTGTCAATGTCATCTGCATTTTTTAGATACTGTAGATTTGTCGTTCACCTCGAAACTACAACGACAAAATAAAAGTTAAGAGATCACGACTTTCTGTTGTTTGAGTTTGAGTTTGACTTGCGAGTTTCCTGCGACTTTCTGTAGTTGTCATCTCTCAAAATGTATGTATCAAAATCCACCAAAATAAGCACAATTTCAGACAACGAAAAAAAAAGGAAAATATTGTTCTGCGTCCCTGTTTTTTATTTTCCATACTTAATACAGCTAACGCCGTAGTGGATCAAACCTATACCTATTGCCGCGTGTTTTTCGACAGCCGTACTCTTGGCTTTTCTTTTCGTCTGTGGAGAGGGTGCTAGCAGGTGTGTTGTCTTATCAGCGTTCTTCTGAAGATTTACAATCTTGATCCAGCCGTACACGCTCGCGCTTTCAGCAGTACTGCTTGGGACTGTGTTGTTCGCTATCGCGTCTTTTTTTCATTCGTACATCTTTGTTTCTGTAGGTGTGAAGAAAAGTTTATTGACTGATTGATAATGCGTGCACCACGTAAAAGTCAGTTGTGTAGCATCGATTGCTAGTACGTATGAGTCCAATAAATACGAATGAAGCACGATGAACAGTTGTTTATATTTATTTTAACATATTTTAGCCCATCCGATGTTGCGTCCCATTTGTTTGTTCGCCGATTATGTAGGTTCTCTAAGGCGCAATTTTTCTTTTCTAGTCCTTGGCTAGAAAGCCATCCCCGTCAGCGCTGCTGCATGTGGCTCATCGCGGCGTGATGCGAAAAAACATGTATCTACGGGGTCACGCTCTCCTGTCCGTACCCCTTGCATTTGGTTCCCAGATATAGAAACATAGTTAGGACGTTTAACGTCTCCTGACGCAGATCTTTCCCTGCAGTATCTTGCTTAAATTCTTTAACCACACCTCTGAAAAGATCCCATAACAACTGTGCTCGTTCATATCTGGTGTCCGAGGAGAGGACTAGGGTCACAAGGCGTGGTAGATTCTCATGAAGTAAATCGACATTCATTCCTGTTAATGATGTGAATTTAGCAACTTCCGTTTTGCTGTCAGTGAGCAGTCTGACGTTCGCACCAGATCCCTTTATAATGTCCACCAGCTTTCTCACGGATGTGTAATATATTCCTTGCATATTCTCATACAGATTATGGATTACGGTTCTAGTAATTATTCGTTCTACGGCGTACAGGCAGTCTGAAGACATATAGGAAAGCCCATCTGTTCGTACTCCCGTCGCAGACTCCCAGAATTCTCAGCCGCAGAGCTATACGGGCACAAAAGCTCTTGCATACAAGAACAATAGCAAGAACGCGCGCAGAGCGAATAAGCTTTGGCAACGTCCTAGCATTCTTCCTACTCAAGGCAAGACCGCAGTGCTATCAGCTCCAGTAGATATCTTGATGAACAAGGAATGATTTCATCGGATGAAGTATGGAAGGAAAAAAAAAGTCACTAAAATCAAACAAAACAATAAGTCAGTCGTTACTTTTGTACACGGGTTTCCTTGATAGCTGCTGTAATCGCCCTCGCCTTTCTGTCTGTCATGGGGTTAACGCGGAAGCCGTGATGAAGCGGGCAACTCTACAAGATACAGATAAAACAATAATTCCGCGCTTGATGCCCCGGTACGAGTACATCATGAGCCGTGCAGCAGTGGCCGGTCTGCAGCCGCTGTAAGAAAAAAAAAAGGAGTGAAACAGAGAGAGAGTGAGTGAGAGAAACTGCAGTAGTTGCGTGGCATCGGCGAGTCCCGCAAAAGAAGCTGATTTATCGCTCTCAAAGAATTTGTGCACCGAAGGTGGACGGTTGTTGTGCTGTGAGACCTCCAGACTAATTTATTTATTTACCCTCGCAGCCATGAGGCAATACAAACGTGAGGTTAACATTTGGTAGAATAATGTTAACATAGCAGCATACAAGGTTTACAACCACGTGAAAAAATTGCGCAGATACGTGGAGGTAAATAAACAGGTACATGGAACATTTTGGTCAACTGGAGCAAACAATGACAACACGTACGACGTGGAAATTGAAAAATGACTATGCAGCGCAACGGTCATGTCAGCCAGACGCGTGAGCCTTCCTCTTCTTCTCCCCCTCTTCTCCCCCTCTTCGTCCCTTCACCGAGTAGGCAGTGTAGGCAGTGTCCAGTGCACCTGTGTAGGCAGGCAGATCGCTCGAATTTCCATGTCACCCCCCTCCCCCCCCCAGCGGTCGCATAAACATTTCTTAAATTGTTTGGCATCGGTAATGGAATGCATATAAGCTCTTGGATTAACGCTCCTCTTAGGAATTATTAGTCAATATAGTCAATTTTGTGAAACGGTGGTGGTGGTGATAGGGCTTGCCGTTGTCGGCCTCACGTATGTGGGCAACGTCACGACTGACGCCCTGGGGGAATGTGCGTCCTGGGCCGACTTCTAAGGGAACACAAACACTCACAAGTTACTATTCGGCCAGTGGGAAGCAGACGCAGATTGAGGTTAGGATTGAGGTTATTGAGGTGATGTATGGTAACATGAAAAACTCAGTGCGGCATCCCCCATTGTTCTCCATAGAACCCCGCTTCATTGTCCCTGATGTTTTGCACAGGAAGGTACGAATAGTCTAGACCTGCTCTTGGAAATGCAGGACGTATACACTGCTAATAAGTGCGCCACCCGAAAGGAAAAGACACATCCGTGAGAAATCTGGTGGACATTATAAAGGGATCTGGTGCGAATGTCAGACTGCTCACTGACAGCGAAACGGGAGTTGCTAAATTTACATCATTAACAGGAAAGAATATCGATTTACTCCTTGATAATCTACCACGCCTTGTGACCCTAGTCCTCTATTCGGACACCAGAGCTGAACGAGCACAGTTGTTATAGGATCTTTTCAGAGGTGGGGTAAAATAATTTGAGCAAGATACTGCAGGGAAAGATCTGCGTCAGGAGACGTTAAACGTCCTAACTATGCTTCTAGATCTGGGAACCAAATGCAAGGGGTACGGACAGTAGAGCGTGACCCCGTATATACATGTTTTTTCGCATCACGCCGCGATGAACCACATGCAGCAGCGCTGACTAGGATGGCTTTCTAGCCAAGGACTAGAAAAGAAAAATTGCGCCTTAGAGAACCTACATCATCGGCGAACAAACAAAAGGGACGCAGCATGGGATGGGCTAAAATATGTTAAAGGATAGAAGAAAATTCATCTGCACTACAGGCTAGGAGATATCAGAAACGTTACGTCACGTACTCTGAAGAAGGTGGCATCCAAGAGGAAAGAGGCCCCGTTTAAGTGTCGAACTCGAACAGCGCGTGTCACGCATGTTAGATGTCGACTCTATGACGCGAGGTGAGCTAAGAACGGAAATCGGGAACGACGTCCAAAGGTCCAGACGACGGCAAGCTGAGGCAAATTTTGCGTCACAGTTTGAGTAAGGTGGTTTGAAGTGCCCCTGTTTATTTTGGCTTCAAAGCTAAAGGAGGACACTGTGATCGCATATGCTGCCTGGCGATGTTTTTCCCAACATGAAGAGGACACCAACTCTGATGTGTACAAATGTTCATCGTGCTTCATTCGTATTTATTCGACTCATACGTACTAACAATCGATGCTACACAACTGACTTTTACGTGGTGCACGCAGTTGCTTATCAACCAGTCAATAAACTCTTCTTCACACCTACAGAAACAAAGATGTACAAATGAAAAAAGGCGCGATAGCGAACAACACAGTCCCAAGCAGTACTGCTGAAAGCGCGGGCATGTACGGCTGGATCAAGATTGTAAATCTTCAGAAGAACGCTGATAAGACAGCACACCCGCTAGCACCCTCTCCACAGACGAAAAGAAAAGCCAGGAGTACTGCTGTCGAAAAACACGCGGCATTAGGCTGCAATATGGATAGATTTGATCCACTACGGCGTTAGCTGTATTAAGTATGGAAAATAAAAGACAGGAACGATATTTTCCTTTTTTTCGTTGTCTGAAATTGCTTATTTTGATGGAATTTGATAGATACAATTTGAGAGATGACAGCAACAGAAAGTCGCCAGAAAATCGCAAATCAAACACAAACAACAGAAAGTCGTGATTTGTTAACTACTTTTTGTTGTTGTTGTTGTTGTAGTTTCGAGGTGAACGACAAATCTACAGTACCTAAAAAATGCAGATGACATTGACAAGGCAACGAGCATTATTGTGATCAAAAGAGAGGAGAGTAATGTGTTATAATACAAATGGGCCAAGTGACCGCCTTTTACAATAGCGTTTTCCTCGCTAGAGAGGCTCCTCGTTCGCGAGGAAGCGTGACATCCTATAGCTGTATCATCAATTGTCTTCAAGTATTAATAAGCCCCCCTACCCCCCCATCCACCCCCACCCCCCAAAAAAAAGAGAAAGGAGAGAGCGAGAAAGAAGAAACGAAAACGAAGCCTCTCGGATATCTTTCCAAGCCGGTCGCATCAGTGTTCGATGGCTAACTAAAATGGTATACTTAATTAGCTTCACTAATTTTCAAAGATAAGAGGTTGACCCAATGACAGCATCGAAGCCCTTGAAGTCATTGTACATTCTATATTGGTGTCTATAATTATGAAACTATCCTCGATAAATTTGGTTTGACAACCTTAGCACTTCGTAGAACCTCAGATATCACATTTTCCTGCGCAAAGTAGTACATGTCGTCTTAAGCTGTCGTTGGTCCATTTTCTGCCGTTAATTTTAGTTCTTTCTTGTATTAGCATCCTACCTTCATCATCTTCACATAACGTTCCATGTGCAGTGGTGTAGGGTACGCACCTCCGCGGTGAAACACCCCATCTCATTGTCATCATTTATTGTTGTTGTTGTGCCGTTCACTCCGACCACACCTTTATTTTATGTTTTGTTTGGTTGCTCACAGTTTAGCAGACACCAACAGACTTCGTAACAGCCATAATGTACACACGTTTGCTCTTTATAACAACCTCAACGATGTTAGTTCTCCTAACAGCTGCCAAGTTTCTAGTTTTTTATATCCTATACCCTTACCACGTGATGTTACACACAAATCTTTGCTCCGCCGTATTGTTATTTCTTGTTTGTCTTCTCTTGTAGTCTCTTCTGCGCTGAGCCATTTCCCAAACCTGTGGTTGCGCGTGGCCTTGAACGTAGGCTTCGCCGCAACGTGATCGTGCGGCGATGGAAGGCTCCTTTACAGGTTCAAAATTTGGAACCCGAATGGAACCTTGAAGATGCCACTATTCATGCCCAAAAAATTGCTCAAAAGTTTTGTCCTGGCAGAGGCAAGATGCCATTAGAGAACGAATGCAAAGCGCTGCCAGCAGAATACGTAGCACGCGCTTTTCGTGCCATAATACACAGGCTCTATGGGAGCCGTTTTAGGTGAAGCCTGCTTTACGTTTTGTCCCTAATTCTTGGGCATGATCAGTGATTTGGCTCTGCGCGGACATCGTAATATTCGCAAGTCGCCAGGGTAGTGTATCCAACCGCTCAGTTCCAGAGAAGGTTTATTTCCGAACAACTGACCAGGCAGAATACAAGATGAACGCGCACCGCGCGCTCATATAACAAAGGACGATGCCACTAGAGCTGTCGTCACCATACAACAGAAACTGAACAAAACAAAATTACAACTCAAGTCCAGGAGGTATTTCCTCCTCGCAGCTATTGCGTTCGTTCAGTTACGTTAGTTTTGATGTCGTCCTTTTGGCAGTTGTAGCACCCCCACCCCCCTTCCTTGTATACGATTTTTCTCGTTCAGCAACCCCAAGTTTTAATTTTGGGCTGCAACAATAGCAACCAGTCCCTGAGCAGGATGTAACATGGTGTATACGATAAGTGAACATATAGAGTGTATAGTATGCTACCGTAACGTTGCACCTGGAATGCAGACCTGTAACCGCAGTGTTGCTGTGAACCACTGCTGCGTGCAGCAACAACAAAAGTACATTTGTGTTATTTGAGAATCGTAAGGATGTGCTTGATTTTAACCCATGATAGCAATCTGCTTAAAATTCACGTTCCTGAACCGGGTTAAACCGGTTCGAACCGATATTTTACGCTGCTGCCGAGCTGAACCCGAACCGAACCGAAAAAAAAAATAACGGTTCCGATCCCTGGTGCTAATTCCCGTTGAATCACATCGATCTCTTCATACACTCGCTTCATTTTGGATGAAGTTGGTTTTGCACTCGTACCCCGTAAATTCGAGCTGCGGAAGGGCTACCGTCACTTTAGAGAAGGTTGAGACCAAAAAAGGTGAGCCGCAAAAAGTAAAGGTCGCAAAAGCCCGCTTCACTCAATGTGGGATACAAGAATTGGTCTTGCCGAGAAACAAAGGAGGATGTTGCGACGGAACACGCAACTTTCGCGATTTCCTCGAGTATTCAAGCGGGAACGCACTCTAAAGAGCAAAATACAGCAAATGAGATCATAGAGAAGACCTTGGGGAGGAAACGTGACCCCGCGGAATAAAACCCGCGCATTCCATATCTTATGCAGAGTTTCTTTGAAACGGTGAATACAAAGATCTTATCAAAGCGTTGACGCCATTCGAGTTTCGCAAAGGAACGGATGTCCTAGATGTAATTTAGCGTAATGCGATAACGTGCGCGACATTCTGTTATTCTGTGGAGCGAGAAGTACAGCAACAACAACAACAATAAATGGAGAAGTGATGATGACAAGGGATGTTTCCCCGTGGGAGCCACGGGACCCTACCCCACTTCACAGTGTTTATTATGAGGGGATGAATTATGATGAACGCGAAGCGACGACAGGTCGGAGTTCTGTTTAGAGCTCTTCGAGGAGTCAAGTGGCTTGCATGAAAGCAAAAACAGAGCGAAGAGCTCGGCACTGATGCGCAGGCGAGCTCCATGGGCCAAGTACTTTGGGAGGGGGGGGGGGGTATGTTTATTAAGAAAAAAGAAAGGAAAGGTCAGCCAGACGGAGGTCGGCTTGCTATTCAAAAAAAAAAAGAAAAAGAAGGAAAATGGGGAAGAAAAGAAACGAAAAGGAAAGGAAGGAAGAAGGAAAGGAAAGTACTTTGGACAAGCTGAATGGTGTATGGTCGAGAAGCTCAAGTTGGCGTCGAGACTGCCGCCGTTCACTCGTGTACCGGTCGCAGTCTTCGATGATATGGAGGATCGTAGCTGGTGTGTGGCACGCTGGGCGCAGCGCCGTGTTACTGTAACCCAGCTTAACCCGGAACACGGGAGTGAAGGCGACGTTGAGTCGTAGAGAAGTAACAGATGCTCTCTGGAGACTATGGATAATTGATAATTCCTGGCTTTACGTCGCGAGGCAACAGTGATCAGGACGGTGCATCTGAGCTCGCAGCAGGACTAATACCCAACTGGGTACCGAGATATTCGGATGACACCTGCCGGTTTCAAAACTCCCACCTTTGTGCGTGTTTCATGTATGCAATGAACGTTCAAATAGCTCTGCAGACCCTCGTAGCGAGTAGTGGTCTATAGGAAAGAGCGAGGGAAGTGTCCCTTGAGGGCTTTCCCAAAGGCTTGTTGATTATTCTAATATGGAAGTTCAAGGAGACGGACGGCAGTCGGTGTGCCTGACTAGGCACGTGGCATGTTGCTTGGGGGAAAGGGAAGCGCGGAGGGATGGACGTATAAAGAGCAGAGACGCTGTTGAGGATCAGTGGTCCTCAAGAAACTCCGCGGAGGACGAGCTTCGGTTGATAGAGATTGCCACAGGGATAGACGACGGTCGGCAGCATGGCTTGTAGATATCTCCGGCTTCCATGAAACTACGATTCTTACGAGGCACTCGGCAGTGAGGAGCTGAACGACTGCGTCTTCCAGTGACGTGTCCCTTCCGAACGGCAGCTAAGAACGGTTCTGGGAGTAGTACTTGACCAGCAGTTTCGCTGGAAGCCACATATTGATTGTGTGTCTCGGAAACTTTCCACGACATGTTCAATACTCCTTGCTGCGCGGCGCTTATTTCCAGTCCATGTACTTCGTACTATTTACTGTTCGCTAGTCCTCTTTCATCGGGGCGCGTTCCTTGCCACTACTTAGCTTCGCAAGCTCGCGATTGCCGCGGCCTCGTCAGAGGCCGTCCAATGGCCACGGTGCAAGTAAAAAGAAAGAAAAGACCACTGGTGGTGGTGGTGGTGGTGGTGGTGGTGAAAGGGCTCGTTGTTGTCGGCCTCACAGAGGTGGGCAACGTCACGACTGACGCCCTGGGGGAATGTGCGTCCTGGGCCGACTTCCAAGGGAACTGTGCCTGAGGAAAACCCAGGAAAAACCCTAGACAGCAGAGCCGGCACATGCATTCGAACCCGGGTACACCCCAGTCTCGACCATTGTTCTGTAGTGGCTCAATCGTCGGGCTATACACGACAACACGTGCTGTCGCCAACCGCTTAGCCGCACGTGAGCGCGTGAAGAATACATCATTGCGTTCTACACTACATTATCGTCTATTGTCTACTTGTCTTTTATTCGAGGCCTCTAAAGCTTCATGAATGTATTGATCGGGGGATCTAATGCAGGCACCATAATACAGGTTCAAGCTGACGTTCAAGTTGATACATTCGTCAGGATATGGCACAATACTGATTGGCTACTTGGATTATATATTGCCACTTGGATTGTGTACAGGTTTAGTATTATTACCGAATTTACAAAACTAATAGTCCAAAATATTTTTGTCACCACGCTCTTTTTATCCCTTTTCCTCCACATGGTAGCGACGGCATCCCACGAGTGCGGTATGTTTACGCAGTGGGTCGTCGTCAGCGATACCTTCCATATTGAAGAGGACATCAAGATACAAATATTTCCAACGCGAACGTCAAACTCATTCTCGTCGTTCAGCCTCCTCTCCCAACGGCGACGATCCCAGGCGGAGGGAGGCGGGGCAATCGCGAGCTTGCGAAGCTACGTTGTGGCGAGGAACTCGCCCGCGTTGAATCATGGGGAAATACTTACCCTTCTTACCTTGAACCTATTCGTGTTTTGTAAAAAAATATGCTCGACTCGGCAAGCAGCATATTCAACGAATTAAAAATTATTCCTTTTGATTAAGTGGTACATCAATGCACTGCTCTCCATGTCATCACTTCTTCATTTATTGTTGTTGTTGTTGTCTCCTTAGGCATAAAACCGTGACTGAACACTTTCCCCTGGTTATTGACCCTGGCCGAATTAAACGAAGAAACACGAGAGAGAGATACCTGGGCAATTTTAATTGGCGTAATGCGAAAATTATTTATGGTAATCGTACGATTGGATATGTAATGGGGTAAACATATGGAATTCAATTGCCCGAAGTGTGAAGGCGGCAAAGAATTCTAAATCTGCCATCAACGGGGCTCTTTTCGATC
This sequence comes from Ornithodoros turicata, assembly GCF_037126465.1. Classification (NCBI taxonomy): domain Eukaryota; kingdom Metazoa; phylum Arthropoda; class Arachnida; order Ixodida; family Argasidae; genus Ornithodoros; species Ornithodoros turicata. The sequence continues at coordinate 29,423,679 of NC_088209.1, forward strand.
GTCTTAACCAGGCAGGGTGAATGTACGCTCTATCTCCTTTATAACGTTTGTTTGTTATTAATGATTATATCGGTTACTGATTACTGATTGCTAGATGATAATCTGGTAGTATCTGCTATTGACTAATGATTATATCTCTACTATTTCTTCTGATTATTGATTGTTATGTGATAATCTCAACGATAATCTGACATTATCTGTTAATGACTACCTGTTGCTGACTGATGATCGTATCTCTATTATTGCTGCTACGAGTGGATTTATGGATAGCGTCTTTGTTTTCAGACCCCCACTAGCACTTTGCAATGGCTTTGCACGTGTTAGAGTTCACTTTCTATTGTAGATAAATAAATAAAAAGGAAAGAAATTACAATGGAATGCTGTGTCTGTCTCATTGAGGAAGGCTGTTCTGACCTGGAAGAGTGGTGAGATTTGCGAGGGTTACGTCCAATTTCGCCTATTCCCATTTCGCCTAACGCGATTTTTTAGAATTAAGAGGGCGAGAGGGGAACCTGCCATTAGGCGAAATGGGACTGCCAGCAAGAGGGCATTACTATCACTCATTGACGTCAGCGGGGAATGGCGCTCGTCGCCTGTGTGCAGTCTGGACACAGTTGTGATCAAGTGTCGCGTAAAAAAGCAGGGTGATGCGGTTCTGCATCATAGCCAGGCCCACGGCGCGTGACACGTGACACGTACGCCTCAGTAGGCGAAATGGGAGTGCATGGCACATACATTAGGCGAACTGGGACCCCGCGCAGTTCTGAGGGATGGAACACGGCGAGGGATTGGGAGATAATCTGATAAGAAGCATTAGGCGAAATGAGAATATACGAAGTAGGACGACACGGGTGCGAGAACCCTTTCCATGAAACATGACCGAGGAGCATGAAGCAAGTTCTGGCCTACGAAATCTTCAAACTCTGGACGCCTACAGAGAGCTATGTAGGCGCCCAGGGTTTGAGAGCTCTGTCAGTCGTAGTCTTGAATGATTCATCAGAGCTTACCAGGAGTTACGCGTTGCATGACTCCTGGTAAGCTCTGATGAATCACTCAAGACTACGACTGACAGAGCTCTCAAACCCTGGACGCCTACATAGCTCTATGTAGGCGTCCAGAGTTTGAAGCTTTCATAGGCCAGAACTTGCTTCATATGCGTACGTTGTCCACGTGTACAGAACAGCTTAGTTCTGGGATAGCCTCCGTTATGGACCTCGGAAGACCAGACAGGATCGTAGGTCGGACGGAATTGGCTGTGGACAAACACCTCCGAGGGAGGCAAAAGAACTGGCGTCGGGACAGATTAGGCTGACATCGCGAGCATCGCGAAACACGTTCTCTTGCACTGTGTAAGAACCCTGTCAGAAAGACCTGACGAGACCTCTCTGTTTCATAGAGGTACATCCTATAAGGACGTCCTGAATGTTCGACACGCCACCGTCTGTGCTTAAGTTGTAGAGTGAAGGCTATGTTGAGTCTGTGCAGGAGGGTTATAGCGGACCATTCAGTGCCGTAATGACGTAGTAGTATTCCTTATTATATGCGTCAGCTATGTTTATTTATAGGAGTAGCGTATTTGCACAAAAAATAACTCTCTGTGATTATGTTCGTGAGAACCAACGCACTTATCTCTTACTGTCTAATTAATCTCATCTCAATTTTTTCTTTTACCAATCAATCAATCAAGCGATTAACCTAATGGTAAGAGACTCAAGCAGGAGGGGAAAACCTCAGACTGGTATCAGTCGCCATTTCGAACAGATTGCAAGTAAAGGACGCGCTTGTTTTCATGTAAGCTCTCATCTTTCGATCTTCGCGCCTGGCCTTGAGTAACAGAAGAAGCGGAATAATTTGCAATAAGCGAACATGCTTGCGTCTTTTCTCGTCTCGCGGCGCAAACGTATAGATAAGCCACAGAGTTAAACGAGAACGTGTGTTGATTTCGAAATAAACAAGGACGCACCCGGTTACCCGTAAGTACCCGCGCATGTTTCATATTTGCGGGTAGAAATTCGGTATCGCTGCAGGTTGCGGGTAAAACGTGGCCGTACCCGCACTGTGTCCGCGGGTATAGTGTAGCAGGTGTACCCGTATCACACGCCGCGGTCGCAGTTGCGAGTGGTGCATCTGCGAGTGCGGCGCGAGTGCGGGCACGATTTTACTTACATACGATCACATCTATAGCTGTAATGGAGAAAAGGTTCCAAATCGCCTGGTCAGTCATTGCATCTCTTTACCATCATGGTTTCTCGTTTTGACTCAGGAATCAAAGCGTTCGCTATATTTTTATTGACAAGGTACTGAAATTCAAAATGGCCGGAGGCGGCTAACGGTTACTCAATCTTTTGCAATAACTATACGTTGCACGTTGCCCTGGGACTGACAGAAAACCAGGCAGGACAATTGAGCTTCAACAGATTAAAAATAGGGCAGCTCAAGGATGTTGGAATTCCCACGAAGAGGAAGAAAGAAGTGACGAAAGCGAAAGCAAGTGCTGCTCTGCGGACTCGCTTCTAGTTTAAGCCAAGATGAGTTGGGCCGAGTTTAACACAAGCACGCTCTTTGTTCGCTGCCAGATAAACTGACTCTTATTAAGGGCCATAATGTGCTAAAAAAAAAGAAAGAAAAGGAACTGGTAGCCGATTAGAGGCGGAAGGAAGGACAATAATAATTGCCCGCAAAATTTTCCTCGCAAAAATAAAATGAAACAAACTGCTTCGTCACAGAGAGTAATGGATTGTGCCTCTGGAATCGCTGCTCCGACGATGACGAACATTGCACTTCCGATTCCTGTCTGCAGCCGCTGAGGTCAATCGAGCCTACGCTCAAGGGCAAACCGGTCCAAGGCCCTGTCGCACTTCTTATTCAAGACATCACTGCATTTCTGTGGCACGTGCTTACTACAGAGATGTGTAACCGACAGAATTCCGCTTTGTTTCTAAGACTTCTGCAAGGGTCTGTACTGCACTACATAAGTTATGTATGCAGATGAAACAAGAACCTTCTTACCAGTAGGAAGTATATGGGTGCACTTTCGTTTGAACACGCAGGTCACGATTTCTGTGAGTACGATCTGGTAAATAATTCAGTTACCTGTCGAGCACAGTACCGTTAAGTGCCATAATAACCCGAAGGTATCCGGGTATTTTGCGCACGTTTTTTTTCTCTCTCTCTCTTTCTAACGGTACGTTTTTATTTCTGTGGGTAATTGCCTGGCACTTTCGTAATTAGCCATTCTCGTTTTCTTCATTGCAAACTTCCATCACATGCAACAACTATGATTATGATTGGGGAGTTCCATTGGCAGGGGCGATTCTCTAACCCATTGCTGGTGGTAATGTGGTGAAATGAATAATGAGTTGCCTCATTGCCTCAATGAGTTGCCTCAAAAAACGTGTCATTCGGACTTTATAAAACAACGGGGCGACGGAAAAATACGGGGTAAACGGCATTTGTGTGGCAACTGAATTTTCCACTTTGCAAAAATATTTTCATTTGATTTTAATTAAAAGAAATTAAATTTCTTTAATTGAACTCCAAAATTTCCCAAGTCAACCTAACGTCTTTTTTACAGAATTAGAGAGCTCGTAGCGAACTTAGTCAGATCCACCAAGAAATCTGCTCAATATTGCAAATGGTACTGCCCAAAAAAAGTCCCTAAATTGAGGCTTCAAAGTTCCGGGTATTCAACGGCGCACCAAATCAGTCGCAAAGATGCGCGTTGGGCAGGACATGTTCCTGCCCCCAGGAAGCTAGAACAGTTTATCGCCGGACCCGCGTGCACCACAAGACGCGCCGATAACAAGGCGGGTGGCATTCCACCATACGTTGATAAGCGGCAAACAAAAATGATTCCGCCTCTTTTTTCCCGCCCTGTTTTTTTTTCGACCTTCTATCTTTCATGGGGGCAGGAGCAAGTCCTCATCTCCTCGAACCTTTGCCTCTGATTTCGTGCGCCGTTGAATACCCGAAACTTTGAAGCCTCAATTTCGGGACTTTTTTTGGGCAGTTCCATCTGCAATGTCGAGCGGATTTCCTAGTGGATCTGACTAAGTTCGCTACGGGCTCTCAAATTCTGTAAAAAAAAAAAACGTTATGGTGACTTGGGAAATTTTGGAGTTCAATTAAAGAAATTCAATTTACTTTAATTAAAATCAAATGAAAATAATTTTGCAAGATTCCAAATTCAGTTGCCACACAAGTGCCCTTTACCCCGTATTTTTACGTCGCCCCGTTTTTTTATAAAGTCCGAATGACACGTTTTTTGAAACACCCTGTATGTCCAGCGTGTAGACATAGAGCTTTAGCTATTTTTCCTTTGTATATATACTTGCTGGCTTGCACTGCGGCCTCCAAAGGTGGCGCCGTCACCGTGGAACATTGACGTCTCGCCGAGACGCACTGTTAGAGCCGACCCTGGGATCGTGTCACTTCCCTACGCCGGGCTGACGAGTCCCAAGTAGGACGAAACAGCTGTACTCGGCTGGGAGTGCATGATCAAATTGTAAACATATGTCCAGCGTGTAGCCATAGAGCTTTAGCTATTTTTCCTTTGTATGTATATATATACTATAATATTACTCAACTAAATACTCAAGACAAGAGTCCAGGTTCCTGAAGGAGTCGTAGCAGCGCAGGCGTGACCTCAGCGCCAAGTTGCGACGGGAGGGCAAGCTCTCGGTAACCCGGATGAGCGAGACGGCGCCGGAGATTGGACTGGTGTCCTCCGGGATGGATTTGGCCATGGATCAAGCAATTTTGACGTAGTGAGAGGGTGAGAGTCCAGCTGAATCACATAAAGAATCGACGAGATACGTTGGAAAATTTTGTCCTTTCAAAATACCGCCATGTGTACCTTTGACGTGCTAAACATTAGTAACAAAGCAACTACATAATAGCGCTCAAGAGATTACCGTTGAAGCTTTTAACTTTGACATTTTCTGTCCGAGTTAAAGCAGTAGCTGGACACAGACATTGTCTTGAGGACAAAACCATGCCTGGGACAGGCAGCGTCCTCTTCATTGTACCCTACAGACACCGTTCGGGCATGCCTACTTCAGAGAGGAGATTCAGAGTATTCGTAGAAGCGTCACTTGAAAAAAACCTGTGATGCTGCCGTTCATGCTTTGACATCTAAGGAAGCTTCAACTCCATATGTGCAGACATGAAGTAACAAACACAACAACCTCAGTGCATGTGGGTTAAGTGTATGATTGCGATGGCGGAGGAGACATACATAGACGCACGCACACATGACAGAACACATAGCAAGTGTGGTTTTCGTCAACATCAGCATCAACATAGCAAGTAGTATACTGGACGTTCAGAGGCACCGTAACTGTCGGGGTTGGCAGTTCACCCAGTCGACCACACGTGATGTAGTACGATGTAGTTAATATTTCCGAACACATGCAAAGGTCGCTGAACTGTACGGTGGACGTCAAGAACTGGTGATACCAGTGCGGGCACTGCCTGCGCCGCGCAGGGTGCAAGGGCCTAAGATTGCGGCAAGGCTTGCTATACTGATGCGATGGGATTGTATTGCTGTCTCCGAATTATGCGTGGCAGTCGGCAGGGCGTGTTGAATGTTTGCCACCATACCGCAGTTGGAACAGGAGCTTGTAGAGGTGTTCCCTAACCGGTGTCGGAATTGCAGAGTGAAAGCCATTCAGGCAAAGTCTGTCCATAAGGGAGGAGTTGACAGCGGAGCAAACGGCCTGGTAATGAAAACGACAAAATTGGATCTACGAGGTACAACAAGGACCTGTCCGTAATGTCCCGGCGCCAACACGAAGTATACACACACACACACATACATTGGATGATGATGAGGTGGGCAACACGAAGTACGCCGCGTACCGGACCATAGATTCCTGGGGTTACACTTGTTCAGAGTCTATCTTGGACTGCGGAGGTGCGATCTCTTACGCAAGAGCAGATCTGGCCTCAACGTGTCGCGATACCTGTGTGTTTCCCGAGGGTCACCCTACGGAAACAATGCTCAGGGTCCACTGCTCCCTCATAAGCCAAATAACAGTACTTTACAACCTTCTTATCAGAACAGAGCAAGCCCCAGATACAATACTAGCTATAGGAGCGTTAAATTGTGCCTTGGCGTCCCTTGAGCGACTTGAGCAACAAATGTTCAAGTTATGGAAGAGGCATGAGAACCACCTCTGCTCATTCTCAAGAACCGAAGAGTTGCTACGTCACTATGCGCGGCTGGCAACACCAGCCTCGGTCACCGCCAGCGCTTGGTCACTGCCACCATCCACTGTTTCGAGCTATGTTGATACACAGCAGCTCTGCTTTCATTCCTGGCATTTAAACACATCGCCTCCTTGTCCCTAAACAGAAGCAACTAGCATACCCAGCCGTACTAATATGGGCCCTGCTGCCTCCTCAGGTGAGGGCCGACGTCCCGTCCCTTCCTCCATTGAGGAAAAGAAGTCTCAACACATATCCTCCATCAGCTCAGCCTAACTCGTATTGCCAACTGTAGGATGGGACAAGCGTTAGCTTGCCCACATCACGCTTCAAAAATAGACCACAAAATAGCCTAATAGCTCAGCCTAGCTCTATGAGACGGTATTGTGGGCAGAATAAAAACACTTCGTCGATGCGCCTACTATAACATATGGTTCCTCATATGCATTTGCGGTTCCGGAGTCGAATGGGGAAAGATCTGCCCTACATCACTTTCAACCTTCGAACTCCACGGTGTACATGGCGCTACGGTGCTATCCATGGTTATCACAAGGGTGCTGTTCCCTTTAGCTGTCATATTAGTTGGGAGATGAACTTGAAGTTCCCACTGAAGTGCGTGTCATTGAAGATTCATCGTGTCGCGTCCCACAAGTTCTTTACTTATCCGTTTACAGTGATTCAAAAAGTGGATTAGAAGTCGTGGCTTTCTTATGACGGAGTCTGAACTGCAGCTTCCTTGATTTCCCTATACTGCACATGGTTTACGCCGAGTTACGTTTACAAGCACCTTCATCCCTATCTCATGCAGCTACCGTAAGTGCATCTCTCCAGCACAGGCTATACGGGTGAATGTCCCGCACAACGCTCGGCCCTCACATGAACTCGGATAGACTGCTTCCCTTAAGCGCAGGAAGGGCGACGTTAGTAGAAGATATACAGGATCGTACTTTTCGTGTGTTTCAAGTACGCTTGCAGTCGCGACGTCCTGGAGCCATCTACCAGCAGCTAAAGCTCTCGACCATGGTAGCATAAACTGCGCATTACTCGCAACGCCACTGACGAATAATCCGTTTTAGGCATTCATCACCACGTATTAAGAGAAAACGCGAAAACTCATGAAGGGAGTGCGACAAAAAGACAAGGCTAATTCCACGGTCCCATCAGATCACCGCCCCATGTACTGTTCGCGACACGGTTGTCTGAAATAGCGTGTCAGTAGCTCTGCAGCTCATATTTCCTTGAGTGCCCTCGAAAATGTTGTTCTAATATTGTACTTAAAGCTAGAACACATGCTGCATGCGTTTCTAACTCGAAATAAATGATCTTGCAACACCTCGCGGTTTGAGATGGGATAAACCACGGGGTGCCGATTTCAAACAACCGTGTCGCAAGCAGTACATATGCGTGTGCACGTGTTGGATAACTGTAGTGGCTTCTTCTTACACAAGGAAAGCATTTATACTCTGGACTGTCCAGAAAACGATGGAAAGTGACTCTGTACTCACTGCCAAGATCAGACAACGAACGACAATAACCGAACACATGTGGTCCACCAGGAACCAGTATCGACGACTTTACGCATAGGAAAACCAGCAGCGATAGGAGAGAGAGAGAGAGAGAGAGAGAAAAAAATCAAATGACATTCACGCAAGAGAACGCACAAAGAATAAAAAAAAGGGCGACAAAATTGCGATGAAAAAATAAATACTTCCAAGACCATTATGTTTGTTATCCGTGCGGCGGCAGCGGAACAACCTCTTCCCAGAGGCAATACCGCGAAATGGAAATCCCCTCTTTCTGCATACGTCCACCGATCCCACGGGCAGAAAGGGAGAGCTCGATGGAGTGTGAGAAGGGTGGACGTAATCACGGCCTCCTTGGTCAACGTTCCAGCTGCGCGCTTCACTCGAGAAAAACAAAATAGAAAGAACAGAAGGTTTTTCGCCGACCAGAAAAAGATCTTTGACGCAATGCTGCATTCGACCTCCTCTCTCTTTAAAGGGTTGAGCCTCCACTGACGAAAACAACATCACGATCAAGGTGAATCGGTCTGCGTAAGACTTGTGTAGCTACCCGTGCAGGCACACAAGACCATCCGACAGTTTGACCACGTGCACCTTAGGTGACCGTCTCTGCACACCGGTCGGAACAGCATCCATCGGTATCGTTCTAAGCGGAGGTACACAATGTCGAAGTGGAGTGTAGCGTTCATAGGAGTCCTGCTTTTGTGGAACTTGTCTCTGGTCAAGTGCAATGTTGAAGAAGAGACGGCTGAGGAAGAAAATGACGAAGAGAAGACGAACACAGTAACGTTTATCCGAAATGCAGTGCGTGATTTGATCGACAAGAATTATGACTCGCTGTCGTCGAAAGCGTTAAGTCTGGGCCTGTCGCCTGCCTGTGGGGTTGGAATGCTCAAGTTGGTTCACGCCTTACGCAACTTTGAGCCGTGGGTTGCCAGACGTAAGTGTGTCATTTCTTCACCGCTAATTTTTGTATATTTAATCTGGCAGTCGACATTGATGATGCAGTTTGCTTGATTTTGAAGATGATAAAGTGCATTAGTTTTAAACGTCGTGAGCTTGATGATAATATTGGATTTCAAGAAAGCAGGAGGAGTGCTGTAAGCGTTGATATGCAGAGAGTGCGAACAAGTAGCAACTGGTACTTTGTTTTGATGGTGATGATGATGATGATGATGATGACGACTGAGGTGTCTCATCGTCACAGGCACATGCAAAAAAAAAAAAAAAACGGAAAAGGTTGGTGATGGCGACAATGGAGAAGCATGTGTTGCAGATTTTCCCAGGCATCACAGTGACGGCGTCCTGGAAGGTCCACGCAATGAGAAGAGCTCTCATTCAATATCAATAGCGTCGTGGAAGTTATCAAAGCGAGGATAGGGCGACCCGATTACGGTCGTCACCACCGTCACCAATGCAAGGAAAATACACAGTCATTTATGTTCACGGTCGGTAACACCGTTATGTTTCCCGTTCACCCGTTGCATTTTGATCGCGTTCTATTGAAAGCGCGGTAACATCCAGGTAATATCACCAGCATTAGGAGCGATCGGAGAGACCGGTTTTTAATGAAGATTCCTCCCTCCGTAACTTCCGAGCGGAGCTTTTTGATCTATAGCGATTGCTCTGCTTGGATACAAGGCGTTGCGTAACCTCTGGCGTGATCCTAGCAGGGTTGCGGTGTCGCCACTCCGGGGTTGGAATGATTCCGGAATGATTCCAGATTTATCGGAGCCTGGAATGGAATTGGAATGGAGTGGCGGAAACTGTCCTAGGAATGGAATGGAATTAGGCTTTTTTTCTTTTTTTTTTCGCAGGCGGAATGGAATTGGAATGGAATTGGAATGGACTGGTCTGGGTGCCACACGGTCAAAGGCGAAATAACCTTGTCTTTTCGCTTTTTTCCGTGATGGGTAATGTCAATCTCCTCTGTAGCACTGCTGGGCTACCCAGCACGGTTACCGGTCCCTTTTCTTTTATTGATGGAATTAAAGGAATGGAACGGGGTTGCCAAGCCATTCCAGGAGTGGGAATTGGCCATACCTTTTCATTCCGAGGAATTGAAAGGAATGGAATGGAATGGGTGATCCCATTCCGCAACCGTGGTCCCTAGCATTGCTTCAAGTTTCAGATAAAGCAGTTCTGTGTGCTGAAATCAATAACGAGGCGTAATAATTTCGTATAACCTTCGTATACATTTACCAGGTACAAAGCCGTACAAATGCATCATCCAGTCATCCTGATATTAGCGGCAGCCGGTACACACCCATTCCTGCACCTTATCTTTAGAAGCCTTGTAAGTAACACTCTAAAAAAGAAAAAAAAAAAGAAAAAGCAATTTTAGTTCTTTGGGGGTCTAAAGGGGAAGTCGAAGTCTGAGCACTATTTGCAGTGCTGAGGAGTAAGTTTCAGGATCACTGGGCTAAAGTGAGGAACAGTTGCAATCTATAGGGGACTAAAGACTGTAAGACTGCTCCCCATTTTAGACATTCCCCCCCCCCCCTTAGAGTGTATCCTAAACGGATCGGTGTTTACCTTAGCAAAAGACGTTCTATAGCTGGAGCCGTCTTCCGTGTCATCGATCCGATACCTTCTACTAACCGTGCAAAATATTTGGGCCTTGAACGTTTTTCCAATTCTCCATATCCAAGACCGGGGTGCGGCGCTGCTGGTTCCCCGAAATGTACTCGTCCCGCTTGTGTAAGACTCCTCTTCAACCACGTGGCAACATCTTTTCATTTTTATCTCCATCCTAATGAATCTCCAAGCTGCACCCCTGTCTACTTTTCTGCGGAGCCTATACCATATAGTGTCGAACATTACCTTCACCGTTGTAGCGCCGCTCCTCAGCACAAACGTTATACTGTGGATTCCTGGATATCCCCGTCTCCAATTACAACATTCCTCTATTCTGCGTGTGCTACGATGGAGCCACAGCTTAATATTGGTATTACCCCTCATTCGACCCCAGACAGAACCACTAAATGGAAATGGTCACTCATCAAAGGAGGTAGAGGAGGGAGGTATGCCTCGGAATGAAGCACGTGTATTTACTATAGAGATATTGTAGGAAGATTTTTTTTCTTTCTTAGAGTGTTCACATCGTTAGCAATGTGTATGGGGAATATTATAGCCTTATCCATGTTCGTTTCATGCACAGCGACATTTCTTAACTGTCCCGGCACCGCTTCATAGGTTTGTCTCGAAATTTCCCACTACACGAGAAGCAACCAACTACACCTACAAGACTCGTGGTATACTCCTACTGTCATGAACCTCGTCGACAACCCATCGTATACGGACATGAATGAACACGTATCAGATGCTAGTATGCGCAATGAGCAAATTTCCTCGTAGTGCCATTGAAGCACATTACTTCCTTCAAGACCGTATCACTCTCCTGTTACTCATTCACAGGAAGTGACACGACTCCCTCAAGTTGCCGACCAGGAACATCTCCCTGTTGAGTGACAATGACCTCATCTGTATTTTCTTGAACCTATTAAGCAAAGAATGTTCACCAAAGTGAGCGTATGTACCATCTGCGTACCGTCACCATCGCATCGCCTTCCGAAAGCATGGCACTTAAGGTTGCTCTGACGTCAACGTGTGCTTTTAATTAACCAAAAAGATAATCACCATCCCAGCAAGGCGCCGGTACGAGGTCGGCGAGGTCGTATGGAATAACAGGGTTCGCTACGTGCCTCCAATATTTGCGTAGAAAGAGAAAGGAAAAAAAGGAGTTGTATGGTTGGTTCATATACAGTTGAAAGTCCGAGCGAAAAAGCGTCTTGTACAGCATCCGTTCTCAGGAAAGAAGCATCGTATAGTTAACATGTTCAAGTTGTATTGTTGATCTTGAGTTTTATGTCGCAGCAATTTCCCACGTCCAAGGTCTGCAGAAGGTTGTGTTGCAACATCTATCACGTAATTGAGCATGAGATCCGACTGCTGATAAGCTAACTTGGCAAGAGAAACGCGCCCTGTTACGGAGTTCTACGTCAATTGCATGTAGGCTTATACGGCTGCAGCTAAGAAGAGTATGAGTGAATGATAATATTTGATGTTTGCGCATATGTTCTGTCGGTTCTGTGCTATAATAACAACACCAAACACAATGTAGTGAGGACGCGTGAGGTAATTTTTCACTTAATTTGCGACTCGCTGTTCCATGGCCGTCCTGTGCAGGTGAGGGGATGTAAACTAACTTGGCATGAGAAACGCACGCTTGCTGAGATCTTACCAGGAATTATAGGCGGCTGCAATGAACAGAACGGCTGAATAATCATGTTTGTTGGTGTTCATCTGTCTGTTGTGTGTCTGTACTGGGCAACAACAACACGAATATATGTAGTGACAATGAGTGAGGAAGCTTGACACCTACTTCGTAAGTGTCCATCCGATGGGCACAACTTCGGTTCTGTGCAGATGAGGGTACGTGAGCTGCGTTTTATAAACACATTTCTGTCATTGCGTTGCTCCTAATAAGGTAATCTGTCTAACAAAAATAACACATGCCGGAACTCGACTAATTGTCCTAATTGCCATCAGACTATGCATGTACTGCATAAATGTGAAGAGCGTAAATGCAATAACTAGTCGATGTAATAGCTGCTTTCCGTGCGGTTTGAAGGGCCCTTTCAAAAAGCGTGTGAAACTGGACTGTCAAAAGATAGAGCGGACTTGAAAGAAAAGCTGCGTTCGTAAAATTTTCGACGAGGGAGGGCCATCCCGGCATTAGAACGCAGGAAGTACATATAACCATAAGTGCAAACACTCCAGTATGAACACGTTTTAAAAGGACTAATGAAGAAAACTTGTAAAGACTGGCTGATGGTTATTTTCGCTCTAAGCGCATTCGTCATGCTAAAGACAGCGTATACCTGGCACCGCTGTGTCATATAAACAAAAGAGTAGGTGGTTCACAAAGCCGGCGATTCAGTGCTTTGTCGTAGGTATTGCAGCAGCCATTCACTTGACCTTCCAGGTGCTTCCTTGTTCAGATATATTCTTCTTCGTGGAAGAGGAGAACGAAAATTAACGTTATTCGCATTGCTCACCGGAGACTGCGAAACGGCACGGCTCATACAAAGTGATGAGCGTTCGTCAGCAGGAATGACTGCTTGTAACGCCGCGTGTATCTCTCACTGCCCTTGCAAAAGACACTTACGATGGTGCCTCCTTTCTTGTTGCAGTGATTGACGCATCTGGCAAATACCCGAACGGCCTCTTCCAAGGTTCGCTGTCAGACCTCGGTGCTTTCGACGAGTGCATTGAAACCGTCGTCAGGGATGAAGAAGGACACGAGAAGATTCGAGCCCAATACTGCAACGTTCACATCAAGCTCACCACTAATGACACGTCTTTGCTTGACCACCTTGATACGGCCCTTGCACTTTCACATCGCAGAGTAAGTGTTCCTGACGAGTAAATGTGTTGGAATAGAATAACCCAAGCAGCACAATGTACTGAAAGTCGAGTGCAATAGGGGTGGACGGTATGTGTCCTATCAATCTTCTTTAGTTTCAGGAGTGCGTTCAAGGCCTTTCACCTACTCGTCCACCCCTATTGCACTCGACTTTCAGTACATTGTGCTGTCTGAGAAGTTGATCTGAAAAAAGAAAAAAGAAATAGTAATAATCGTAAATGATAGTCCAAATGTCGATTTCTTATCGGCGGTGGTTGTAGTTGTGACGATTCCGGCTTGCTATTATTGGCCTACTCATGTGGGCAGCGTCACGAGTGATATGATATATGATATGACATGATGAAATGATGATGGCCGAAAGTGATTTCTTAGCTATCTCCACGCGAATGCCGTTCACACCAACCACGATGGTAGTTTTTACGGGGTAGTTCTTGAGGGTAGTTTCTAGTAGCATTTTCGCACAAGACAAGGTCATCGATAAGAACGCCAAATGGCGATATTTGGAAATCACCGAGCAGGCCATTATCTGCAGGGGCTTTGGGTTCGGAATTAGACACCCTGCTGGAAGGTTGTACACTATAAGAAAAAAAAAAGTAAAATCAGGAAGTAATTGCAGCTTCTAGTCCCCTAGACTGCAATTAGCCCCCCCCCCCCAATTCTAGTCCCCCTATCCAGGAAATTTACTTCCCAGGACTGCAAATAGTCACCGACCCTCGTAAATGGTCTCCTGAATGCAACAATGCACGTAAATATGTGCTCTTCGTGAATTTGATGGAATAAGGCTGTATAACTCCATAATGTAAAAGCCTGAGTCTGGGCACAAAGAGCGACGACACGAACACACGACTCAACAGGGAGTTCATTACACGGGGTTACATTATGGAGTTCATCCACCAGCGTGCCTGCATATACGCCATCTTGTCAAGGCTGTGTAGCTTAGCTAACTTAGCAATTTTCCACCCTCGCAGAGGAAAAAAACGGAGGTTCTTTCTCGCGAAATTGTGCCCTATATGCATGTCGCAAGATTTCATATTACTCGACATATCATCACGGTTGACGGTTTAATTCAAAGTATTATGATTCATGGACACGAATTATGCACCTAGTACTGCTAGAGCAGAGCGTGAAATGTAGTCCCCACTTTGTGACATTCATTTACTCCCGTGCATTTACTCCCCAAAGGGACTAATTTTTGTGGCAATGCTTTTAGTCCCCAAAAGGACTAATGTTACTCTTTTTTCTTAGAGTGTATATGTGCATAGAGTCCTCTTGCTCTAGCAGATATATGTCCGTATCGAATCTCGTCACCTCACGCCCCTGTCGTGTCGAAGGACGCAGTTCGTGCGTTCAAGAAAAGTGTGATCGGCGCTGCACCAAAAGAATCAATTGTTTTGGGGAAAGACTCTGTGGTCGACTTTCGATTTTTTTTTCAGCTCTCGGAGGAAAATGACAGAGTACACCACATAAAATACATGGAACGTATACGTGACGATAACCTCGCCGTAACCGTGTCATGGGCAGGAGAAGTCAAGTGGAATAATCGCGAAGCTGCAGCACGGCTGCTACTTTTGTAGACAATTATGGCGTATGGTTATGTCGATTTCTTAACGCCCTTTACAATGGCGTTGTGAAAGCATAAACATTAGTGAAATTTTTAGCGTGCATTCGTGGCGAAGTGTCACCTGGTTCAATACCGACACGGGGAACCAACTCGACACCGAAATTGCGGCAGAATGCTATTACAATGACTATCACGTGGCAACCCTGAGAAATTGCAGACATGGTGTGCGAAATGTTAAGTGAGCGAACTGTATGTAATATTGTAAATTTCATCGACTATACAATGTGGAATCTTCATCCTATATAGGGCAATGGGTACTGACCGTAGACAATTTAAGATTTATTTATTATTCTATACAATACACTTCTATATAATTTTCTCGACACATTTCATAGACAGTGATGATGATGATGTTGAGTACATAATAGTCCTGTATGACCCTCAGCAGTGAGTCTTAGCAAAGCGTGATACAATCACCTGCGTTTCAGCAGCAGTGAGTCAATTAATTTTGAGTCACACTGAGTCACTGTCGTTCGCTACGATTAACGCGCAGCACTCCGAAGTCGACGGTACCGACGGTCTGCAAGCACTCGCTAGTGCCTGTGATGTGCCTACCGTGTCAATCGTAACTAAGCTTGTAGAGAACGCACACGCACTCTTCAAATGGTATGGTAATACGGAACGCATACCAACTTTGAACAGTTCATATTACATTAAAAATTATAACAAAAAAAAAAAAAGACAGAAGGACGCAGCTTCGGGGACGATATTGAAGGCCCAAAGCGTAATTAATTGCCTTTTTGCAATACATCTTCGATGTACAGAAGCTGCTTTGGGCTTGAGCAACGCAATCATCCGTAATTGTCGACTTCGATTTCTAAGGAGTTAAGAAGTGTAGTACACTTAGGCAGTTTACGTGCGCACCTCGCATGTATTTACAATTTTTTCACTTGGATGTGGCGGAATTCGAGGTAGAGATATTCTATCAGTCGACATTGCTTCTGGAGTGAAACGTGTTGTGACGTGTGATAGATGGATCATTTTTCAGAAAAATGTCGGGCGGGGGCTGCCTCATTGCTCCTCGAGTCTTGCGTAAACGAGCGATTTCGAGGATTTGCATTATTCAATTGACTAAAAGGATTCCGAGGAGCGTAATTTGTTCATCGTAATTTATGCACAATGGCATCGCTCGGTCCAACCTTGAGGGGCGAGCCCGCATATTTAATCGATGTCGACCTGCCTGGATAGACTTTCGCTCCGATAAAAGGTCCGGAAGAGGCATAAAAGTTGAAGGCCTGTGACGTCATCAGACTTGCGGTGTCACCCATACTCTACGAAACCGGGTCCGATAAATTGCACAACGACTGTGCTGCAACCTTCGGAATCTGTCCTTCGGCCAATTCTTGGCAGTCTGTATTCGTATGAACTTATTCATCTCCCGAGCAGGTCCGGTATGTTGGACGTAGTTTGAAAACAATGATTACTCTCCCTCGGGCGCTTGTGATCACTCGCGTAGGATACACAGTTTAGAGGCGTTTGCTTGAATGTGACCAGCTTATAGGCAAAAAAAAAATATATATATATATATATCTCCCCTGAAGTACCAATTTGAAGTTTTGAAGTGTCCATGAGCTACATATGACTGCGATACCGTCAGTGTCTATCGATAGCGCCTTATAAAGGTCGATAATAGTTAGGAGAAAAAAATTAATAAAAATCGACGAACCACGAATATGTGGCACGCTTTGCGGCATGGCGATGTAACACGTCTTCGCAACTTATCACAATATATCGAATGTCAAATTCGAATATATCATACTCGAATATATCGAATCATTCCTTTTCCCACCAAGACTGCCATTGAGAGGAATAACCTCCCACATCGTTGCCATAACTGACCCGTCTCAATTTCTTAATTCTATTTCCAGTGTATAAATCTTGCGTCATTTACGATACCTTGTGTAACGTACTTGTATAGCGTCGTTGTTGTTGTTTCCATTTGTTGTTGCTGTTTCACTGCCTATTTTTCTATCTATTTTTTTCCTCACTTCCTGTAACCCACTCCTCCCATGTAACGTCCGTATGGGACTTTGGGGAGTAAAATAAATTGATTGATTGATTGAATGAAATTGTCGCTTACACAGTGTTGCTTTTTCAATTCCGTGTCAGCGCCGCGAAGCAACTATGGCCATGAGCGGCGTACAGACGTGGAGAGATGAGGGGAGGACAGCAGGAAGGTGTGTGAAACAGGGTGGGGGGGTTAGTGGATTTGGGCCGACTTCAGGGGGAACTGTGCCAACATTCGTCTGGAAGGTCTGCCGGAAAAACTCAGACAGCACGCGGCCGGTAGGGGGATTCGATCCCACTACTAACTAGCGGAAGACGAATAAAATATCCTGAGGTAAATTTCGACACAGAGCATCATTTAACTGCTACCTCTCGTTTCGCTAATAGTGACGCACGCGGTCAATTAAAGGTCGACGAACAACGCAAGCACGTTTTGCCGTGAACAACGCATTAGAATATGATTGTATTGACCTTGCAGCCATACTGCTCCGTCCATCACGCTGTGACGCCGGTATAACAACAACTATACTACAAACACTACCCCAGGGCACGCCGGTTAGCATGAAATATGAAATTGTGAAGTGATAGGACGACGGGTGAATAATGATACTGTACCCTTGTCCTTGGCTAACGTTCGGTATCGTTCTTTTTTTATACGTTGGTGCGCTCGAAACATCGTGCGACGGCAACGTGAAAATCGTTTCGGTAGGTAGCGGTTCTAACAAACGCTGCGATTGGCCTGCACGTAGGAGCTCGTGAGACAAAACAACAACAAATAAGTGATGATGATGTACTGGGACACTGCTGCGTGACATGGGGCCCGGGTCCTATAGAACCGATGCCAACGTGAACGGTGCCTCAGTGATATGACTCATCCGATCTCGTAGCACCAATACAAAGGCTTCGGTTGTTTGGCAAAGTACGCAATTTGAAAGCGTAACAATGATGGTCAAGAAAGGAAATCGGGAAAGGAATATGTTGTTACTTTGATTTTAGCTGCTTTACAGCTGCCCTACGGCCCATGCCGGCACTGGGCCGTTGAGAAGCAGCCATTTTTGCTGCTCTCATCATCGTCAGCAGCACTATACAGGTTGATCCATGAAGTCAACCAGAAGACACGTCTTCTGGTTACCGATTCGATTACACTGATCGTATAGTCGCGTGTAACATTTCGGTTTCGATTTCTGAACTATGTCAGCTTGAAACCGCGCAGGTTGCGCCCTGTATCCGCGTAACGGATGTAAGACTCGAAAATAATTATCTGATCTATACTATCAATCCTGACCCGTTTATCAATGATAGGAATTGTTCTGACTGGATCACGCTGTAACTAATCCGAATACTTTCTGTTTTACCTATAGACATCAACGTTTGCACGCTATCAACTGGATCCGCGGGTACAAGGCCTGTTGTTCGGACTATGCATCCCAACATTTTGCGACAAGGAAGACGTAGAGAAGCTGCTGGGATCACGTGAGTTAATTTTGTAATTTTTCTTCATAAAATAACGATAACTTTCTGGTACTGGCTGTGAAGTCAGGTGAATTACCACGTCATGAAAGATAAGCTTCAACGAGGGACATTCGTAGTTTTTCCTGTTCGAAGTTAAATAGTGCATCGTATTTCATCAATGATGGTAGAAGGTGAATTGCCATCAGGTCTACTTTTTGTTTTGGATTGCTGCACAATCCGGATCCATTGCATACATTGTAAAACCCTTTAATTTCAGGCTAACTGTTCCTTCCTTCTTTCATAATAAACATATCCCCCCCCCCCCCATTTAATTTCGCGGCTCCAAGTTTTCGCGAACCCTGCACAGAGCACATGTTCGGATTCGCTCAATTTCTCGAACTCTGGATGCTAACATCTTGATTGCTATAGTTCGTTATAAGCCTGAAATTGCCCGCATTTCATAAATGCAGCCATGCATATACGAGTGCCTGTCATGAAGTCTAAGCGCGTCTTGACGTTTAATAAATTTTCCTGCAACCAAAAGGCAGCATTGCACATGTGCTGCAAAGTGGTTCAGATGTTTGCAGAAAACGTGCACATCCAACTGCGAAAATAATTTTTGCGATTGCAGCGTAGTTTTCGAAGTGTCAACTTACGTTCAGACTTTCGCATGCCCTTAAAATTCGCCTTGACCGAACACCGTAATTCATGCTGGGTTAGTTCAATTAATTAACTCTTCATATGATGTTCCTTCCAGTGCTTACGAGTGCTCCGGTGGAAGTTTCGAGCTGCGTTACCAATGAGTATCCTCCCATCGATACTACACAAGCCTGTATCATGTGAGTGCAAATTCCAAGAACTGTTTCATTATAATGACACAACACCAAACGGAAAGATCATATCTTAATTAGTACCACAACTGTCATGGCTCGCGCAAACGTTAGAAGACGCTGCGAATTGCGCAAAACTCTCTTTGTGTTCTGCGCATGCGCAGTGATGACATATTATTTCTTTGGCGCATCAAACGTTTCAGTGCCCTATTCTAGAACCGCTAAATATCATTGGAATCAACCTGACGGGTAACGCGATAAGCAATAACCGCAACCAAGCGTAATCTCATATTGAGATTTATATCGATGATGTTTAGTTAATTCTGTGATAATCTCGACTGATATCAACTTCACGCGATGTCCACAATGACCCCGGAAGGTCGTCAATGGTCACGGTTAAAGTACACATTAGCATGCGTTCTCATTGAAGCGGTGATTTGATTCACCTCGCGCAGTGTGTTCTGTGCTTGGAAATATCATTACTGTCCAACTTCGATCATAAGCGACTCCGCTGCAGTCGTCCCGTGAATTATTTCTGCACACGTTCCTTTAACGTGGCCTGTCATCCATCTGGTCGTCACTTGCAGGATATTGCGGACAAGGCGAACACAGACGGCGCCATCACACAGTTGTAATATCGGCCCCGCCTACTGATATATGCAAAGGTACAGAGAACAGGTTTTCCAGCAACATAAAACCCCGAAATTATCGACATTTCCGCTTCCCAGGAATGTCTGACGTCAACGGAATCGAGCACGTGGCTTTCCTTCACTTCTATGCGAAAGAGAACTGACCACTGGACGAAATCACTCTCTTTCGCGGCGTCTAGGATGTTGCCTCACCTGCCGACGCATATGCCCTCTGGCTTTTAAAGGCCGATGTTGCCACGGCCACTTTGTTTGTTGTTTGGTCGTCCCTGTGTGCGTCACGGAAGTCTTAAATCTTCGGAACACAAGAACGCCAACGTTCCAGGCAATTTGCACGCGTTTGAGCGTGAACCCAAGTTCTGCGTCACGCTAGATGTCGATCGCGTGTGCGCTTAAAATACTTGCGGAATACTACAACTCTGTTGGCCTCCGAGTAATACCATAGATACACGGCAAACTTAATGCATTAAACGGAATGGAATTTCCTTCACCTCCTTAACCAACCATCATTTCGAATGACATCGTTCTCTCCCCTGATTTGTTGAAAACAGGGGGCGTACCCCTTTTTGTGACAATTATGTAATAACTGTCACAAACAGAACGATGTCATTCGAAATGATGGTTATGGTTAGGAGGTGAAGTAAACGCCATTCCGTTTCACGCATGAAGTTTGCCGTGTTGCTATAGGATATCACCTTCGCGTTTTTCCAAGGATGCGCAGGACAAATCGGACAGCGCAGGACAGCTTTGAGAACGTCACTTCTCCTCCATACACACATAAAGTCAAGCAAATGTGCAACTGTATAACCGCTCCTTTTGCGCTCCCCTTCGCCCCCCCTCCCCCCGCGAAAAAAACAATCGAATCATTATCATCATAATTAAATGTGCCGAAGGAAATTTCGAGAGTGCTGCTGAGTTTATGCCGTCGCAATACGCGCGTCTCACACCGTTCCGAAGCTCTCTATGTGTGACGCCGTGACGCCTGTCATGAAATTAAATTTTTAGTTTTGAAAAGTATGACGTCATAGGATAAGCAACCTGCCGAGCACCTGGCAACCTAGCTTCAAGAAGGTAGATTTCCATCTCCTCGCCCCAGCAGCAGCTGGTAGCCTTCCAACGTGGGGCGGAGAGCGGATGGGTGGGGTGGGGTGGAGAATCCGAAACTATGAAGTTGTGTGGGTTCCCTCCAAAATTCAAAGAATTGCGTAATCTTTCCTGATTCCCATTCATATTTCGCGTACTGACCCTTTGTGCGATGTTGGTTTATGATAAAAAATAATATATATAAGTAGTGTGAGCGACAAAGAGGAGGCAGGACGGGCAAGCTCAATAAACGTTCATTCTAGGTCTAAACCTCTAAGGAAACGGTTGTCTGGGTCCCTACTGTGATCAGGCACACTACAATATATAGGTTTACCTTTTTTAAACCAACCAACGAACACATGTCTGTAAAACTCGCAACCATTCCACAATGACTTCACAAAAATGAAGAAAAGCGTGAACAAAACGTGTTAAAATAACCTGAACAGTGTCTAAGTACGTCAAACTGTTGCGTCGATGCACATCGCAATCAGATAGTAGTACGTACGTGTAGTATGTAGTGTAGTACGTGTTGTGTAACCGCATGCTTTTCTTTTCACGTTTCAGAGCCTTTTTGGTGATCCTGGCCCTCGTCATCGTTGTGAGCAGTGCCATCGATATCTATCACCAACATAAAGCGGGTCCGAAGGCCAAGAAAGGTAATCTTGCGCGTTATGATTACGTATAATCTGCACTCCCATGTTGATGATTTTCATTATTTAAATTACATGATTTAGCACGGCACGTGCTTATAGGCCGTCTCAGGAGTCAGGCCTGTTTAATGAAACAAATACTGTTTAGAATGCTTACACGGCCTTTGCACTTCGGGATTACACGTTGGAGTCAAAGGACGAGCCCGACTTGTCACCTTGCTTCACACTGAACAAGGGTATGGAACGGTAACCATATCCATTAGAGAGCCACCATCGATATAAATCTACGAGCCTTAGAATATTGTTTTCCTATGTGACACCGAAGTGCCGGGTAACTACCAATAAAAGTTTACCGATGCCGGCGCGCCGTACTCGCCAATTACTCAATGCAGGCGGAAAATGCCTGTCCGCGTGGAACTCTAATTGGTCCGTTTCATCGTGGTAAATTTCAAACCGATCCAACATCGCAATCCAAATTTACAACAAACAACTCCAAAAATCCTTAGGGAAAACAATCAAGATGGAAGCCATGTTGGGGCAACTTTTATAGGTAGCTACCCTGTATCATAAAATTAATTTCTAGTTTTGAGAAGTATGACGTCATGGTGTGGCCCAATCTGCGACGCGACTGGCAACATTGCCCCTCAAAGGTCGATTTCCGTCTCCTCACCAACGCTGCTGGCAGTCTTCCAACGTGGGATTGAGAGCGGAGACGCGCGCTCTTGCTATGTGACGTCACCTGCTCTTGGGAATTATTTCGAAAATTCGCGGAAGGGCATAATGTTCAACTGACGGCATTGAAATTTGGCGTACTGAGTCTTTCAGTGAGGTTCTTCGTTCTTGCTATCTTCCGTTACACTGGACCTGTTTCAAAATTGTATACGCACATGTGACCTCGAAGGCGCCACGGAACGTTCTCTCTTCACTTGTCAGATGGCGTTCTACGCATCCCATTCAGGCAGAACCCTTCTTTCCCAGTACGACGCATGTTAAGGAGACACGACATCTCTACAGCCCGGCTGGCCCACCTCCAAGACCTGTTTTGTAATTGGGTGCTATGCACGTGGGTTTGTTGGGCGCGCAACAAGAGTGGTTCGCCGAGGAGCCGTTAGGCTGCGACGAGATTACGAAAGAGGTCCATGCCAAACAAGCCGCCTAGAACGAAATACTTTATCCTCATACCTTAATAGGCCTCAAAGGAGCACTTTTGTACCGCGCGATGTGTACATCCTTCAGGCACTGTCATGGAAGATATGAGCGCCAAATTCCCGAGAAAATTAGTCTACAAGAGTGCGCGGAGCGACGGTGATCCCCTCCACCTCGTTTGGGCGTGTGGTGACGTCAGATCATCCAATGACTTTTATTGGCGGCGGAGAATCGTTGGCTACAGCGCAAACGCAAGGCGACCGATCGACTGCCCTACTTCAGACGTTGAACGGGCGGCGCCGAATACAACAGGCAAAAAAAAAAGAACTTTTTCACAACTGCTTATGCGCATGCGCTGCGGCACGGATTACCTTGAGTGCGCCGTACAAAGTTACCTCCGTGTTCAATAGATGGCGCTGGCTGGAGACGACAGAAGTGGGGACCAATAAGGACACTGCGCGAGCGGCGCGAACCCGTCGGTCCCAATCCAAGACCGGTTTGGGCGTTTGTGCTACCCACGTGGGTTTGTTTTGACGCGCGCCGAGGGTGGTTCTCCGGAGAGCTGCTAGGATACGACGCGTAAAAAGGTCAACTGGGCGGACGACATGACGTCGCATACGGGCAGTCGAGGGAAAGAGCTTTTCTGACCGACAAGATTGAAAGCTCTCTTGCGCACGAGGATTGCGCGCCGCGCTTCACTGCGTGACGTCATAGCGATGCGGCGGCGCTGCTGTCCTGTTTCGTGGGCAAAAATCGCGCGATCATCGAGTCACTGGATGCTTTTGATCGTTATTAAAGTCATGCGGCAAAGTGATGTAGCTATTGGATAGTGCAACGCGGTACAGAAAGGCCGTCTGCTCTATGCGCATGCGCGCTTGTTTACGAATAGAAGTGGGTCTCTCTTTGTGCGAACGTGTGTCCCAGGGCTTGTAGTCCTAATTTCTACTACACTCTAAGAAAAAAAAGGAGTAAAACGGGGAGTAATTGCAGCTTCTACTCCCCTAGTCTGCAATTACTCGCCATTTTAGTCCCCTAACCCAACATTTAGTCCCGACATTTACTTCCCAGGACTGCAAATTGTCACTAAACTTCGCGAATGGCCTCCTGAATGCAAAAGTCTACGTAAATATGTGCCCTTGGTCAATTTGAACGACATAAGGCTGTACAACTCAGACAACGTAGCAATTTTCCAGCCACACAGAGTAAGAAACAGTTAGCGCTTCTTTCTTCGCAAATTGTGCCCTAGTATGGCGCAAGATTTTATATCACTCGATATATCACGGTTGACGGTTTGCTTCAAAGTATTTTCATGCATGCGCACCAATTATCTACCTGGGACTCTTACAACAGCGCGTGAAATGCGGTCTTCACTCTGTGACATTCATTTACTCCCGTGGATTTACTCCCGAAAGGGACTATTTTTTGTGGCAATGCAATTACTCCCCAAAAGGAGTAAAAGTACTCCTTTTTTTCTTAGAGTGTACTCCTGTCATTTTTTTCGCCCACCATGCTCCAGTAAGGCCCAACTGATGCGCAAACTGCCCACTGACGTGTGTACCCGTTACAGGACTCCTAATCAAGATCCTGACTGTATTTTCGGCCCCGTCAAGCACACGTCTCCTTCTGGAGATCAACAATGACCCCACGTCAGACGCCTACCGCTACCGGTTCCTTCACGGCATACGATTCTTCAGCATGTTCATGATCATCTTTGGACACTCGTACAGTGTTTTCAACTTCGCCAATGTTTGTGAGTAAACTGCGTGTTCCTCCCCACTTTGTCAAAATATAGTTGTTGTTGTTGTTGCGTGTTCAGCTCACTACAGGACACTCCACTCTATGTCTGACTCTGTTCGTTGCCTTCACGTGCAACATTTCGGTAGAAATTCAGTACGCTTGTTCCACAGGTACAAAGTGGTTTGGAACAATGAATGTTCTAAAAAGAAGCCTACTGCTAGTGGACAACTTTTTTTTTTCCTTTGCACAATACATTTTCCGATGAAAAGGACGATAGTGATATATACCATAGTCGTATACATATACAAGAGAAAGGAAAATTCGTGTAATTCGTACATCTTTAACAACATCTCTTTGGTGATGGACCCTACATAACATTTTTTTTTTTCCTTTTCAAATTCCAGTTCGAACAACATATTACACAATATTAATGCTCAGTGTTATGCGATACAGAGCTTTAAAACGTCCGCATCTCGCTTTCCGTTACTTTCCTTGTCGCATCTATTAGCGAAGTTCGTCTACTCCTCTTTCGAAACAGCCAGCTTAACTATCTCTCATCTGTAATGTATGTCCATTTTACAGCTCGTTTAGTGAACGCCTTGCATTATGGAGACAACCTGTCCTTCTGCTTCATCTTTACCGGTTACCTGAGCGTAGATACTTTCCTGTTTCTTGGGTGAGTGGACTTTGCTTCGCGAGAAATATACACAGTTAACAGAAGCGAGTATACGTCAACAATGACAACTGCAATCAGAGGTCAATAATCAACATACACCACGCTCTTATTGTTTTCCAGTGGATTCTTGTTAACGTACAACCTCCTCAAAGAAAAAGCAAGTCGCATCGTTGTCATTGTCGTCGCCGTTCTTCGACGATACATAAGGTATATTTTCAAAGTATAATCAAGTACAGCTGCGTGTTGTGGTTCACAAAAAAGAAATTGAGAACCTGATAAAGAAATTGAGGAGGAATTGCGAGCTACAACGAGGTTACATTCCCCTTTTTTCCAGAGGGACCGTTCCAGCCTTCTTCGTAATCATGTTCTTCTACCTGATGCCTCTGATCGCCGACGGACCTAATGCTCAGCTATTATTCAAGAATTTCTACACCGAAGTAGCAGATCAGTGGTGGTCTATATTGCTGCAGATCAGGAACCTTTCGGGTGGTTTGGAGACGGTGAGTGCATGTTCTACGTCCTCTGGGAAACTCATTATGGGAAGTGCGCAACGTTTGAGACATGTGTAAACAGGAACGATTGTTCTGGTGTTTGTAAATCAAACATTTACGAGAAACATATAGAACGTATTTGAAAATTTTGAATGTTGCATAACCAAGTAATAGGTACACATATGTAGGAATCGAAGTATTACAGTAAAACACTAAGTAACTAATACCCTAGCCACACGGCAAACTTAATGCGTTAAGACGGAATGGCAGTAACTTCACCTCCTGATCAACCACCATCTCGAATGGCATCGTTCTCGGGGCTTAAACGCTTGCACGTCTAACGAGCTAACGAGTAGCGGGAAATTCAAAAAGGCAGGCACGTGACACATTGCACGTGACATATGCTAACTCCTTCACGTATCGCGCAAAGAGCGCCGTGCACGTGACGAGTGCTGCGCCCCCTCGTTAGCTCGTTACATGTGTAAGCGATTAAGCCCCCTGTTTGTTGAGAACAGGACGCGTACGCCTTTTCTCTTACAATTATGCCCCGCATAATTGTCACAAAAAAGGCGTACGCCTCCTGCTTTCAACAAATCAGGGCAGAGAACAATGTCATTCGAGATTATGGTTGGTTAGGAGGTGAAGTAAATGTCATTCCGTTTAATGCACTAAGTTTGCCAGTGTGGCTAGGCTATGAGACGCTATTTAATACGCAAAACAAATACTTACGTACCGGCGATAACCATAAGTAGTCGAGGGGGCAAGACCCAAGGACCGACCACCGTAGCGTTCATAATGACCTCATTTGTCTCGCGACGTAAGGCCATGAATTATCGTGACAATGCTACAATAATGAAACACCGCCCAAACAGAGCGGAGATGCAAGAAGTATCGGTCATCGTCCATCTTCAGGGCTTCCTTCGTAATCCAACCGAATTGCAATATACAACTACCCCTACGACGAGGAGCAAGCTTTTCGAAAATAAGTTGACTTGAATAAGCTAGAGTCACTAAATAAGCTTCGCTTCAGAGTATCGACACTGAGGTCCAAGGGAGAGCAGGCGAGCGCCATCTTGTTTCCGCACCACACCGGAACCATTCCCAGTTGAGGATCAAAGACGGCTAACATAATGCTCGCTGTGGGATAGAGAAGCGTGCGTGATTGTTGCGCGATAATCCATGTATTGTCCACCAGAGCGTCCCGAAGATGAGCCGTCAACTTCTGCTTGTAAACGAAAGAAACATTTCATCCGCGCATGATAGATGGCATCGTGCGCTAACGTGCGCAGTGCGCGTGCGCGTGGGTAGCGTGGCGCGGAAACAAGATGGCGCATGCTTGCTCTTGGAACTCAGTGTCGATACTCTGAGGCGTACCTTATTTAGTGACTCTAGAATCAGCAGTCCCTCTGTACTTAGCCTGTCGACCATGTGTCTTCCCTCATAGTGAAGTTAAGTGCTCATCCCTTTCTGCAGGGTGCCTTTGGACACCTCTGGTATCTTTCAACAGATTTCCAGCTTTTCGTAGCCAGCGCCATCGTGGTCCAAGTACTTAGACGGTAAGCAAGCACGATAATAGGTCAAAGTTCGCAAAGCACAAAGCGTGGCCACTGCCGTTCGCACGAACGTTGAGGGGACTCCGCGGGGGTGTCCTCGGTAGTAGTGCCCTCAGTAGTGTACAAACGTTACAACGCCGCTCGTGCGTAGAGCACTGCCAAAGCTACTGAGAAGGACCCCAACGAATCTCATAAAAACGTTCATGCAAGCAGTCCAGTGATGGCTTTCCCTCCAAGAAAACCGCGCATGTATCTCAAAGGCCTCTTGCACGCTACGTAGGAGACCGTGGATGACTATTGGAACCCTGGTTACACTCATTATAGCCTGCAACTCCTTCTGCACCTGGCAAATGAACAACGAAGCTTACACACCATTCGTGATGCCCATGGCTGAAACGTTCAGGTAAGATATTGGTCTTGTATCCTGCTAGTAGACAGTTGCCCCTATAGTTTTCTGTTCTCCTAGTCTCCTTGAAGTGCTCCTTAGTCATTCTATACTGTCTTCTGCAGATCGCTAGTGGAGACCTTGAACGAAATGTACACCCTACCCACCACTCATGCTCCTGCTTTCTTCGCTGGCTGCATATGCACACTTTTGATACAGAAGTACAAGGAAGTCAAGATGTCAAAGGTTAGCACAATGTTTCCGTGTCTTTGGTGTTCTTTTGTTTCACGACGGACTTTAGTATGGAGTTTTAGTGAATCCTTTTCGCTCATAGAGCTCGCGAACGGCACCACCGTGAACAAACGATCCCCCAAAGCTCTCTCCAACCTTCGCGGTGGCTGAACTGCACAAAGGCCCCATGCTCAACTTCCGTGCTTCTCCGGAACTCCCTGCTTTTTACCAGCCTATACCAGAGGGGGTTTCATGTGCCATCTCGTGACGTTTGCAGAGCGCCAACTTAAAAAAAAAACGATTATCACGAACTTTATGTCATGTTCAGCACCGAACCCCAGGACTAGTCATTAATCGTTGCCATCTTGCCCGCTCTGCTTCGGCCTTCCACCTTTGAGACTGCGATGTACTCGTATTACTGTCTTCCCGAGGTGAGTGTTTAGGCACGCCTGAAGTGTACAAATCACTATCATCACGCTCCATTACCACAGCGCACAACGAGAGCTAGGAGAGTCGGAAGCTTGGTAGCTTCTCCTGTAAACACTGCGGCAGTGTGGTGAAAGCACGCTTCTCAGGATAAGAAGAAGAAGTATTCAGGCCTTTACGTCGCGAGACAACGGCGATCATGTGCGACGCCACAGTAGTCGGGTCTGTGGATTAATTTTGCCCACCTGAGGGTTCCTTAAACGTGCGCAGAAATCTCGGCACATCACATTTAACGTCCCTCGCGGAAGACTGCGTGTCTAAGCAACTTGTACCCTTCCACCAAGTCCACACCAAGCCACCGCACGCTACCGACTGTGCCACCGAGGCCAGCACGCTTCACAGCAGGTGACATGGACGGACAAACGCTGCCTTCACGCCCTAGTCGTAGAATGAGATAGGCACGAAAAAAGTTAGCTAAAGAACGACAAAGGAAGTACTGAAGCTAAAAAAATAAACTAAAACCGCAGTGTTAAAGCGACGCAACTTTTCGAGACGAAGGAAGTGACGTTGACCGCAACGTTCTAGCGCAGACTTCCTTTTTATCACATTTGGAACATGTTTCTTTTTTTTTTTTTTTTTTTTTTGTCAGAGCGAGCCAGTAAGTTAAATGAGTAGTACGTCCACACGGAAGTTTAGCCTATCCCTCAATCCAAATCTAGTGATGTTAAGAATACGAGTATCGAGGTACTATAGTTGAATCCTTTTTTTTTTCTAAATTGTATTTCGCTTTTTGCACCCTTTTCGTTCGCCATAAAGCCCAACTTAAAGGGACGGTCGCATCCGTTCCATTCGATCTCGAAACTATGGTGTCATTTTATTCGTCGTTGACCACAGATCACGGTATCGAAAATCCCACGCGAAATGGGGACGCGGTTTGACTGCTACTCGATGGAATACGTGACAAGAGCAGGCGCGCCGGATGTTGAGAATATGCAGGACTTCCCTCTCTGGAAGAAGGCGAAAACGTCATTACTTGCACCACCAATCAGAGCACGGCCTTGCGAAAAGGGATGCCGCGACAGTGCGGACGTGTGGACGGCGCCTTTCTCCTCTGAGCGAGGCCCTCACACTCCTCCTGTTAGCGTCCTCCGGAGCCTCCACAGCTGCGCGGAAGCAGCACTGAGCTTTAAACTTTGTTTATTTATATTTAAGCACTTTAAGGACGAAAAAATTAGCCAAATACATTGTCGGCCGGTGCTGAGCATATAGTAGTATCTGTTTCACACATATGTTTCTTTATGCGACCGTCTCTTTAAGTGTGACGTTGTTTTACAGGTCGCTGTTATGGGCTGTTGGCTCGTGTCCATAGGATTTGGCTTCACGGCGGTCTTCACAATGCACTTCTGGCTCCGCGGTGACAGCCCACCAATGTGGGCTAACATGCTCTTTGCGTTCTGGAACAGAACGCTATGGGCCACTTGGATGTGTTGGATGGCTTTTGCATGCGCCACAGGCAGAGCAAGTAAGTATCCGGGCCGAATTTTTGAAGAAGGAATCGCCATGCTTTCTATATAATCTAATCTCTAATCTGCTTTGAGTGGGGCACACACACACACATAGGATGGTATTGGTGTCACTATTTACCGAACCGCTTGCCTTGCGATATGGCAGCATGCTGATCGGGGGTGGTCATGCGTCCAGGGTAGACTTCATAGGAAACAGTACCGAAACTTGTCTCAGAGCATCCAAGGAAGACGCAGGAAAAGCGCTCACAATGCACAGATTTTTCTGAACACACGCTTGAACAGTTTCTTAGCCTGTCAGCAAGAATTTTGCAGACCACCTCCAAACACATATTCTAAAAAAACTACAACTTCTAGTAACCTCTCCTTCCTCTATAGATAAAATATGTCAAGTAATAATAGATCTATTATATCATGGAGTATCAGCACGATCTCAGTATTATAGGCAAAAACTTCTCGTTTTGTGGCATCGACTCCGTGAATCTTGACTCATGCCGTAGCAGTTTTACAGCTGTAACATATTACAAGGGCGTTACGAAGACATATTTTTAAGTAGAATTTTCGCCTTTACCATCGTTCATGTAACCTACACTTAAGAAATTTCATGACCGTTTTTGGCGATACGGTTTGGTGTATGTTTAATTAATCATATTAACGTAGTTATGTTGAATTAATTTTAAATATCTGAGTAAGTGCTCCTACTTTCTAACACAGTGAAATTTAAAAAAGCATGAACATGCACAGTATCAATCTTTTTTTCTTTCCTTGCAGGCATTCTGGCACGGTTCCTGTCTTGGTCGCCGTTCGTCCCTCTCAGCAGGTTGTGCTTCGGCGTCTACCTCGTTCACTTGCCATTCTACTTTGTGAAATACTTCACAGCGAGAGAAAAGCTCTTCTTCTCGCATTTTACCATGGTCAGTACTTTGCATAACTTGCCATAATATCGACATGATTGTCACGTCGGAACGGTAGTGCATTTTAGCCATATAGGTCAAACCGACTGTCGTCAGGGTCTGCAAGCGGCAATTTGAGGTTGTGGGTTCGAATCCCACTGCTGGTGTATTTTCTTCGACTGGCACCATTCAATTGAAGCATACGCAACTGGGGCGTTGTGAGGCTTACGTCGTCTTTGTCCTTCTATGTTTAGTTGCCTCGTCGGCTACAACGTTAGCAAATAGCTAATTTAAAAGTTTATGAAAGCTTTAAGGAACAGCTCCCTCTCCAATTCGTAAATATCTTTTCTTTTTTTTTTTTTCAGGGATAGTGTAATCACTGCATCACTTTGCCTCGACTTGAGCTCTATAATTCATGATGATCATTATAAATCATTGGAAACCACACGGTTTGAAATTCGCGCGCAGATCGATGTACGCTCGACGTCAGGGTGGCAAAATGTGGGCGCCGCCGTTGCGCGTGACTTCCTTCTCTCCTGCCGCAGAGAATGCGTGAGGAGGAGGAGGTGTTGGACAGGACGTTGATACGTCACGGAATGGTCGCACGAGCGCGAAAGTAAATTCACCGGTTGCACCTCTCCTCCTCCTCCTCCGATTTCGAACAGAAGGGCTCGCAGGAGAGTTCTTTGGAGTGAAATGATGCCATGCAAGTCCGTCAGCTCTCTGCGCAGCTCCCTAGTTTCCCACTTTCCGCTATTGCCCGTGGTGCGACCATTCGTCACAACTCCTTCAATAAGTGTTCGTTTCGAAACCGTTTAATGAAAACTGGCGAGGCGGTGACGTGAGGAACACAGGGGAACATAGAGGGTAACAGGATTGGCGCAGTTAGAAAGACAGATGATTTGACGTCCAACGAATAAAAGGAATTAGAAATTAGATAGAAATTAGTATTTCCGCAAATAAGATGACCAATGCCGTGAATCTTGCAGCAAACTGTCCGTATGTTCATCGTCCCTTTATTTTTTATTTTTATTTATTTATTTTTTAATTTTTTTATTTATTTACTTTTTGCCTTTCCAGGTGTCGCAGGCTTTCGCTGTCACGATCTGGAGCTACCTCCTCAGCTACTTAGTTTTTATCGCTTGCGAAGTTCCCGTGGGACGCATCGAAAAACTCATCCTAACGCGAGCTCGAAATAAACGAGTGGAAGACTCAAATGGGAACATGCACACTCTAGAGAATGGCTACAAGCCACCAGTGAAGCCAAAGCAAGACGACGAGGAAGACGATGATGACAGCAACAACGGCTCAGACAACAACGGACAATCCAGCTACCTCTAAGGCGTTTCATATCACCGTTTCATTGTACATACTGCATTCATGTTCATCTTGTACAGAGACTTTTCGGAATGCGCACCAATAACTTTACAGCGCCATGCACTGTTCAAATTTTACGCGAGGGAACTTTTGTGTGTGCCTCGGGGGCTGCAGACGTCCGCGTGACGTCAGCAATAAACTACACTGTTAGAAAAGAAAGGGAGTAGTTTTAGTTCTTTCGATGACAAGATGCATTGCCACAACAATTAGTCCCTTTCGCGACCAAATGCACGATGATGTATACGAATTACTTGCCACAAAGTCAGGGGACTACAGTGGGGAGTAATTGCAAACTAGGGGAGTACAAGCTCCAGTATATACTCCGTAATTGCTCATTACTCCCTAATTCCTCCCTAATTTACTCATTTTTCTTTTAGTGCATTTTCGGAGCGACAACTTCATAGGACCAACCACAGTGTAGGTCCGTCCGTGACTCCACCATGTGCCACCCCCATGACCACGTGATGTGATCACCCGATAACTCTATAAATCTATGGCATTGAAACGCGTTTGGGGGCGTGGTCAAAAATGTAGTTAATTTTCTTCTTTATTAAAAACGCTGAAACATACTATAGCAGTTCTTTTCTTTCTTTTTATATCGTTCTTCGCTGATGAGGCTAAGAATCCCATGTTTTCGATATTAGTATCACCTGCTCAAATCATACGACGTTTAGACATCTTTGAACTGCGCAAACTGTCTTTCGATATGAGGCTACACTTACCTAACTGCGCAAAGCGCTGCCACATAGTTTTCTCTGCAGAGTTCGTCATAGTCCCCTCTGCTCTTTTACGATGTTAGACGGTTGCCATATTTCACGTAGAAGGATCGTGCCAGTGCGTTCTTTATTTCTTTCAATCACTATCATGCATATCGAGAGCTTATATACGAAGTCACGGGACAGGCAAAGGTCGGGGTGGGTGAACGTGGTAGAGAGAATGCGCGGCGTGCCTGAGGTTGCCCACTACTCATGTTTCCAGTCTTTCAATGCAATCGGGGAGACCTGCAGTGCTGTCGACTATTACGAAATATATACTAAAAGCGCTAACAAGGCACATATACACAGTCGAGAAAACAGGACACGAAGTGCTTTACCTTAGCGCTGTTAGTATGTACATTCAATAGAAACAAGCACTAAGGTCATTAGTTCAATGTCACCATGCTGTTCATTGTTCATGTGTATGTGTACGTTGTCCATACGTTTAGTGAGCACTTACATTTTTGTGACAAGTTCGAAAGCGTTCAGTCATGTGCGTGTCTGTAGGATATACTCTGCAGTGACAGGGTACCTGAATTTCAACTTGTATCGAATAAATGTTGAATGTATAGAAGGCCAGGTCTGGTTGTGTTGCATGAAGCATGAATGACGCATCAAGCTTTGTTTCTTTTATGTACCGCATGGCCGCCATTATGGCACAACAAGTAACAAAATCATTAGCCGTGTTCAACCTAAGAACGGTATGAAATGTAGTCCGTCAACACTAACAGAGTTACTCCGCCGAAGAAATTATACTGCAGCGCCATCAATTGCAGCCTTAGGGCTCCTGTAGTTTCGACGTCGGCGCACTATTTGTCGAGTGGGGCGGCGAGCTATTGCAGCCAATAGGAACAAGTGCAGGGCAGGGGTTAAATTGCCGGTCTAGGTTGAGCACGACTAGAGCTACCAACGCGCAGATGATTTGAAACCCGCGAGCTTGAAGTTAAAAAAAAGAAAACGCTACATGTTGTGCGACTCCGTATACGCAACTCGAAGAAATGAAAGTTGAGCTTTTTGTCATTTTGGGTGCATTCCAAGTTTCGTCAGAAATTACGAGACCCGTAGGGCCGTAAAGCTCCGTGAGGTGTCCGTTCATGTAAAGTAATAGATAAAACGCATACATCGCAATGAGACATAAACCAGAGGAGCTCGACACTGTGACGTGCACATCATGACATAGCTCACACCTGTGACTCCGAATAACGCGTTTCAAGGACTCGTTTCACGGCAGCTTCTAAATGGCAATGGAAGGTCACTTTCGAAACCATGCTATAAAATTCCAGACTTCCTTCAACGGTGTGCGCACTACTGTAAAGACGCACACACACCGTCTGTAATCCGATAGACTGACGTCCACCGCTTCGAGACATATTTTCGACTGGTGCTAAGCCACTTCTCCAAATGCGTCGTTATTATAACATGTCATTTTCCTTTTTGTGATACAAGAGTTAGCGGCCGGCCATTGCATAACGGTCTCTATAGTTGTATAGCTGGTGTAGCGTCGTGATAAAGTGGTATAACTGGTATAACGTGAGCATCACGTGTCCACGAGACAGAGAGAGATAGAGTCTGCTTTTACCTGTGGAGGGGAGGAGAGGTTGGTGAGGACGACAGGTAACGATGCGGCACCGTGCGCTTTGGAAGTGACAAAAGCGCAGCCAAAAATGTATCCTATAATCGTTTAAAAGCTGTTGCATCAACCTCACAGTTTAATCACGAAATTGCTGTTTGATGAAACTACGTGGTATTGATATTGGAAAGACAGGAAGCAATTGGAAATGCTTGTAGTATGGGTGGAAGCGCCTTAGTGTAAACTAAGAATGATCCCATAAAGAAACATTTCCTTACGTTTGAGGAAATGTTACCTTGCCGGCATGTACTCTAAATTGCTTGCATTCTGATTTTATGTTCAATAATCCCATATTTTTTCAGACCTTTAGCACATCAGTGAAACAACTATATCACATGAAACAGCCTGCATATGGCAAGACTCAATGAATGCAAAAGTTTGTGCTCTAAAGTGAATTGCCGCCGTTCTCTCAGGGATCACTAGAGGCTAGTGCGGTTTCGAGGGGCCCTCTCTGATTCTGGAAGCACACCCTACCGCAGCTCGATCCCTTATTGCCATTCCCTCCACTCGAGGGCGCGCCGGATCGCCCTTGAGCGTCCCGAGTGAGCTTCAAAAAAAGCCGATGCCTAGGACGACACTGTTGTTGAGATTGTGGGATATAATAAGAGGAGACATCAGATAGTACACCTGATACAGCTGCGTGGCTGAATTGATAAGAGAGGGACGCTCTAGGGATACCTGAGGACAGATCGAGAATACGGCCGATAGACTGGCATTCGGACACAAGCATTGCTTGTATGCTCTTTAATGGTAGCGCTTAACAGTTAAAGGGACACAAAAGTACAAGTATTTCTCCTCACGAAATTAAAGATGCCATTACCTCACCACCACAAAAGGAACGGAATTTATCGGTTCGTGATTTGTGAGCGAAAGAAACCGCCAATTTAAACTTTCCCTTTCTCTCTCCTTCTCTAGAAACCCGACAATGCGGAGAGGGCGCTCATTGGTCTCCACAAAATGATAAGTCCAATCACACAGCGGCAGATCGTCTGAAGAGACCAATCCGAGGCACCTCCGCATGGTCGCGCTCCTCAAGAAGGAGAAGGGATATCGGGAGTGGGGATATACTGCACACATAGCAGACGACACCGTCGGCCCTGTCGTCTGCTGCGGAATATGTTGTGGCTGAGTCGCAGGATATTTGCCATGGCTAGAACGGCACGAAAAAACACGACGTTGAGCACTCGTGGCCACGTGCCAGCAGAGAGCTATGACGTTTTGTGCATCCTCCGATAAAGATACTTTCACTCCGCGCGAGGATAAATTTTTGCACTTTAATTCTTCTTTAATATGTCGACAGCGTAAAAAGCTGGAGGAAACCTGTATTTATTGAGACCAGGTTAACGGCACTCGTGTAACAAGTCACTTCCAGCGCCTCCGTTCACGGCTCTTATGACCTCGAAGGCGCTGCAGAGCATTCACTATGTACTCAACTGGCGTACTCAAATGGCAGTTTACGCAGTCCGTTCACGAGGATCATCATTCTCGAGCAACATGCAGTAGAGAGGACATCGCGACAGCCCGATGGACTTACAGGGGTGCCCTACCGTATGTCGATCCAGCGTGACAGACGACCGCAACGCATTATGGACAGGTCCTGCTTGTCACACGCCATTGCAAACGCACATGAACATAACAATGGCGGCCGAACCGTTTGTTAACAACGTGATTGCGGTTTCTCTGCCCCGGTTTTGCTAAGCACATCGATCTTCAAAACAGTTAGTTCCGTTCAATATCCTTGCAATAAAACACGTAGGTTCGCAAATACGGGGCCTCGTGCTGTTCGTGACTTACAACGGAGTGATCATGACACCAGTGCTAGAACTCACCCAGCCGATGTGATGCACTGATAATTCGCAAGAACCATGATATCGAGTAAGAAGCATCGCGTTGTTTATGCCAGCAAGATATATACACTGAATAACTTTACGTTGCACACTCAGAAATGAACTGAACTGTTCATTTCTGCTCATTCTCATTCTCATTTCTGCTCATTCAATGCTCTAGAGCAGGGGTGCCGCACCCCTGCTCTAGAGCATTGCCTTTGAGCACAAAAACACCCTCTCCGTCCTTACTTGGTGTGTGTCCCTGCCCAACAGCAAGCCAACAGCCATTCTTGAAACGTCAGGGTTAGTGGAAGCTGGTACAACGGTTCTGACATTGGACCATAACATAACCGGAGTGTCGGTGCCTTGCTAGACTGCTAGACTGCCATACTAGACTGTGGCATGGTGCTTTTGATTGTGCTTAGTAAAAGTAATACAGTAGTTCGTCTCTGGAAACGGAAGTAGTTTGTATCATTGTCCTTCCTGACAAATTAGAAAAGACGATGTTAATACTACGACGCAAGAGCTGGAGAAACACATGTGGTACGTATTTCCACTTTTATTGTGTGGCACTTTACCTGGGGCGCACCAAAGATTGCGTGTCTCCACTCCGGAGGATATGTCAACAACTTGTAATACGACGAACTCATTGATGTCGAGCGTGATGCTTCGGTAATCAATTGCTAATTCGAAAGTTTACGTCAACAGACCTTGAGCGGCGCCACAGGGGCCAGTTTGTGGAATCACTTGAATTTCGATTGATGTGCACTCTTCAGTTTGTTTGTGGTGTGTATCAATGACATGGGAGGCTGTTTATGTTTGATAATGCCACACGTTCGGTTACCACTGTTCGCAGTTCGCAGAACTAGCAAGGAATCGGTTCAGCACTGATGAGGTCACAACGCCATGATCAGTTACCACGGTTTCCTTACCTGTCTTTTTTTTTTTTTTTCTGTTTCAAGTTCATTGCTAAGTAGTCGACCTCGAATTCCATTGCAAGCAGCCGACGAGTCAATAGAGCCCAGTCAATAGTGCGAATTTCGCTGCGAGATCGACCTATAGGGGGCGACACCGTCACCATTCTGGTGCGGATAACACGCCGGCCGATGTTCGGAGTTAATAGTTCTTTTCCGTAATTCTTGCGTATATTCACCGGAAGATCACTTGTGCCGCGATCATACAATACTGTTCGGTTCCCCAATGCTCCACCTACTGCACTGAACGCGGAATAAACGTGTAAAAGCAGACGACGCGAGGAAGCTATCCTGATCCACACTACGGTAGTTCAGCCTTTCTCCGCAGCGCGCCGCCACCGTTCGATCTCGAAGCGATTGTACATTAGACGATGGCTTTCTTTTCGGTGCTTATTTGTCCACCACGAGTAGCAATCAAATGCAATGTACTGCATAGAAAATTGATTCGAGTGAATCTGGTAACGGCTTATCAATGAGTAGTTATTCTTATCAAGTAGCATTGCATTTATCTTATCAGGTGAGATTAAGGTCGTACACGTACGAAAACTGAAATGAACACCGCTCATTTCAGTTTTTGGGTACATATGCTTCGAGCAATGGAGTAAACAAGTACACTCTGGACCTTGAGAAAAGTACCTACAGCAGCGGAAGAATGCACTACAGGCACGAATGGAGAGGCCGCATAAATTGCTTCTGGGAAAAGGCCACAATTCGCCAATAAAACGAAGGTGGTTGATGGTAGTGTTCTAATCCAAATTGGAATAGCGATAGCATCGCGAGGTCGGCATCGCGGGGTGTCCTTCATCGGCATAAGTCACCATTCTGCTAAGCCGGGTGTACGAAATCAGGAGCAGGAGCATGGAAGTGACCCCCAAAATATTTTTTGTTTTTCTCTGCGACGTCTTCTGTAACGAACAAAATGAGCTCCTGCGAAAGAACGATGAGCGCAGGTAACCTACAGAGCACGCGCAAGGCTCTGTTCCACGCACCTTTAAAAAACCCTCTCCACATCCATCGGCGAAACAGAAGACGCCGTGACGTGTCACGGGCTCCGGCACGTGACCAGTGACTTCAAACGGCACAGCTCAAGCATTATAAGCGGCGCGTGAGCCGAGAAGCAAAAACAAAGAAAAAAGGCCCTGAGCAGTTTCTACGTCACGCGGAGCTCGTGTCTCTCTTCGCGACTGCTTTCACGGACTGTCTTTTGTAAATTTTAGTACGCAGTGACAATACGCCGCAGTGCGAAAATATTTTGCATGGTGACTCCTTGTGGACAGCTTCACAGATGAAGCAGGGTTTCGAGTCATGCTAAATGTCACTTCCATGCTCCTTTATGACAGAGCACGAAGACTACACCCACGCACGGAAGCACTGCACGGCAACTTGGCTTTGCCGAAACCGACACGTGATTGTATCGTTTGAACTGCATCTCAACGGCTTTGTACCACTGTCATATTTTCTTTTCTTCTTCTTTTTTTTTGATTCTGTGTTAGCGCCGCGAAGCAACTGTGGCTATGGGCGGCGTATACAGATGTGGACAGATGGAGAGAGGACAGGAAAGAGTGGGGGACAGGGGGAGTTAGTATGCGTCCTGGGTCGACTTCAGGAGAACTGTACCGACATTGGCCTGGAAAGTAATCGGAAAACCCAGGGAACACCTCAGACAGCACAGCCGGTGGTAGGATTCGAACCCACCACCTCCCAGTCTTCAGCACGACCTTGGCTACCACCAACAAGCGGGACCCCATGCCGCTGGTCTTTCTTCTTCAACCAATAACGATAGGGGTGAGCGCGGATAACACTGACGGTATCCGCATCCGCACGGCACCTGCGCATGTAATCATCCGCGACCACATCGGCACCCGCGCGGACATTGCATTTGTGGTAAAAGAATCCGCACGATGAAAACGTTATGTTACGGAAGTTTTCACTTTTCAGCATATAGAAACTTTCGAATGGAAGTTATGTCATCCACAGTTGTTCAATAACAGCAGTTAGAGGCAAAACAATGCAAGGGGTGCCACACATGAACGCCACTTTCGGTTCACTGCGTGCTCTCACATGTGGCTCCGCCTAGGGGACGCCGGCAGAGACACTAATGCTTATTAGCGGTTAAAATGCGGATATCCACGGGCATAACCGCACAGGTTCGCACCTCTACCCGCATCTGAATCCAGCTTTCGCCTCCATTAATCAGCCGCATTCAGAGCTGTGCAAGTTACTCAAAAAATGTGATTGAGTTACATTGAGTTAGTTACATGACTCTGAAAGAAAAAAGTTGCAGGAAAGGTTACTGATACTAAAATGTAATCCAGCTAAAGTTATAGTCGTCAGATTTTAGTTCAGGATGCACGCGTTAGGCGGGCGCTCATTACAAGCGCCCCACAAAATAATTGAAAGCACAGTTTTCCAAAGCAATATGTTGACCATCGGCATAACAGGGCACATGACATAAATGTTTATGTGAACAACGCTAATATGCGGAAAACAGAACCTGAACGGAACTCAGAACAGAAAGCACATGTAACACCATGGTGTTACTTCTATTGCACCTGACATGTTACTCAACTTTTAAGGTGTTACATACAGATCATCGAAAATCAAGTCATGAAAGCAAGAGTTAAAAATGTACATTGTTGACTAAGTGAGATGAGTGCCTACATGCGCGGTTTACGCCTTGTTTTAAATAAATAGTAAAATAAACGCTATAGAAGGATCTATAAGTAAAGTGGAAACATTAATACAAAAGAGAAAGCGTCAGGTTTTGTAAAAAGAGAGGACGGGAGACAGAAATTTATAGATAACTCGGTTGTTAACACAGCAGAAAGTAACTGTGACTTGAGTACAAGTTGAGTACAAGACAAAATATATTTGAATTACAGCTACAGTTACTCATCGCAGAAAGTATTTAGGTAAATTAATCAATTACTGTAACTTAATTACTTGTGGTTAATTGCTTCGCAGCTCTGATCTGGTCAAATACTAGAAGTCCTACTTCTCTCCATTGGCACTCTTCCGGCATGCCACTATTTCGTTAGAAAAGCCTGTCTCTTAACTGGAAGCCACAGTGTCTTAGAGATCAACGACCGCATTAGAAGCTATATCCGAGGGGATGCTGATAAGTTCCAGGCTTTGCCCAGAAAGAAGAGAGCCAGAGTTGTGAATACATATATATGCCACTCGTATATGCCACTATCACAGTAGAAGCAAAAAATATAAACCTGACAATTTACAAGTCTTTAGAGGTCATTTAGAGGTCGCGCAGGCATTCTGTCAGCCTTTTTTATTCTCATTGCTTTACAGCCTTATATCCTTTTTTTTAAATAAACATATACACCCATATACAAAAGAACTGTGCTTTTTCAGTTTCGCACTTTCAGTAGGTACTACAAGTCACGGTTGTATTACAAGGCGTCCATAGGCGTCACTTAAGAATACATTACATACATTAATACCTTATAACACATACATTAATTACCTTGGAGTCGGTGCTCACCGTGGACCTTGAAGATATAGGGAACCGATGTATTGTATTGAACGATAGCTACGACATACTTGCACGCATAACCTTTCAAATTCGCATTTTTTTATCATGTATCTTTTCTTTGTATCTGCGGAGATTCGTAATACGAAGATATGTACCAGGACGTTATACCCTAGTGTTAATCATGCTGCGCATAGTCGTCTTGCGACGTAAGACCCCAATTATAAATTACCGCTTACGTCGTCATGTCTGTTTATCTAAGGAGGTTCGTTATACTGGTGTTACATAGCAGTCTGTCTAGCGTGCTGTATAGAACAGAAGACACACACGCAAACACACGCACGCACGCAAAGAGAGAGAAAATAGTGATCACTATGTTTACTACTTCAGCAACAACAAACTCTCTTTGACGTAGGAACTATATTTAGATCCTATACTATCTAGATACAAAATGAGGGACAATAACTCCGTACTGGCATGGTCTGTCCCCCTTAATTGAAAACACAAAAGGCGGACGTCCTCTCAAGCGAACAACAAAATTGGAACCACATTCCCGGCTGCATCATATAATTTGCATACGGTTCGTCTGGTCATAACAAATCCTTCCTTTCAGATCTCGGTTTCTTGTCAACGTGCCCAACTTGCGAAGGGGGCACTGTTTCATCGCGAAACATAACGTGTTCCGATTGTGAAAGGGCGGTATAAGATTTGATGGGCGAATGGCCATATTCGGATTCTGAATTCGGTGTCTCGAATCCTTATGTAACATAGGGTAATACGAAATCGAAAGCGGACGAAGACCATACCTGTGGTAATATTGCATTCCACGCATTTATTTATTTATTTTATTTTTTATATATGAACCATTTAGACGCCTGTATCACTGAACGTACTACTCGAGATATTCAATTCTTTGGCTTCCGTCCGAAGGATACCAGGATTTTGATGCGGGGCAAGATAAAATCAAAACGTGGCAAAGCTATTGAACGACCACTGCTATTGAAGACTAAAGATATTGAAGTGGGCCACAACCCAGGTGGCGAATTTCCCAATTCATCATCATCAGTGTATTTGTTCTCGTTGTTGTTGTTGTTGCTGTATACCATATCACCGAGTTGTGTAGACACGTTGTTTTACGGAACGTAACTTAACGTAACGTAACTTAAATACAATGTACCTTGTGCCCATACTTTAGCACATGTTAAAGATCACTCAGGTGGGCAAGATTATAGAGCTTTGGTGAATCATATAAGATAGCGTCGCCGCCATTGCGCATGCGCAGCGGTAGGGCGCGCAACGACGGCATGCGAGCGCACGCTATTTTTCGGGAATAGCGTCCGTACGCTAGCAACTGCTGTTGAAGCATCTCGCAGGATTCCGGCTGGTATACTAAGAGTACAAAATAACATCAAATTTTACACAAATATGTTTGCACATCTCGTTTAATAGCATCTTGTCAGCTGTTGTCGCATTTGAACTGGGCAACTCGTGCAACTCAGTTGCGGACCGACAGACAACCGCTTGGCGGCACTCGCGTCGAGAGCGTTCGCGGAAAGATCATACGCGCGGGAGCACGGTGTAGTAAAATATGTTTCTGCTCCGTCGGACGTTGAACGCGCAGCGTCTTGTAGTAGCGTACGATCCGCTAAACTGTCGATTAATCCATGGATTGATCGCTGTGGTTCCGCTTATGATCTTAGTTGAACTACGCGTCCCTGTTACCTGTTGTCCGCATCTAATTTTACTTGTATCTTATTTTGTATTATATATTTTTTTTATTGTATTGTGTTTGTATTTTTATTACCGATTTGTATTTATTTCGTATTGTTATAAATTTGTATTTGTTATTGTATGTATCTATTTTACTTGATCTTATAACGCATCCGCGAAAAATGAGTTCACTCCCCGCTAGATTGTCAGGGTTGATCACCTTTGTTTATGCTGCTGCTAACCGCACGAGAGACTAAGAAAGATTCTCAACATTTAGGCGCCGGGCATCTCTGGCGCACTGCCACCAGGGCCAAGGGCACCGTCGCCAGGGGAGCGAGATTTGACCAACAGGGTCACCACTTATCAGGTGTATACTTTTTGACCTGTCAGGATTGAAACTGTCAAAAGGTCAAGTTTACGCAAGCGTGCTTTTGCAAGCATAAATTACTGTTCATGAGACTCTGGGCATAATTCATGATTCGTACTCGTACGAATATGATATCATATATATCATCACGGCGAGTTGACGCTGTTGGCACAAGTTCTTCATTTCCAGGGAGGTCCGAGACACGGACGAAATAGACGACCAGGACGCGTGTCTCGTCGTGGGGTTCATCCGTGTCTTGGGGGGCTCCCTGAGAACGGTGTGTCATAATTACATAATTCGCACGAATGTGCAATGAGCCCGGCCTCCTGAATTTCTGCACATGAACCCCGTACGCCTAAAGTGAACGACGAGTGCGGTCTAGGGCTATCGAGCCGCAAGGCGTGACGTCAATGTATGAATTACTTCTGGGAAAGGGTGAACTGTCAGGGGCTTCCCATGAGGCGCATGACCTTGGCGCAGGTGTACCCTCTAGCCAAGTTGGTCACTTCATGCCAGACTCGAGGATCGCGAGGTTGCTGACACAAGGTGATGGGCGATCGAAACATGTACAGCTTGGGACAAAAGTTTACGGAACACGGCATCGGCGTATTTGTTCATACGAGCGGTCTCCTGCAAGCTGTCAGGAAGAGATCGAATAAGAAACGGGTGACCGGCTATTCTATCCATCTCGTAGTATGCATGTCCGCTCCTGTTTGCTGATGGTGTTTCGTTCCAATGGAGAAATGTGACACCCCGGTGTTCCGTAAACTTTTGTCCCAAGCTGTACCGACTGAAGGTCCAGGGTAAACTCTTGCCGTCGCCGCGAGGTGTCGGTAGGGGAATGTGAAACAGGGTTGATTCGGATGGGCGTTACTCACTGCAGGGCGAGTTGCAGGGATAACACCGCCATTTACGCCATTTATGAGTAGCTACTTCCGGATTTGATACTTTCTGCGTTAGTATATTGCTAAAATATAAGGGGCCGTTAGCGGACATCAGTTTTGCTCTGGCTGACACGTACAGCGGTATATTATGGAGGCGTACGGAGAGTCACAGTGACAGAAAACAAAAACAAGCCAGCACAAACTTATTTCGCATCCGAAGAGCGGTCGGATTCGCAGTTTCGGATTTGTTCATGCGGCTGACGCTCAAGAAAATTCATGTAACGTGTTGGCGTTACGGTTTAGTCTAAGGTAAATTAAGAGAACTAATTAAGAATTTCGTTGTTGATTAATTTAGTTACTAAAATGAATAAATTAAATTCAGTTAAAAGTCAGAAAAGTGACTTCTACGCCCAAAGCCTCGTGGACCCCTCTAATGAGAAGCCCCCAATTTTTTTTTCTTTCTTTTTCTTGCGCTCATGAAGCGCATATGTGGGACTGGGCATGTCTTTTACGCCGATTGCATTGGCTCTTAAAATAAATAAACAATGCGAAGACAAAGAAAAGTGAGCTCGAATATGAGCTCTCATCTATCTATGTATCATCTATCTATATCTATCTTCTATCTGTCTATCTATCTGTTTGTCAATAGGGTATATCAGTCAGTTTGTCTGTAGAAATAGAGAAGAAATAGCAGAAAGCAATGGCACTGTTTTAATGGCCACGTGATCATCAAAACATCTAGCAAGCGTTTATAGCCAGGAATATTTTAATTCTTTCCAAGGTCACGCTCTTAGGTACAACAAATAGAGCACATGACTGAGCAAATTTCGTCTCTAGCCCTGCCTTGACGAGCCGCATTTGGAATATCCACTCCGGGAATAAAGGAACTGCACTTGCCACTTCAAATACCAGCTTCAACCATGTCCGAGAACAGAGGTACAGCACAAAAACGAGTAAGCTCGTAACACGAGCACAAGGTGGGAAAAAAATAATAAATAAAAAAAGTCCCCCAAAAGGCTCACACACGCGCGCGCTTCTTACACGCGCTCTCAGTTGCTTCGTAGTCGTCGTACGATACACACAAAGAAAACTGCAACACCGCAGATACGTCAAAACAATGTCGTCAACAACATACAACGTCAAAATATTTTCCCGTTTTTTATGTCTTCCAACAATCCTCAATTCAAACGTTCCAAGATGGATGGCGAAATACGCTTCAAAGGACGTTGTAAAACATGCGGTGAACAATCCCAAGGAGAAAGACGTATGTGACGTTTAGAATGAGACCCATCGAAGGACTACGCGTCATAAACCTTACAATTAAGAAAAAAAGATGGCCAAGAATGCGTTCGGATTTCCCCCGAATAATGA
This sequence comes from Ornithodoros turicata, assembly GCF_037126465.1. Lineage (NCBI taxonomy): Eukaryota > Metazoa > Arthropoda > Arachnida > Ixodida > Argasidae > Ornithodoros > Ornithodoros turicata. Next base: position 29,468,566 of record NC_088209.1, read on the forward strand.
TCGTAGACAAGTGGACTAGTCACATTTCAGTAGGTCATCTTCCACCGAGCTTATTTTTGCTATTCTTCTTCATTATTAAGCCCCATAGTGGGCGTTCCACGTTCTCTCTCTCTCTCTCTTGAACTCCGTGCCTGGAAAGCACGATACCAAAAAATAAACGCCAGTCATGTCGCAACAAAATTACGAACGGGTCGATAAAGCAGTCCTTATTGACTTTAAAATCACCCAGAACCGCATCCCATATACCGCAGTTCGTGTGTATACCGAATACTGACGTCAGTACGGGTACCGTTTTCGCATCCACAAACGTCCGGGGGCCGTTCCACTCCCTATACCCATGTTCTTCCCTCACAATGACGTTCTCCTTTCACCCTCTCGCATGCCTTTCGTGGCTCGTCTTGAATCTCAAGAGACATTATTTGACGTATACGCATTCGTTAGAGAGGAGGAATGTGGAAGAAGGATGAGTATATAACGCTACCTCCACGCCACGCCCGTCCGCAAAATTTGGTAACTAAAGAGGTGGGCACTTCCATTCACAAGATGGTGCGCATCCTTAACGCTCAGTGTGTTTTCATCTGTCTCTGTGTGTTGTACACTAACTCGTTCAGTGTATCAGCTGTTGAGGATGCGACGATCACCGCTACATCACAGTTTGGACGCAAAGATGCCGTCCGTACCGAAAATCGCCAGCTCTACGCGACGGAGCTCTCAAAGGATATGAAACGGCGCTCCGTTGACGAGATGAAAGAAGCGACGCAACGAAGCCATGAAAGCGCAGAGGAAGATGACTTGACGGAACCAGCCATCATCAGTTTGGAAGAACCTATTCAAGATGCCATGGGGGCAATCACTAAAATGGTCCTACCGTTTGCTATGGAGTTGGCATACGACCCGAGGGTCTCGCACGAGTGCATGTCGAGTCTCATGAGGCTGGGAAAGGCGCTTTCCACCTACGACGTTTGGGCAATGCAGAGTAAGCATCGAAGACATTGTAATAACGTACCTCTAAGTTGCACATTTCGAATGCATATGTGCCTTCTCTTATTCAAACTCCAGGTTGCCAGATTTTATTCTTCCTGTGTCTCGTTCATTGTGACCTAAGCAGTGCATGAGCAAACGGAATAGGCGCCCATACTAAACAAAAAGAAAAGAAGAGTCAGATGAGTACGCGTGAAAAGTTCGTGTCCGAACTTCGAAAAGAAAAGGAAAACTATAATAATTAATGACTCAAGCTTAAAAGTCGACCGGGACTTTGAAAGTGCAATTCAATAAGGCGACCTTGTCTGAGGTCTTGAAATGGTTCCGTTTCTCAGCAGGTGGAATGCCATCTGTGTCTCTGCAGGTGTAGTCTGTTCATTATTCGTCATGCACCAGCTATAGCCTGCGCTGCCATGTCATAGTCACGATTTATTTGTTCTTATTGTTGTTGCGCTCTATCCCTTCCGTGCATTGAGCTGACTGTCAAGGAATGTCATTTAAACTATTCTTAATTATTTCTTCGCAGTGGTCGATGCCATCGGAAAAATTCCAACGGGCCTGTTCGAAGGCACGACCGCTGCTTTAGGGTCGTACGATCAGTGTCTCAATGTAGTTGCACAGAGCCCATCGGAGACAAAGGCAGCCTTCCATGGCCAGTACTGCAGCATGTTTCTCAAGATGTTGAATAACCCGATTGAAGACAAGCTAGTCACAAAAATCCTAGATGCCATACCCTTACTGAAGCACATCGTGAAAAACGCTACCCGCGTGAAAGAGCTGCAAGCTGAAGATTACGTTCTGGGCGTGAGGCTTGGAGCCTGTATTCCCTCCACGTGCAACGAAAAGGAATTGCAACACATGGTCGCCAAAGGTAAGTTATACAATTAGAGTAATGTTATTTGAAATGAGGCACCTCTCAAGCGGAGGGTAAACATGCTCATTATATATTTTCCTGCAGCTATCCGAAAGTACGGCGGAGTAGCAACAGTGTCCTCCTGCAAAGTGAAGTCTCCCGTCGTCTTCAGCAAAGTTCAGATAGCAATGATGTGAGTTGTTCTTTAAGTAGTGCTATGTGAGAACTAGAAATCTGGGAGCGATCTCTGCGCGGGACGAAGTTGATAGTACGGAAAGACCGTTGAGCCCATCCTGTCACCTTAGTTCCGTTAAGTTCTATTCGTTTCTACCTTTACACAAGTTGTATCCATACACCCATGGGAATGAGGAGTGCAGACAGCAAGACTAGAAATTTGAGACGAGCTGTGTGTCGTTTTCTTCTCAATGACGGGGATTAATTATGGACGTTCGCTATCAGCCCGTCCGTTGCTTCACCATTCGTCGATAGCCTATCTCTTCCTTTTTACTTTGTTCACTAAAATGTATAACAAAATACATGTTGTGTTCCAGATCCTTGGTATCGTGCATAGGCCTAATCATCCTGATTTCGTCAGCCGTGGACACGTATTTTAGGTATAAGAATGAGATCACGGCGAAAGGCAGACAGCCAGGTATGCTGCTCTTCTGCTTGCGATGTACCGTCATTCGGAGGTTGCGGACCTCTTATGCGGACCAGCTCGTTAAATACTGCTCCGTATTCTTCATCTAGGATTTCCAGTCAGACTTCTATTAAGTTTTTCGGCCGTGACAAATACAGGCAAGCTGTTCAAAACGTCCGTGGAAAAAGACTCCTTGAGGGCAAAGCAACAGTGCATCCACGGAATGCGAGTATTGGGTGCAATGTGGGTTATGCTCATTCACACCTATATCCTGGTCGAACCAACCACCATAGGTAAGTGATTCCTATTCAATACAACACAACGTCCATTCGTAAACAGCATGCCCACACGTATGGTACGTCGCGCGAACGTTACATATTTTCCGTGGGTGCACCTGACGCACCAGAATGCATATAATATAGCATCGAAATACGAACAACGTATTTCACCCCATCTCGTCATCATCATCTATTGTTGTTGTTGTTGTTGTTGTTGTATTTCAATTATTTAATACATCATATATCTCGAGCAAGAAACCTCACGAAGTAAGCTTATGAAAAGATTAATATATGAATTACATTTGGCCTTTTTCAGGACGTGGTTTCAGTTTCCTGGAAATGCTCATGCAGCCCTCATTTTCAGTCATCTCAAACGGATTTTTGAGCGTGGATATTTTCTTTCTTCTAAGGTAAGCCGAAAAGATTAACAGGGACATATAACGACTCATAATTCGATATCGCCATTAATAAAAATATCGGTGCTGTAGAGTGTGTCACGGTATTCCACACGTATATACCCTGAAGCCGTGGTTCAACACGGCTCCTGTGGACCTCGACTTGGAATAAATGAAATCTGACAGGGTTTAACTGTACCTTATGCCATGGTTTTACTTGTATTGGTTACAGAGGGCGAAAATGTTTATTGGTTGATTGATTGATTGGTTTATTGTTCGGTACATACGCGACGCTTGTTCAAACCGATCGGGAGGAGGTGGAAGCGAAACTTCACTACTTCGAGCAATGCGAAAAATACTTCCTAAGTTCACGCTTTGTACCGAATCGTTTAACACTTTTCCTACCATTCTTTGCGGTGAACGAGTGTGGTTTCCGCGGCTGAGCACCAGGTATGTTTATGTGCTGGCACGAGTACATACTATGCCGAGATGCATGACCAGCAGGTGACACACGTCAATGAGAAGCAGTTACCCTCTCCGTGCAATTATCTTCGACGCTACCCCTTGCCGTTCACTTGCATACTAATGTACAGTTTGCTTTCGTTTTCAGCGGCTTTATAGTGACACAAGTCATACTCTCCGTAAGCGCAAAAGCCAAATCCAGCTTCCTGTTTGGTATCACCCTCTACGCTAGGTACATCAGGTAAGAACAACTATTTTAAGAATTCTACATATAGCAACGAGCAACATATACGCGCTTGAACGGAGTTGAACTATATACTTCGGATTTATTCTTAATATCATGTAAGCTTTCTCACTGAACTTCACTTCTCGCAAATGGTGTATATGGACAACGCACGTCTTGTAACGTTGCTTGCGCGTAAGGGCATTCCGTCATGCATGCAGAAATCCCAAGCAGGCTATAAAGACCGAACTCATTTGATGACGATAATTCGTCTTTTCTCATAAACACGACAATTGACCTTTTCACACGCGACAGGTGATAATACTCTCATTCCCCATTTCCATCAAACTAATTATCAACGTTACTTGTTGCAGATTAGCACTGCCGTGCCTCTTCCTGGTTGGCATCGTGTTCGTGTTTCCGCTCTTAGTAAGCGGCCCCGTCGCAGATCAACTCATGCACGGCCTCATAGGCCCGTGTCAGAGACACTGGTGGGACGTCCTCACATTCACGACCACCTTCAGGTCACTCAGTGAAATGGTAAATAGTGCCTCGCCTTCTCCCTCTGCATTCTTCCCCAGTTTGAGAAGAGAACCGTTAAATTATTTTCTTCATTTATATTCCAGTGCGCGCCCCACTTATGGTACGTCTCAGCCGACTTCCACATGTACATCCTCTTCCTGGTCTTCATAATTTCATTGAGGAGGTAACTTTTGTTTCATTTGCTAAGGAACGCGAAAAGAGCACGCCTTTATTTACTTTCCTTACGCACAGACGACCCTCCATTGGACTGGCGGGAACAGTTTTGCTTGCGCTGCTGAGTTGCATCGGAATAGCTTTTCAGACGTACTTCAGCGACCTGCAGGCGTTCCCCCATCTTAATATTAACATCAAGTAAGTCCCTTTCTTTTACGAAGCGATGTTTCACATTAAACGTACTACGCACCGTTACAACTAAAAAGGAAAGCCCGTGAAATACAAAAAAAAAAAAAAAACGTTACAGCGATTGTAGCGCTTTTTGTAGTTCGCGGGCTTTTTTTCCTTTGTTTGTTTTTTGAGCGGTGGGGCCAAAAAAAAAATAGTTCACACAAAGTCCATCTTGTTGCTAAACTCCACCGTCGGGCGTTTGTTAGACACACTTTTGAACTTTTCAATTGACACCTCGGCCCTTAAACCAGTGTTTTAAGATTTAGCTAATGAGTCTTATTTTATCTAATTAATTAATTAATTAGACGCAATAAAAAACGCTGGTGACTATGACACCAGACTGCTAACAATATTCAGTTTGTTTCATTCCCGTCGTGCGCTGTGTCTGTTTTAAATCCTGGTGATAGTGTTACTTTGGATGTCCTGTACATAAGTGTGTATATAATTAAAATGTGTATGTACATAAACATTGCGAAAAAAGTGAACCGAGATGCCATATTGCGGAAGCACTCTCTGATGCTCTGACCTGATACTCCAACACCGAAGACTAAAAGAAACGTCTCTTTGTCCTCCAGCCAAACCATGGACACATTCGAGAAAGTGTTCTTCAAGCCCTACTGTCATGTGGCACCGTTCGCCGTTGGAATACTCGTTGCGTACGCTTTCATGGAGTGGCCACAACACAAACTTAGCATCACTCAGCAGTTGACTGGCTGGATTGCGGCCCTAGCAGTCGCCTGTACAATACTCTTTGGTGTGCATCGCTGGAGTGCTGGATACGAATATTCCCCTCTTCTGGGAAGCCTGTACGCTGGCTTTGGTCGCCTAGCGTGGAGCGTAGCAGTCGCCTGGGTCCTGTACGCATGCTGTACGGGCAACGGAGGACTGGTGAACGCGTTCCTGAGTCTCAAGGGATTTGTGCCCTTCAGCAGGCTAAGCTTCAGCGTCTACCTCGTGCATATGCTCGTCCTTATTGTCAAGCCTGCGATGACGAGGGTGCCTCTGGAGTGGACGCACTGGACACTGGTAAGTTCTGGAGGTCTCCATGCGCACGTTAACCTGGTTACCAGCATCAACTCACTCGGACGAACTGCCCACCATAGTTCTTCTTTTCACATTATTTCTTTAACATGTTCAATGTACGAAAACAACAAAGTTTCACGTAAAAAGTCATTCAGGAAGCATCATGCAGTTTGTGGATGGTCCAGGCCATCAGTGATGATGAGTTTCAGTTTGACATATCTCTGTCTTCGAGTCATTATTTTGACACGTTCGAAAATTCTGTGTACCACGGGACACAGATGTAGATCAGCACTTCAGCAGATGTAGATCAGCACTTCAGCAAGCGACGTTGAGATGTTACCGGCTTGTCTGAAACGAGTATCTAGCATGGAACCCTCTGGGCCTCTGCGACTATCTTCCAATCACTAAAGCCCTCTATGTATGGAAGACGAGAGAACCACGCTTAATGTCATTTCTTCACAGTCGCACACGGCCGTTTTTGACATCAACAAAATCAGCCGGAATGGCAGACGCATAGTAACTGTCGCGGACTGGCGGGAGAATTAGCGGTGCACATTTACTGAGTCACGTTTTTCTGTTCCAACGAGCAAAACACGGATTGTAAAGTTTCACGTTTTTGTTTATCGGATGAAGGAGTGCACATCATAAGAGTTTGTCATCTGCAGCAAACTAGCGAAACGTATCCATAACAGAAGTGCGTGCGGTTTTCCTCGTGTACTATGGACAGTGTCTCACTAGTGTCTTACTATTGTATCATCGTCTCTCTCTCTCTCTCTCTCTCTCTGTCTGTCTCTGTCTGTCAGTCGGTCGGTCGCGGTCCGTCCGTCCGTCCGTTCGTTCGTCCGTGCGTGTGTGTCACTAGTGGAAGAGGTAGATGTTGTGGCTTGAAAAGCTCCCAACGCGATCTCAACTTCCCTGAACATGACGTGTTGATGTTGCATGACACATTTCTCTCTTCCAGGTGAAGGACTATCTGGGATGTTCGGTGCTCAGCTTCATGTTCGCCTACCTCTTCTACATATTCTGCGAAGCACCGTTGTCCAATATGGATAAGCTCGTAATGATGAAGCTCTTCGAAAAGAAGATGGCTAGTGTGACGGGAGGCAGCACCGAAACGTCCCGAAACGAGAAGGATACTCAACCTGGATTACGGACAGTTGAGCAAGTGTTTGTGGTTAGCGACAAGAATACACCTCTGTCATCCAAGCTGTAAGAAGTTGGGAAGATCTCAAGACCTTAAGCGCCATCAGCTGAGAGCTGTTATCTAGTCAATCTCCCGGTTGGAAGCCATCGAGCCACACACACTGCCGGTGACCACCGATGTGATTTTTCAGAATTTATTATTTAAGAATAAAAGATTCACGCTCACGATGTGTTAACCTATAATTTACATCACGTTAACATCGATATAAAAGTTTCCCAAATGAAAACATTGTGAAGCATGCAGCGCATATTATGAAGAGCGTGGTTATAGCATGTGACGACGTACCACTGCGCAAGCTTATATACAGCCTCGCTACGAAGCGCCATACGAAGCCCTCAACCGTAACCGCAAACACCACACCGTACTGATAGAAGATAAGGAGGTAGTCATATACCTAGATAGGTTATAGACGGCGTACACAGGGTCTTATGCAACGCCGTACACACCCCGTCAAGCGACCTGTCACCCCAGTGCTTCCAATGACTTCGATCTGGGAACATCGTTCCAGCTTTCACCAAGACACCCATAACGGCTTCTTGCTCAATAACTATGACCTGATTACTACTTTAGCTATATTAAGACAACTCCGAATGATTGGGATCCGGAAAAATCGGCCCCGGAGAAAATGTCCCCCGGAGAAAATGTCCCCCGGAGAAAACGTCCCCCGGAGAAAACGTCCCCTGAGAAATCGTCCCCTAAGAAATCGTCCACTGAGAAATCGTCCCCGGTGGGAACCTAGGTTAGAACCGGGTCCTAGGTTTGTTTTCAGAGGTTAGGTTACAGTTTATGTTTGTTTTTGACAGTTCTCCATGCGGTTGAGGGCGCTACCACAGCTGGGCACGCGCGCTACGCTACGCTATAGCGCCGTTTGACGAAAACTACTTTTCTTGATACTTTACTTGCGGGGACGATTTCTCCTACACCCCCGAACGATTACCCCGTAAGTGGGAATCGTACAATGTTCTACAAAAATAGAGGAATGCAACGACAACGCAGAGAACGAGGTACGGAGCGACCTAGTAGGGCACAGTGGTATGCTGATCTGGAGAGAGCTGCCTTATTGCAGCATGTGACGAGTAGCTCGCCTATCCTTAGAGAAACGGGGGAGCCGAGCGCATGTCCAAAACGTGGAAAGACCAGTATGGAAGCCGGAATGTCCTTACCTTGCCTTGTTGTCACGCGAGAGTGTACGTGAGGTCAGGCCGAGTGCAGCCCAGCCGAAACCCTAATAGGAAGACGCTCTAGAAGGATGTCCCAGTCTTTCCCGCGGCGCTGTAACCGTGGGGTGTCAACCAACAAGAAATGTCTATGGGAAAGACACGGAGGGAAGAAAAAATCAGAGGCGGTACTACTATAACAGAAGGCAAAAGGTAGACCACAGTCAGGTATGAGACCAGGACACAATGTGACAGGATCGTTCCGTGGTTTACTTTTACTCACTTGATGGTCCTATAACGTGCCCCAGCTAGGTGTTCTGCACTCAGTATTTACCGGATAAAAACGAGCAAAGCGATTCTCATTATCTTCCGCAACTGGAAAGAAACTGCGTGAAGAGCTCAGGCTTGTTGGATCTCCCATTACGGGGCATATTGTTGTTCCGGCTTGTTTTCTGCGACCAGGGACCCGTATTTAAAGGACGACCATTTTGTTGTTTTAACTGACATCCTCTGGGTGTTTCTCATCCTCTCTGTCGGTGTGTCCCCTGTCTTACCATGTGAAGATCAGCAGGGCCCGCTTGCACGAACGTTGAGGCTATTCCTCAGTGCTGCCCTCGGTAGCTTCGCTAGTGTTTTCTGCACACGGCACTGTCCTCGACGCTTCTTTCTTTTTAGCACTAGCAAAGCTACCGAGGGCAGCACTGAGGAATAAATAGCCTCAACGTTCGGGCAAGCGAGCCCTGTGATTTGAGCCATTGTGACAACAGGAGGCAAACAGGTATAGATATTGAAACTATTTCTTTCTTTTTCTTGTTTGTGGTAAGGTATGGTTCTGGTTTTTCCTGATTTCTCCGAAAACATCCGTAAAACATACAGCGATAAAATTTAAAGTAATTCCAATTTATCCGAAAAACTCCAGTTTGGGGGAGTCCAGTAACTCGGAGCTCAGCATGAAAAGCGATGCACTGACGGCTGGTTGGTGGGATTCGTTTCCTTTTGTGTCGAGATTGCCACGCATTGAGGGTTACCAGCTCCCGCGACAAGAGGCTGTCTCTCTCTCTCTAGACCCTAAGGTCACTGGATGACTTTACTAGACCCCAATCCACTGTGTAGCAGTCATTCACTAAACAATGCGTGAAGCATCCGTGTAATACAGGTGAGCTCACTCCATCCTTGCCTAGGGGTACCCCCTCGGCATTGGAGTCCCTGTATATTATGCCCTATATTTCGTGGCCCCACTCAACCTTCAGAGTCTAGGGTTTTCCTTTCCCTTTTACCGTGAATCATGTTTGCCCTCCTCCTCAAAGTGGACATGGGAGGAGAGATGACGTACATATTGTCTTCTTGAAAGGGCAGGTAATTGCTGAAACGATGGGACACAAGCGAAGCAGCCTTGCGACTATGTCAAGGAATATTCGGATTTCGCCAGGTGGACGTAATGCAAATGTCGTCGTCTGCAAGTTCTGTCGGATAGCAGAATGCGTTTTTGCAAGGCAGCTTCTCGTCCTTTTTGTAAAGTTGTCGTTTTGTAGCCGTCCGCGTTTGCTTCGAATTTTGCATATAAACTCAGCTGTGAAGAATAGACGACGAAAAGTTCCGAAATCTGGGAAAATAATAAACCCCGAAAGACACCCTTCCGAGTACGCCCAAAAATAAATTCCGAAAACCTAGAACCATACCATACATATACATGAAAAACAGCGCACGAGCACCTAGTCAATGAAATAATCGCAAGTCGTCAGACAACAGAGAATGGTCTTCGGGAAGCCTTGGCCCGACTGAACATCAGAACTTTTGACGTGGCGAACATGCTGGGTCCCGAACCTGCGATCAAACTTCCCCAAGTATATACTACGGCGGACTTTTTTTTTTCTTGTTTGTTCTTTCATTCATTTTCTTTCCTCTGCCAATTACGAGAAGTGCTGTATAGTTGGCCCTCTACCGCATGAGCGCCACAGTCCCCCATTAATTGTTTTTCCTTCGAAACCGAACAAACAAAAAGTGCCTCCATCTCTTAGCTTGTTAAGAAAGCATTTCATCAGATGAAAATGATGGGGAAGGGCACAAGGGGAAGTTAGCCTTGAAATATGCTTGCAATAGCAAAAGCTGTAGTGCTTGCGTTGATGTTCAACAGATGGCCGCCTCTGCACGCAGCAACTTGCAGAGATCAGCAGAGATGTATGACGTCGAAGCCGATAGTAGGTCGTGACAGAACTGACGGAACCAGATGGAACTGCTGGCCGTTGTCGGTCCCCCTCAAGCTGGAAACCTCACGACTGTCGCAGGAGGCATCGTTCGTCCTGGGCCTGAAGATGAAGCCTGAGCTTGGGCACAACAACACGGACGTAACGTAACACGTGTCGTGTTACGTCACATCCGTGTTGGCGTTGTGCCCAAGACCAGGCTTCCTCGTCATGGATTTCGTCCTCCACCTTGCCTGCGTATATGCTATTTTATTTGCAGAAATATGGCAATATGGTTGGCATTGGCAAGGCCTTTTATATCGTGCGGTAAAGATGATGTACTGTCTGACTTGTAACGAATTTTTTAGCTGTCCCGGAATAAATACGCTTCCCGGGAAGGGAGTCCATCCTCGCGAACAAATGCTGCCATCGGCCACTACAGTCACCCCTGAGGAAGGAACCGAACTGGCTCCGAAACGTCGTGTATCCCCGTCCTGTACCTTGGTTGGAGATTTTCGTTACTATCATAATAAGGCTCGTGACCGAGGCTTTTGCTCGAGAAAAATTAGTGCGTAAATGTAACTGAATAAAACTTTCGGAATACGAAATACAATCCTTCTCGGATCAGCGACACGTGCAGCAGCGGCAGCTATCATGGCGGCTAGGAGTGTGTCTGTAGCAGTGGAACAGCGACGCATAATCATTTTCCTTCTGAAGGAGAGCGTCAAACCTGCTGAGATCTCACAAAGATTACAGGCACAGTATGGGGAACAAACGATGCCGAGGAGAAGAGTGTACGAATGGTGCGGATAGTTTATCGAAGGACGGGATGTGGTGACGAATGAACCACACAGACACGTTCGTCCGACTGTAGTCACGCCAGTGAATATCGTAGACGTTGAGCAAGCCATCGTCAAGAACCGGCGGGACATTGCAGCCTAGCGTTATATTAGTGTCGGCAGTGTGAAGACAATCATTCACGAGCGCTTCTGTTCCTCAAAGTGTGTGCAAGATGGGTTCCCCGACACCCCTTGTGCGATCAGAAGGGAGCGCGCATGGCAGTCTCTGAGCAGTTGCTGAACCGGTTTCAATCCGAGGTGGCAAATGTTTGCAATCAATCATCACATGTGATCAAAACTTGGATGCATCATTTCACCCCCAGAGACAAAAAGCCGCAGCATTGGCGGCATAAGGCTTCCCCGTTGCCACAGAAAAGCAAGATGCAGCCGTCTGCTGGGAAGTCCGTGGGAACTGTCTTCTGGGAAAAGCGGTGTGTCATCCATATGGGCTTCTTGGAGCAAGGAGTAACGATTAATGCCCAGTACTGCCCCACGTTGATAAAGGGTGCCGTGCGAAACGCAATTCGCAAGAAATGGCCTGGGATGTTGTCCGAAAGGGTTACTCTTCTTCATGACAATTCCCGGCCTCACACCGCGAATTTGACGGTAGCAATCCAGGCCGAAATGCGCTGGGAGGTTTTGCCCCATGCCCCTTACAGCCCAGATTTAGCCCCAAGCGATTGCCATTTATGTGGGCCCCTTCAAGAGCACCTTAAAGGAAAGACGTTTCACACATATTGAAGCCCTCCAGAAAGACGTCCTGCTGTGGCTACGAGAGCAGCCCAGTTCTTTCTACGCCAAAAGCATCAGAGCTGCCACAGCGATGGCAGCGGTGTCTAGATGCGCATGGTAAAAAAAAATGACGTAATTTGGTGCTTCCCGAATTTTCCGTCGTATTTGAAGAGATAAAAGCCTCGGTCAACCTTGATCCTTGTACTTGCGTTAAAGGAGCGATACATGTTGGCACTTCTTTAAATGTCCTTGACCGCCAGATGTATTTCACCATTTGGACCCCTGGAGACTCATTGACGAAGCCTTGTTGTATAAGGTCAGAAGGTTGACACGAAGTCCTTCACCGTAACGTTATCGTGCGCTTTGCTACCAAATCACGGCCAGTGATTTTCCAAGCGTGATGTAACGCAATGCGGAAGATACGAACGTTACGGGGTGGTTTGAAAGCAAGCAGACAAGGGAGAGAAAAAAAAGCGAATCAGGTTATTCAATGTCTTTCCCGAACAACATCCATTTTCCTCATGGTTTCTTGTCGCTAACTGTGTTTCTCTCATTTCAGTGAAACCAAATCTTACCAGGTCTTCATATTAGCACATGTCTCTTGAGGTACATGTGGGGAACATGCATTGTGTTCCATAACGCGCACACATCCCTAAGTGAATATGCTTTTGTCCGTGGTGGCTATCACTCAGGTCTAAACGCTGCATGTAGTCTGCATGTAGCCGAGCTACATGATCATCACAAATATTTTTCGAACGCGTGGGCACGTACGGCGTTTCCCTGTTGAGCACTCAGGGAAACTAAACACACACCACTTGGGCTGATTTGCACTTTTAAAAAAATGGCGTGACGTAGTGGTTAGGATGATCGCTTTTCGCGGCAGGATTGGGAGATGAAGCGGGTTCGAATCCCGGCACCGGCTGTGCTGTCTGAGGTTTTCACAGGGTTTTCCGGTAGACGAATGTTGGCACAGTTCCCCCTGAAGTCGGCCGAGGTCGCACACTAACCCCCCTGTCCCCCACTCACTCCTGCTGTCCTTTCTCCATCTGTCTATACGCCATTCATAGCCATAGTTGCTTCGCGGCGAACACGGAACTTGAAAAAATTTGCATAAAAACCTTGCTAACCTCCTAACCTGGAGAACGAAGTTGGGGCTGTATCAGATGCTCAAAGGAGCTGTTGAGCTCAAAGAAAGGTCAAAGAAAGTTGCTGGTGCGGAACAAAGAGGACGCCGGGAAACGTGAGATCCACGCGCGCGTGATATGCATCTTTTATGTGACTTTTGCTGAGACAATTAACAAAGTCAATTAATGTAGTGGTAGACTGAAGCAGACAAATTAAAGGCGACTCCGGTGTGGTTTGTATTTGCACTGTTGTTATTCTTGGTGGACTTGGTTCTCCATGAGTCATTCCACTTCGTATAGACATTGCAAACGAGGACGGTAACGATGTCTTCTGTTTTGTCTTCCTGCATGAGCGCTCGCAGTCTAAAGTGACATAAATGAAGGGAAAGAAAACGCAGAGAAAACATCAGTTGTAAGACCGTCGTCCGATGGCCCTAGATGTTCCCAGTTGATGGTGATGACTCACTCGCTGCTCCTTCCAGTTAGATTTTTCGACTACATCAATGCCGTCAATTAATCAACGTAAACCACACGCATCCAGAGTTACGGTGTGGTTATGGTAATTGTGAATTATCTCCGAGAAACTTGTTTTCGAAAGCGATTGACTTCGATCGCTTGACTTGACTTCGTTTCGCTTTCACGTACTGCACTTGATGGCGACGAACACGGTACGACGTATCCAGGTGACTTATTTTGAAACAGAAGCTATCGTTTTGGCGGTATATACTAAACGATGCCGAAAAGGAGGAACCAGATGTTACATAAGAGAATGTTAGTACACCGCGCATTCAAGTCACGAAACGGTTTGGAGATAGCATCAGTTGCTTGACAATACACACAGCGAGGCCGAGAAACTGAACTTTAATAGAAATTCCCCGGGTATTTTCCCGATCCTGATATCATCGCCGGAGGTTAGAGGTCTTCGCGCCACAACGCAACACGACTCAATGACACATGTAAAGCGGGGGAATCTCGAAGATTTAATATTTGCCTTGCTATATGATTTCGGCGGAGCTAAGTGCGCATAGATTACCCGAAGTATGAGCAGAGAACCGGCTCATTATTTTCCCAATTTAGCGTTTCACGACAGTAATCTCACCCATGCGAGACCTTATATTTTTCTCCAACTGGTTAAAATTTCGGCTGGCACACTCTAAGAAGAAAACCGTTATCCTTTGGGGCGACCCATATTGGGAGGTGGTGTAGCTCGGTTGCCGCTGGCATTCTATATTTTATGCTGGGTGTTTCACCTAAAGTGATAAAAAATTCTAACTGGCGACGTACTGGCCGGAGGATTGTGGGACTTTCGGTAATTACCTTCTGGAAACTTTTGCCACCACTGAGGAAGCCTTTGGACAATTTTTAACTGCGGGAAATTTGGTTTGTTCAATTGAACTTTGAAAATTGCCAAGCGAATCTCACTTTTTTTTTTTTTTTTACAGAAATATGAAGTCCTCCACGTATAACCGCAGACCCAACAAAAACTATGCACAGTATCGCCACACAAATAGTCGAAAAAAAATAAGGAAAAGTAACGCTTTAGCCCGGCTTGCTTGATTTTCGCAAAGAAGCGCGCGCGAAATGTGCGTCTAGAGGATAAAATGTCCCCGCCTTCATTTGTTTTGCCTTCTTTGTGATAAGACGGTTGTCACCAGCATCAAGGTCAAAGCGGGAGAAAGAAAGATAAAACAAGAGGCGGAAACAGTTCCTCCTAGCTCTCCCAGCACCTTCCGTGTGCTCTTATTTGCGACAATCAAGCAGGTGGGCTAAAGCGGAATTTTTACTAAGTATTCCTGTTGTGATACTGTGCATAGTTTTTGTTGGCACCGTGGTTACCCGTGAAGGACGTTATATTTCTGTGGGAAAAAAAGTGAGGTTCGCTTGGCAATTTTCGAAGTTCGATTGAAAAAAAAATTCCCTGAATTAAAAACTGTCCGAATCCTTCCTAAATGGTGGCAAAATTTTCCAGAAGGTAATTTTCGGAGGTTGCCGAAAGTCCCACAATCCTCCGGCGAGTACGTCGCCAGTTAGATTTTTTGATTACTTTAGGTTAAACACACTATATCAATCACCCCGTTTTTAGCTTTCTGTGTGTTTTCATAAACTTAGAACCCTAGTGTTTTGTATAACACGTGCCCTGGCCAATGCGATGGCGATGAAACTCCCCATTCATCATCTCACAATAAAGTTGTTGTTTTCGTTTGCGGATCGAAGCAACTGGACAAGGAAGCAGAAGAAGGAAATGAGTAAACTGGGAGCAATTACAGTTTCTGATCCCCCAGATTGCAATGCATTTACACCCAAAAGGTACTAATGGTTGAGGGTCGAGGGACTAACGTAACTAGACCCCAAAATGACTGAAATTACTCTCTTCCTTCTTCTTCTTCTTCGTACAGAGTGGCCGCTGCGTTATCTCTCAAGGCTGTACCCATCGGTTTATATAATTTACATTGACCCCTGCCTATACCTAATATCTGCGTACGCTGTATATTACAATGTCTATAATATCTTGATAATAAAATCTGCCTGCAGTCATTTTTCGCGAATGTTTGAGCACCGCGCACGGCAGCGAACGTGAACAGCACAGCAGTGAACAACATGCCCTTTGTTCATCTTCGATATTACGCAAATCGGTAACAACACAATTATCAGCACCACCACCTCGGAAAAGGTTTGAGTTGAATTGAATTAGAGTCAATAATGGGTGCGTTAAATAGGCGCCCCGCTTTTGGCGCACTCAAATCGGGAGTAGAGACACCCGGAGCGGCCACTAAACAGCGAAAAGCAACTTTGGAGCGCTGCACTGCTCGCTCGCTGATGCCGCTTCCTGTTGTCTGCGCATGCAGTTTTACTTATTTATTTATTTATTTATTTATTGCAATCTTACTATACAGGGTGTCCCAGAAAACGTGTCATTGAATTATAATAAAAAAACTACACCACCTACAGTCATGCGGCCAATGGCATTTGTTCCTACTGGGTTTTTGCCACCTCCTCATGTGAATGTCATGTAACGTAAGTTTAATTATGTAAATTTTTGCGAGCTTAAGTCGGAAATTTGCCTAGTAAAGTTCACTTTTTTACTCCACCAATGTGAAGAGCGTGTCTAATTTAGTCAAATTAATGATAAGTTACAGGGATATTCAGGAGCTATCCCATCGGAAAAAATAGCCGAACATCATGCTCTACGGAGGTCGCACAGAATAGCGCACGATGAATTTTTCAGCGCAATCTTTGTCAGTCCGACGAAAGGAGGTTGGAAACCCAGCCCTCCCCGACGTCGTAGAAAGAGATAAAACAGGCACGGCTTATCACGCCCGACTTTCGCTGGGATAATGCTTTCCCTCTCCCAATTTTAGGAACTGTTACTTTTTCTACTATCACTCTGTGGGCTGGCTTCGGAACCTCCTTTCGTCGCACTGAGAGCGATTGCGCTCAAAAAGCCATCGCGCGCTATGGTCCGGTGTTCCGAAAAGCATGATATTAGGCTATTTTTTTTCGATGGGATAGCTCGTGAATATCACTGTGAATTATCATGAATTTGAGTGAATTCGGCCCGCTCTTCATATTGGTGGGATAAAAAAGTAACCTTTACTTGGAAAATTTCCGAGTTCAGTTCGCAAATATTTACATAATTAAATTTGGAGTACATGACATTCACATTAGGAGGTGGCAAAAACCTAATAAGAACAAATGCTGTTGACCGCATGATTCTAGGTGGCGTAGTTTTTTTATTATAATTCAATGACACGTTTTCTGGGACACCCTGTATACAAAATCTTAGGGATGGAGTTTTGGATGTCATTAGCACATGCTACTATTGACTCCCAGACCTCATCCTCAATAACGTTAGTTTACAGTCGCATAGAAAGACACTGAAAAGCAATGAAACAACATTAGAAGTATCACCGGTTCTTGGGAGTAATAATCGACTCGCAGCTCTCGTGGGCTGCGCACATTAAACATCTCAAGGAAAGAACTGACGCACGTATCAACATCCTACGACGCATCAGCGGCTCCCGCTGGGGAATGTCGACAGCGTCTCTTCTCGCCACACATAAAGCACTCATTCGGCAGATGATGGCCTACCATTTGCCCGTACTGCATGGAATAAGCGACACGTCAGAAAGGACACTGCAAAGCGTATTATCGAAAAGCTTAAAAGTCTGCCTCGGTGTACCTTGTGCAACTTCAAATGTCCTAACTACAGTAGAAGCCAGAGAACTTCCATTAGATGTACTGAGGACGCAGGAAACAGTGCGGCACTACGTTCGTCTATGCACGCGGCATCACAGACACCCCCTTGCAAGGAAGGTGGCACGTTGAAATTCGCAATTCATCAACGTGATCGCTCCATATCACAGTGCTTTACCAAAAGCACAGTTGACATTAACGGCGGTCGATCCTCCGTGGACACTGCAACTTCCTCGTATCGCGCTGATTGTTCCTGGTCTATATCACCAATAGGCTTCACTACCATCTCCAGTGTTGAAACAGTACTGTCTGTCTCTGATGGAGAGCCACCGTGCTAGGACAGCAATTTTCACAG
Organism: Ornithodoros turicata; assembly: GCF_037126465.1. Classification (NCBI taxonomy): domain Eukaryota; kingdom Metazoa; phylum Arthropoda; class Arachnida; order Ixodida; family Argasidae; genus Ornithodoros; species Ornithodoros turicata. The sequence continues at coordinate 29,486,136 of NC_088209.1, forward strand.
ACGGGTCGACGTCAACGTCTGGGTCTTCATCAGCGTTTGTTGTACCACAGCATAGTAGAGAAGGAATGGCAAGGCTTTCCCACAGAACATCGTCGACAGCAGCGGAATTGGTAGCCATGCAGCTTGCAATGCAGTATGTGGCCGCACGCCAGGAGCCCGCGCAATGGGTCATATATTGCGATTCAAAGGCCGGCCTCAAAGCCATAACATCATTCTTGGGAAGTGGCTGTACGGCGCCAATAGTACGGGACATTCTCATCGCATACAAGAAAGCCGTAGATACTGGCCACGACATACTGCTTCAATGGATTCCTGGACATGTTGGCATCCGGGGTAATGAAGCTGCAGATGAGATGGCAGATACAGCGCACCTATCGTCAACGGAACACACGGTGACATATTCCACGTCAGATGTGAAGCACATGTTAAAATTGCTGACAGAAGACATTTGCAGAAGACAATGGTTACAAGTCGACAGGCGGTCATCCTTGCTTCATCAGATTGATCCGGAGCTGAAATTCCGTGTTCCGTCCAGCATACCGCGACCTATACAAACACTTTTGCATCGGTTTCGCCTTAACGTTCCGTATGGTCAACAGCTTCTCCATAAAGTCGGCAATGCTAGTTCAGCAAACTGTCCCTGAGTGTGTGCATCTGTGAAAAACACGGAACACATCGTTATGCACTGCACAAGATATGCATCCCAAAGGGCTACATTGAAGTTTGCCCTAGACCGCTTGGACAATAGAACCTTCGATATAGTCAAGGTGCTGGGTGTATGGGAACCCGGGAAGAGAGATGCGGCGTTGTCAGCGCTTGTCAACTTCATAGTGAGCAGTGAGATGGAATCTGTATTTTAGTACCGCATTCTAGGCATGTATCGTCGAGTTACCCGTTCCTATTAGTTTCTTGCACTTCAGCTCACTTCTAGGGGATGTAGCTACGCATATGCACGTACAGTTCGGTGACTGGGAGGGGTGATGTCTTTCTATTTTTACCTTTTCATCTTTTCAGTTTTCTTTCTTCTTTCATTCATTTCATTTCCTTTGTGGGAGTAGCAGAATTCGTCGGTGACGAATTCAATATCTTCCGTTTTTTTTTTCTATAATCAAACTCAAACTCAACATTAGAAGTATTACCTACATACTATTGCAGTACAATCGTAGAGCAAAATAAATAAGATGACGACAAGACGGTTGAGGTGTTCATCACATGGTGACGTAAACTGCGCACAAAATGCTTGCCGTATCTTCAGTCGGGTGGCAACATATTCCACAATCTGATACCATAGCTCTCTATAGCAACTGGCTCCCATAAAGATTGTTTGATCGAAAAGGTGAAAGGTGCTATAGGTTTGAACCTATAGCAATGTTGGAAGACACGATGACGATTGTGAGGACTTTTCTTAGTAACGGCGAATGAAATGGAACAGACGGGAATTTGAAACAGACCACATAGGAGCTGTTTACTGTGAAAATGACTGTATGGCGTGAATGCGTGAATGTCTGCATTAAAGCACTGCATTTCCCGCGAATAACCGCCAATATCCGTGCGGAAGTTGTCTACTAATACAAAAGCACCGACATCTGTTCTAAAAATAATACTTGCCTGAAATCGGAGCATTACAGAAAGTGCGTATTTTGCTTCCGAGCCCACACTTCGAAGGTCGTCCTGCGGGTGCTCAACAGGAAGTACGCCACGGAAAATCTCAAGCACCCGGGCGCTTGTCGTCTGCTTCCATGCACCCAAATGGAACGGGAGCGCGAAAAGTGGTTCGGAGTCTCACACTCCCGGGTGGGCAATTCGTGCCCCGGGGCGCCTACTTAACGCACCCAATAACATTGAGATTGTGGTTCCACAAGTGTTGAACCGGCTCCTCCAACTCATTCGTACCTCAAACACACACCACCAGTGTGGGGATGATCATCCCGATTATTATCATCCCGATGTGATGTGTTGACACACCATACGTGTAACTGATGTGTGACGATGTGGTGACTGCATAAATAATGGACGAGTGAAAAATGATTATGAAGTGATTAAAGTAGTTCATGGAGTGCATGATTTCGATGAGTCACCGCTGCGGTCCGACATTATTTAGCGCGGCGAAAGTTAAACCAATCACAAAGAAGTCTTACGCGAAACAAAGATGCCATTATGGACACCAACCAAAAATCATGCAAGTAAAATCGTATGTCTGTATGGCATGTCACAGGATTCGTTCAAATTTCTTCCGTTCGCGGATTTCTCCGTCAACCTTTATTCCCTTATTCATGAACCACAGACGTGCGAGAAAGTGAACGTATTTCGTAAACATCCATTGACTGTCGCAAGAGTGATACGTGGCACACAGGCTGCAAGAACAAGGTAACGTATCGTAATATACGAATAACGCATTGCAATAACCGCGTTGATCAATATCCACAATTAAGGATTCCGAATCCGTAGAAGCGACCTGCGCACAATCGCCACAGGTGTCGCACGTTCAGCAGCCAGACATGTACGCTGCCGGGTAACCACATAATTTTCCGTGATTCGTCTTGTTGGAAAGTTGTCCTGAATTGAATATCCGGGAGCGCTACTTCAAACTTTTCGCAATGTACAGAAACGGTATTCTGAAGAGGTACCATAAACAACAACAACAAATAAATTAATGATGATGAATGGAAAAATTCGCTACATGAGGCCATAAAGCGAAAGGTAATAGAGCAGATGACGCGGAAACAACGTGTGAGGAATACAAACATGAGTTTCCGTATGGTTCAACCCTTGTCACATACTGCAAAGATGTGAGCTCACTGTGCAGGACAAGCCTAGAGGATATGGAATGAGGCTGGAATAAATCATTGAAGAATAAAACACTGAAAAATAAATCACGTAAAAATCCACTTTTCAAAATAAAGTTTCAAGGATAAACTCTGTCAATATCCACGGTGGCATAATCAACTCGTAGAAATATACTTCACGAAATCAACTCTTCCAAATAAATGAGTCAAAATAAATCCTCTCTGATTGGTGGACGGCCGAAGCACCCGAGAATATTCCCTACGGGCCACAGCTAACAACAGGCGCCTATCTCACTTTAGCTGTGGCAGCGCGACATCGGACCGTGACACCAGGGTCGTGTGACGCCTGTTCAGACTGCGAAGAGCATGCCGTACAATAATAGGTATGCAAATGCACATGCTACCTTGGACATGTTTGGTGTCACACCTTCTAAAACGTATATGTACCGTTCTAGCAGTGCAGCGAAGACCTCAGTCGTTCTGGCATCGAGCGAGCAGTGCAACCTTTAACAATACGAAAGGCTAGACGTTTAAAAGCACGTTTTTCCGCAGTTTCCTGCAATTGTCGCAGAAGACACTGTTACAGCAACCAGGAAATATTTAAATACGTCTAATTGGGGACATCTAATGCGGCAAAAATCTACCTTTCTGAATGCATGTCCACATACTTCTCACCATTGAACCAGGAACTTTAATATCTTCCTTAAAGCTATATACAATTGCTCCATACGTTGTCAAAGGTAAAACAATAAACAGAGCTTTAAAAAAAAGATGGAGGACAGGACAGGGCTCTGAGGTAGAAAGGGACAGAACCAAAAAACAATACCCATCACAGACGGAAAACGACGCCCAAAGTAGCACAGATTACAGTGTTTAGAGGCTTTTGCGTAGAAGTAAAAACCCGAACGGATCGCCGGCCATGCACTGGCCACGAAGGGAAAATACCTTGCTGCTGTACGTTGTCGTAAGACAACACGCTCTATCTATCTATCTTTAGTATATATGTGTAATCTAAGAGAGAGAGAGAGAGAGAGAGAGAGTTTTCCCGCGCCAGCAAGAATAATTCAAAAGCATTTTCGCCGGCGAGAGTGAGTAGCGAATAGCACACGGGTGGAATCACCCGATGGGTTGAAAGCGCAATTAAAACGCCACGTGCCACAAACACGGAGAGGACGACGCGCCTGCATTTTGGAATTCACTAAACTGGTTCCTTCCATAAGCCTGGCCTTGTCCGAGTGATTAACTTTATGCATTGGCGGCAGTCCCCGAGCCAGTAGCAAGTCAGACGCTGCGGTGATTTGAAGTGTGCATACTGGCGCGTAATTTATGTGCTTCATTTGATTCCCATCACAAAACGCGTTAAACCGCTCCCCCCCCCCCCCCCCCCCAAGTGACCTCCAGAAAAAAAAAAAAAAAAAAATCTCCCGGCGGTTCATGCGGCGCCAGATCAAGTCATTTCCTTCGATGCATTATCAAGATTATCATATTCAAGTCTAGGGTTATACAGTATGCCGTCTGTTCAGCAGCGCTGCATGTCTTATGGGAGGCGCTCAGTAGGGAACATTCCGGAGCACTCGTTCATGACTCCCGCGCTGACAGAATATTTTGCATAAAGGAAGCCTCACTTTTGCACTCGCGCCAAACCAAGACTTTGTAAATAAGTGCGGCAACAGCGCTAGTGTATTACATTGCAGCTTCAGTCCGTACCCCATTGTGATACACCACGGTCTGTCCAGAGATAAACTTTCGAACCCGGTTGGCGCACTTCGTGATGGGAGGGGTTATTGCGGGCGACAAACACTTCTAGGGTGGTTGTGTCGTCTGCTTTTGGAACTGTCCAGAGGTAGCAAGAAGCTAATTGTGCTACTCCCCATATCCTGACCAAACTTGTTCACATGGCATAACAACGCTGACGCCTATACTGAGAGCAGTTTGGCAGCGGTTATAATGCACAAGTCGTGCGATTCGTACATGAACGATGAATGTACTCTTAGCTGTCAGTATTCTACGCTAGTACATAGATTCCCATAAGTTGCAGGTAGAATAAGTTGCAGGCGGCTAATGCAAAAGACATAATACGAGCTTCCGCGCAGAAAGTGATGTCGCAGCAACTCCTTATATTTCCTTGTAGGCTCTGCAATCACGAACGCATACCGAAAACGTACTTCTCTTGGGTGAATCAGAAGGACTCGTCACCCACAGGACTCGAATAAACAGTGAGTTCCAAAAGCAATAATCAAAGCTACAATTACCACTGCAAAGACTAAAGAAAAAAAAAAGCGCAGTTAGGGGTGTTACTCATCGTCTTTCCCCGCAACGAGCCTGCAATACAAGTTGTTATTTACTTTCCGCGGTCCAGGTTTCCCCAGAATTCCCCGCATCCTTCTATCGATCGTGGCATAACTTGGAAATCAGTGAATCACAAAAAGTTGTTTTCCACGGTCGTCAAGGTGCCTCAGTTAATGGATGCACAAAGTGTACATCATTGGATACGCATAACCTTGCAACTGAGATTATGCTTTACTCCATAAAGATGACAGTGATTGTGTATCGCGGTGTAGCTGTTGTTGTTGTTTTTAAGTGTTGAGAGACGTCAGCCAATAGGTCAGAGAGAGGTCAGTGGTGTAGCTGTGGAGATGCGTAGAAGCCCGGAATATTCCCTGCACACCCCTGGTGTCGCACGCGCCCTACCGAATTCCAAAACCCACTCCCCCTTCCCCAGAGATGAAACCTTCAGCGCAAATCAGTGACAGAAGCATACATTGCTCACAGCAATGCTTCAAGCGCAGCATCGCATAAGCAGCTTCGAAACCGGTCTGCATATTTTGCTTTTTTCTTTCTTCCTTTTTTCATCTTTTTCTTTTTTTAGACAAGACAAAACCACGTTTCAAATACAGCACAGTAACAAAAATAATAGTAAAGATAGTGGCTGAATCTTGGCCCTACATTCTTAAAAATGAGGTGCTGGTGGTGGTGACGAAAATCGGCTTGTCGTTGTTGGCCTCACGTATGTGGGCTCTTAAAAATGAACTTCACCACATGGCACGCTCCTATAGCCAGCCGTCATCGCGAGTGACACCGTTCTTTCCCCTATAATTTGCTCAAAACTAGGGAACGTACGCCATTTTTGTGTCATTATGCAGTTCATAGTTGTCACAAAAATGGCATACGGCCCTCGTTTCATCAAATCATGGGGGAGAGAACGTTGTCATTCGGGATGACGGTTCGCTAATGGCGTGCTATGCGGCGAAGTTCCGTTTTTGAAGTGTATATAAGGTTAAGGACGCAAACTACACTACGATTAGCCCTAACAACACTATCGCTTTGGCAAGAGATGTATAACTGTGTGAATCTGTCACTCACTGCCTCTGACGTAAAACAACACTATCTCGGTCCAGCTTTGAGCATCGCGGACGCAACAGTGATCACCCATTTCGTCTCATACGTGACCGACATGAATTGAATAGCCCCTCAGATACCGTTGCACCGCATATATTCTGGAAACGCAATCGAAAGTGCGCAGTTTGCAGCGCTTATACGCACGTCGCGACGTGCACGTGGTGTTGGCAACATGAACGACCTCGCCTACGTACAACACCACTTTAAATACTCAGTTCATAGATCAATATCAACGCAACTCTAAACACAGATACCGGCCGCATTTCTAATTCGAACTCGCATCCACGTGCTCCACCAGCCCCTCCACGCTCTCATTTGTTTCTCCTCCCTCATAGCGGAGGCAAAAACCAAATTGGCGAAAACACTCTTACGTCTGGCCACTTTTTAATGCGACGGGTTTCTCCAACGCTATTCATTCTGCTCCTCGTTGCGTCATAAGAAAAACACACACACACAACAGCACACGCGAGAAATTGCGTGGTTGAAAACACGAGCAGCAGCCTGTGAGGGCACTTTTCCCCTCCCGTGGCCTTGGCTGCCTCACCTGGTTGTTCCCCGCGAAGGCTGACGATGCCTATCAGGTTCTCTAACCTCTTTCAGTAGGAAAGGGATGCGTTAGGGCATCGGAAGAGGGCTATTTTTAGGGGGGGAAAAAAGAAGGCATGCTAATGATTTCCACTTTCGTTTTGTAATGGTGACTGTCATGATCATCCTCAGGTCGTTTGTGCAGTGGTAGTGTTGCGTCGTTTGTCGTAATTTCGTAATTTGCTTCCTATTGCGAGACCAGGAATTCACACATTCTTGAGGACTTCGTGAATCATGAAAAAGAGAGAAAGAGAGAACAAAGTATGGAAAATAGCTACGTGTTTCATCCACTGGAACTGTGTCGCCTCCGTGTTTGGCTGGTCGATTTGTAAGCGTGCCCCACAATAGCAGTGCATAGTACCGTATATTCCGGTGTATATTGAGCGAACGTTCACGCCTACGTTATGCGGTTAGACCAAGATGTGAGAGGGTGAACGACATCTTAGGAACGGCTCTTTCGGAAAAGCCCAGATGCGTAACGCGCATCTGTGGATAATTCGCGCTGCCGCTGCGGTACACATTTTGCCAGGCTTTACAATCTAGTTGCCTACAAGGCGCGCATTATACAGGGTCTGTGTCTTTCTTCTTTTTGTTTTGCTTTGTTTTTTTAAGCTGTGCGATAAGCATTGATACCATTTTTTGCGGGCGGGTTGCGCGGCCAGTAGGACGTCGTGTGGGAAAGAGCATGTAACTATTACTGAACGACTAATTACCTAAGATTCATTCATTAACTTCTTAATTAGATGGCTTGGTATGCAAAGTTTTGGCCAAACTTTGGTATGTAAATGAGGCGAAAAAAGAACCCTCACTTCTCGTGCGCAAAAAAAAATAAATAAAAAAATAAAGGGCGTTCGCATCGGAGGGCCACGTGCTTTGTTGCGATCAAGCTGATTGGAATAAACGCTAATCTGTTGGCCAGATCGATGGCCGCTTTCCGGCCCAGATAAGTCGAAGCGATGTCGTTTCTGCGCTCGAGAAGTGCGCAGTTCTGGTTTCGGCTCATTTGCCTAGCAAAAGTTTGGCGAATATTCATAATTCGTTGATGTTCAGATTGGTTGATCGAAAAACAAATTCTTAATTTCTTACAGAGAGCGTGCAAGCGTGTGGCTAGGTAAAGAGCAATACTAAAAGAGAGAGGAAAAAGAGAGAGAGAGAAAGAAAAAAGAGAAAGGGAGAGAGAAATACTACCAGGAATGGAAATACCTGCCTACATTGTATCCATAACTAACTTTGCCTCATTTCGTTGTAATCTGATTGCATATCATGAATGCTAATGTAAGCCAGCATATATTGTTTCTTGATATTTATGCATCCCCCCTCATGTATCGCCTCACGAGGGTATTTCAGGTTATTGTCATAAATAGAAAAAGTAAATAAATATTCTGGTCAGGGCACAGGCATCTAACCCTACAGCGTTCCGTAATCTGTACTTTCACTTATAATCACCACGTGTCGAGCAGTTCTAGTAGCATATTCTCACACCGTGCGCGCAATGGTCAAGTTATGTTAGGTGCGCCGAGAAGGACGCCTGAGAATGAGGAGGAAAGTGAAACGTCCACTACCCCGATGCCGTTGCTACGACTACAACCACCAAGACGGAAACGTTTGCTGGAAATTCCTGAAGTTCTATTCCCGTACCGACGTTTCATGTAATGTTCGATGAGGAAATTCGCGGTTACATAATAAACCTAAGGGCTGAACCACGTTTCATTACGTTGGCGTGACCAGTACCTAAGGAGAAATTCGTGCACGACTGAGGCTGCAAAGCTATTTTACGTTCCCCTGACTACCGACAACAAACATTTGGCGCCGCCAAGAGTCTATAATAAATCTGGCAAACACGCTGTGCAAGCTCTGCCTGAGCAGAGTATTGGCGCCCTTCGAACGTGACTTTCTCGCGTTTTCTTGTCTCATTTTCTTCCTGCATCAGTAGATGCGATGGCCTCGCACATAAATGTGTACCATATAAATGTTTCACGACGCGGCTCATACCGACAACTAAAACAATCGTACGTATTTTTAACTACCTCTCTTCCTTGCTTAGTTGATGAAGACCGGCGTACAGTAATACGCTATGCAAGTAGGTAAGCTTTCTGCGCAGCTTCCCAGTTTCCCTCTTTCCCCTATTGCCCGCGGGCCCTCTCTCTTGCACAGAGACAAACTGCCGTTGCGTATTGGCTGTTGGGGCCCCCAAATGCAGTTCTTTCTTCCTACCTAGAGCCTCCTGATAGTGAATGAACAAAATGTAGCGAGACACTCATGTGTGAAGTTATTAAAGTTTGGCGGATCGCGGTGTGCAAGTATTTCAAATAATCACCTGCCTGGAAAGCCCGATAATGTAGAAAAGCACATTCTAAGCAATGCGGAACCACGCGAAAAAGTGAATAATGTTTGAATTTTTTTTATCGATAGATTCATTGGGTCAACCATACGTCCATACCGTGTAGGTCCGTCCGGCGCTTTATGGAACCACGTGACAGTGTCACACGTGATCGCAAATCATGTCCCTCTAAAGCTACCCCATTTAAACGCGGTTGGCGCAAAGGCCAAACATACAGCCATTTCTTTGTTGTTGTTGTTTTTTTTTGTGTGATCTATTCAGAGCCTGGGGGCCTAATCGCTTACATGTCCAATGAGGGGCGGGGCACTCGTCAAGAAGGTCACGTGACACTTACACGTGAAGCGCGCGTCATATGTCACGTGCAACGTGTCAGAAGCGTGTTCCCAGGCCTCGTGTATAAGAAATTTTCTCTTCTTGTCGTTGTCCTACTGCCAGCAACCTTGACCGAGAGTTTTTTTTTTTTTTTTTTGCTCTCTCTCTCTCTCTCAGTTTCGCCACCGTCGCTGATTCCACACAATAAAGGCCTGACCAGAGCATTTCATGGCCAATCGTTGTCACCACAACAGCGTGGTACACGGCACAGAAATCACAGCTGTCCTGAAATACGCTGAAATAATACAGTTTGCGTCCGCCAGGTAAAATTGACATCTTCACCATACAAGATATAGTCATATATCACGAGGCGACTAGCAGAAATTCCATTACCAGCGGCATGGCCGAGCGAGCTCGTTGGTGGTCGTGCTCAAGGCTAGGAGGAGGTGGGTTCGAATCATACCCCGGCTATGCTGTCTGAGGTTTTCCCGGCAAACCTTCCAGACGAATGTCGGCACGGTTTCCTTTGAAGTCGGCCCAGGACGCATATTAAACCCCCTGTCCCCCACTCCTTCCTGCTGTCCTCTCTCCATCTGTCCACGTCTGGACGCCGTTCACAGCCACAGTTGCTTCGCGGCGCTAACAGAAAATCGAAGAAAAAAATTCAATTGTCACCAGGTGTTACCACATATCAGATTAGCTCGTGTCCCCGCGCACCCAATTCGCCCTTTCCCACAAAATATAAATATTTTTTGAAGACGGCGCGTTCATTATCGAAAACCAATACCGAGTGGGTACTCCCGAACCCGTAAAACATGTTAGTTGCATTGTGCAGCCCCCTAGTTTCGGCGCCACAGAGCCATCCATGTTGTCTCACGGAAAGCCATGGCAGGACAGAGTATCCACTTGATGGCATGAAGCGGACTAGGGCAACAACAACGACGCTTTATTTTGGTGATTGTCATGGCGATGTCCCATCGCCTTTCATGCGATACTCTACCCCAGCAGGTTGCAAACGGTGACGGCTCTTGAAGCCGATCCGCAATGAACAACTGGGGAACATCCATGGTATAGAAGCGAAAAAAAAAAATGCTACGACACCATATTTGACCCATATATTTACCCATATTTGACTGCTCTACCAGCATCTGTACCCTCAGAAGTAAACTCGGAGACGTCGAACACCCACGAAACGTCAGTAAGTTTCCCAAGTTAAATCAGTTGGGATTTACCTCGGGTGACGACCTCGGTCAGCAGCCGGCGAACGCGTAACATTCTCTTTCCCCAGATATCGCACGTCAGCCACCCGGTCTTCGCCTTGACCATGCGGAGGGAAACCCTGTCCCCCTGCCAAGACAGCGGCGGCCGCTTGGGCCTTTCACGTGAGAGAGGGAAGTCGTAAGAAAATGGTCTACCTTTATAAAACAGTGGCACAAACCGTGGTTCCGACGCATATCTCTGCAGATGCTTCGCACGGCAACACTGAACCATCATGGCTGCTACATCTTTCAAGACTTTTACACTCCTACTATCGCTTTTCGTGTGGACAGTGTCAACATCGCCAGCGAAAGAGTTGGAGTCCACTGTTCTTCTCGATGGCAGCAGCGGTGTCTTTGCGGATTCCGGTGATGGGCTACGGGAACATCGTGAAGGAGGACTTGCTGTCAGCGCGTCCGACGAGGTGCGATCGGTGTTCCCTGAGGATCGAATGTCAAAACGAGCACCCAGCGTGGAGCTCGAAGAGTCAAACAGCCCAGAAACGACAGAAGTAATTGAAGAAACAACGACTGAAGGCATTGTGAGTTTAGAAGAGCCACTTCAGGAAATTCTCGGCCGAATTACGAAGCAAATGCTACCTAAGATGTTGGAGTTGGCTTACGATCCGGAGATGTCGCAAGAATGTGTGTCAAGTTTCGTCAAACTGGGAAAAGCTCTCGGGACTTATGAAGTCTGGGCTCTGAAAAGTAAGTCGAGACTACTCGTTGCTTCCGTATTGCGGTCATGGGACGTTGTTGTAATGTCCGCGGCGTTTCAGGCCCAATGGTGGTAACCTATAGGAAAATGTCCCGAAACGTTACGAATCTGGCGGCTTCAATCATATAAAATAATGTTTGTTCTTGGTATAAGAATTATCCTGTGCGAGTTTATGCTGAGCGTGCACAGCGTAGTGTCTCGTTATAGAGGACTGGTACGGTACATACCCACAAGTTCTCCGATACCGTTTGAAAGGGATAAGTCGGCGAGAGAAGTTACGCAAGCAGCCAACCTTTAAAAAACGTTATTATGACGTAATCCTGGCTATAATAACATGCAGCTCAATCGGTGTTATTAGTTGCCCGTGACCTATCTCGTTAAGCGGCCCTGCGTGCGTTCAGAAAAACCGCGCACAATTTCCTTACGCAGCAAGTGCTTGAGACGGACTGTTGAGACGGAGTGTTGAGGCGGAGATAGCCAGAGACGCTATTAACGATAGATTAACGCAATGAAGTTAGAAGCTAACAGCTTGATATCTGTCAATCAAAACTCTGCTTGAGCGGTCCAAGCTAAAATTCGTTTTTGATCAGCTATAGATCTAGGTCTCCTCTGTGAGAAAGCTAGTAGTGGAAACGTTATGCTGGTATTCCTCCTCTCGAAGTTCGACTCGTTTGTTCTTGTTCCCAAAGTTGTCCATTGTCCAGTTGTCCTTGTTGTCCATTACCGTGCTACTTAGTAATTCCTTTCGTAAGTTCAAACCTGGGTCCCTCCTTCGTGCCGTTTAATCCTTCGTGTCGTCTGTCCTAAAACGCGTACGTCGTCAAGCTTCCTGAAATCCACTATCCCCCGTGCAATATCTGAGTGCAATTGTTTACGGTACTCTGTTGTAGCATTGTCGGGTTCTGTCCAGTTTTTAGGCATCTCACATATTTAGTGACTGAATCTTCCGACGGGTTATGGCATGCTGCTACCGTCTGTTATCAGAGTGCTTTTGCATTTTGTACTTTCCTTCGTTTTGTCTTCTTTCCGTATTTCTATTTGACAGCTGAGTTATCAGTGCTATGCGTGGTTTGTTTTACTACCCCCCCCCCCCCCACACACACCTTATGTAATGCCCTTTGGAGCATTAACGTATAGAAAATAAATAAATAGTGAGTATCATGTCCCAACCCCACTACTCGGAACATAATATATGGGTAACAAAAGCTGGGTTCACATTTCCTTCCGTTTTTTTTTTTTTTCTTTCCTTTTCCTAAACCTCGGCCTCAGAATGTTTCTGTCGAGATCAGAAAAAAAAAAAAGAAAAAGAAACTGAATTCTGGCGAAAAGGAGCCAAAGGACGGCCTCAGTGGAGGATTTAACTTTCCTTTTCCTATTTTTTTCTTCTATTTTTCTATCGTGCTTCTATTGTGGCATACCAGATAGCATTTTATTTTTGTTTAACCTCAGAATTAATTAGTCTTACTTGCTGGCAGATTAGATTAGACATAAAAGAAGAATCTTGTTCGACACTTTGCCAGAAATCGACTTTCCTTTCTTTTTTTTTTTTTTATCGCTTTTCTAGCGCCAGCAAACACCTAACGGGCCGACTTCTTCGGAGACCTTCCAGTAGCCCTCTCTCACCGTCTGGAATAACAACAGTTACTCGCAACATTCCATACTGTTTACAGACGTTGCCTCTTGCTTGCCTATCATGACGTCACACTATCCCGTGGAAAGACCCCTCCGTTCCTCGATTTGCGAAATACGTGATATTTAAATAACGTGCACGGGGAGTTATCGCTTCTCTATAGACGAGATAGCATCTCTATACACAAGCTTCCCTTTCGGTGCCAAGATTCCCCCACGCCAAATAGGTTTACCTTGCCATGAGCGTTCTGGCGGAACGACCCACAGATTGCGTTAAAAGGGGACTAATTTCGCCTTCGATCAACCACGGCCAGCCACGGATGACAGGCTCGCTTCGCGTGAACACCGATTGCGCCTCTTACGAAAATAAGATCGGCAGATCCCACACGTCATGAAGCACGCGTGGAAGCGCTAATGAAGGACACGCACTTTTTTGCGCTGTGCGGTCGGAATAGATAATGCTCCTACCTCCGGCTGTGCTGTCTGAGGTTTTCCCTGGGTTTTCCGAAGACTTTCCAGGCAAATGTCGGTACAGCTCCCCCTGAAGTCGGCCCAGGACGCGTACTAATCCCCCTGTCCCCCACTCCTTCCTGCGCTCATAGCCACAGTTGCTTCGCGGCGCTAACACGAAAAAAAAAAAAAGATAATGCAGCTCCACCGGAGGGGCGCGCATTTCTGTTTATCCGGACTACATCAGGTCACATAATTTCCCCCCCGTTTCTTTTCTCGTGTTTCATCATCGCCAGATGATTTCAGATAACGATAATTCGTTATCTAAAAATTATCTGGCTATTATTTCTAGAACGAGAGAATGTTATTCAATCTGTACAAATGTACACAACCGATGGGCGTACCCCGAATTTTTTCCGAGAGGAGGCAGCGAGTCCGGAACATCTAGCTGAAGCTACCACAGGCTATACTTATATACTTTTGTGTGCATTTGAGATTCAGCGACTTTTTCACCTGATCTCGGGTACTTGCCTCTCGGTACGTCAGTGGTACCTCTCGGTACCTCTCTAGCGAGAGCTGATAGTCGGGGCACAACAACCCGTATTGCTGCAGGTTGTCCAGTCAAATAAAAATCGCATAATACGTATCACGTGGTATATGGAGCTTATGATTCTCTCATCTATTTTAGTGATCGACGCAATGGGTAAGCCACCAGCTGGCGCTCTGGAAGGCGCTTTGTCAGGCATGGGATCGTACGACGAGTGTCTGGGCATCGTCGCCCCAAATAACGATGGAGAAGAAGATTTTCGCGGCCAATATTGCAGCCTGTACACGAAGCTACCGTCGAACCCACTGCTAGACAAGCTTGCGCCTAAGTTCATCGAAAGCAACCCTCTCTTCCGCCAGTTTATAAAGAATGCAAGCAATTTAGCGGGCCTTCAAGACGATCCTTTTGTGCTCGGCATGAGATTGGGGTTGTGCATCCCATCCACATGTACAGCCAAGGAGGTGCATCATTTAGTAGAAAAATGTAAGTACTTACACGACTACTGTTATGAGACTTTTGACGTAATTTGGTGGTGTGATTCTCACCAACCCGGTGACAGCTTGGGAACGAATGGGCTAAATATTTCAAAAGTAAGCAGGCCTATAAATAAGCGAGGCAAGTAACGGTACCAGCCTTTACTTTCCTCCAAACCTCAGATTCCGCGCTTAGGACATGCATATTTGGAGGAAGAATGTTGACTGATCAAGGGATATATACTTTCTCAGAAACGTTCCCACCTATATAGGGCACCCGATTCAAATCCCGTCCCTACATGGCAGAATAAACGTTATTCCTTGTATTGATCATTGCAGTTACGAAGAAATATGGTATCAGGTCCCAGGTGATAGCGTGCAAGATTAAGGGGCCAGTAGAAATCAGCAACACGCAGATGGGACTAATGTAAGCATCGACTTCTTACCAGGCATTTGTGTCGGATTCCCGCTGTACTAATTCGTGATAGAACCGAGTTCATGCAGCAAATGTCATAACATGTGCCGCTTTCGCTTCAGATCATTCGCTATTGCCTTGGCATTCCTGGTGGGCCTCGCGTCTTCAGTGGACATCTATCGACGCAGAAGCGCGAGCAAGGGCATGAAGAAGCCACCCGTGACAAGTAAGTGTGGCTCGACTCTTCCCGTATAGTCCCACATCCCAAGGAATATCCGAGTGGAAGAAAAAGCGCTCACGAGGCAGAAGCTCCGCCGCATTTCATGTTGAGCATTCGCACGGCTCCGGATTATCGGGGGCACTGCGCGCATAGGCTATGCGCGCAGTGCCCCCGATAATCCGGAGTCGTATGATAGCATCAGTCTTATGAGTCTTATGAGATATGAGTCTGCTATGATAGCAGACGGCACATAGCAGAAGACACCGTCGGTCCTGTCGTCTGCGATCGGATATCTTGCGGCTGAGCCGCAGGATATTACCCATGTTTAGAAGAGTACGTTAGAGTGAAAGACAGGTTGTTCAACAACAAGAACAACAACAATAAATAGTGATGATTAGATGGAGTGTTTCACCGCGGTGCCGGTTGTTCAGGTGAAAATACTGACGTGCGATTTTCCATGTTTCAAAAGGTATCCCTATGCACGCCCTGCTCGCCTTCTCGGCTGTGACAAACACGGAAAAAATATTCAACGCATACGCTGAACCAGGCAGCTACACTGAGAAGCTCCAAAGTGTCCACGGCATCCGTGTCATCAGCGCCCTCTGGGTCGTGCTCGCTCATGTCTACTGTCTTGTTGATCCAACCACCTACGGTAAGCAACCAGTAAAGTATTTGCCTGTTTTCGCGGGTACCCATACTTTCGGTCGTGCCTTTCGCTCAATAACTCACTTTACACAGGGAGAGCAGTCTCAATTCTGGAAATGCTCAGTGATCGTTCGTTCGGCGTAATCTCCAACGGTTTCCTCAGCGTGGATACCTTTTTCGTGCTGAGGTAAGAAAACGTTCCAACCGAAACCTTTTAGGGTGTAAACCGCTATAGTCGATTCTATCTTCAAGTTCTTACGAGACTGCCTCCTCTTTCAGTGGCTTCCTCGTCACATACTCTGTATTGACAACAAAGATGAAGCCAGGGCCACTCTCATTCATCGTGACATTATACAGGAGATATGTGAGGTGAGTTCCTTCATTGGATGAGAAAAATGAAGGAAATTGGCGTGTCAACATCAAGGAAAGACACTGACGCAACTTAAATCACCTGTAGGCTATGTCTACCTGCAGTCTGCATAGCGGGAATCTTAATCGTCTTCCCATTGCTGGTTAGTGGCCCTGTAGTAGACCAACTTATCCACTTCGTGAATGAACCGTGCGAAGGGCACTGGTGGGATATCCTTGCAGTCATATCCAACTACAGGCCAATCGGAGACCAGGTAATCAATTCGGAACAATCGATATTATTCCTTTTCAGGCGTCTGCAGCTCGCGGTCAACAAATTGCCCGCGCTTTTTCTGGCCCTGGGATGGAAAATATCCATCATTTGAGGCGAGGAGAAGTGACACGTAATAACACGTTGGATTTTGACGTGACTGACAGGCTTGTGGAATGCAATACCGTGTGAGTCACGCAGCGTCCCTGACATACACACAGCGGCGAATCTTACGTACCAGAGTTCCTCAATTGTATTTCAAATTTCACTTCGAACTAATCGGCACTTGCACCTTCGACCGGCGACTTCCTGCACACGTTAATGAACCTCAGGTGGTCGAAACTATTCGCAATCCTACGCTGCGGCACGCGGAGAGACCTCGGACTGGTCTCCCCGACCTGCAGCACTCCACGATTCGCTTCGTGCACGAATTGCGTGCATGGGCGCTGATGAAGCAGCACACGTTGCTTAATCGTTCATTAATTGGTGTGTGCGTTTCCTGCAGACGTGTGCTCTAGCTGCTATGAACTCCGGTATACGTAGCAATACATTTATGTACTGCTTCTATTTTCCAGTGCGGTCCCCACCTCTGGTATATTGCGGCTGACTTCCAAATCTACGCGGCTCTGCTCATCTTCATATTCTTGTTGAGATGGTACGCATCAAATCTAGAAATGCCTGCATTCATGCGTAACGTGCTCTTACGCGGAGCTGTATGCTCAGAATAACCTGTATAACATACACATTACTGACAATGCAGCAAAAGACCGGCCCTGGGCATTACCGGGATTGTCGTCGCAATAGTAGCAACCTGTGTAGGAGTTGCCGTCGAAGTGTACGTCTACAACTTCCCTGCCTACAACCACGTAGATGCTACGAGTGTAATGTAAGTACCTCGAGATTTACTGCGGACCCATGAGCGGAAAGAAATCAATGTCACCGTGGAACTCTGGAAAGTAACACGAACACTCAAGCTCTCATGTTTCCTCATCTCCAGGAAAACGTTGACGTCTTCCATGGAAGTTTACCTTAAGCCCTTCTGCCACACCGCTCCCTTTGCGACGGGTATACTGGCGGCCTACTTCTTCATCCGATACCCGTCCGTAAAGATTCACAAAACTGTGGTTATGGCAGCGTGGGCTGTGGCCGTGGCCACCGGCCTTACTGTGGTGTATGCCGTACAGGACTGGGGGGCCGGTGTAGAATACACTAAGATCCAAGGGAGCTTCTATGCCGGGCTTCATAGACTAGCCTGGGGCCTGTGTGTGGCCTGGCCCATCTACGCTTGTTCCACTGGCCGCGGAGGTTACATCAATACCGTACTCAGTCACTGGATCTTCGTGCCATTCAGCAGACTAAGCTTCAGCCTCTACCTGGTGCACATGCCCGTTGTTGTTGCCAAGGCCGCATCGGTCAGGTTGCCCGTGGAATGGACGCATTGGTTTGTGGTAAGTACACGAAAACTATTATACCAGAGGGATATTCTCGTAACGGCAATATAATGACGACTTGGTTCCCTTTTAGGCAAAAGACTACATCGGACTCGTCGTTATCAGCTACATGTTCGCCTATCTCTTCGCTATCTTCTTCGAAGCCCCCATCGTCAACATTGATAAGCTGATCTTCGATACGATACCCAAAATGAAAGCTGGCCGTGTTGATGAGCACAACGAACTGAAGGTCACCGTGGACTCGACCGAGCAGACAAATATGCCCAACAAGACACACTCTCTACAAGCAGTGTTTGTACCGCCTGTGAATTCTTCCAAGATGTAACGTCTCCTTGTTACCGTTGATGTAGGCACGCTTATCGCTACGTTACGTATCCATAAGTAATTGCTACCAGGCAAGCACAACGGACTTCTCTTAGGGGACTTATGTACAAAGAAACCGTAGGTGTACCAAAAATCAGCGAAGGGTTGCTGCAGCTGCATCCTTAGTGACTCAGATTTTGTCAGCATTGGCAAGCTGGCCTTCCTGAGTTTCGTTGCATCAGCGGTACGCAAATCTACGAAAATTATTCTAGTCATATGTTCAAACGTGATGTGTAAATACTACTCGAGGAACATCGTCAACAGAGCTTTGAAGCGCATCTCTGTTTCTAACATCCGAAGTGCTTCCCGACGCAGTCATTTCTAGATACTGAGTGACAGGACCAATTTCAAATTTATTTCACGGTTCAGTGTGGGACGTTGTCGGAGACAGGACGCGTTCAGTTCGGGAATGTGGAAGTACTAGAACCGGAGTATCCCCCTTGAGCTTTATGTCTAGCAGTTGTTTTGCTAGAGGGATAGACAGGAATGATTGCCAAGTGAGGTTACCTTCTTGGACAACATAGAATGCAGTCGTTATTTGGTGTAATTAAATTTCAATTACATATTTAAAAAAAACTGCCGGCGATCTGATAAGCGCAACAAGTTAGCAAAGTAGTTCCCGATATCCCCTTTTTGAACTGGATTTTGTGATGCCTTTCTAGCAACTGTCCTAACCATTAGCAGGCCAGGATGTGCGGTGTCGCAAATTATTATTGATGATGATGGTAGGAGGAAAAATATTGAGATGTGAGCCCGCTCACCGCTTGACAAGCTACTCCAGATCTAGTAGAGGGGAAAAAAGGGGGGTGGGGAAGACCCGTCTAATAAGATGAGAGCTCTGTTATTCTAACAAATTCTTATTAGTCAACACCCTTGCGAGTACCATTGCAGTAAAATGGTGCTATGTGCCACATGTTACGACTTGTTTGCCTTTCGTTGTTTAGGTTATGGGTAAATTATTTGATGCTCTGTAAATAAGATGAATCTCTCACTCTATTATGCATTCCACGAATGCGATTCTTTACCCCGCGGGTAAGGAGTGCTTGTAAATATTTCCTAACAAAATAAACGAGATTATATGCACGATACGACCGAGTATTGGAACAACGTGCCAACATGCAACCTTCTTCCCAAGAAGGGTGACCGTCTGGGCTACAGCCTCACATCTACAACTAAACGGGAAAGAATAAAAGTACAAGAAGAAAGAATAAGAAAACAAGCTTCCGACTTGGGTTTCACCAACTAAGTGGGCGCGCTAGGTTCGTGCTCCGGGAACATTCCCTCTTTCAGGGGATCACTTAACACCTCCAAAGTCACTTCCGGTGCACGTTCCCTGGTGCACCCTTTGCACCCCTTCTTCGGAGCCGGGGAACGCTGGGGAAGAACGGGGCCAGTTCCGGAGCGTGACGCATGTTCCGGTGTACTACCTTTCGAAATGGCGGTTCATGCTCTTTGTGTTTCCGGAATCATTGGATGTCGGCGGTAAATAGTTATAGTATTATAGAGGACTGCTCTGGTCTACTGCTATGTTTACCTAGAAGCAGACGACAGAAGAAAGCTCGATAGGTGGCGCGCGCTCAGCGGCTCTGGCGCTCGGCTTCCGGATAGCCTCACAAACACCATTACGTGGAGACACCAATGGTACGTTCCCCTGAGAACCCGGGATATGGCGCTCGGGAGCCTGCCTAACGCGCCCATTTTCTCCTCGCTTTACACCCGATCGATCGATTTCCGGTTCGGTGACGCACTTCCGCTCAGCTCGTGCTCTGCTCCGAGCGAATAAACATAAACTTCCTAAGGGTAGTCTTCCATAACGGGTATTTGCTAACGGGGCCATGCTAACATTGTCCTCGTCGTCGTCTTTTCGCTTTTCCTTCTGCGGACGACACATACACACATAAATGGGAAGATGATGTGGTGGGTCATTCGCGGTACACTGCCCCATTGCGCCCACTGCGGACGACGCCGGCGCCCCGATCTCGGTAAACGAGGCACTAACAGCTGTCCCTGTAAAACACAGATGCAAGGTATACCACACCGTAAGGAGGGAGACTTCACGCGGTGGCTGCCGTTGCTCCTGCCGGCGGTAGACCATTTCATTCTGCGGTCTACGTACGTCAAAGCACACCTGTTATCTAATACGATCCAATCTGTTTCCATCTCACGGAAGCCATGCGCGTCTTCCATATAAGAACAGCATGTCATGCAGACATGCCTTATCAGTGTTCCTCAACAAAACCGTTATGTAGTAGTAATTAACTGAAAAAAAAGAACCGTTATGTTCACGCTGTAACAGGAGAGCGTCATTCTTTTACGAACCGTCGCCACCGATAAGGGTGGATCCACCATGGTCAGGGCCGGCGTGATGGTGGGGCAGCCGGGGCCAGGGCCACTTCAAGGTCCCGCTGGACCCAAGGCCTGTCGTAATCATATAGAGAGGAAATGCTTGGACTCTGTTATCGAGATGCGAGGAGGGGGCCTGGGCATGACCCATCCAAGGGCCCGTAATTTCTCTCTTGCCGGCCCTGACCATGGTAACCAGAAAACTATTCGGGGGGGGGGGGGGGTCTACGGGGTCTTTACATGGGAGGAGGATTTCCATCCTCGTCTCCCTCTCCCAAATGATGTACTACCAAAGGTACGATTTCGGGGGGTTGAACCCCCTAACGCCTCCCCCTGGCTACGCCCATGGGTGGATGATGTGCGAGCATGAAACCAAAACGTTATCTCTCCGATTTCACGCCACCTCGTGCATGTTCTTGCGCAGAATTTGCAAGCTTCAAAGTCAGTGGACATGGGGTGTTGCAGAAAATTGGGGGGGGGGGGGGGGAGTCATTCTCACAGTTACGCAGTCACAAATTTATGTACCGACATATATCTGCAGCTTAAAAGGGATCATGGAAGGCACTTGGAACATATATTATTCTGTTCTTCTTCTTCCTTTTCTTTCTTTTTTTTTACGTATCTTATGATATGAACACAGAGCCGTTCCGACGGGGGGGGGGGGGGGGAGCACCCTCGCTAGAGAGGGCGGCGAACGGCAGGTCCTGGGAGGCTGGTTGGTCAGTATGTAGCGGTAGTCCAAAGAATTAGAATTTTGATCTCGGCAGTGCAGATGAGCGCTTTATTTTCTTTGTTCTCCCTTTGTGTTCCCTAGCTGATGAAGACCGGCGTATAGTAATACGCTATACAAGTAGGTCAGCTTTCTGCGCAGCTTCCCAGTTTCCCTCTTTCCCCTATTAGCTGCGGGCCCTCTGTCGTGCGCAGAGACAAAGTGCCGTGCTGAATTGACAGTTGAGGCCCCCAAATACAGTTCTTCCTTCCTTCCTTACTGCCTCCTGATAGTGAATGTACGAAATGTATCAGGACACTGATGTGTGAAGTTATTAAAGTTTGGAGGATCGCGGCGTGCAAGCATTTCAAATAATCACGTGCCTGGAAACCTCCTAGTAGTACGGAAAAGCGCATTCAAAGCACGTACTGCTGAACCACGCAGTGAAATTAGCTTCGTACAAAACGTAAGACTGCGTGGGTCGCGGTTACATTTTAGGAGAAAAAATAGCCATGTCGTTCGCACGCTGCTGAACGACGCTAGTGAAACAAATTTGATTTTTTCTTTAATCGATAGATTCATAGGGCCAACCATACCGTGTAGGTCCGTCCGTCGCTTTATGGAACCTCGTGACTGTGCCACACGTGATCGCAAACGATGTCCCTCTAAAGCTACCCCATTTAAAGCCGCTTGGCGCAAAGCCCAAACATACAGCCAATTTTTTATATTGTGATTGTGTGATTTTTTTTCATATATATATATTCAGGTCCTGGGGGCCTAAACGCTTACATGACCAATGAAGAGCCCATCAAGTCAACTCATCACGTGATACTGACACGTGAGGGGCGCGTCATAGGTCACCTGCAACGTACGTGTCAGAAGCGTGCTCCCAGGCCTTCGTTAAACGTGCAAGCAATTTTCTCCTCTTGTCATTGCCCCTTTCCAGCAACCTTGACCGAGAGACTCTCTCTCTCAGTTTCGCCACCGTCGCTGATCCCACAACGCCTCACCGGAGCATTTCATGACCAATAATTGTTGTCACCATAACAGCGTGGTACACGGCACAGAAATCACAGCTGTCCTGAAATACGCTGAAACAATACAGGTTGCGTCCGCCAGGTAAAATTGACCTCTTCGCCATACAAGATATAGTCATAAATCAAGAGGCGACTATCAGAAATTCAATGACCAGCGGTGTGGCCGAGCGAGCTCGTTGTTGGTGGTGGTGGTCGTGCTCAAGGCTGGGATGTGGTAGGTTCGAATCATACCACCGGCTATGCTGTCTCAGGTTTATCCCTGTGTTTTGCTGCGGGCCAGACCTTCCAGACGAATGTTGGCCCAGTTTCCCCTGACGTCGGCCCAAGACTAACCCCCCTGTCCCCCACCCTTTCCTGCTGTCCTCTCTCCATCTGTCCACGTTTGTACGCCGCTCATAGCCACAGTTGCTTCGCGGCGCAAACACAAAATCAAAGAAGAAAAAAATGAATTGTCACCAGGTATATTACCACATACCAGACTAGCTCGTGTCCGCGCGTACCCAATTCTACGATGTCACACAATTATTCGTTCCAAAATTACAAATTATTCGTTAGCGTCGCCCTTTCCCACAAAATAGAATTATATATTTTTGAAGCAGACGCGTTCTTTATCGAAAATCAATACCGAATGGATAGTCTTGAACCCGTAAAACATGTTAGTTGCATTGCGCCATCCCCTAGTTTCGGCGCCACAAAGGGCATCCCCCATCCACACTGTCTCACGGAAAACCATCACAGGACAGAGCCTCCCACTTGATGACAATGAGGCGGACTAGAGCAACAACAACGGCGCTTTATTTTGGTGATTGTGACGGCGGTGCCCCATCGCCCTACCGGCGGACCTCAGCTCACTAGGAAAGACAGGTCGTAAACGGTGACGGCTCTAGGAACCGATCCGCATGGTACAACTGGGGAACATCCATGGTATAGAGGAGGGAAAAAAAATGCTACGACACCATATTTCACCTATATTTATACCTCTATTTGACTGCTCTACCAGCCTCTGTACCCTCAGAAGCACATTCTTAAACATCGAACACCCAGAAAACGTAAGAAGTTTCCCAAATTAAATCACTTGCGCTTTACGTCGGGGTACGACGTCACCAGTCAGTCGGAAGCGGCCGGCGAACGCGTAACATTCTCGTGCCCCAGGCATCGCACGTCAGCCACCCCCCGTCTTCGCCTTGACCATGCGGAGGGAAACCCTGTCCCCTGCCAAGAAACCGGCGGCCGCTTGGGCCTTTCACGTGAGAGAGGGAAATCGGAAAAAAAGGGTCTACCTTTATAAACAGTGGCACAAACCGTGGTTCCAACATAGATCTCTGCGGATGCTTCGCGCGGCAACACTGAACCATCATGGCTGCTAGCTCTTTCAAGACTTTTGCACTCCTACTATCGCTTTTCGTGTGGACAGTGTCAACATCGCCGGCGAAAGAATTGGAGTCCACTGTTCTTCTCGATGGCAGCAGCGATGCCTTCGTGGATTCCGTTGATGGGCCACCGGGACATCGTGAAGAAGGACTTGCTGTCCGCGCGTCCGACGAGGTGCGATCGGTGTTCCCTGAGGATCGAATGTCAAAACGAGCACCCAACGTGGAGCTCGAAGAGTCAAACAGCCCAGAAACGACAGAAGTAATTGAAGAAACAACGACTGAAGGCATTGTGAGTTTAGAAGAGCCACTTCAGGAAATCATGGGCCGAATTACGAAGCAAATGCTGCCTAAGATGTTGGAGTTGGCTTACGATCCGGAGATGTCGCAAGAATGTGTGTCAAGTTTCGTCAAACTGGGAAAGGCTCTCGGGACTTACGAAATATGGGCTCTGAAAAGTAAGTAGAGACTATACTCGTTTTTTTTTTCGTCGCAGTATTGCGGTCATCGCTTGGGACATTGCTGTAAGGTCCGCGGCGTTTCAGGTCTGATAACATAAAGGAACATGTCCCGGAACATTACGATTCTTTTTTTTTCTTTTTTTGAGTCCGTGTTAGCGCCTCGAAGCAACTGTGGCTATGTGCGGCGTACAGATGTGGACAGATGGAGAGAGGACAGCAGGACGGAGTGGGGGACAGGGGGGTTAGTATGCGTCCTGGGCCGACTTCAGGGGGAACTGTGCCGACATTCGTCTTGAAAGTCTTCGGAAAAACCAGGGAAAACCTCAGACAGCTAAGCCGGTGGTAGGATTCGAACCCACCACCTCCCGGTCTTCGTTACGACCTTAGCTGCCACCAGCCAAAAACGAGGGACGCCTTAACTCGCTCGGCCATGTCGCTGGTGAAACATTACGAATCTGGCGGCTTCAATCATATAAAATTATGTTTGTTCTTAGTATAAGAATTATCCTGTGCTAGGCTTATGCTGAGCGTGCACAGTTTAGTGTCTCGTTATATAGAACTGGTACGGTACATGCCCACAAGTTCTCTGAGACCGTTTGAAACGGATGAGTCGGCGAGAGAGGTTACGTAAGCAGCAAACCTTCAAAGAAACGTTATTATGACGACATCCGGAAGTGGCACAATCCTGGCGAGGTGTTATTAGTTGCCCGTGACCTATCTCATTAAGCGCCACCTGCGTGCGTACAGAAGAACGCAATGGCCAGAGACGCTATTAACGATAGATTAGACGATAGATTAACGTTATGAGGTTAGAAGCTAAAAGCTTGATATCTGTCAATCAAAACTCTGCTTGAGAGGTGCAGGCTAAAATTCGTTTTCATCATCAAAAAAATAAATAAATTGTGAGTTTCATGTCTCAACCAAACTACTCGGAACTGAATCTATGAGTAACAAAAGCTGTGTTCACTATTACCTTTCGTTTTCCTTTTCTTTTCATAAACATCCATCCCCATATCCAAATATGAAATCTCTGTAAACTTGAAATGGAGCATGACATAGAACCTCGGCCTCAGAACCTTTCTTCTGTAGAGGCCAGAAAGAAAAAAAAAAAAGGGGGGGGGGGGGTCAGGCGAAAATGAGCTAAAGGACAGCCACAGTGGAGGATTTATTAACTTTTTTACTATTGTGGCAGCCCAGATAGGATTCTATTTTTGTTTCACCTCAAAATTAATTACTCTTGCTTGCCGGCAGATATTGATTAGACATTAAAGAAGGATCTTGTCCGATAGCTTGAATTCGACTGTTTCTTTAATGTTTTTTTTCTGGCGCCAGGAAAAAGCTGACGGGCCGACTTCTTCGGAGACCTTCCAGTAGCCCTTTCTCACCGTCTGGAATAACAACAGTTACTCGCAACATTCCATAATGTTTACAAGCTCACGCGTGCCATTCAGGGACCGGACGTTGCGCTATCCCGTGGAAACTCTCCTCCTTTCCTCGATTTGTGAAATGCGTGACGTTTAAATAACGTGCACCGCATGCACGCAGAGTTATGGATAACATCTCCACACGAGCTTGCCTTTCGGTGCCAAGATTCCATGAGCCAGCCAATGAGCATTCTGGCTGAACGACGCAATGATTGCGTTAAAGCCCCAGGTCCGATTTTTCTCTTCAGGAGGTAACGAAGATTTGATTGGTTTCGAAATGGGAGAGGATGATCAATGACGAAACCAAAATAACAAGAAAATGAGTGCGCTGTCTCGGCCTTGTCTCTGGCCACCTTTTGGTCAAGGAGAATCTTCTCCTCGTTCAGAAAGATAAAAATGCGGCAGCGACGTGCTGCTGTAACGAGAGAAAGCACGACGTCAATGAAAGAGCGAACAAGAGAAAAGCTCGAAGCAGCTCGCAAAGCTCAGGGAGGCCTCCGTGAGTTGGGCAGTGCGCAGTGCGGAAGACTGAGAGGTAGTGGGTTCGAATCCTACCACCTGCGCTGTGCTGTCTGAGATTTTACCTGGGTTTTCCGAAGACTTTGCAGACGAATGTCTGCACAGTTCCCCCTGAAGTCGGCCCAGGACGCATACTAACCCCCCTGTCCCCTATAGTCCTCCCTGCTGTCCTCTCCCCATCTGTCCACATCTGTACGCCGCTCATATAGCCACAGTTGCTTCGCGGTGCAAGCACGGAACAAAAAAAAAACATTTCTGCTGATCAGGACTGCATCAAGTCCAATAATTTCCTCCAGTTTCTTTTCTTGTCGTCAGATGATTTCAGATAACCATAATTCGTTATCTAAAAATTATCTGGCTATTATTTCTGGAACGAGAGAATGTTATTCAATCTGTACAAATGTACACAACCGATGGGCGTACCCAGGATTTTTTTCCAAGGGGAGGAAGGGAGTCCCGAACCTCTAGCTGAAGCTACCTCAAGATACGCAATTCTTAGCTATTTTTGCGTGCATTTTGGGATTCAGCGACTTTTTCACCTGAACTTGGGTACTTCCCTCTCGTACGCCAATGATACAATCACCTCTATATAGCGAGAGGTGATACACTCGGAACACAACAACCCGTATGCTGCAGGTTGTCCAGTCAAATAAAAATCACGTAATATGTACTTCTCTCATTTATTTTAGTGATCGACGCAATGGGCAAGCCACCAGCTGGCGCTCTGGAAGGCGCTTTGTCAGGCATGGGATCGTACGACGAGTGTCTGGGCATCGTCGCCCCAAATAACGATGGAGAAGAAGATTTTCGCGGCCAATATTGCAGCCTGTACACGAAGCTACCGTCGAACCCACTGATAGACAAGCTTGCGCCTAAGTTCATCGAAAGCAACCCTCTTTTCCGCCAGTTTATAAAGAATGCAAGCAATTTAGCGGGCCTTCAAGACGATCCTTTTGTGCTCGGCATGAGATTGGGGATCTGCATCCCATCCACATGTACAGCCAAGGAGGTGCATCATTTAGTAGAAAAATGTAAGTACTTACGTGACTACTGTTATGAGACTTTTGACATAATTCGGTGGTGTGATTCTCACCAACACGGTGACAGTTTGGGAAAGAATGAGCTGAATATTTCAAAAGTAGGCAGGCCTATAAATAAGCGAGGCAAGTAACGGTAGCAGCCTTCACTTTCCTCCAAACCTCAGATTCCGCGCTTAGGACATGTATATCTGGAGGAAGAATGTTGACTGATCAAGGAATATATACTTTGTCAGAAATGTTCCCACCTATATAGGGCACAGGGTCCGACCCGACTCAAATCCCTTCTCTACAGGGCTGCATAATTCTTTTTGTTGATCATTGCAGTTACGAAGAAATATGGTATCAAGTCCCAGGTGACAGCGTGCAAGATCAAGGGGCCAGTAGAAATCAGCAACACGCAGATGGGACTAATGTAAGCATCGACTTCTTACAAGGCATTTGTCTCGGATTCCAGCTGTACCACTTCATGATAGAACAGAGTTCATGCAGCAAATGTCACAACATGTGCCGTTTTCCTTCAGATCCTTCGTTATTGCCTTGGCGCTCCTGGTGGGCCTCGCGTCTTCAGTGGACATCTATCGACGCAGAAGCGCGAGCAAGAGCATGAAGAAGCCACCCGTGACAAGTAAGTAAGGCTCGACTCTTACCGTATAGTCCCACATCCCAAGGAATATCCGAGTGGAAGAAAAGGCACTCACAGGGCAGAAGCTCTGCCGCGTTTCATGTTGAGCATTCGCACGGCTCCGGAATATCGGGGACACTGCGCACATAGCAGACGGCACATAGCAGACGACACATAGCGGACCACACCATCGGCCCTGTCGTCTGCTATCGAATATCTTGTGGCTGAGCCGCAGGATCAGCAGGCAAATAGAGCATATGTCAAATTTGCAGGCGTATTTTGACACTTCTGTGGCTGCTTATCTTTTTAGTATCTAAGTATCTAATAGTATTTACTACTTTACTGTAAATACTGTCATTTCTAAC
The DNA here is from genome assembly GCF_037126465.1 of Ornithodoros turicata. Lineage (NCBI taxonomy): Eukaryota > Metazoa > Arthropoda > Arachnida > Ixodida > Argasidae > Ornithodoros > Ornithodoros turicata. The sequence continues at coordinate 29,514,235 of NC_088209.1, forward strand.
TATCTTTAGTGTACTTTAAATACATTTTGCGCTCAGTATTTAGTAACGTATTTTAAATATGTTTTTGTAGTATCTTCTACACGTCTGGATATTGCCCATGCTTAGAAGATTACGCTAGTGAAAAACCAGGTGAAAATACTGACGTGGGATTTTTTCATGTTTCAAAAGGTGTCCCTATGCACGCTCTGCTCGCCTTCTCGGCTGTGACAAACACGGAAAAAATATTCAACGCATACACTGAACCAGGCAGCTACACTGAGAAGCTCCAAAGTGTCCACGGCATCCGTGTCATCAGCGCCCTCTGGGTAGTGCTCGCCCATGTCTACTCTCTTGCAGATCCAACCACCTACGGTAAGCAACCAGTAAAGTATTTGCCTATTTTAGCGGGTACCCATACTCTCGGTCGTGCCTTTCGCTCAATACCTCACTTTCCACAGGGAGAGCAGTCTCAATTCTGGAAATGCTCAGTGATCGTTCGTTCGGCGTCATCTCCAACGGTTTCCTCAGCGTGGATACCTTTTTCGTGCTGAGGTAAGAAAACGTTCTAACCGAAACCTTTTAGAATGTAAGCCACCATAGCCCCCCCCCCCCCCCGATTCTATCTTCAAGTTCTTACAAGATTACCTCCGCTTTCAGTGGGTTCCTCGTCACATACTCTATATTGACAACAAAGATGAAGCCAGGACCTCTCTCATTCATAGTGACATTATACAGGAGATATGTGAGGTGAGTTCCTTCATTGGATGAGAAAAATGAAAGAAAATTGCGGGTCAACATCAAGGAAAGACACTGACGCATCTTAAATCACCTGTAGGCTATGTCTACCAGCAGTCTGCATAGCGGGAATCTTAATCGTCTTCCCATTGCTGGTTAGTGGCCCCGTAGTGGACCAACTTATCCACTTCCTGAACGAACCGTGCGAAGGGCACTGGTGGGATATCCTTGCAGTCATATCCAACTACAGGCCAATCGGAGACCAGGTAAGCCATTCGGAAGAATCGATATTATTATATCAGGCGTCTGCAGCTCGCGCCAAACAAATTGCCGGCGCTTTTCGGCCCTGGGATGGAAAATAACCTTCATTTGTGGCAAGAAGTGACGCGTAATAACACGTTAGATTTTGACGAGGCTGACAGGTTTGTGCGCCACGGAATCCGTACAATACCATATGAGTCACGCAGCGTGACGCACACACACACCTAGGAATCTTACGTAACAGAGTTTCGAAACTGTATGTCAAATTTCACTTCGAACTCATCGGCACTATTGCATCTTCGAGCGGAGATTTCCTGCACACGTTAACGAACCTCAGGTGGTTGAAATTGGCCGTAATGCGTTGCGGCACGCGCAGAGGACTCGAATTGGTCTCCCCAAACGATTAAGTACACATCTCTGCCTGCAGCACTCAACAATTCGCTTCGCGGGCGTTCTACAGCTGGTGAAGCAGCACACATTGCTTAAAGTGCCACTACGGACTAAATCTGGTGTCTTCAGAATCCTACTAAAGTTATGTTACTGAAATCTGCTTGTCTCACTTTAGATTCCTGCAAAATATTTTGGCTCTACGTGACACGAAAGCTAGAGAAATTTAATTTTTATTTTTGAGAGCTGTGACGTCATGTTATGCTCCAATGGAGCGCCTGGCTCTCATCTGGCAACGTTGTTGCCCTTCGAGTCTTCCGGGAGACTCACTTTTTGCACTCCGGTAGCGGAGCCCCACGTGACATATCATCCGACCGCTCCGACCTTGGAGAAAACACAAAGGAGGGAGAAGACATCTCTCCCATTTTCCCGTCTTTCGATCAGCTTTCACGTGACTTCTCCACCACGTGACCCTCCCCGAACGCCGGCGTCCGGAAAGTGCCCTCTCCAGAACATGACATCATTGCAGTTTGTAGGCTTATGGTTACGTCACTCGCTCGTTGCGTCATCGAAACTTGTGGAGGCTCAGCAGACCTTCAAATATTAGACAGAAATGCACAGCGTTCGTAAACAGGATTGAAATTTCGCGTATAGAATCCTTGAGGCGCCTTCTTTTCATGGACTAAATAAAATAAACGCTCTTTTCTGAGTCCGGAGTGGCACCGGTTAATCGTTCACTAATGGGCGTGTGTTTCCTGTATACGTGTGCTTGAGCTGCTATGAATTTCGAAAAACATAGCAATACATTTATGTATGCTGGTATTTTCCAGTGCGGTCCCCACCTCTGGTATATTTCGGCTGACTTCCAAATCTACGCGGGTCTGCTCATCTTCATATTCTTGCTGAGATGGTAAGCATCAATCTAAAAATGCCCGCCTTCATGTGTAACGTGCTCTTACGCGGAGTTGTACGCTCAGAATAACATGTAACGCACTACTGCCACTGCAGCAACAGACCAGCCCTGGGCATTACCGGAATTGTCGTCGCGACAGTAGCAACCTGTGTAGGAGTCGGTATCGAAGTGTACGTCTACAACATCCCTGCCTACAACCACGTAGATGCTACGAGTGTAATGTAAGTACCTCGAGATTTAGCGCGGGCCCATGAGCAGAAGGAAATGAATGTCACCGTGGAACTCTGGAAAACAACACGACGAACACTCAAACTTTCATGTTTCCTAATTTCCAGGAAAACGCTGATGGCTTCCATGCAAGTTTACTTCAAGCCCTTCTGCCACACCGCTCCCTTTGCGATGGGTATACTGGCGGCCTACTTCTTCATCCGATATCCGTCCGTAAAGATCCACAAGATTGTGGTGCTGGCCGCATGGGCTGTCGCCGTGGCTACCGGCCTTACTGTGGTGTATGCCGTACAGGACTGGGGGGCCGGCGTAGAATACACTAAGATCCAAGGGAGCTTCTATGCCGGACTTCATAGGCTAACCTGGGGCCTGTGTGTGGCCTGGGCCATCTACGCTTGTTCCACTGGCCGCGGAGGTTACATCAATACCGTACTCAGTCACTGGGTCTTCGTGCCGTTCAGCAGACTAAGCTTCAGCCTCTACCTGGTGCACATGCCCGTTGTTGTTGCCAAGGCCGCGTCAGTCAGGTTGCCCGTGGAGTGGACGCATTGGTTTGTGGTAAGTACACGAACACTATTTTACCAGAGGGATAATCTCGTAATGGCAATAATGACGATTTGGTTCCCTTTTAGGCAAAAGACTACATCGGACTCGTCGTTATCAGCTACATGTTCGCCTATCTCTTCGCTATCTTCTTCGAAGCCCCCATCGTCAACATTGATAAGCTGATCTTCGATACGATACCCAAAATGAAATCTCGTCGTGTTGATGAGCACAACGAACTGAAAATCACCGTGGACTCGACCGAGCAGACAAACATGCCCAACAAGACCAATTCTCTACAAGCAGTGTTTGTGCTGCCTGTGAATTCTTCCAAGATGTAACGCCTCCTTGCTACCTTTGGATGCGGTTGACGTAGGCACGCTTATCGCTACGTTATGTATCGATAAGTAATTGCTACCAGGCAAGCACAACGGACTTCTCTTCGGGTACTTGTGTACAAAGAAACCGCAGATGTACCAAAAATCAGCGAAGGGTTGGTGCAGCCGCGTCCTTAGTGACTCAGATTTTGTCAGTATTAGCACGCTGGTCTTCTTGAGTTTTGTTCCATCAGCGGTACGCCAAATGTACGAATATTATTCTAGTCATATGTTCAAACGTGATGTGTAAATATACTACTCGAGGAACATCGTCAGCGGAGCTTTGAAGCGCATCTTCTTTGTTTCTCACATCCGAAGTGCTTCCCGATGCAGTCATTTCTAGTTATACTGAGTGACAGTACGAATTTCAAAACGTATTTCATGGTTGAATGTGGGATGCTGTCGAGGGAACTTCGCTGCATGCAGTTCGGAAATGTGGAAGTACCAGAACCGGAGTACCTCCATTTAGCTTTACGTCTCGCAGTTGTTTCGCTAGAGGGCTTGAAGGGAATGGCTGCCCAGAGAGGCTACTTTTAAAGGCTGCATAGAATGCAGTCGTTATTTGGTGTTACTAAATTTTAATTACATATAAAAAGAACATCCGAAGATCTGACAAGCGCAACAAGTTAGTAATATAGCTCCCGGTATCTCCTTTTGAACTGGATTTTGTGATACATTTCTACCGGCTATCCTAATGCAACCATTACTACACCAGGAGGTGACGTGTAGCAAATTCTTGATGATGATAACGATGGTAGGAGAAAAAATATGGAGATGTGAGCCCGGTCACCGCGGGACAGGCTAGTCCAGGCCTAGTAGAGGCGAAAAAAGGGGGGGAAACGTCTAAAAAGACGAGAGCTCTGCTGTTCTAGCAAACTGTTCTTAGTCAACAGCCGTGAAGATACCATTGCCACATGTTCCGACTTGTTTGCGTTTCTTTGTTTAGGTTATGGGTAAATTATTTGATGTTCTGTAAATCAGATTCACCTCTCACTCTATTATGCATTCCACGAATGCAATTACTTACCCCGGGTAAGGAGTGCTTGTAAATATTTACTGACGAAATAAACGAGATTATATGTACGATGCGACCGAATATTGGAACAACGTGCCAACATGCAACCTTCTTCCTAAGAAGGGTAACAATCTGGACTACATCTACAACTAAATGGGAAAGAAAGAAAAAAGTACAAGAAGAAAGAAAAAAAGAAACACTGGCGATTTAGCGGTAAATGCCAAAGAAATCCTTTAGCATTAACCGCCTTTTACGCTCCATACTTGATCCCGTCTATCCTTGACTTCGGGTATGCATTTCCGGTTCAACTCGACTTCCGGTATGCATTTCCGGTCTAACCCGACTTTCGGTTGTCCACCTCCAGTCAATGCTTGATTTCCGGTTTGGCACTTTCAATCACTATATGCAAGTCCATTTAATTAACCTTTAATTAGCCTCAATTACGCTGTAATTACCCTTTAATTACATTACGAAACCGCAGGTTACACGAGGTAATCTTGAATTCCCTTAATTACCTTTAATTAAGTTTCCTAGCCTTAATTAGTCACAATTCCCCTTTAATTGACGTTAATTAACTTTAGTTACATTTAATTACCTGCGGTTACCTTCGGTAGTCTTTAATTTCATTTAATATTTCTCTTAATTGCATATATCTTAGCATTCATTACCTTTACACTAAACTTTCTTGTTTTAATTGCTTTTAATTACTTTCAATTACTCTTACCTCTTACTCTTAATTACCTTCGACTGCTTCAATTCCAAGTGATTTGCCTCCGTTTACATTTACCCTCTTATATCCCCTTTGCATGTCCACTTATACCGCTGTCTCGGTGGGGCTTCACCATCTCACACACATACACATACATACAACTTTTTTCCATTTTGACACTCCTCATGCTGACGCATTAAAAATCTTCCGACTTCGGTCTTACCAACAAGTCTTATTAAATCTGGCAATTGAATTACTACACCCATAGCCTTTTATCAAGAGTTACAGCTAAGAACTGCAGTTGATATTGTTGTGCTATTCATTCAAGCCCTTTTGGAACCCATGCTCCATTTAACGAAAGATGAACCACTGGCCACGTTACGACTGCAATTATTCTACTCTGCGATTTCTGGACGTTTTGGAGCTTAGGTATGGTGGACTAGCATAGCTCTGGTGATCTTCTTTCACTTGTATGCGTCATTTAATTTTTCCACGTTTTCGCCACTTTTCAAAAGACATAAACCCGTGCACTGACCCGTATTACGGAACAACGTCCCTCTGGTGCAACGCATCTTCCCTTGCGACCATATGGCTCAATACAGGGAAATAAGGAAACATGAACGAAAAAGGTAGAAGCAGAAGATACCTGGGTTTTTCGTGCTTCAAGGAGTGGCTGCCGTTGCAGCTGCTGGCGACAGACTATTTCGTTCCACGGTCTACGTACAGCGACCCAATTTCTTTCCACCTCACGGAAGCCATGCGCGTGTTCCACCGATGAACAGCATGTCATGTAGGACATGTCTTATCAGCCTTCCTCAACGAAACAGTTGCGTTCACGAAACGTCGACACCGATCACGTGCGAGCATGAAACCGAAAGTACGAATGTTGCAGCTTTCTTCTGCGAAATGAATTCCAAAAAAAGAAGAAAAAAAATCACAGGGCGGTTATGGTTGTGTAACGCGAAATCTCTCTTGCGCACAAGGATTGCACGCTGCTGTCATACTTTTTTTGCGAATATGCAGGGTGTTTTCTTTTTTAGACAGATTTTTCATTAAAAAACTATAAGGGCTAGAGACATGCTGTTTTCACTTCTATCATCTCTGGACTGGCGGACGTTCTTGGCCATATGTTGCTCAACCATCGAATGACTAATTACCTAAAAATCGTTAATTAACTTTTTTAATTATAAAATCTACGAAGTTGTCCCAATGAGAACATCTGTTCCTTTCGGTGACCTGATATCGTAGCCGTTTTCAGAACAAAAATCCGTTCGGTAGATCGTCCGCAAAAAAAAAAAAAAAAAAAAAAGAACACCTTTTTTTCTCTCTCTCTCTATTTTGTTCATTGCGCATCTTCCAAGACCCGTCTTTCCTTCACCCCCAATGTGAGAGGGTGAAAAAGCAAACTGTCGCCTCTTGTGCCCTGGACAAAGATTGAAAGAAAACAGAAAATGCAACCCAAGATAAGGGCAGTTCCGATAGCGTCACCCGATACAAGTGTTTTGTTTTGTTTCCGCAAGTTAAAGCTCACCTTCAACGCATGAGGCGGCACTGTGGCGGCATCTTCCACGCATTAGGCTCCGTCACCCTTTCACATTGGGGGTGAAGGAAAGACGCGTCTCCGAAGATGCGCAATGAACAAAATAAAGAAAAAAATTGTGTTCATTCACGAATTTTCGGCGGACGATCTAACGAACGGATTTTTGTTCTGAAAACGGCTGCGATATCAGGCCACCGAAAGGAACAGATGTTCTCCTTGGAACAACTTCGTAGCTTTTATAATTAAAAAGTTAATTAACGATTTTTAGGTAATTAGTCCTTCGACGGTTGAGCAACATATGGCCAAGAACGTCCGCCAGCCCAGAGATGACAGAAGTGAAAACAGCATGCCTCTAGCCCTTATAGTTTTTTTTAATGAAAAATCTGTCTAAAAAAAAAAAAAAACCCTGCATATCCCAGGGCCTGTTCTTTTCTTTTTTTTCCTTCTTCTTACATTTCATTTATTTTTTCATTCACGTTTAAGTCGCCGTTTCATACAGTGTTTCATATGTCCAGAAAATAAAAATAAATGCTTATTTATTTATTTTTTTTACAAAGAACAACCTAATTACTATACAACATATTTACCCACTCAATTAACGCACTATTTTATCTAAAAACGTTTTTCCGTCGCACCGTTTCCGTTATTCCAGATGTTGGGATAACGATCACATTTCACAGTACCCTCCAAACTTTATTATTTTTTGCAGTAAATTATGAATATGGAACCATAAATCTATGGCGATATGTTCACTAACATATAGAAAAATGGAGGGACCATGTAAAGTGAAAACTGGTTCTTTCCTTTCCTGTCTACCGGGTTTGTTTCCAGGTTCCCACTGCAGAAGTGGGCAGTAAAATACATAAACACAGGCAAGCCTGTGGCTAACATACCCTTTTTTTTTTTCAGACTTTGCATAATAGAGTTGACAGCACCTTTGCATATAAAAATAACACTAACACTACAAACTTTTATCTTTTCTCTTATGACATCATTTAGCAATGTAACGTGTGACACAAATGAAGACTTTCCAACATTATTGCAGATAAATTTTTAATGGCACAGGTAAGTGCTATAAAAGGTCACGTGGAACATAGACATCATGTAGACCTCTAACAATTTGGCAGCAAAATTGTAAATGGCACGATTAGTGGAATGACAAGAGGAAAAGGTCTCAGTCCATAAGCCACTGGTCACATTGTATTAAGTATAAAGTAAAAAAAAACGATAGAAAATAGGTGAAGACAAAAAAAAGGCCCTGAATTATACTACATCAAATCCTAAGTTTAAATACATAATACCGTACCACTTACCCTGAGACTAGTCACTGTGTACATCGTCAAACACAACACAGCATAATCTGCAGACCAGACACATTAAAATGTGTGTAACATAATAATGACTAGTGCCACGAAGACTTAAAGGGGTTGTGACACGTTGACAGAAGTTGTTCATTGCATCATGCCAGCACTGTACTGTACGCCAGAGTACTAATGAAAAAAAATTTTTATGAATACATAAAAAAATCACTATTTGTTACGTGTCATATTTAGCGTGATGCAATGACTTGCACAAACATCAGAGCCTTGACCATTTCTATTGGCTTTCCTAAGCACATTACTTCTTCCGCAATAGGCTCACTGGCGGACATGCCTGGCAAGATGTCATAGCCAGGTTTCAGCATACGGCTATTCGCGGTGCCGCGATTCACAAGTTTCTACGTGTTTATTACCCCCTTCTGCAGTAAAACACATTGATTCACACTGATGCAAGTGACCTTCTTTTACATGTGTCCAACATAACCTGTGGAAAACTGCCACAACCCGTCTCAAAAATAGAAAAGGTATCCACTACTTAATGATTGTACATACACAACATGTAAATTCATAAAACTATAAAATACTAGTTGCTCCAGAGCTCGTTGCACACTGAGCTTTTTGGTGACGCAAGTATGGGACTGAACGGGGGACTTTCTAAAAGAAATCACACGTGTCCTGGACACTGCCACTGGGGTTCTGTGGGGGCCTTACATGGGGAGGAGGATTTCCCCCTCGTTTCCTTCTCCCAAATGCACTACCAAAGGTACAATTTGGGGGAGGGGCTGGACCCCCTAACCCTCCCGCCCCCCTTTCTTGCTAGTCAGTGTTGATCAGGTTGTTTCGCACAAATCTGGCATGCTACGATGAGGCGAACACACTATGACCATGTTTGTCAATGCACACATGAACTGCAGCAATCACAGTCTTGAGGCGCCTGTCCAATGCCTCCAAATGTGGTTGCGTGAGAATAGGAAATAGAGGGTCAGTAGACAGAAGTTGGTTCAGTGATGTGCCTAGGACATTCACAAACATCTTCAGCCTCATAAAGGTCGATTTTCTTATTCTAGAAGGAAAAATTTATTGAATAAACCACTTAATCTCGCCTAACTTGTCTGGTCGAACTGGTGAGTCATTTCTTCATGTAAACTTTTGTCCAGCACAGTACTACAGAATTCCATGTGTGCAGGGCTGCACAGATTTTATTTGTCTTTGAAGGGTTTACTTAGAGAGAAGCATGTACACCAACAACCGAGAATGCCGCAGATATTGCTGTTTCAGATTGCGTACCAATAAACTCAAAAATGAATTTACAATACACTGGAGAAGATAGAAGTTCTTGAGCGTAATAGGAACCATATTTGTTTCTGGCAGTATTATTGATTTGTTATCTCTTATTTGTATATCTTAGGGAAAATATTGTGCTTTGCAAGTTGAAATGTGGCTGACTGAGCATTTTTATAATAGTATGACCCCCAACACAACATGCGGCCTCCTGGCTTCTTGAGATTTGCGTCCTCTGGACTATTACATCTCCGTGGTCTTTAAGCGGGAGACTAACTGGCAGCACCTTAATACGAAGGACTCGTTGAAGACTCGTATCGTGGACTTTCCATCAGTTGGGACCACTTAATAAGGGGGTGCAGCCATTTTCAAAGCCACATCCAGTCCGTCATTGGGGCTGAAGACAGCCTTATTGAATAACCCTTTAGAACATGAATGTGAAAACTTGGGCACCAAATTTTGTGAATGTATGCACATCTTGCATTGATGTCACACATCTTTGTATACCCCAAATTATAGTTAGGTTATCAAGTACATCATGCAGCCAATATGACTAGAAGCCATGTCGTTATAGCTGGTATATGTACTGCATGCCGAAAACATCCTCGTGCAGAGGAAACACAACAGCAGGTTTGCGTACTTACCTGCAGCATTGATACAGTGGAGCCAATATAGTCAACTCATCCCAATGTGGATTTCCAAAGCTAGAAGAAAGAATGGTAATAGTACATATGACAAGTCATACAACTTACAAAGTGGGATTACTATGAAACATTTTGAAGAGAATGCTTTATAAACTTGGGGCCTGCAGGTGAACAATATCAACAACAAATTACCTTTTCCCATTATCTAGTAGAAGTACCATGGATCCCGGGTACTCAGCAAATGTTTCGTAGTGGTGTCGATCTGCATTCCCAATCAGATAATCAAATACAGCGGCATCTACTAGATCCAAAAGCCTAGAACCATTCTTGTAGATGTCAGACTCTCGAACGACGCTGCAGTAGTTGAGATCCAGTTCCCACCTGAAAAGTTATATTGTGATTTCCAGAACGCTGCACTGTGTGAAGCACACTGTGATCAAAGCTACAGTACCGGATCAACTCTTCCAAAGGTTCGATAAAATAGACACAGTACTTTACGTGTGACACACGGTACAAGAAGAAAACATGTAGCCTTACACAGCTAGAGTGCCTTTCTTATATGTCCTCTGCCATGGACTGCGATGCAACTTTAATATGTAACGTCTAGGAAGCCAAAGGATAAGAACTCCTTCCATTTCTCCACCCTCAGCACAAGCAGCATACTTTGGTGAGCAATAATGGCATCGCCCATAGAAGCAAGTCTTGTTCCCTACAGCAAGAAGAAATAACATTACAATTATGTCCAAAACATTTCTGCACCGAACGCACTCACCCTGCTTGAAGAACGTTTCTGCTAAAACTTGAGTTGCTACAGGTAAGATCTCTCTCTGCAAATTTAATTTCCTCCCAACGGCTATAGGAGTTCTTCGCAGAGCAAGAAGTCTACGAATATAGCGCAGTACACATGAAAAAAGCACAAGAGCAAAGCAGAGGCAGAATTGTCTGTTTGCATACTGATTTCACTTTCCTTGTGGCCCTCGTCAAAATGTCAAACATTCTGCAGTTCAAGCATTCAATTTTATTCTTAGCATCATCAAGGAGCTCAGTAAAATGAAGCATGATATACAAAATGTTTTTCTTTGTTTGTCTCAGTCACTCATTCAGTTATCTGCTACCTTTCACTCTAGCAGGCTGCATCTCTTTTATATTGATCACAGGAGCTTGCTGATCACACTTTGTTTTACCTAGCTCTGTGACAAACGTATAAGCTACCATTCAGCAAAAATAAATTTTTCCTCTTTCTTGAGCGAGTATCAAATCCGGCTTTATTTGGGATATTTCCAAAAGGGATCTCAACACCTACATTAACACAGTGAAAGGTATCAATAACATCCTGAGGAACTGCCACATAAACATGCAGATACTATTGTTGAAAAGATTGAAAAGCTAGACAGTTGCCACAGGAGGCTTGGTTTGTCACCTGCTGAGATGGAAAGCAGCGATTTCTCCATTGTGCCGATCTGCTCCAGCAAAAGGGGAACCTTCAATAACCTGATGCCGCTCGTACCTGCAGCAACCGCAGTGGTATAGAGTTGGTTCACAAGAGTACAAGTGGTTATGGTCAAACGTGAATGTGTACAATGGAGACAATGCGAAGTTTAGGAATACCCCAAATTATTACAGTCTCCCAAACGAAAAAACAGAGGGAACAGGATAAATGCTTCTGAAGCATGGGTGTACCGAGCGAGGTGTTGCCCTCCCACCCCGCTGTGGGAAGCGGACATTTTCACAACGCTTCTGCGCATGCTCTGTGGCCCTGACGGCACCAAAAATGGTTACCTACATATTCAATAGATGGCGCCAATGTGGCGCCAGCTGTAAAAAATACAAAGGACCGACTAAATGTTTGGTGGCATGGGAATAATGCAGTTGTTTCCAATGCAAACACTGGCAGTGTGAATAGTTCTGATCATCTGAATTAACTTCAATCTCAGTAATGTGTCAATTCTAGGCTAGGTGGCGCAAGCTACCACCTGCTCCAAGGGGAAAAGCCACAGTATCCGTCCATCCATCCATCTGTAGGGTGCCTCGATACTTGTACTACTTGCGCCCTCTTTGCAAAGAGGGCGCAAGTATTGAAGCAGTCTAGTCGGCTGTCTGCCTCCAATCGGCCCTTGCGCAGCATTATTCATAGACTATCGAGGCGTTCCTGGCGCGGGGAGATGTCCTGTGAATGATATGTGTGTATTCCATTAACAAGACATCTCTCTTGCCAGGAACACCTCGACAGGATGTCATAATGGCTCCTGGCTGCACACAGTACCGGAAGGGCTATCTAGCGGTAAGATCTCTCACCACAAACACCAGTTGCAAGAAACTCTGAAGAATCAATAAAATACCTCTAATTTATAGGCACGTATTGCTTTGGAGTTAATATAAGGTGGGGTGGGGAGTAATGCTTTAATGAACAGCAAAAGGGGGTGCATTGAGCAAAAAGGTTGAGAACCGCTAATCTAGTGTCTATCGGTTGAATGCTTTGCCCACACTCTTCGAGAAAATCCTGGAAACACCCATGCAGCGGTTAAGACGCTGCCTAGCAAAACAAATACGAGGGTGGATCAAATATAAACGAGACTTTTGTTGTAGAGCGTGTTCTGCCAATTGGCGCACGCTGCCGCTTGTGCACATGCTAGGTAGGTGGGTCAGTAGTCACGTGAGAAGCCGGCCGGTCTCATTACATTTCTTCAGTAGTCCGTCGTACGATATCTGAGAAAGAGTTACACCTGTCGATTGCGCAACATATTATTATAAAGTTTCTCGCTCGTGAGGGTGTAAAACCGACCGAAATTCTGCACAGAGTGACAGCACAGTTCGGGGTCAAACACTGTCGAGGCCGCGTGTGTTTGCCTGGCATACGGAATTTGTGAAAGGCTGTGACGAGGTTGAAATCGAAAGCCCCTGTCAAAGCCAAGACTCGGCTCTCGGCTGGCAAGGCGCTTGCAACTGTTTTCTGGGACGAGTGCGGCATTTAGCACATTGATTTCTTGCACGCACCATCGTCGCACCATCAACGCTGCATATTACTGTGAACTTTTGAGTTGGGTTAAACTTGCTTATCACAGCAAAAGGCGTGACCAACCAACACGTAAAGTGATTCTCCTACATGACAACGCCAGACCCCACACTGCAGCCGTCACAGGTGCAAAATTAAGGGAGATGGGCTGGACGCCACTGGAACACCCTTCCTATAGCCCTGACTTATAGCCTCGTGACTTTCACCCGTTTGAGCCACTCAGAGAAGCTCTGGGAGGCCAACGATTCGACGACAACACAGTGGATATAACCCACTTCTTGTTATGAAGAGGGGATCAAAAAGCTACCGACCTGCTGGGAAAAATGCATTTCTACATCAGGAGACAATGCGGGAAAATAATGCACACTCGGTGTAATTTCTTACTACACATTAAAAAAAATGAAATAAAAGACTCGCTTATATTTGATCCACCCTCGTATTACAGCTCAATTACAGGATCCTGTACACTACAAGCTCCCAGTAATATATTCACTTGTATGGTCATCCTCACACCTGTAGTATTGAAGGCTACATGGACCATAGCCATATAAAATGCACTCACTTCTTGGGCTTGAAAATAGCATACTGGCCACCGTCAAGCAGCAGCTGTAGTTTGAGCTGAGTACCGCGAAGGCCAACATCAGCCTTCATAAACGGTGTATTGCACATAGCAGACATCACAGCACCTAATTCCGGAGCAGAATTCGGAAGCACTTCACGTGGAGTGACCCATCTTGCAGCAACAGACCACGGACTTCCGTTCAATTCTTTCCGTGGAACTGAGTCCGTAGCAAGGGCATCGACCAACATGCGGTGTCTTTCATTCCTGTATGTAGTGAAGTTCAAGCTTTTCAACTTTCTATCAATCAAACGTTGCGCAAGCAACGCAACGTTGACCAGATTCTGCGGCCTTTTGCTTGCGCCAGGGAACTGCCCTGTTCTTCTTGAGTTTGGCTTGACAACTAGCACAGACTTTGGCTGCAATAAGTGAAACAAGAAGCAGATGTTACGCCCTGTGGGCTCTTTGGAAGGTCAGAGCACTACACGACATTGATAATTTGAGATTATGATCAATACTTTCATGAAAAGCGATCTTCCAAACGGTCTTCCACAACACCAACAAGCCAGACCCCCCTATAGCAACTAATCCTGGGTGTACTATACTGATTCCATACATCGTCTTTGCAAATTCATGTAACACAACAAAAGGTATCATTACCAGTGATGGCCAGTAGTTAACTACATGTAGTTAAACTACTAGTTAAACTACCTGATTGTAGTTAAAAAGTAGTTATCAACTACTTGCAGAAATGTAGTGGCAACTACTAGTTAAACTACTATTTCAAGTAGTTAACTACAGTAGTTAGGTTACTGAAGGCGCCAACTACTTCCGATTTTGCCGCAAGCTTTACGGCAGGATTTTGCTTCCGACTTTTACCTTGAGCTACTTGTTTGATGAGAACGGAGGTGCAGAGCAATTGTGTCGTGCATGTGTACTAAATCTTCACTTTTAATGTTTGTCTAGTGAAGCCTCATTTGCTGTGAAATAATTCTGCAACTTAGTTTATCGCGTAGGCACAGAAAGAATCCCGCCGCAAGCTTTGTATTTGACGATCGTAGCAATGGCTTGAGCCAAAGTTTATTATTGCTTGTGATCCATATTTAGCTGTCCAAGAACACTACAAGGGATTGGTGTTGGTGGACAACGTTAAGTAGTTATAGATGTAGTTAAACTACATTGCAGTAGTTAAAAAGTAGTTTTAACTACTCCCCTGAAAAGTAGTTGAACTAGTAGTTAAACTACTCAATCACAAAGTAGTTAGTAGTTATAGTTAAACTACTGTAGAAGTAGTTAGTGGCCATCACTGATCATTACTGTGCAAAGGATGTCGGCGATGTGTCCATACATCGCCCTCCTTTATGTATGACATGTTAATTTGCTATCTGTACGTGCCGAACCACTTGAATAGCGATGCATCTGAATAAAGTTTATAAAAATATAGGGCATTCTAAGTGAACATTTAGAGAAGCAACGTGTAAGTAAGCACGTAAGTAACACTAGTTTTGCATCCACAATTTCTGAAGCAACTGTCAACACCACCCATTTTTATAGCAAATCAAGTTCGGCAGTGGACAACTAGCCTGTTGACCCATCGGCACTGAAATATAGTCAATTTCATATACGTTACATCGCTACTTAAACTGCCAACAGTGGGAGCAACCTTTCTCTTTATTGCTCGTGAATATACGCAAGATATTGTGCACTATAGCTCTCTGTGGTCAAGAGAAAATGACAAATACCTTCTGCATGTGTTCATGTTGGAAGTTCGTGAAGTGCACTGCCATCACAACTAGCGCAACAAAACACACAGCAAAGATGAGAAATGCCTTTGTTATAAGCTTCATACTGACTCTGTACGTATATTATGAAGCCCTATGAGCCAATAAAAAACACAAAACAAAAATCATCATTAAAATCGGTCACAAAAAACTTCAGACAGTACCAGCTCCAGCGTACTTCGGAAACCGAAACCGCCAAAACTGCAACAGCGCCGCCTGCAATCGGTACGTCAGAACGTCGGAAAATATTCAGTGAAGATTACCATTTTCGGTGACTCGCTTTTATACAAGAAAAATTTTTTTGTTGACGAACACTCCATTTAGTAGGATGAAGTTCGTAGAATACTATCCGAGGAGGATGCGAAGCACCGTACCGTAACCAAAACGTCGTGCAGGGAGCTTCCCAAAGAAGGCTGCCGACCCGGCCCATCCCCCCCACCGGTGGATTATCCAAAAAGCACAGGGGTCATTATTACAGTTACGTCATATCAACGTATCATTACCTACATGTGTCCAAAGCTGAAATAGCGAGGGGCCCCCTTGTAGGGAGTGCACAAGTAAAAAAAAAGTTAGGGGGCTGTCGCCAAATATTTGGGGGGAGCGAGAAGTCTGGATAAATGACCGCCCCCAGTCCACACCCACACACATACTCCAAATGTTTGGCAACACCAGTCCCTTTCCTTCCTATGCACACCCTACAGTTTCATGACGTCATCACTCGGTGGGCTGACCGCACCTTCCCCAAGCACCCGTCTCCCTCTCCCAATAGACAGAAGGTTTGTATATGATAGGATACGGAGGAGAAACACAGATATAGCGTGTGACACACCAGACAAATAATCATCTGTTGTAGTACAGTATTTGAAAAAGGCTGTGGAGATTCGCTGAAGCACTGAAGGACTGCTCACGTCTGGGGGGAGATTTCGACCATTGTTTTCCAGTTTATGTGTGGTGTTGGAAAATAAGCCCCCTCACCCCATGGAGGAAGTCAGATTTTAGCCTCATTACAATTTGTTGCATGTGTTGACGTTACACTTTTATTCAGAAACATTTCCGGCAAAGATGAACAATCTTGTATGTTGTAGGTGCTCATGAGGCATCTGTACAAGTATTATTTTGGAAGCATTTTCGCAGCATCACTGTCAAGAAGCCAGACAACATCACCCTTTGATGGTTGCACAAGTGCTGCTGGAAGTGGCTTGTCTTCTGCATCGGGATGCAGCACTTTCTAAAAGCAAAACCATTATTTAAAAAAAAACTAACAGTACTAAATATGTAAGCACACTACTGACTAGACATAGGTTCTAGTTCATAGAGCAGGGCCACCAAAACGTAACGGCTGCACGACTTTACTATATTCATACTCTACAGAAGTGTGGCCCTTACATATCTGTGGGCATTTATCTATTTGTTCTGAAAAGACATTTCTTTCTGATCAGTCCTTCAAGGTCAATCGACAATTAACGAATGCCAACAACATCACAAGAAATTACCATCTAGTGTCACCGGCACAAATACATGAAAATGAGTTGTAACTCCAATCGTAACACTCCCTTTCCCCCTTTTTAATTACGAATTAATCCAATAGTGAAAATGTACCAGCACCCTACTCACCAAGACAGTGGGGGCCTTTTCAATTCCACTAATGGGAAATAATGCGAGCCTTGCATTGTTTATAACAGGCAGTGTTAACGTTATACGACACGGCGGCGGCTTTGGAGAGTCCACTATTTCTGCTACCCACTTGTCATTTACCTAAAAAAGAGATATAATAGCAAACTTAATGGGTACTGCAGCTCCCTGCAGTAACAGGTCATGTTGCAGATGGCACTGTCTTAACGCCACTGACTGCTATCCTTACAGTAAGGAGTGCATGGCCAGGAAACAGGGAACAGGTGTGCCCATCTGGACCCATTCCGAGGAGCAGCAAGTCAAACACTGGTAGTTCCTTAAAGTATACGGACATTTTGTCCGCATAATCTTTAGCAGCATCGGAACCTGCATAAAGTGTTGACGATGATGTTCACGTTCACTGCCGTGTAACTCTGTATTACTTTCTCCTGAAAAATTGCTTAACACCTGCTCGTTGGCCATCACCAGGTTTGAAATGTGGAAGAGACAATGGCAAGTGGTCGTAATAAGGGAAAGGTAATGGTTTGTCAGCATGTTTGTCAGCTTTTTCAGTTTCAATAAAACACGAGGAACATGATATAAAGTGTTGATAAACGTAACCTGTAAGTATTGGATTGATCGTGATAAACTGGTCCTCCGTGAGCCCAAGCTTTGGAATCAGCTCTGTCTTGTAGCATCCAAATGTACTGTCTTTGCTGCTAAATGGAACAAGTCTCTCATCACAGAAGAAAAACCTCCACTTCATCCAATCTGTCTTTACAGCAGGAAGCACACTGCTGAGCATGTTGACCATACTGCCACCTGCAATATCAGAAGTCACAAACTATTTCAGCGTCAGCATTATGACGCAAGAGCAGTTATGAAAGGGTAATAGAAAATGTCATACAAGGAGATGAAATGGGAGAGGCGAGCGACACACGGGGATACTCTGTTAACCATAATACCCTCCGCGCACGAAAAGTCGACCGGAACGAAACAACACCCAAGGCCAGAGCGCGAAGAAACCTGACACGCAATTTTGTTTGTTGGTTTGTAGGCGAGGCACAAATACCTGCCATATCAAACAGCACAGCGGCTCGTGGTAAGACTGAATCCCGGGGCACATATCCTAAAGGAGTAGAATACATAATATGTGTCAGCTGATGGAAGGATGGAGTGTAGGGGCACCCCTGGTGGGCCCCCTTGGAACGAGGGTCCAACTTTAAATGTGCGGACATGCCGGATATCATTCGCTTCGCTTCCCTTGTGTTGTTAATTAGTTGCAGTAGTAGACGTGTCCTTCTTTCAACTCCATTTTCTGAAGAGTTTCTGAAGAGCCTTAGCGGACATACGACTTATATGTTCATTCCATTTTAAGTTAGAAGAAAAGTTAACCCCCAAGTATTTGTAACCGTTAACGCGGTTTAGCAAGTTTCCATTAACATTGTGCGGAAAGACAAGTTGGTTGTTCTTGTTAGTAAATGGTACTACTGCACATTTTGAGAAGTTGGTATCCAACTGCCATGTCTTGCACCACTCACAAAACTTTATGAGCGACTCACTAAGAGCGATCTGATGGTCTTGACAGAATACTCGGACAAACAAGACGAAGTCATTCGCGTACAACCTTATTTCATGAGAGACCTCGTGAGCTGATGCAGTGATGCCGTGATATACAGCTTGAATAATTCTTGTGAGGTCATGGTTAACATTGTAGTTTTTTAGTATATTCCACAGTATGCCATGTATTACTGAGTCATAAGCCTTCCTAATATCCAGAAATGCTAGGCACAAACTTTTCATTTTGCCATTTCATCATGTCCAATATCTGTGTAAGAATAAATATATTGTCCTCCAGTCTGCGCTCCTTCCTGAACCCATTTTTCATTTCCCCGAAAATACCCCTTTGCTCTACTTGTTTTTCTAGTCTGTTCCCAATTACCCTTGCAAATGCCCTATAGATTGCTGATGTTACGGCGTCGGACGGTAATTATTGAACTCAATAATTGAGCCTTGGTCTTTGTAGGTCATAGCGATGTGTGCCTTCTTCCATTCTATTGGTACTTGGCACGTCGTGATTACTTCGTTGAGTAGTTTTCTCAGATGTTATCTTCCTATTTGCGTGTCGGCAAGGTGGAATATGTAGCCACTTGGTCATGCCGCTAGCGCCGCTTGTTCGGAATTAATGACAAATGGTGTGTCACCACACATTATACTGGCTTACCCGAAAGGCCAACTTTGACATAGGTTTCGCTTGACGGTAGGTTGTCCGCAACATCTTGGATGAATTGTTGTAGACGGGCAAGTAAATCTTTCTTGTCGTCAGCAACAACTACTTTCCGCACCATGCTTCTATGCACTGTTCAGCGTAACAGGGAAGTTCCTTTGCCGTTAAAAAGAAAAAAGAGCATACGTGCAGAGATTTGCGGATTTCGGATTTGTTTTGCCGGCTGACGGAAAGCGGAAACCCACAAAGCCGGAAACGTTGAGGTCACCTGTTGCTCTCGTCTCCAATCCCTCCAATAGCATACCCGGTAAATGTTACGTAATCGTTGACGCACAAACCCGCCATTTTTGTAACTGCCCTCAAGCGGGTGCCAATCGCAACATTGTTAACGGGACTACGGGACTATAACGGGACTACATAATCTAATCCACTCTAAATCACGTGACGGTCTACCGCCGCTACCGATAGGTAGCCGATAACTAAGCGTCCCAACGAAATGAAGTTCGTCACACCTGACGTCACTCCGAAAAAGATGCGAAGTGCGAGACTTTTGCTCATGTTCGTATGTTTCGACACTTTGCTTCACCGATACCTTTACACTGATGCTGCAGCTGCTGCAGCCTGCATGTAGTGCGGTGTCCTTTTAATTAAAAAAAAAGTTCCGTGGGCGTCTGTGCATTTTATGGCATTTGGTGACTGCAGGATAATCAAGTTTTGTGCCGCATGCAGATGCGTGCTTATCTTTTCGCGAAATGAGAATAGTGAAATATTATGGTGCGCCATCTAGTGGAGATGGAGATAATCTTCTCCTGCGCCTCAAGGTCATACGCATGCGCATAGGCCATTGTTAAAAACGTAAATTGCTGTGATGTCGAATAATGGATGATGTGATGGGCTGTGATGTTGAATGATGAGTTATGATGTGATGAGCTCTGCGGTTGAATGATATGGGTTATGATGTGATGGGCTCTGATGTTGAATGATGAGTTATGTCAATGTCGAAAGATGAGTTGATATATGATGGGTTTTGATGTGATGTCATGGGGTGTCAGCACAACTGATCATATGTGTTGAATGAATTTTTCGAAGAATGCCGACCTACGCGTGGGGGACTTGAAAATTTTCCGGCGTTCGGACTTTGTCGTTCCCGCGTCCCTATACCGCACGTGGGGACATCGCTAGGGTACTCCGCCGTTTTCGAGCTGTTGGACCGTTGTCAAGTACTCCTACTGTTTTTTAAAAGTCTTTGTAAGATACCAAGTTACTCCTAAAAGTATTTAAGATACAGTAGCTTGAGCATATCACTTAAGTGACATCATCGCTGGTGGGGAAAGACAACTTTGCACCCATTTGCAGTATGCTTATGAAAAACATTGTTTGCTCTTATTGCCTATTACATAGATGCCATTTTTATTCACACGTCCATGTGCAATGCGACAGCCAGTTGTTCAACAAAAGGTGGCACATTCCTCACATCAATATCCAGTGCTCATTTCGGAACCCAGTTGATGCACGGTGCAGTACTGTATGCCCAGCGCGTACCGCAATCTTGAGCACACTTCTTTCAGCACATTTGCATAGAAATGGTATCACCCCTGTGATAACCCCAACATTAGCGACACACTGAAACACTAACATATGCTTGCACACATTTTCCCTGCAAGTAACACCATGTGACCACGAGCATCACCGTTGTGCACACAACAGTGCAACACTTTAATATCAAGTCAGTAACGTTGTAATAAACTCATAAAATACTTTGCTGCACAGTGCATAAGGTGTAGTAGTGGCTATAGACTTGAGCAAAGATAGGTGCTGTGTCGGTGAGTAATACAAGACATTTTGGTTTGTCTTTCTAGTGCCACAGACAGAGCAGAGGTCTAATTAGTATTTTTATTCTGCAGGGTTTTCAAAAAAAATACCTACTCACAGTAAACGCTTCTGGAATAAAACGGAAGACTTAACAATCGGCAGCTGCATTAGAACAGGGCAGTGCCAAAATTTCTCCTTGCATAAGTGAAAGATGCTGCTACGTAGGCAGCAACACAGAAGGAACAGAATTCATCTGTTGTATCGTTTGTGATTTAAGCACGAAACAAGTCACAATTTTACGCTTCAGTGCTTCTCTCCCTGTCAAGAGGTGCAGTGTCTCTCGTCACTCCCTGCAGACAATTTACCCCACACCTCTTGGGAAGGAGAAAAGAGGTTTCCTTTACACAACAAGTTAATTCGGCCCTCTTTTTGTATTACTGTACAGGTAACAGCTTTTTCAATTCCACTGGGAGAAATCTGTGCACTTCAGTGCCTTTCTAAGTAAGTTTTCCCTACAAAAGCCCACAGCATCCTGGACATCTTGATAAAAGGACAATGTGCAAGATATTGGCTAAGAATTTACATGTGTTTCGCTGCTCAGAATTGTTTCAGATGTAACTCTCATGGGGGCATGCGATGATGGAAGCACTTTCTGCTAGGATCACACTGTAAAACTGTTGGCACAATAGTATTCCATTATATAAAATAGAGTTCCTTTGCAGATGCAACTATGAAATATTTAAATACCTCCAAATATGTGTTCGACATTGCTGGACAGACCGGGCTGGTACCGCCACTCCTAGCCAGCCATTACTGAATTGCATTACAAAACAACCCTTCAAACTACTGCTCGACAAAGCCGTTGTAGGACAGTATGTACACGCAGAGCAGTTGGCCATGAACCCTGAAAATTTGACAGCAAAACGAGGCCTCTACCGCGAAATGACAGCTCTACTGAGGCCTCCAAACACACTGCAAAAAGAAGGAAGGAGAAAAAAAAAAAGCTGCACACAGCTCCAAAAAGCACTAAAAACGAAAAAAAAATAAAAAAATTTGATCACAATCCTCAAACAGCATCCTACAGAGAAAACTGAGTAGAGCCCCACTCTTCAAAATGCGTATAAATATCTTCAGCATTCCAAACGACACAGACAACGTAACAAACATCAGACACAGCAGAAATGGAACAGTATGGTAGTGAAATGACATAAATAGGGGAAATTTTGCACCATGAACATGTTCATGATGAGACTGAAGCCATACAATTGCATATCCTGAAACAAAGACACATGTGCAGGACAGTGCTCATATTGAACAACCGCTAACATCATGTGCTGTAAAGTGACAAACAGTTTCTTCCTCATGGATCTAGTAATCTGAGTATTGAAGACTAAAAACCACCTAAATTTTATTGTTATATACAGTTCCTCCCTACACAGATCTAGCCACACACTAGTGATTTGTATGCTTAAAAAAAAAATATCGTGCCCAACAAACGGAACCGAACACAGTACATTGCCCTCATACGTGTTACCTGTGACCTACTCAATCTGCAATCAGCACCACCAAAAGTATAATGAGGGCAAAATTTCTGCAGAATGTGCAGATTTCCGTTATGTATTTTAAAAAAAATCCCAGTGAAATTTTGTGGGTGCGGTCACTGCAAGTGCTGTCAGCGAGTTGTGTGTGTGTGTCTCGACATATTTTTGTTAACAGAAAAACAGTCAACGGGCATTGTTGCAAAAAGCTCATTCCCTGATATGTGTTGCAGAAGTGTGCTAGTGTGCAGAAGATAGCAAACGGGCACACGCCCAACATGTGTCACAGGCAAAGCAAACTAAACACGGATTGAATGGTGAACATCTGTGTCATTGATGAAGATCACAACGATTACAGCTCCAAGTGATACATGTGCGGTGCCAACAACTGCAATATCTCGTCCCAATATTGTTCACAACTAGTATCACTGTCTTCACATGTCCTGTAGTAGCAGTAGTACATGGTATCACATATCTTGTCTGCACCACCAGATCAGCCCAAACAGGAGCCCCAATTCATTTGAATGTGTGAATGCTTTGCTTGCCTGTCCTGCACATTAAACGTGCCTTTAACAAAGGACACTGCTGCAGCAAAGCAATGCGGTAAAAAAAAACAAGTAGGCTCTTATGAGATTAGGCTAAACACGTATCTATCTCAGTAGAACGTGACTTGGACAATGCTGCGCTGTCACAAGGTATACAGTGAAAGCTTCAAAGTAGCTTGTCCTTTGTGTGCAGAGTCCGACAACGCATAAATGCAAGACACGTTGTAAGCATTAAAAGAAAAAGTAAAAGGCTGCAACTTTTCCGACCTCTTACAGTATCTGAAAAGCACAAGCACAAACAACATTCCCTGTATTTGAGGTTTTAACGTGGTTTTCTAACAAGTCATCATGGTGTCCTTAAAAAGAAAGATGTCTGTGTTGTTTCATCACTTTGCAGCTCCAGATGAGCCAGCTATTAATAGTAAGGCAGTAAACCCGCATTCCAAACCTGCGCACCTCATGGTTTTGGCAACAGATATGAACAGGAGGGAGGGACATCTAAACACAAGGAGGAGAATGGGTCTCTCAGCACCAATCACCAAGGTATGTGAAGTCTTTAAAATGTTGCTGCTCGTCCTGAGAAAGCAAACGCGGGTCCTTTGGTGCTGTCAAAATCGGACGCTCTGAGGTGAACTCTTCGTCGAAGTTGCTCACATCCTCCGGGGATTTCTGAAGAGAACCTGAGGTTAACATCGGAACTCACCCAGCACCATGAGCGGTGTGCTGATTGAACTTACCACTGTCGGCACAAAGGGAGGTTTGACCTTCTTGAGGAGGAGGTCCTCCCACTGTATGTTCTGCAACGGTGGCAACCACAGGGTGAGTAAAGGTGCACATCTAGGAGGAGGACCAATGGAAGCAGAGAGTTTCTGCGTTACTCACTCGGAAGAATGCCTGCTTCTTCACGTCTTCTGCGTCTTTCTCACTTGTGCCTAGTCGCTTCTCCGGATTCTTTCTCAGTAACTGTGCAAAATAACAAGGAAATCACTATGCGCACTTGAGCTGCGTTAGAAACGACAACATCTAAATCATGTCTTTCAACTCCCACGCTACCTGTAGGGCCTGAATTTTTAGGGTTATACCCGATTATGCCCGATATTTACGCCCCCCACTCCCAGATTCAAAGTCACAAAAACAGGGTATAACCTGATATTTACACCGAAAACTGCTGGACCAGGGGGATCCGAAGTCATAACAACTAACACAGAACTTTGGAAATGGTGTTGTAAATGCATAAATATGCTCATACAAACTGTCAAAACAGAGACCCCGCTGCCTCTTGAATGCATGGACTTAATACTGATACTCTGTCTACTGGTGTGTCATGTGTATTATGCCAAGTAAACCGAAGATTTACACCTGATTCAATCTGATTCAACCAGAATTGGGTTGAATCATGTTCAGGTCAACCCGATTACATACTGAATTATTGAAGCAAAATATACCCCCCCCCCCCCCCCCCCAGATGTTGCTGAAAAATATAAGCCAAAAAAGTCAGGCCCTAACTGTCTCTGTATTCACACGAGCGACATTCTTCAGGATGCAACAGCAGAAGACGCAAAAAACGTCATAGCTTTCTGCTGCCACATGAACGCGAGCGCTCAATGTCGTGTTTTTATGTACACTGCTGACCGTGGGGAATATCCTGCAACACAGCCACAAGATATTACGGAGCAGACGACAGGAAAAGACGCTGACGGTGTCGTCTGTTAAGTGCGCAGTACACGCCATTCCCGATATTCCAGCACCGTGTGAATGCTCAACACAACACTGGACGAAACTTTGGCACAGTGAGCAGTGTTTTCACGTTTTCTTCCACCAGAATCCTTTGTGAGGACGTCGCTCATGTGAATACACACTATCCGCGGCACGTGCAGCGAAATATATTGGCGTTCTCACCCTTCTCATGATAGCTATTGCTTCAATCGACAGGAATCGTGGATATCTAACTTCATCGTGAACAATACTATCAAAGACCTCTTCTTCATCATCACCAGGAAACGGCGACTGTGGAAAGGGTAGAAACCACAGTTTTACTGAACAAGCTCTTCTCATTCTGCGATTCATCACACAGAGTGAAAAGCTGGAACAGTTCCACCATCTTACCTCACCAACAAGCATTTCGAAGATGAGAACTCCAAGTCCCCACCAATCAACAGCTCGGGTATACGATGTCTCAGTAAGCACTTCGGGCGCCAAGAACTCTGGAGTGCCACAAAAAGTACCGGTACGGTCCCCATAGCCCATACCTTCCTTACACAACCCAAAGTCTGCTATTTTCACGTAGCCTTCCGTGTCCAGCAGAAGATTGTCGAGCTTCAGATCTCTGCAAAAGGAAATATTCATCGAGTTTATGGCAGACCTTTAATGCCGCATATGTTGCTGACTTATAATTGAAAAACTGGAGTTGAGATTAATGACAATTGCAAACTACCTGTAAATTATCTTATTTTCATGCAGAAACTGAAGTCCTAGCACCACACACGCAGCATAAAATGCAGCTCGTGGTTCGGGAAAGATGTCAGTGTGAATATGCATCATAAGGTCACCGCCGCAGGCATATTCCATCACAAAGCACACATGGTTCTGTAAGACAGGAAGGTGCGATTCATTAAAACGCATGCCTTTAGCTAAGGTGAGCTCGCACCCCAGCGTAACTGAAATAAATTTGTTTGGCTCCAAAGAGCTCTTCTACCAGCCTTTCCGCTCAAAGTCTCAGTAATTTCTGAACTCTTAAAAATTAAAAATTTAAAAATCTTTAAAAATCTCAATTGAAAATCTAAAAAATTTTGAATTTTGAAAGTATTTTTATAAATTTTTTATTAGAAATATAAATTTTTATAGAAATATATAAAAATAAAACTATAAATGTAATGTACAATTATTTATTGATATAACATTGATATAACATATTTATAAATATTATAAATATTTGAAAAATATTATACAATTTTTTTCATGACAGCTGTCAGTGGATCCACCAGGAGGAGCAAGCAGAAGAATCTCCTCATAAGCATGTGCGACGTTTCTGCGATATTCCCTCCCACACATATTCCTCCTCATGTATTCTTCCCAGCAGGACACAAAGAATTCTGTGGCAGGAGCGCATTGGAATTTAACCGCAACACTCACCCCTGTTTGGAAGCAGGCAAACAAGTTGACCAGGAAAGGATGCCGGACAGAATTGGCCACTTCAAAGATCCTCTTTTCAGCCATGAGGCTTTCCAGCTCATCGCGTGCAATGATGTCCCCCTTTTTGAGAGCTTTGATGGCAAAATATTCTCCAGTCCTCTTGTATTTGCTCAATATCACCTGCGGACATTAAAAAAAATGAAAGTTGTCAGACAGGACACTTCACCGTGGGCAGCTCCTAATACGTAGTAGGGCAGTGCGAATATGTTCAGATTTTTAAATACCGAAGTGAATAATCGGATGTTCGATTCAAATTCAAAGTTGAATATAGAATTTTGTGTTGAAATTTCCTATCAAACCAATGTTCAACCCAACACCCAAAATCTAAAAAAATGCAACAAGGGCGGGTGCAAAACAAAACGAGTGCTGCTTCATACGAAGATCAGAAAGCATATATTACTAGAGCCTGAAGTTTTAGGGTTTTACCCGATTCTTCCCCGAATTTGCACCCCGAATTGAAGGTTGACGCTTTAGGGTTAAACCAGATTTTTACCCGGCAAATAGCCTTCACTGGGATATCTGTAGGAATGCAATAACTTACTCGTTTGGCAGCAAATGCAGTTGCATCACAGTTAGTACCAAACCGCTACAGTTACTTTGAGTAACTGAGCCTGATTTCTCCCCAAATTTAGTCTACTGGAAGTTTTTTTCACCCGAATTTGCATGAATTTAGTGCACATGTTTATTTACCCAATTTTTACCCCCCGAATTTAGAAAAAAATATTTCCCGAAAACTTCAGGCTCCATTGCATGTATCTGCTCTATACAGTCGCCGACCGATTTTTCGGACGCGTTCACGGAACAGCCACGGGCGCCATAGAGTTAACGATTAACAACATCCAAAATTTCGGATGTCGAACAGCTCCATCGCTCGATAATTCGAAGACGGTTTGCCCAGCCCACGAACGTCCCAAACGGTCGCCAGCTCAACACGCGCGCATGACACAATGCAAAGGTCAAAGAAACAAAATATAAAAATTGAGGCAAGAAAATAGGCAGTGACTGTTCATTTTCCAATACTCTGAGTGAACGAGCGCTGTCGTGGTGCTTTGCGAAGCCGAGCACATGCTGGCCACCCGTGAAGTAAAGCAAGCTTCACCTCAAGCACGCAGGAGTTAGGTGAAGCCAACTTGTGGAGTGGTGACCCCCCCCCCCCCCCCCCCCCCCCCTATGTTGCCAGAAGTTGTCCCGATATGTTCCCTCCACGTGTTCGGAATATCGACGACCTGCTATCTCCCAGCGCATCCGTCAAACTCGGAACTAATGAAGGCGACTGCGGCGCTTTCGCCCGTATACAATATCGTTTCAGGAAGTAGAAGCTGTAGAATGTAGATGGAAGACTGCCCGTTAAGAAAGCATCGACAACTTTTCTGCCCTACTAGTCCTTAATAAAGTTGACTTTTGAAGCGAAATCAATTTTTTTTTTGACTGCTCGATTATTCAGACTTTTGCACGGTCCCCACTGAGTCTGAAAAAATGAACGGCGACGGTATCTGTATCTGTGCAGCATGTACGGTTGGTTTGGTTATGTCACTATTTGCTTCGTATTTGTATTGGCACATAACTATTTGCTTCGTATTCGCTTCAGATGTGTTGTTAAGATTTCAAGATTACTATTCCCACAGCCCTAAAGTAGTATTGTCGCTTCGGGCTTCAATATGAACTCAATGTATGTTACTCACTTTTCCAAAATGTCCTCGTCCCAAGACACTGATGAAGTCGAAGCTTTCTAACGTGAGGGAGGGCCTGGTTCCGTGAAAAGAAAAAAAAGAACGGTGCACTGTAGTGATATAGTTTAATAGTTTAATTTTCGTATTAGAGGCAAGCGAGACGTAACATGGGGGGTACCTATCTACTCCTTCGTAGTAATTTGTGTCCGTTTTGGGTTCAGCCATGTCCTCATCTTCAGGTGGCATTTCAATAATAGGTTCAGGGGTTGGTGAATGCCTCTTGGCATTGTTGGGGGCTTGACCCGCTATATTTGGTATTAAGTTTGCATCAGATGCTGGAGGGGGCGAAAGCTCAGTCTGCAGGAAGTCGAATTCTCCTAAAGCATTCTGAAAAAGAGTAAGAATGACATGGTGGTATATGCGGCAAAGAAGGCTTCGTTGGGAACAGTTGCACAATTCTTGCAACCTAAGACCCCATAACAAATAAGTACACACAGAACGCCCTTAGAAGAAACGCGTGGCAAATACAAGCAGAATGTAACTGTGGAAGTCTGTGTGTGTTCTTGCTGTGATGTAAACAAAGGTCTACGGAAATTGCAGTGTTAAAGCAAACAGAAATCATTCTTCAGAATTTCAAAAGTCGTAAGATTGCACTCTGTGTTTAAAAACGCATATGACTCCATCAATCATACTGTTAAAACAAAAACTGACTCGTTGTGGTGTGTGTGGTATCCCTTTCTCTCTTCCGAGTTCGTACCTGGAGCATCAGAGACAATGTGGTGCGATAAACAGTAATTTTCAATTGAATGATGGCAGTCAAATAATTGTTCCTCCATTAAGACTATCACCAGCGGTGTACCCCAGGGAAGTATATTAGGATCCTATTATTATTAGACAATTAGGAAATATATTAGGACAGCATATATATGATGCAAGCACGTGATGATATGAATGAATAGTCTTGCATTGTGTGGAATTAGCTGCACGACCCGGCAAAGCCAGAGTCCCTCAAACAGGTTTGTCGGCCCGAGCTCGGCCCAGGCCGGGCCCAGGGCTTGTGCTGGTGCAGGGCTCTAAAGTAGGTATTTTGATGGATCAGTCAACTGGTGCAAAATGACTTTTTTTTTTTCCATCCACTCGTGTCCTAATGTCCCATTTTGAGTGTGCCCAAGCTCTGGCTTCCCTCATCATAGACATGATCTACCAGCTTGCATGACGAACTAGCACTGGGAACGAAACACAGAGAAGAGACGACAGGACTGGTGGTCGTCTCTTCTCTCTCTCCCGTTCCCAGTGCTAGGTCGTCATGCAAGATCAACACCAACACCAACGGTTTTTCACTTTGAGATCTACCAGCTTGCGTGCGCATATGCAGTTTTATCCACACTTTTGCATGTGTCTTCTTTTGTCATTACAGTTCTAATTATGGTTGTCATATAATTACTATACTATATGCCAAATGGATGGGCCTACTCCACAGAAAACAAAGTGGCTCTTACACGCACATCCATTTCAAAGCCCGCCTGTTTCGGCAGCTTAGGTGTCAGACTGGCTTCTTCACAGTCTTCAAAGTTGAGCTTTGTGGCAACCAGGTTGTCAAGTGTGGGATCCGAGCTCGGAGACACCACTGCGGAGCACAAGAAAAGAATTTTGTTACGATCCTCGAATGGATCACCCTAAATCGCTCTAAATTTAATATTGTGCTAAATCGACGTACCACACTTTCACGCGTATTAGCCGCACCGTCATATAAGTCGCGGCTTGTACGTCGGAAAGATATCGCAATTAGTGCAGCGGGATAGGCACACGAACTGGCCAAAGATTTATTTGCACAAATCAATGAATTCTCAAGATTCATTCAACATTGTCCTGCTCTGACAACGACGAGTATTCTTCACGGTCACTTTCAGCGTTGTACCTGCCAGTGCGTGAGAGCCATGTGCACGCTTCTTCTGCAACCAGTTATCTATAGGATTCCCAGCAATGACTGAGATCCCAAATACTACTACAGAGAATTGATTCTAGCAGGTTCCTGGTGACCCAGAGAAAAATGAGGGAGAAGGCTCGCAGGCATTCCGTGTGCATGTTTAGTCGTTCGATAAGCCCCTGACCTTGCGGACGAAAGAAGAGAGACCAGAACCCCTGGTCAATCACCCTCAAAGGTATGTGGGTCACATACGAGGGGCTCCTTTATGCCGGGTGATAAGCCCAGGAGAAACTTTTCTCAGATAAGCCTCACAAACGGATAAGCCGCAATAGCCTCTCAGCGAACCTTTCTTAGCAGATAACCCACAAATTACACGTGTGAAAAAACGGTACCGGCTAATGCAAAGCGTGGCTACAGTCCCATGTCCATGCACTGGCTCTTCTTTACATGTTACTTTCGGCAACACATAAGCGGATGACGTGCTGCACACCCCTCTCCTTCGTTCGGTCGACGGTTGCGTACACTGCTCATTTCCTGATATTGTGCACCAAAATGCTCGGAGAGTTTACTGCATGCTGAATGTCGATACTACTTACCACCATCACCAGAGGGAGAAAAGGCATTCGTCTGGGGGCTCACAGTGGTTACCTGGTCAGAACAACCAGTTGGCATTGCTCTTTTCATCAAGCGACTCCATGTAGCTACGTTGATGTTCATCTGGTTTGGCCTCAGGAAATTTTTACCTGATGAAAGAACACCTCATGGCTCAAACAAGTGTTGTCCTTTCAATGTGGTTCACACACAACAGCCGAGTACCAGGATATCTTAACATTTCAGTTACACAAAATTATTCCATTATCGCCTTAACTTCAGAAGTGGAATATTTAAAACAAAAGTATTTCAAGTTGCTCTTTTGCACTTAGCAAAATCTTGTCATCTGGAACCCAACTGGTACAAAAGCTGTGTCTACTACTGAACCTCAAGATTGAAGGCTATTCATTAATCGGGTATTTGTGATTACAATCAGGCACCAGTATTCGTGACCATCATAACAACGAAGAGCACAGCAGAACACACAGGACACGCAAGAGACGACAAACACAAGCTGGTTAACATGCTCCTCAAAAATCAAAAGATTTGAGGGACTGTATAAGAGTTGTAGAAATGTAATTAAAATACATGCTCTAAACTGATGAGAAATGTAACAGAATTTATTCCAACATTTTAATCATGGAAATTAACTGGATACTACTGATCATACCTTTCTGAACAAACAGTTTGCGCTGTCGCTGCAAACGAGGCTTCCTCGAGATCATTGGGTTCAGGAACTTGACCTGCAAGGTTAAGAGAGCAGTAAGCATAAATATAAAATGTCCACGATTTCTTTACAGTGAATTAAGGGAACTTTCGTTTATATGTATAATGAAGACTGGGTATTCCAAACTTAGAATTAAAAAAATGTGTGTTTCCTTTAAATGTTACGTTTCTTTTATGTGTGCCCTTCTACAGTGCTTCGAAAAACACGAAACCTCCAGCAGCTAGCCAACTACTCTTGTTGCATTAATTTGTTTCGACATATAGTATCGATCATTTACGTGGGTGACACTTAAGAAATTTCATTTCATAAATTTCATAACGTTTTTCGAAAACATTTAACGAAATTTCATAACGTTT
This sequence comes from Ornithodoros turicata, assembly GCF_037126465.1. Classification (NCBI taxonomy): domain Eukaryota; kingdom Metazoa; phylum Arthropoda; class Arachnida; order Ixodida; family Argasidae; genus Ornithodoros; species Ornithodoros turicata. The sequence continues at coordinate 29,545,715 of NC_088209.1, forward strand.
TGGCCTCACGAAGCACAGCATGTCTGAGAGTGTAGAGCCAGAAACTCTGCAGAGCAGCCTTCGACATCTATGGCTCCTCCACAAATTCTGTCCCAACACTCTTGAACATGCTCTATCACCACGCAAAAGCTGCCAACGTCGTCTGCAAGAGGTTCTTACGCTGTTTCACAACTGTCGATTGGTACTGCGGCCTACCAGTCAAAGTCAACTTCACTTACACAACTACCATCCAAGTAAGGTAAATTTGTCAAAGTAAAGGCCATCAAAGTAAATTCTATGCCCTTGCACACCTCTCCAACAGAGAGAGAGAGAGAGAGAACATCCCACTCTCCTGCCTTTTTTTTATATTAGTATCATTATTATTGGGTCTGCTTACCTCTGCAAACAGAAGTCCCTTTGGCTCGAGATGAAGAGCCATGCCATGCCTGTCGTCATCTACGAACTCTTCTAGTCGCAGAAACTTCACAGCACACATCCCTCTCCAGTCCTTCCAGTAGATCTGTATTTCCAGCTCCCGGGACTAAAGTAACACCATTCCCAATCAAATGCGATTCCACAGCAGGGTTAATGAGAACTCGCTTACTCTGTCAAGCGTTATGCTGAACCTCTGGTCCCACGCCTGTTGACTGCACAGTTTGTACTGTGTCTGACCGACGTGCATGTTGTCTAGCTTTAATACTGCCATTATTTCATCTGCAAAGGGAAGAAAAGGACTTGCATAATCACAACAAGTGTGACCAAGATTACATGCATAGAAAAGACTGTACAGCAAGAAAGAAGAAAACGAGAAAAACAAGATGGCCCTTAGATCATCTGACTTGCCACATTTTTTTCTAGATATCTCTTTAGATTAATTTTATTATTCTGAGCCTAACATATACAATAGGACCTTCTGTGGTAAGCACGGTTGACTGGGTGCTTCCGAGCAAGCACATCCTTTCCTTTGCAGGTGCAACATCACACAGATGGAGACGATATGGATAGGGACATAAAACAGTGCGACAAGATCCTGCACAGGTTGAAAAACACCCCCAGTTGGGCAAAATTACCCAACAGATCAACCACCGTCAATGCCACGCAGAAACAGAAGACCCGCTTAACGCCTCCTTCATAGTGGCACAGAGTGCACGCTAGGTGACACAACTTTGTAAGCAATACCCAGAGGTTTCAATATTTTCATGCACATAATCATTATCAAATTGCTATAATTATGACTGTGTGAAGCACTAACTGGAAGTTTCTTCCTTGATACTGTAGGAACGTGAATTACTACGTCCAGAGAAGCTCTTTCCAGTCGCCCTGGCAATGCTGCTTCGTAAATCTCCTCCCCCAGCAATCTGTGAGCGAGGTAACCGTCCCGGCACATCTTCCAGTAGGTCCTGACATCCCATCAACCTAAGGAAGCACGGTGTCAGTTAGCATCACGTAGCCAACTCACCTACTGCGTGAAGAATGCATCGTTAAGGCCCCTGGTTTTCTGCTACGGCAAATTCGAAATTCCGCGGCACCGCCTCGTAAATTCCGCGATTTTCCACGGCAACGGGTCAACGGTTGCTCAGGGAAACAATTTACTGTAAACGTATTTTTATTCGCGGTGTATTAATTTTCACGGATTGCGCATTCAGTCATTTGCAAAATTATTTGCGAGTATTTAATTTCGCGATTCCGGGGCAGTTTCCTTTCACGGGATAAATGTCGAGCTGCGTTCATGAGTACAATTTTTGCGTGATTTTTTAGCGATCGCGACATTCTCGAAAATTAATACACCGCGAATTAAAATATGTTTACAGTATTTTCTTGGATAATGTAAGGAACAAAAAAATATTTTATAAACTTAGATTCAAAGCACTGTTGCGGCTCAGCATTACACAATATCCTGTATTCTCCTCTCACAGCGAATGCCCGTCTGTTGTCTACAATCATCTACAAGTTCACAAGCATCTACAAAGTTTATAGGAATTGAGAAACACCTGATCACACTAGCTGCTAAATTCGGAGGAAGCACCCTCATTTCGTTCCAAAACCCAATTAGGTATGTCAAAGGGTCACATTTCCGCAATCGGATTTCCGCAAAATTTCGAGCAAAATAAAGGACTCCGCAAAATTCCGTGCCAAACGGAGGATCCCGCGACGAATTTTTGATTCCTCAAAATTACGCGGAATTTTGGAAAACCCGGGGCCTTACGCATCGTATGCAAAACCTTTACCTAACTTGCAGCTGCCCAGTAACAGAGGCTGGCTTGGAGAGAGATATGGAAGGGGGAACAGAAGAACTGGGGGATCCGTACTGAGTGATTGAAGGTGAGTAGGGACTAGCCAGCTGGCTTGAGTCCAGCTCTCGCTTCAACACCCCGGCCTTTGGTGAACCAGGTGGCAACTCTAGCCGGCGAAGCTCCAAGGAACGACGAATCAGGTCCAGCTTTTCACTGGACTCAACCAGACTGTTCTGAGCCTGTACGTAACCACAGCTGCCTTATTTTTCTCACCATTGATACATTTGGCTCCTTAGGCATCGCCTTCGAAGCTCCTGCAATAATCATGAAGCCACACGGGACAACCGTGTTTACCTCTTGGAAAACCTTCCTGTCTGTAATCTTGGATGTGCCCTGGCAGAGCCTGATGACATTCTTGGCACCCTCGATGACGGCGCATTCCACCTTGAGCCTGTGTCTGAGCTCTTCAATGCGAAGCTCCAAGGGGGACATAACTAAGGCCAATAGAGAATCTGTTTGCAAAACTCTGCATAACCGCAGCTGTTTCCCACCAGGTACGCAGCCCAATGTGTCACAGAACGATTCTCTGCCTCCTACCTGCTGAGTCATGATGATTATTGGATTGGTCCAACGCTGGCATGTCTTTGCTCTGCCGCACTCGATTGATCATCATGCGTATGTACTCGATTTTGGCCTTAGAGTCTACCAACATCTGTTGTGCTTCGGCCAACAGTTTCCTGTCCTTAGAGGAACCAGAGCTGTACATCTGCAACATGTTCTCTGCACCCTGCTTCACCTGCACGTGAACAAAACGTCCATGAAACAAAGTCTACGATTAGAACCTGAAGCTTTTCGGGACACATTTTTTTTCTAAATTCGGGGAGTAAAAATCGGGTAAACAAACACATGCTCTAAATTCATGCGAATTCGGGTGGAAAAACTTCCAGTACGCTAAATTTAGGGAGAAATTGGGCTCCGTTACTCAAGCTAAATGGTTAGAGCCTGAAGTTTTAGGGAAATCTTTTTTTTTGTTCAAAATTCGGGGGGTAAACATCGGGTAAATAAATGTGTGCACTAAATTCGTGCGAGTTCGGGTGAAAAAACAGCCGGTATGCTAAATTCGGGGAGAAATCGGGTTCAGTTATTCAAACTAACTGTGGTGGTTTGGTACAAACGGTGATGTAACTGAATTTGCTGCAAAAAAGCAAGTTAATGCATTCCTACAGACATCCCAGTGAGGGGAATTTGCCGGGAATTTGCCAGGTTTCACCCTAAAGGGTGAACCTTCAATTCAGGGTGCAAATTCGGGGAAGAATCGGGTTAAACCCTAGAACTTGAGGCTCTATCTATGATGTGCTCTGCACAGACAGAAAAAGTCTGTTTAGCAAGCTTGTTTCTCCACACTCAGTGAAACATACTTATAGTAGTGTTGAGCGAGAAGAAATCTCATTACCTTCAGCTCAATATTAAGCTGTTTTTCCAGTGACTGTATCCTTTGAGCTGCTGTTGAAAGCGGAACGTCCACCTTGCTATCACCATCAAAACTATCTTGTGATGTCAGCTCTGAAACAGAAGTAAGGCTTGTTTCAGGAAAGCAGCTTTTTTCCATCTGTTCACTTACTCACTCGTGAGTACTAGTACTGCAATTCTTGTACATTCTCAGAGAGAACAGGTAAACTGTTTCACAACCAGCGCTTTGTAGGAAAGCTGATTCGGCGAGTTGTACACATCCCATAATCTCACTGAATCTATTTGTTATGTAACAGCAGAGAGGTTCTTAAAGGAGTACAGAGGGCCATCCAAAAAATTTTCAGAGTAAGACGTCTGATGAAAGTGTGTGTGTCGTTTTACCCATTAGCGCGAAAGGTTTTGATGTGCGCAATTTCTTTTCCAGCAAAAAAACTCACATAAACACAGCTCCACGCGTTCACCCTTAACTCGCCACACCAGTATAACGAGGGGGAGAAGTAGGATGCCACATCACCGATGACGTTACAGGGCCAACTCGATCTGGTTCGCTGGTCAATGAGGGGTCAGCGCCCTGTCCCTTTGCCGCCATAACCAGTTTTGCCAGATTCCCCGGAGAATTGGGGACAGAAGGAGCGGGCGAATCATGACCGAGCCAGGAGCAATGCTTTTTCAGAACCCCAAACAGCCTAGTAGCAGACGACAGCTGAGAAGTAGACAACGTTTCTCTGGACCAATCAGAGAGCGCGGCCCATGTAGCATCAGCGCGAGGTCCCAGGCTGGTACTGCTCTCCACCGTCGTTGCGCACGGTCGCTTTTTGCGGCGTACTTTAAATTAAATTTCTGCAATAATTATGACTCTATGGGGTGAATTAATTCTTATGGTGCATCTTACTAGCCTGCTTATCAGTTTTATACAAAGAAAACAGGGTGTTAAAAATGCCTTCTGTGCTACTTGAACTTGTTTGGTTATGACATACTTACTGTAACACTACATTCTGAATGTAACAACCTTGTCCTCGAAAGCCCGCACTGGAAAGCTACGGGAAAGCCTGTCTCATGATAAGAGCTGTCAAATTAGTCACAAAAGACATTTGTTGAGTGCCAGCAGAATGTCATCAACATCATCCCTTCAACGTGTGCAAAAATGTACATAGGGCAAACCGAACGCCCAAACAGCTGACAGACTGACCATAGGTCCTCGCTTGCAAGTAGCACACCATCAGGGAGTCTACCACTGCATTGCAGGGACTATGGATGGACTCCTCACATCTTCTACCGAGGATGTATGAAAAAGTTGTACTAAAAGAACACCTGTTTAATCCCCTGTATCTGCGTGACTCACTTGTTCTAGTTACAGTTGAACTTGTTACGTGCTTACTTCAAAAAACTTCCGCTCTCTTTTTTTGGATTATTTGTGTACGTATAATATGTGTCACACGTATAGTTTGTCCAGAGTCAGCAGTTGTCCCGATCTATTTTTTGTGCTATGTGTTCATGCTGCTGTTCTTCTCTATGGAAATCTTATATTCTCAGAGGTTGCCCTATTATAGAAGGTACGATGACATATGCCACTTGCGGTGGCAGAACTCTAAGTCTCAGACTCTAAAATTGTGAGAATATATTAATTCTCTCTACTGGGTATGTTCGAGTCCTCTACATGCATTAGGAAATTGCAGTTGTATTAATGCATCCAATACACACTTGTTCCTTCTGCAATACGTAGTGACAAAGCAAGCTGACAAAGATCACCCTGCACACAGTGAAGAAGAAAAATGAAAAACTGCATACTTTGTAACAAAAGGCTCCCGGTGTGACACAAGGAAGCAAAAAAAGGAACAAAAGCCATACGTTGCCAGTCGGTACTACGTTAACGGAACACAGGAAGTCCCGTCGAGAAGTGTCACCTGCCACGTGAGGCTACACAAAAGCGATGGTATATATCGGATGAAAACACCCTTCCTCACCAGCTGACGTAGGTCGTCCTTGCATGACAAGAATATCGGCTGTGAGGTCACTAAGTTGCCTCCTGAGGTCGTAGAGTTGAGAATTTGCTTTTTTCACAATGGAGTTGACGTGGGCCAAGCTCTTGCGATCCGTGGTGGCCCGACGCAAGTTCTCGGCTCCCTCTTTGATCTTGAGCTCCTTGCGGATGTCTTCCTTGAGCTTGCGTTTGAGGTCTTCCAGCTGCTGCTGGGCATTGTGCTCCCCCCCGGGATCGCCAAGCCCATACTTGTCGGCAATCTCCTGCCATGCCACCCTGCTCATCCCTGTGTAGTACGAGAAAGGTATAAACACACAGGTCCCCGAAACCACACGCTTCCACAAGCTCGTGTTGTGAATCTTTGGGTTGCTTACCTACCAGCAAAATATTGGGCGGCTGTCACCCCACAGCAAGACTACACAAGGAAGGTCATTTAATTGCTTGAGGTGCTAGAACAAAAGTAGGATCATATTATAGAAGCAACTGTGACGACGGGCACAAAGCATTCTGTTATTAATGAAGAGAGAACACATGGGTAATCTTTATTACTGACTCATACTTTACTCTGCGTAAGTTCCACGAACTGTGTAGACGTCTGTGAGATGAGTGTAGATGACTCAAATCGTAATGAAAATGGTCATCGTTAAGTTGATCGCTAAAACTAAGCGCGCTCACAAAATACAAATATTTGAAACAACACCGATACTACAATTGTGACTGTCTTCTGCAAGTTTGCGTACGTGCAATTACTCACCGTCGTGCGCTACCATGCAACATCAAAGCCTTAATGGGAGTGCTTCCAACGCAAAGCAAGTGAATCGTAGAGTTAAGTCAAGCGCTGCAATGACTTTGCCAATTGCGGAACTAATTGCGGAACTTATTACTGAGGCCCGCGAATCACAACAGCACGCCTGTACCCAAGCGAAGCGGTGATTTAGTTCACGCATGCAGACCGCACCACAATGACAACTTAAAATACGCACTTTTCTCCAATGTGATGACCCTGCATGAACCTATGAAGTACACAATTTTCAGTAGAAACAGGCACAGCTACGGATCTGGATGCCTGCGAGACGTTAGGCTTCTATGTTTCACCGATCAAATTGACCTTTCTTTGATGCGAGAACGTTGAAGCTCTCTCCAGAATGCGTCAACAAGTGACTGTTTTCGGTATTCTCAAAACACTATTTTTAGACTACTTCAGATGGCTGACTCTAAGCCAGCAGACACAGCGAATCTTGATAGCGGTCAATTTTGAAGCGTGTACATGACGTAAAAGCCGTCCGATAAAGTTATAGCCGAGTCGATTGGTCTGTTGCATGATGATGTGCTAAGCGGTGTTGACACTGTTACCCGTGCACCGCAATTCACTGGAATCTTGGGCGACACTTACCAACGGGTCTTCTTGTTTCCGTGGCGCTCGGGATGCGCTGTTCACACGTTAATATCAAAAACAAAACTATAAAAGTAAAAGATGACACTCTAACCCTAACTCACATGAAGACATCAACAATAATACCAAGATTCGTCACTTCTAGCCAGGCTACGTCTGTTGGGAACGAGGCCAGCCCTCCACAACTCCCCATAGAGCCCATAGTATAGCTAAATTCACACAACACTGGGCACACGACCAATGAGAGTGCAGCGATTGCTTCCTCAATCCTCCAATCAGAAGTCTTTCCGTCTGGCTCGCAGCCCGACCGGTTCTGGCTGTTGCTTTCCATACTGGCTTGTACCGGCTACCCCTCACCTCTAAGTCTACTAGCTTTCATGCACGTCGTAAAGTTATTCCGTGATTCACAAACAGCTGTGAAAAGTGTCGTAATGAACAAATTTATTTATACTGACACAATCGGCAGGTTGACACATATACATGCACTGAGCGTACTGAGTCCATTGCGTAGCGCTTCCTAGCACACTGGAACAAAGTTCTAACTTGCAAAATACGCATATCGACACAGCTTATTCCCAGCAACGAACAACTGTCACATACTTGCGCACATTTGCTTGATCACCATGTCCTTGCCTGCTACACGTCAAACATAAAATGCTGCTTCATGAATCGGATTTTCTTGTCACCGCTATGCAGATCTGACGGCGCTCGAACATATTCATCGAGCCAGAATTCACGACAACACTTCAGTTTGAAATCCGATTGGCTCTTCGTAGACCGATGCTTGTGGCGAGAAACAGTACAACACGATCAAAGGCACCATAATACACGGATAAAACGGCGATCGGCGAACGCACTTGCCTCCCAACGAAAGACACTGCCAACGGGGCGCCCACCGTTCAGATTTCAAATGAAACCGCCGAAGGAGAACGCAGCACGCAGGCGAGGAAGCGCGAAGTGCCGCTTTCAAATTCTGGCAACCAATCCGGACACGCTTGTGGCGTCCGACCAATGGAGAGGCACGGATTGCTTCGTGCGGAGTAACACGCATTTTGATACAGATTTTGCGAGAGCTGTGGGGGGCTGACGAGGCTAAAGCGGCTAAAGTCACGTGACATTACTGTTTACAAATTTTGTGCACGGCGCCGCCTTGCAGCTTTAACTGAGGTACTTACAGCCGGTTTCATGCGACGTTTAATTTCCCTCCACGCTAATATACAATCCAAAGCGCGGTTTCACTCATCAAATTAATTTCATACGCTGGAAATTTAATGCATTCAGGAACAAAACTGTGACATACCGTGTGCTCTGCGCTTGTGAGGAAACTCTGTGCTATTCATAATGTTGCACATCATTTCGTTGCAGTTGTCAGAATGAAGATTGCGGTGGAAGGCTGTGCACATGGGGAACTTGACAAGATCTACGATACAATCAGGCGTCTAGAGGAGCAGCACAGTTTTAAGGTGAAGCACATGGGCTCCCCGCGCACTAGTGTGCGCTAAAAGATCGTTGTTGCTTCTTGTTATACCAGGTTGATCTACTGATAATCTGTGGGGACTTTCAAGCCGTGAGAAACGCCTCAGACATGGAATGCATGGCTGTCCCAAGAAAATATCAAGAAATGAAAGACTTTCACAGGTGCGAAAAAAAAAAAGAAAGCGCTGCATGAACGGCAAAGTCAGACAAACAAGAACTTCGAATTCGGTGCTCCACATAATACAGGGTGGGTGCTCTGAAAGGTAAGTCACATTTTCGCGCGTGACACAATACCTACTTGACGCACAGACTTCCACTGCCTCCAAGTAAAGAATTTATGCCAGAGAAACCTACGAAAAAATCGTGGTTACCAAGCACTGCGTAACAAAATAAATACGACCACACAAACTTGCGTCTTCATGCATTTCTTATGCGCTATACCGATGTAAACACGGCGGTCTGCCGATGGTTGTACATATCATCCGCCTAGGGGCGCTAGCTGACGCGAGTGTGTTTAGGTTTCCACGTCGATTACGCCCCTAGGTGGAAGCTGCACACAACCATTGGCAGACCGCAATGTTTACATTGGTATAGCGCATAGGAAATGGATGAGGACAAAAGTTTGCGTGGTTGTATTCATATAGTTACGCGTGCCTGGTAACGTAGGTTTTCCGTAGGTTTCTCTGGCACCAATTCTTTACTCTGACACAGTAGAAGTCTGTGCCTCAAGTAGGTATATATTCACGCGCCAAAATGTCACCGACCTTTTAGAGCACCCACCCTGTAGAACTGGCATTTCGACTTAGTGACTCAGAATATTCTTACTGCATACAAAACACGAATAAGTCGCCCAAATCCAAGAAACAGCGCTTTGCTTTTTCTCCATCCATACCGTCCATCCCCCATCTGTCATTGCATTTTGCGCAAACACCATTGCAGGTATTACTCCGGCGAGATGAAAGCGCCTGTGCTGACCATCGTTATTGGTGGAAACCACGAGGCATCCAATTATCTCGCGGAGCTCCCTTACGGAGGGTGGCTGTGTGATAACATATACTACATGGGTAACGTACATACGTGCAACACAACACACTTTTCTGAGCAGGGCGATATATTTTCTTCGACAGGTTATGCAGGCGTTGTGAATGTGAAAGGCATCAGGATCGCGGGCTTGTCTGGAATTTATAAAGGGCACGATTATCTGAAAGGTGGGCTCTGCATTTTCTTTGCTTACGTGTAAGCATTTATACCAGAATTGCACGTAGGCCGGTTCGAAGCGCCCCCGTACAACGAGTCGGCAAAGCGAAGCGCATACCACATAAGGAACATTGACATATTTCGCCTAAAGCAGGTGAGCGGTTGAACTCCCGAAGTGTGTGTGATTAAGAAAACATAGGAGCACGATAGCTGCTTATGGATAGAGCCTGAAGTTTTCGGGAAATTTTTTTTTCTAAATTCGGGGGTAAAAATCGGGTAAATGAGCACGTTATCTAAATTCATACAAATTAGGGTGAAAAAATCTTCCAGTATGCTAAATTCAGGGAGAAATCGGGCTCAGTTACTTAAACTAACTATACCGGTTTGGTACAAATGGTGGTGTAACTGCATTTGCTGCCAAACAAGTAAGTGTGCATTCCTACAGATGTTTCAGTGAGGGCAATTTGCTGGCCTTAAAGAGGTAGCCTTCAATTCGGGGAAGAATCGGGTTAAACCCTAAAACTTCAGGCTCTAGTTGTGGAGTGTGTTAGCACATTTTTACTTAACGATGTACTGTCGCCCCACAACAGTTAAAAGAGCCAGTGGATATCATGCTGAGCCATGACTGGCCCAGGGGCATTTACAATTATGGCAATAAGGAACGGCTTCTACGCCAAAAGCAGTTTTTCCGTCAAGAAGTGGAGGAGAACAGGCTGGGCTGCCGACCGTCGGAGGAACTGCTGCACCAACTTAAGCCCAAATATTGGTTTGCAGCTCACCTGCACTGTAAATTTGCAGCACTGGTAAAGCATGAGGTATGGAAAGGTATTTTGTGTCTGTATTTGCATACCTGCTTTCGTGCATGAGAGTCGTACTTGAGTAGTAGATACCAGTACTTTGTTGTGAGAAGAAATCCTCCTTGCCTCTCCTTTGACAACACTTGTGCAAGAAACATTGTGAAGAAATTAACAGATAAGTCTCGTTTCCTCTGTACAGGATAAATCCTGCACAAAGTTCCTTGCTCTGGACAAGTGCTTACCGAACAGAGATTTCCTTCAGGTAAGGTATTTCTCATAGTGGTGGTGGACCGACACTGAAAGGGTTTATATTCCAGACGTTAGACATGGATTCAAGTGACGAAAAACTGGAACTCAAGTATGACCTCGAATGGCTAAGCATACTTAGGTCGACCAACCATCTCGTTGCAACCGACCAGAAGAGCCATTACATGCCTGGCCCAGGTTGCGGCCAACGGTAAAACTGCTTAGCTTTAGTTTAAGGTATCAACTCATACACAGTGCACCTTACAGATGGGAGTTTGCGCCTACTGAGGAAGAAAAGAAAGAAGTATCCGACCTCCTTTCTGGAAACCTGGCAATCCCACTCAACTTCGCCCCAACCGCGCCCACGTTCGTCCCAGGTTCCCGCCCATCTCCGCCCCAAGCTTACCTAAATCCGCAGACGAGCATGATATGCAAGACGCTTTCTCTGTGTGACCCTCTCGAGGAACTCCTGTTCCCTGCATCAAAGCCCAGCCCGTCTCTCAGTATCTCGGGCTTCTTTGACAGGGAACAGGATGTAACCACAGCATCTGAACCTACTCTTGACCCCGACAACAGTGCTTTTGAGCACGTGGGTGATCTCGACTCTCCCGAAGATCAAGACCAGTCCGGAAGTTTGCTCGCTGCGGAACAATCTTGCGACGAAGAACCTCTGCCAAAAATATTGCACGAAGTTAGTGGGGAGGATCGTCGGAAAATGCACCTCGACGAATTCGGTGAGACGGATGCCGCGACGGTCAACCTAGAGAGCTTTCCGGAGGCACAAGAAGAAAAGGCTGTTCCTCTTCCTAGGACATCACCTTCTGGGCGAACATTGAAGAGAAGAAACCAGTCTATATACATGAGTGATGACAGCTAGTGGGGCCTTTTTATTCGACTAAAACAGGTCCTCTTCGTAAACGACAAGCTCACGTTTGTCAGTACTTGACCCCTTCGGTGTATTATCTGAAGAAGAAATGAACTGGACTATAGCAAGCACTGTACATAGAAACCATTTTCATTAAACCTTCTACGTTTAGCTTTTTTACGGCTGTTTAGACTGGCAGTAGTAAAGCTTACCTTGGGTCCACAGTGTTGGTGTTCCATCCACTTGCTGCGGAACCAGCGGCTGTCTCCGCGCTAGCGATACCCGCAGTTTTACTCCGTTAAATGTTGCACCGTTCATCTGGAAAGAAGTAAACCTGTCTCAACTGGCTTTATATTCAAAGACAAGTTTAGTAAAAGTAATGTGCTTAGGCAACTAAGGACAAAAGTAGCAAACCCTGATATTGTCCTCATCTTACAACTTGGTTGTTAGTAATTAGGGTAATCTTAGCACTGCTGAAGTAAGATACTGCGAGCTATCAATGCAACAGTCCGCCAACGAAACGGCGAATCTGTGTTAAAAAATATCTAGGTACAAAAGGGCAATGTGACACACTGCACTGCTTAACCTGTGATCTGATGCTGACCCTGATTTCCATCAGAAGTGTTTTTGATTCTAGCACCATTTTTTCAGGAATTTTTTTTGGTTGCTCTCAGGAATGTTATCTCAAGCAAGACAGACACGAAACTTACTTCACCAATTGCTTTATCGGCGGACTCCGTCTTCTCGTAGGTTACAAATCCACAGCTGCAGAAGGGACATCGGTATCGTCAGCGTGGAAATTACTTTTGAAATAAAACAACCTGGACAGGTTACTAGAGACGTAAAGTTACCCTTACTTTTTGTCCATCTCGACTGATATGTTCACTATGCTTCCGAAGGAGGAGAAGCAGCTGCGTAATACTTCATCAGTCACATTGTCGCACCGGACGTATATAGTATTTCCATGTCGTTTCTCTGTGTGACTCTCTTTGGTCTTCTCCGTAGTCCGTTCAAAGTGCTTAGGATCGTCCTCGTCAAGGTTTCCCCCACTCACAAAACTGTCGTACAAGGACTTCACAGCTGGCCGAGCAGCGGAGGGTGCCTGAAAGTAAAGGTGCACACATCACAGCACCAAATTCCAGCATTCCACACTTGCAGGGAACAAATTTTACATACAGTCTGATCAGATTCTTCCTCCATGGGATGTGATGAAGCATAGGGCTGGTAACCAATTCCACCGGGGCGCTCGTTGAGACTACGTTTCCTCTCCGCGGCTTTGGACCTCTTGAAACCTTGTCGCTCCTTATTTTCAACCTTGATTGCGCTGATGGCCTTTGGTAAGAGAATGTCAAATCCAATGCTGCTTTGTAGCAAAGGCGTGTCAAGATAATTTCCTACAAATTTCAAGCGTCGTAAATAATGTTGAACGTATGACAACAGTTAACTATCGAAACCTGACAACCTCAGTGACAACTGCTGAAACTGCAGTGCGCCATACGATATGGAATTTTGCAAGAGTTCTCTGTTTGCTTTCTGTTTGCTCCGTTTTGCTTTTGTGGTTTCAAAAAGGAAAAGAAAATAAGAAAAGCCTTTGAAGAATGAATGGCATTTTAAAAGTTAATTCAAAAGCAAATGTCACACAATGTAAATTTTGTTAGGGCTGTGCCAATATTCGGATTTCTCAAATACTGAAAGAAATAACTGTATTCGAATTTCGAATCGCAACAATGTCTTTTCCACACTGAATGTATCAGAATAGTTCAGAAGCTGCACTTGTAAGACTTAAACGAAAGAAGTGGTGGGTGCTGCTTCACATGAAGATCCATATTCATGTATCACATGCATGTGCCGTACATCCATGTGTAGGCTGTGTGTTTACTTGGTTACATAACTACTTGCTTGACTTTTAAAATTACTATTCACACTGCAATACAGCTTGTGTGTGGTACTCTCGAACAACCTATTCATCCACAATGCAATTATTATGGGGCTAAAAATGTGTGTAGTTAGCCCCCCGTACACATGTTGTGTCCATAATGTTAGAATATATACCCCTGACTTCAGCAGCTTCTTTGCCACTTCTTTTGCATCTGGTTTCGACTCTGTGGCTGAAAAAGGATGAGACGTCAAACAAAATTGTTTAAAAGGTCCACGTTAGGTGTATCCTAAGAGTATTCGTGATATACCTTTCTTTATCGTTGTCTGAACGGGTGGGGGTTCTTGCTTTGGTGTCTTGATCTGCTGTATAGCCTTTTTCTGTGACGATGGCAGAGTACACATGGAACAATCACATTGGTAAACGGGCTGGCAAAACTCCAGTGAGAGACGTGCGCATTATGGTGCCTTTGTAAACCAATGTGAGATGATCATCACACTGGTTTACTTTCGTCAGCATGCTCTCTATGCAAACATTTGTCAAGGCTCACTCACTTTGCGCTTCAACTTCTGGTATTTCTTCTGCAGCATTTCTTCCTCCTCAGTATACTGTGAAGGGAAGTGGAGATACACCATCTTGATGAACCTTTTCTTGTTACACCACCGAGACGGGAATTCTGTGTCGTATTCTGACGGCTCTGATCATAAACATCAGCTGTTCACGTCAAAAACTTCACACCTCTTGCGCCTCCTGTTTCAACTTCGCAGGCACGTAAACATGGATTGAATTGGATTGGCTAAACGAAGGGATGAGGCGGAGCAGGGGGTAGTGGTAGCTCGCGACACCTAGAACGAACGTAAGTGGGTTGGTTGAGAAAACACCTCCCACTCCAACCCATGTGTTCAAATTATATAATCCTTTCCCAAGTTTATTCCAACCCAACACGGCCAAACATTTAGCCGGCCAAATCACACAGCAAGGAGAGGGAGGGGGACGTTTGAGGGAGCACTTTACAATAACTTCCTAACTTACTTTAGTTCTTTCGATAAAGTTCACTCCTTTCGCATTTCCTTTTTTGTCTTTTCGCACAAACGAGTGGTGCTTTCGCCTGCATCTGGTACATCTAACCAGGATAATAAGCAAAAACAAACAACTTCTGACGAGGTCTAAATAAGCCATCTGTTCACAAAAGCAATAAAAGACACCAATGGCTTTACATACTTTCCGCACAGTTGCGGCACACAGCCTACTGTTGCATAAAGTAGGAAAACGTTCTGTAATCCGTGCTCCATTGAGCCACAAACCAGCAGGTGAATAACTTTTGTACCTCGACAGCACTTTCACAAATTTTATAGAAAACTACGGAAGCTATTTTCTGCCACAAGAAAATCTGTCGTATAAAATTGACTAATTTTCATACCTCACTGATTGTAACGAGAAAAATGCCTTCAATTTTATAACTGCATTGCTTTAGAAAACAGTTATTTAATTGGAAAACATATACATGCGTGTCATCAAAAATACTTGCCACAGTCTTCATACAATTCACCACGGGCAGAGACAGACACCCTTGAACCATTCGTCCAGAACCGCCACAGCCCAATTTTTGAGAGACACCACAACGAAAGTGAAACTAGATTTTCAGAATATCATGCTCCCACACCTGAGGAAAGCACTGTAGCCTTTATTTTCACAGAAGATAAGGCACAACTAAAAGCATACAATTACGCTGTTTCAGATTGTTTAACAACGTTATGTGCACATACAGACAAATACCGGTTGATGTCACGTGGCACCTACTATATGTGTCCTATGATCACATACCTTCATTCAAGAAATCTTATGACTTTGCAGCTACTAAGCACCTGAACTGTGACACTACTACTGTGGTGATTATTCAACATCAAGATAGCAAAACATCTCCAATGAGTCACATTAAGCTCATTTATGGCAATTAATGCTGTGGTAAAAATGTGCACAGGCGATCTTGAATGTGTCTGCTCCCACGATTTTGGCATCACAGTAAAAATTAGTATACAGGGTGTTTTTTTTTTTAAATTATTCGTTACAGAATTTGTACAAAAAAAGAAAAATCTAGCAGAGGAAAATAGATGCCATTTTAGTAGGTGGGTTATACGGCCAGGCGGACAGCGTGTGACAACTAGGCATGCCACAGCGTGGCGGACAACACGTACTGTGCGACGAATTAGCTAAAATTCATTAGTTAACTTAGTAATTAGATATGTTTTCTGGGAAATGCAAGATTGCAGAATTGGAGCCAGTCCTTATTCAAATCCACAGTCCTTATTAAACACCCTGTGAAGCTAACGTGCCTTGAGATATAAATTGTCAAATTTCGCTATGCAAACGAGCCGAACATGCAAGAGCTCGTCATTGTTGGCCTCACAGAGGTGGCAATGTCACGACTAACGCCCTGGGGGAATGTGCATCCTAGGCCGACTTCTGAGGGAACTCAGTGTCTGAGGAGAGGGCGACAGCATCTGCGACATTCCACATGCGACATCCTAGGCCGACAGCGTCTGAGGAGAGCCCAGGAAAAACCCGAGAGAACATAGCTTGCACCGGGATTTGAACTCGGGTACCTCCCAGTCTCAACGTGACACGGCCAGCGCGAGGTGGTAAAACACGACCTTCACCTTATCTGAGTCGGATAGCGGTCTATCTGGCCAACAGGTCAGCACCTACTCCAATCAGCCAATCAGCTCCATCGCTCCAAAGCATGTGGCTGTCTCACATGGATTGCCCGTTGCTCTTTCTGCGTTCGAGTGGTGCGTAGTTCTTGTTTCGGCTCATTTGCATAGCGAAATTTAGCAATCCATATCTCGAAGTACGTTCGCTTCTCAGGGAGCATAATAAGGACGATGGACTTGAATAACGAGTGGCTGCTTCAATTCTGCCATCTCGCATTTCCCAAAAAACATCTAATTAATAAGTAGTGCTGGGATTTTCGGGACATGTCCCGATTTTGAAATGCTGTCCTGATAATAGTGTCAGCTACAAGAATACATATACCAAGCGGTTCGTATCTGGTTTTCACCAACTTCATTGTCCCGAAGTGTCTAGAATTTGTGCTGAGTGTCCCGGAAGATTACAGACTGTCCCGGTTGTCCAGATTTTCTCCCGTTATTTAGCAGACATGCCTGTAGGCAATTCGGTTTTCGTATGGACACGGATATTGTGTGAAGTTCTTAAGTCACCTCAACAAGTGAGGGGATAATCGAAACAAGATTCAAGAGCATGTGGGTTATCACAACTTCACCAGAGAAAGAAACAAGAAGCAAGCGAGTCAGGGAAAGTCAGGTAACGGAGAAAAGGCATGGCCTGAGCAAAAAGACGCTTGAAATGTTCCTGACCATACCCTTCGAAGTACGAGAATAGACTATCAGTTTCGGTGATGCAAAACGAGTATCTAAATAATCTAAATCAAAATAATCTAAAGCTGATAAAAGCAGTTTGGACATATTTAGATATGGGTACGTTGTCCCGTAAGGTGTCCCGATTTTTTAGCTTTTCCTGTCCTGCTTTTGTCCCGATTTTAGTAATTTTTATGTCCAACTAATCTCAGCTCTACTGGACTACTGGAGTTAATTAATGAGTTTTATCTAATTAATCGTCCAGTAGTTGCATAAGCTGTCCTACAGGATGTTCGCCTGGCCCACCTGCCCACCATACCTATACGTATAACCTGCCCACCATATCTATATCTATTCATATAACCCACCTGCTAGAACAGCATCTATTTTGCTCCGCTAGTTGTTTTATAACAATTCCGTAAAAAGAAAAAAAAAAGAAAAAAAAAAACACCCTGTATATTATATGAGTATAGCACATTTAAATTAGTAGTCACCACGTTTATGTGTAACGGCCTATCACCAGTGTTCGTAGCAATGGCCCCACCTGAAAATAATGCAACACATTTCATGTGGTGTCATAGTTATGCTCCTACATGGATGGTACAGCTCCGGTCAACCTTAATAATAACACCGGAAAAAAAAATTTCTTTCTCCCATTTCCGGGTCTTATTTCCCAACATGATAACAGCCACCCTTGGGGCACTGGGGGAATATTCAGTAAACAAAGTCCTTGCTTTAAACTAACACAATAATTTTGTTCAATTAAGACTTCCTCATGTCCCCAAAGGTTGTCGTAATCGCGCTCGGGACCGAGACCACATTTTTTTCCGGTGTTATTATTAAGGTCGACAAGGCTGTACTAGGAAATGCGTCCATGCTTACCTCATTCACATCTTTCAAGGCCTCTGTTATCATTTTTTCTACATTTCTCATGATTGCCATTTTCTGGTGTCCCATTAGGGGGTACACTACTTTCTCTACTGGACCACTCTGCAAGAAAACAATACGCTATGTTTAAGCGTGCCAATATTGGTAGTTATGAAAACACCCAATTGCCATTCTTATAAAAGGTGCAGCTGCGTAGAGGTTCATGCAATGGCATACCTTATACCAAAAGTTCACAGAGACTGTATAGCTGCCCTGCATCGATGATTCCACTTGATGCCACCAGTACATTGGCACATAGAGGACATCACCAGGATTTATGATTGCCTCATATCCGCACAATTTCTTGAAATTTGGAAACCTCTCTAGGTCGGGATGGTCGAAGTCAACCTGCAGACATAATTTTACTCAGTATGTGGGCAACGATGACATTAATACCAGTGACACCGTGAGGACTGTGTGTGGCCAAACCTGGCTTTGCCGATCATGTGGGTGCCATACGGGGTGTGGATAGAGGCATTCAAATTGTTCAGGTGCAAATAATAAAAACCTCTTCTGGCCAACCAGCTGTCCAAAAAGGTTTTGTTGCTCGTCGTAGTGCGCGGGAGTAATGTTGCCTGCAAGTAATATCAAGTTGCAAAATTGCGGAGTGGAGAATTCTTTCAACAGTGGAATATCTGGAAACGGATACCTTCAGATGCTATTAGGAGTAAATTGGAAGTTAGAGGGCCCCAAGAATTCTGGGATTGCTGCTTGGTCGCCCATTCCCAGTTGAAGCACAGGAAATCTTTCACAATGTTTTTGCCAACAGCGTCATTTAGCGATTGTTGTAGGTAATATCTGTACACACAAAAGTATATAATTACATGCGCACGCGACGAAATGGCCGTGCATAGCATTGTGCAAGTACCACATCTGTCTTATGTTTTGCTGTGGATGTGCTCACTTTTTTCCATCGTTGGATTTTAATTTTTTTGCGAATTCCCATATTTTCATTTCCTCTCGTTTTGCAGGAGGGTCGAATCCTTCCAATTTGTGTTCCTTCACCTTGCCCTCATCGTAGTACTTGAAGATGCGTTTATCCGATACGAACACAGTGAAATCTTCCTCTCCCAAATTATCCACCAAGTAGTCGAGATCCCATTTCAAGGCGCTGGTCACCAGGTTGGTGTCTGTGAGTATTACAGGTGTCTAAAAAAGCAAAAGTTGGCAACTGTCCAGAGTTTGAAGACGAAAAGCGATTAAGTAAATATCAAGCTGCTGCGCATGTAGGTATAAACAAATGCGTGCTTTGTGTCAGTGTGCGTCCATGGTATTTATCCTTACCATGTTCCTTATGCGCTTTTCTGCCTCCTCGTCAGTGCTACTTATCCGTGGTACTCTTTCCAGTGGTACGCCATATTCCTTGTAAGCCTTAGCCATTTTTAGTCTTTTACCCTATCATATCACACAAATGGTCATGTCCATAAATTAGGAGCCCTCAACGCCAGCACCGGTACCTTCAACAAGCATAAGGATGCTGAAACAGACTCAGGCCGCGCATACCACACAAACGCTGGACCCTGCCTGCGACGTTTTGGATTTGGGATTGACTAGACTAGGATCGACATCGACCATGGCCTTGACCAGGCTTGATTACTTGGTCGTTTAAAACAACACTTTCGTTAACACGAAAAAGAAGAAAAGAAGAAAAAATGTGGTTTCACGTGCGGGTATTTATTTTCTAAGGCGTTGGCGTTGGGTTACACCGGATCGCATATTGCTTGTGAAATTGTGGATTTGTGATTTGTGAATCACAGAGATCGAGATTTCGGTCGTACCCTCGAACCCGGGTAATCGCTATCGAGACCGTGCGATAGATTTGTTTTCGCTCTGGGTAGGAAACCTTCGCATATTCCAAGATGATTAGCGTTGTAGGACGTCCCCACAACTTCAATCAATACCTCAAGGCTTCAACACAAGTAGTCGCGTCTCAAGTGAAACCTGTGACTCCCGTTATCGTCTTGCCATCTGTCGAAAAGGTGCCCGAACCGCCAGCAAAGCTGAGCCACTATGCCCTTGCAAAGTCTTTGCCATCGAACGAGCTTCGAGCTTGCTCTGGGAGCTTTACAAGAGGGTTCCAGATTCGTATGGCCCACACTGATATTAAGGTGCCAGACTTCTCTGCCTACCGACGACCATCTTCGGCTGATCCAACAAAGAAGGCTAAAGACAGCGACGTGAACCGAAAGATGCATAGCTACCTGATCTTGGGCGCTGGAGCGCTGGGCGCAACCTACGGAGCCAAAGCTGTTGTCACACAGTTTGTCATGTCTATGGCTGCCGCCGCTGATGTGCTAGCCATGGCCAAAATTGAGGTAAAGCTGGACGACATCCCAGAAGGCAAGAACGCCACTTTCAAGTGGAGAGGAAAACCACTGTTCATTCGTCACCGTGGGGCTGAGGAAATCCAGCGTGAAGGTTCTGTAGACGTCAGTTCCCTACGTGACCCTCAACACGACAAAGAGCGCACTCAGAAGCCAGAGTGGTTAGTTGTTATTGGTGTCTGCACTCATCTAGGCTGTGTTCCAATCGCTAATGCAGGGGACTTCGGTGGCTACTACTGCCCTTGCCATGGCTCTCATTACGATGCCTCTGGGCGTATACGAAAGGGCCCAGCGCCACTCAACCTTGAAGTCCCACACTACGAGTTCACCAGTGAAAGCAGCCTGCTTGTCGGGTAGAGTGCTTGCACACAAGCAAGGTTCTTAGGCTGGGCACTGCCATAGATTAACTTGCAGTATCCAGAAAATGTGAATAAAGAAACTTTCAAATTCAAGGCTTGCTACGTTTCATGTATTATAGTTTGTAGCAACAGGATACACACCATGCCCCATAAATCGTGTTATTTACAGTATAAAAATTTATTTGAGAAACTCTCGAAGCAGATACAGACACAACTGAAGCTGGCAGGATTGGAACGGAAGCAGGACAATGAGTACACAAATAGGCAACTCCTTCATACATCTCGCATAAATCTTGTGCCACGTAACATTACAGCTATCGTCACCCGAAACCCTTCCTTTAAAATGCATTGAAGCATTGCCTCTTCTTGTGACACACTGGCACTCGTGCTCTGGACTTTGATACCACCCTTATAATACATCGAGACATACTAGAAATTTATGGCTCTCAAAAAAAAAATGTTTCATTACACATGTTCACTGAAACGAAAACCTGGGGAAGGCATGGCACGGCACTCAATATTTGTTCACACCTTATGAGTATTAAATGAAAATGTACATTCCATGTAAGCAGACGTGAATGATGACTTACGGCACACATCGGACAGCCGGACAACTCCCGGAATATTGGCCACACAGAGCAAATAACTGGTCGGCATTACATGGCTAAAAAAAATAAAAGCTGTGCTGTGAGTGGTTTGTAGGTTCTGCAAGGTTGGGTCATAGCAGATTCCACTGGAACTTAATTTTGATGAGCACTCACTAATTTATGCATGTGTGTCAACTGACATTTCAAGTACTTGATATTAGCAGGAAATAGAGCCTGAAGTTTTCGGGAAATATTTTTTTTCTAAATTCGGGGGGGGGGGGGGGGGGGGGGGGTAAAAATCGGGTAAATAAACATGTGCTCTAAATTGGGTGGAAAAACTTCCAGTATGCTAAATTCAGGGAGAAATCTGGCTCAATTACTCAAACTAACTGTACTGGTTTGGTACAAACAGTGATGTAACTGCATTTGCTGCCAAACAAGTAAGTGTGCATTCCTACGGACGTCTCAGTGAGGGCAATTTGCCGGGTAAAAATTGGGTTTCACCCTAAAGAGGCAACCTTCAATTCGGGAAAGAATCGGGTTAAAACCCGAAAACTTCAGGCTCTAGAAATAGACAGAACAGCTTGAATCTGTGGACACTCCCGCTGTTTCACTGTACCAATTGGTGTTCTTCAAGGAGCAGTCAGCCTTAGATTTTTGTCGTGGCAGAATGCACGGTGACCATCTCACATTTCCACGCAAGGAAAACTATCCTAGAGAAATTGTATCAAGCACCGAAGAATGCCCGTCGGACAGCATCATCCAAAGATCGGTGCGGTCGATGCAACTGCCGACACAAAATATGGATCAGGTAGGGCTTTGTTACTCCTGATAACCTGCTTGGCTTTCAGAAATTCTCAATGCCACGTACCTGCTCCACTGAGCTCACCACACGCGTCTCAAAAATGAAAGAGAATTCCTGGTTTCCGAGTGACACTGGCAATTGAATCAGTGAATGTGAAAATCTGCAGGCCAATGGAGAATCCAGGGAAATTTCAATATGCACGTGGAAACCCCAAATATCTGGTGTATGCTTTGTGCCAAAATAGGTGCGACATTAGCCCATGATAGGGAGAGCAGTATGCCTGCAGTAGACAAGACTGCAAGAGTATTTTTGTATGTGCAAGTGCTTGATATGTAGAACTCATCCTGTGCTTGAATTTGTCATGATCAGTGGCACACCATGTGCCCACTCTGTACATGTACCGCATGTGCTAGTCCAAACAGTGATAATTTAATGTGTCACATGTCATGTCTTCATTACACTTAATGCCCTGCCAATGCAATTTTTTTGCATAAAATAGTTGAAACAATTACAATTATTTGGAGTCCGAGCAATGGCTTGAACCAATGAAACTAAACACATTTTCTGCAATGAAGCATCCCTAGAGCTCTAGCGCTGCCACGAACACTCTCCACGACCACAGGTTTAGCACGAGCTTGCATGTACCACAGTTGCAAAAGTCTCACACCACTCCAGCGCTCTTTCAAATCTGTTCTCCAAAGTAATTATAATAACCCATGTTGCTTGGTCAGAATGCACACATCAAATCCACTCAACCTTCACAATGAAATGTTATACGACTAATAAATGCTACAATGTAAATCTAGATATGGTGTGTCAACCTAGAACAAGTGTACCCGCTAATAAAACTGTAGTCTCTATTGCGATTACGTTACCTGAACACATCTTAGCACCTGCTACAGCTGCTCTACATTGTCTCAACAAATACTATAACACATAAATGCAACCCCAATATGTGCTAATGCTACAGAACAAGTGAGCTCGAAACAAAAAGGGGTAGTGTACATCACAGGGCATGCTTAGAGTCGCTTTCAGAAGGACGCGTCATAATGGCAGATGAGCACCATTATAGTATTTCGTTATGATCCCCTGAGCTGTATGGTGCTACAGCTTGATGCTGTCCACACAAAAACAAAATGTGGTGTGAAAATGAAAAGTAATGAATACAATGCACGCCCCCCAGCTTGATAATGTTGATAGTGTTGATAATGGGCTGCTGAAACACCATCGAGGTAGATTCAGCTTTATGACCTCAAGCACCTGTGTGTGACCACTGCCAAGCCAGCACTTAGCCGTTACCCATCTCAATGTCTCAGAAAATAAGGCTTGTATTTTGCTTCCGCTAGAGTAACATGTGGACGCGATGGGCTTAAAAGGCAAATTATTTCCTATTTTCAGGCACCACACTGTTTCGTTTGAACTCGATGAACCGAAGAGAACACAGACATGTACGTAATTTAACACATACGTCTTAACACGTACGTATTATACAATACATCATTACACTTATTCCTTCATCTAAACATGTCATACTTATGTCTCTATCTTTATCAAAAGCACTACTATTGTATATAATCAAAGCACAAAAAGTTGAGAACATCATGTCTTTTCCAATGCTAGAGGAACCGAAGTACCCAATTTTTTAGTATCACATTTAGGATATCATAAAATGAGCTCAGTTTATAATCTGAAGTCCAGAGGTAATCTATCAGCCTTAGGCACAGAAAGCACCATGACACCCGATTCTCAATCTAATATATGATTTGTTGTGCCTCGTTTCACATCCAACAGCTGAAGCAAGCACCTGCTTTGAGATCATCAGAACTAAATAAGCACTTGCCATGACCCATGACATGTTGAGATTGCCATAATTGGACAAGTCTAATTCCTGTACTCTTTCCGATCACAAGAGCATATACATGCCTGCCTACATTTGCGAAGAAAACATGTTTCATACTCATTCTATGAGGGCTGATGACAACAAAGGTGATGGTATGCTTTATGTGGAGACTGCCAGAATTCAATGAGTCCAGTTCTTGTAGCACCCCGAATGATAAGTGAATGGTACATGCCTGTCTGCATTTGTGAATAAAGTTCCATACTCATTCTACATGAGGGCTGATGAGAACAACAATTATGTATTAACAAAATGGCAGAAATGGAAAAGGACGATGGGCTCTGAAAGTTGAGAATTACGAAACATACAACTGCTTTAAATAATTTCCGGTCACAAGAATAATTGGGTTCAAAAATGTACGTCCAAACGTCCTGCTAAGGAAGTGATCAGTACTATGCAAAACAACAAATGAAGATGTATCAGCCTCTGGGGAGAATGTATGATTTATGCTGCAAATAATATTGAAATAGCTTCTAATTGTTCTTTGATCTTCAATGGCATGTAAAGTGAAGATTTGTGACCACACGTGTGTTCAAAGCGTAGAAGCCCTTCAAGCCTATTCCTGTTATTACAAAATTGTTAGAAGCCACAGCAATGCAATCGCCCAGCTTCATGAAGTTGGAAACACTTAATGGTAAATAAACTTCGCATGAGCATTGTAATTTCAGTTTGCTGTTGTGTTTCACGTGATTTTTGCTTTTGGACGAGAGACAATAAAATAATGGTCAAACAAAACCCACTGCCAAGCCAAAAGTTTTGTCACTGAATATGACAGCCTGCACATGCAAGCTTATTTGCTATGCCACAGTTTCCAGAGCATCTGTATAGCTAAACTATAAAAATGCCTAAAAGCTAGTAAAATACATTGGGCAGATAAAAAAAATTTGTTACCTAGTTACACAACAATGAGAAATGTTGACTATCATGTGTGGATGATGAAACAAAAATGAAGAAAGATAACAGTGCATCTGCAGAACCACATAAAACATTCCTACCAATAAAATGTCTTGCTCCCTTGCACTAGTCACCCTACTCAGCACAACACACCTGAAAGCCCATTCACCACTCTTGAGCTCAGATACACACGCCATAAAAAATAATGAAAAAGAAAAGGGCAGATGTATGTCTCCAAAACTAAGCTGCTAGTAATAAATACCTAGTACTTTGATATACAGGCTGTGCTGCAAGATAAAGGGCCTTAGGCAGTGTATAAACTACCTCATATCCATTATTAATTTTGTACACATATGCTGCTAATTTACCCAACTCATTAAAATGCTGTATGCCAGTAACGTGATTTTGAAGCGTTACTCTTCAGCTTCCACATAAGCAGTTCCTGTTTAAGTACCAGTACGTCATTTGTGCAAATTCAGGGTACGGAGCACAACTATTATGCTTATAAAGCTTGTTATACATCATATACAGATACTCATATCCACACACCGGATTAGAAGCTGCAGCATTTCACCTTATACTGGTTTGTGGCATGTTTTGCAGCACCTATTTTTCTGGCCACGCCCTGTAGATGCAGGTATATGTTTGAACAATAGAAGAGCAGGACGCAGCACTGCGAGTCAATATCTACAAAACACCAATAAGTTAACAAAACAGCTCTACATCACACTGTTAATACAGACAGAGAATATATGTAAACTACTACTA
This sequence comes from Ornithodoros turicata, assembly GCF_037126465.1. Taxonomy (NCBI): domain Eukaryota; kingdom Metazoa; phylum Arthropoda; class Arachnida; order Ixodida; family Argasidae; genus Ornithodoros; species Ornithodoros turicata. The sequence goes on from NC_088209.1 coordinate 29,571,164, forward strand.
AAATTGCACACATCAGTGCAAGGGTATGCACCGATGCCTTGTGCTTGAATTCTGGCGGTTCTACCAAGCCCTTACTCGTTATGACCACCAATGCACGCAAGCACTGAAAAATAAAAATCTGTACCCATAACCACCTCTCCAATGCAGTGACCCTGAAATGTGACACAGTCACTCTGCTGACTCAAGCACATATTTCTTTGTGTATACTATTTTGTTCATAAAATTGCAATTGGTCAGAATATTACCAAAGTCTCGTCTTGCAAGCACTGTTTGCAGGAACTTGACAAAGGGAGTGATATACTATGAGTTCACTTCAATGTTAACATGATAGCAGATGCAGTGTTTTAAACTGGTTCCTATATTTTGCCATCTTGTGAATTATGAATGTGCCCCTATTTATAGTGGCAAAGTCAGAACAGGTGCCTAAAACAGATCACACAGCTCTTATAATATGTATCCTATTATCACTCATTATAAATGCTTTAAATAAAATGAAACAAAAAAAATCAGGAATTATTAGCACTATTCATAACGTCCATTGCAGAGGCTGAAACAACAGGCCCAAGCTTATTGTAGCACTACAATTTGTAGCACTATTATCTTAAGACAGAGCTTCCATGACAACCCAGTGACAGCATTTCCTTCCATCACATAAGCACATGGTGCTTTGCTGTGACTCTTATTTTAAAAATATGTAGCCATTTGAACATGTGCAGTCCTTCTGCACATACGTACCTGCTAACCACACAACTTTCCACGCTATAGAGCCACTAGGAATGAGAATGCAACGTACAGTACGGCACACTATGTGCCAGGTATGATACACAACTTGCACGTAGAACTGAACTGCAATCTCACTTCTTCTGCGACCCTCGTGGCTTGATGTTTTCCGAGATTTCCCACATAGCATCCTCGGACAAGAAATCTTCAAAGTTGTTGAAGAAGTCAATGACCTGTTCGTGGCGCTTGAAGCAGAACGGTCTGTGGAAGATTGAGTGAGGAAAGAAAACAAAGTAGAGTGACAATGGGATCAAGCTTGCTGCAACGAGTGAAAGCTCCTTGCTGGCAGGGTCTTCCTGAGCACCTCTGGATACATGTTGTCTATGGCTATTGCTTTCCCGGCACCACAAGAGTTCCAAGGGAACAGGGTTACAACTCAACTAGCACACGCGACATCAGACCCTCTATAAACTGGGCCTGGCACCACAGGAGTTCTAAGGGAACGGGTTGCAGCTCAACTAACACACGCAACATCAGACCCTCTATGAACGGGGCCTGGCACCTCAAGAGTTCTAAGGGAATGGGTTGCAACCACACGCAACATCGGACCCGCTATGAACGGGGCCTGGCACCACAAGAGTTCTAAGGGAACGGGTTGCAGCTCAACTAACACACGCAACATCAGACCCTCTATGAACGGGGCCTGGCACCTCAAGAGTTCTAAGGGAACGGGCTGCAACTCAACTAGCACACGCAACATCAGACCCTTTATGAATGGGGCCTGGCACCACAAGAGTTGTAAGGAAACAGGTTGCAGCTCAACTAACACACGCAACATCAGACCCTCAATTAATGGGGCCTGGCACCTCAAGAGTTCTATGGGAACGGGCTGCAACTCAACTAGCACACGCAACATCAGACCCTCTATGAACAGGGCCTGGCACTTCAAGAGTTCTAAGGGAACGGGTTGCAGCTCAACTAACACACGCAACATCAGACCCGCTATGAACGGGGCCTGTAACCACAAGAGTTCTAAAAGAATGGGTTGCAACTCAACTAACACACGCAACATCAGACCCTCTATGAACGGGCCCTGGCACCACAAGAGTTCTAAGGGAACGGGCTGCAACTCAACTACTACATGCAACATCATACCCTCTATGAACTGTGCCTGGCACCACAAGAGTTCTAAGGGAACGGGTTGCAGCTCAACTAACACACGCAACATCAGACACTCTATGAACTGGGCCTGGCACCACAAGAGTTCTAAGGGAACGGGTTGCAACCCAGCTACTACATGCAACATCAGACCCTATATGAACTCGGCCTTTTGCCTTTGAAATGATTGTGTTTTATTTCAATACACCGTATTTTCTCGAATCTAAGACGACCCTTTTCCCCCAAAAATCCTGTGCTCCAAAGTCGGGGGTTGTCTTACATTCGAATATCCACGCCCCAACAAGTTCAGGGGAGAGGCAGGAGCGGGCGATGCTATCATGTCAATAGCGTGTCGCATCTGATACCATGTGTTGCGGTTGTCAGCGCCAGTCTATGTGAAACAAACGAGGCAATGCAAATGGAGACTGACTGTCATGGCGTCGCCAGTGCTGCTTTCGAAGTTCGAACCACGGTGGTTCAAAAGCAAAGTTGTCGCTTTCACCACTGTATGGGGCAATGTCAGAAGATGGCTGAAGCAACAGGGAGGGATAAAGAATTGTGCCAGCACAGTGGATTTTCGACTCTTGGTGCGATGTGCGTGACAGCGTTGTCGTGCGTGCTTTTAAAAAGCATGGTTTGTCTAACGCTTGGAACGGAACACGATGAGCTGCGGGTAGATAGCAACAAAAAAAGAACAGCGGCGAAGAAAGTGGTGATGAATAAATGACATTGTGCACTGTTTCTAACTGTTACACTGCCTCCTAATCTATGTTTACTTTTTTTTCCAAAATCGTGCACCCTGAACTCAGGGGTCGTCTTAGATTCAAGAAAATACGGTAATTTTCTTTATGACTTTCTGGAGGCTGTGAAAAAAATGTCTGCCAAGCTGGTTTATAGCAATGCATAGATAAAACAATTGTATATCAAGTAGGGGTGTGCGAATACTCGAATTCGAATCGAATATCAAACGCTCGAACTATTTGATTCGCGAACCGAATATCCAATATTCAATTTTTCGAATATATTCGACTACTCCACGAATATGAACCCGAAAGTGGGCTTCACCTGATGCTTCCATGCATGAGGTGAAGCCTGCTTTACGAAATTGCCCTTGCTGCAGGACCAACACAGGCGGGACGGTGTTTAGTTTAAGATAACGTTATCCAAAGTTAGTTTTGTAGACATTGTCTGTGGAAGGGGTGGTGCCCCTCCCACATGCAGTTTAGCAGTGTCGACGAGGGACTTTGATTTGATGTCTGTGAGGTTGCCTTTAAAAAGTTGGGACTCTTGAATAATGACTACAGCCCACGAACAAGAAGGGTGTCTTCAAGATGTCCTTTACGTCTAAACTTTCAGTAGTGCAACTTCCTAGGGCGAGTGCAAAGAAACAATGTTTCACAAATGGCCTGTGGTTGTCCGAAACAATTGCAGCCTCATCCGTATAACATGCTACTGCCTAGCATAAAATTTTGAAATGAAGGTAACCACTCCAGTAACTGTACGCTCACCTGAAAAGCAGGAAGCACTCTCATGTAAAATTAAAGAATAGAGGCTTTAAACAGAAGAATTGCATGTCTCTCTTGTGACAGTTAATTCCAGAAAAATTACACTAAAGCCATGGGCTACAAGATGGAAACTTTTAGTGTGAAAGTCACATATTGTAAATTTTGCACAAATATTCGATATTCGATTCGGTATTTGGAATTTTTTCCTCCATTCTATTCAATACGACTTAAAATATTCGGATTCGCACACCCCTAATATCAAGTTTTCAATAATATCGCGACTAGCAAGAAAGAGAGAGTAAGAACCATGAAAAGAAGAGAAAGTCAACTCACTTTTTCTTGAAGCACCGCATGGGCTCTAAAATATGAAACTGCTGCCAGCACTTGGTAAAGTTCACGATAGCATCACTGATGTAGTCAGTGTTGCCAACGTGTACAAAGGTCAAGTCCTGAAGGATTAGTCCTCTGAAACAGAAAGATATTGTAGCCCTGTTTCCCAAATCCTTTCAAAATATACCCACATGTAAGGTATGCAAGGTGGCGTTGTTTCTGCCAGAGCTTGCCTGTACGCCCGGAAAGAAGAGGAGCTGTCGATGAGCGCACAGTACTCTTTCAAGCCCTGCAAAGAATTGGGGAGCAATTTATTTGTTATATTCAAATAAAGTTTTATTATATTATTTGAATAAAATTTTATTATGTCATTGAAATAAAATGTTATTACTTTATTCAATTAAACATTCCTCCACTGACTGGAATAAGAGTAATTTTTTTCATAGGTGCAGCAATGTCTAGTTTTCGGCTCAGTAGGAGAAACGAAATTTGCACAAACCTCAGTTATGTTTCTCTGCCATTCCAAGCGTCGTACAGGAGCAGAGTCTAATGCCGACAGGATGGCTAGGTACGAATTGAAGTTGTTGATCTTGCGCAAGTGTTTCATGATCTTGATGAACTTTATCACAACACGTTCTCTGTCTTTTGCATCACTCTGCTTTAGGATACATGATCTTGCCCTGTAAGCGATATGCAGGTGACGTTATTTGCTGCAACAAAGTTCAGTACGGAGTGTACAACTACTTGGTGAAACTGCACGAGTAAAGTACAAAAAAAAAAAATTTAGCTCAGTAGGTACATTTCGTTAGCGTACCAGTATGACATTTTGTTGAAATGCTCCGTAAACTTTGTCAAGTTTGGACTTGATTCTTCGTTCTGTTCCTTTGCCCATATCAGAACTTCAGATATCTGTCGAGAAAAAGACTGACCCATGTATTAACCAACACGTGCGTGGTAATGTCACACATATCGAGAGCACAGTCAACCGGACACCTCGCTACTGATTCAACAAAACCTAGTCCTGTTTTCACAGCACCTGCAATGGTTGTTTAGAGCCTGGTATGCACATCCAGAGTACAAAGTATCAGGAGTATAATTATCCTCCTATTCTGAAGGTGCATATCACTTCACCTCAGCTCTTTCAGCTAACATTCACCCTCTCTGGCTGAGTGCTTCAAAAGTTGAGGCTGTGCTTCAACATCACATATGGGAATCTAAAGTCATGCCTCTTTAATGTGGACCCGGTTAATATAGACGATTCAAAACATCGGCAATTTTTATGGGGACCATAATTTTTTAGCGTAACGTATTTGCGTCTCGTTAATACGAAAACCTGTTTTTCAAATGATGGGCAATGAGGTAGCAGATCCATCGAGACCCACATTTTTTGTTCTCATTATTATGACAACGTCGGTATCAGAGGAACTTGGCGCATCACCGAGCAAACTTTTCGCAGCATGTAACGCACGAACAATTTCTTCGGAGAACAAGACGAGAATGAAATAGGATTCAGAATAGGATTCTATGCTGTTCCACCTGCAGAGATGGCCGCTGAACAATAAACTGAAAATGGTTTAAAATTAGCCAGGTTGCTTCACGATTAAAGCAAATAAAAACCCTCAGTGCAAGGGAAACAAACAAAACGAAGGACGAAACGGCACGTACACGGCACTGAATTGTCAACCAAACGTTTATTTTTGGAACAACCTCATTTAAAGGTTGTCACACCTTCCCACAATGCCCAGGATTCCTTTCACCTATCTGGAACCCATTTACTTTTGCGTGAGGAAAGCAAAGGTGTTACACAGGAGCAGGAAGCAAGGGGCGTTATTATACCTAGAAGCCAGAGAGATAAAAAAAAAAGAAGCAGGTGAAGCGTGCATAAGTAAACCATCCGTTTGGCTATCAGACAAGATAGATAAATTCCTCACACAAAAGTAAATGGGTTCCAGGTAGGTGAAAGGAATCCTGGGCACTGTGAGAAAGTGCGACGACCTTTAAGGGGGAGGAGATGATGTCCCAGATATAAACATTTGGTTGACAGTTCAGTGCCCTGTTCACATCGTTTCCTCCTTCGTCTTGTTTGTTTCCCTTGAACTGAGGGTTTTCTACTCATTGTGGCCGTTTAACTTGTCCGAAGAAATGACAATAAAAGTACATTAAGTGTGCAGGGATCTTCCATGGGCGAATTTCTGCCATTATTCTGCGTGTTCAAACGAATGAGCCGCAAATCTTTGTTGGTGTTTGAGAGCTCTGAGAGTCACGTAGGATGCACCGAGTCGAGTAGCCGCTGTGAACTCCCGGTGACACGCTGTCATTGAAAGTCCACCGCTTTCTGACCAGAGGTGGCTCATCCAGGTACATTAGACAATGGCACACCCCATTTTGCGCTACTCTGCACTATGGACACGATGCAGGCTACATCTGAACTTGCACGGCGTTTCTCACCTCAATTTTCTGGAAGAGGTCGGCATCAAGCAACGTCATCTGCTCTGCCAAAAGCTCCGACTTGAAGTCCAAGAGGGTGGCCGGCTGTGTGGTGACATGCATGTCCGGCAGGAGCGGCTGGCCGGCATCCTTACGGCGTCGCCACGCTTCACACTTCTCCACCACTTTGGCCCGCAGAGCCCTTGCCAAGCTCAGATCCCCACGGCTCAACAGCTGATGCGTGAACTCCGTCAGACACTTCAGCATCGCTTCGTCCGTGTCACTCAACCTGGGATCAATCCAATCCAATCCATCCATATTTTTCTCGACACAAGCTACAGGATTTCATGGCCACTTTCCCTTTTCGTCTAATGCAGTGATTCTCAAACTAACGGGGGTTGGCGAAAGCAATTTTTGGGGACAGAGAGCGGGTAACGAGTAACGTTGTTCCATGCTTCGGTGTACAGGTGACAACAGTAAGGCAGTCACGGGCTAATCCTTCCTTCATTGCTACTTCTTGCGCAATAAAAAAATACTAGGTAATACTAAAATATGAAATTATCTCAGTTTTGAAGCAGCAACTATGGAGTGTGTTTTTGTACCAGTTGCTCTCTTCTGCTTGCGGAACTTCAAGGGGTCCCCCCCATAACTCCCCCCAGACCAGAACAAGGGCGGATACAGCATTTTTCTGAGAGGGGGAGGGTCCAGCCTTGACCAGCATGGTAGATACATAATCTAGGTCAATTAAACACTATGTGTAGACAGAAATTGAGGCCTGATCCCTCCTCTAGATCCGCCCCTGGACCAGAAGGGGCCCTCGACACATGCACGGCCGAGAACCGCTGTTCTATTGCATAAAATCATCACACAAATGTGCATATGGGATGTTGGGTACCTGAGTGTGAATATTAGCCACATTTGTGCTTAGTTGTAGCAGAAAAAAAAAAACTCACATCAATAGATAATGAAAAACCGAGACAAGGAACACGTGGAAGATGCCACACAAACAGGATTGAAAACTTTTTTAGGGGTGTGCAAATCCAAATATTTGAAGATGAATCGAATATCGAATTGAGTGAGGGAAAAAAATGCTGAATATCGAATATTTGTGTAAGTCTTACAATATGTGCCTTTTGCACTAAACGTTTGCAATTTGTAGTTCGTGGCTTTAGTGTAATTTTTCTGGCATTAACTGACACGAGAGAACACAATTTTTCTATGAGAAGCCCCTACTCTTTCAGTTTACATGACAGTGTTTCCTTCTTTTCAGGTGAGTCTACGCTTACACTGGCATAATTATCTGGATTTCAAAATTTGATGTCAGGCAGTGGCATGTTACACAGATGAGGATGTAATTGTTTCTGAACATCCACAGGTCACTTGTGAAACAAACAAATTGGCAACCTGCTTCAGCTTTGCCATGAACATCCTTTAGCTTATTTGCTGGAGTGCGTATGTCTCGCCAGTATAAGTTGCCTTGCTGAAATTTTGAACGTAAGGGACATCTTTAAGACACCCTTTTTGTTCCTGGGTTGCAAGCATTATTTAAACGTCTTAACCTTTTAAAGGCAACCCGCCAGGCACCAAATCAAAATGCTAAAATGCACATGGGAGGGATGCTGCCCCTTCCTCAGGCAAAGCATACACAATTAACTAGGGCTAACGTTATCTTTTGCTGAACAACAATGGCCCGCCTGTACGAAGGGAGTTGCCTCAGAACAGGAGCCGCCAATATTTCGAACAAAGACTGTTCCTGTGTTGGTCCTGCAGCAATTGCAATTTTGCAAAGCAGGCTTCACTTCATGCAGGGAAGGATCAGGTGAAGCCCACTTTCGGGGTGGTGTTGACATTTGGGGAACAGTTGAATATTCACAAAAACGAATGTTGGGTATTGGATTCGCGAATCAATACTTCGAGCGATTAACATTCTACTCAAATTTGAGAACTCGAATATTCGCACCACCCCTACCTCTTTTTTTTTCTCCCTCTTGTCCCTAATTTGGGATTTTCTTTACGGATTGCAATGCTATCAGCTAGGATGTTTTTTAGCCATTCTTGCAGTTTCATTTCAAAGTTTGCACATCCCTACTCAAGGTATTCTGAGAAACAACCAGTAAAATGCCTGAACATTAGTGCAGCCCTCTTTTTTATAGGCCATCCAGAGATGAGATTCCTTGTATGTTACCTAATCATGTTTGGTACACAACTCAACACAATTAAACATTCAACAGGTAACTCACCCCAAGTCATCAACAACACTGACGAGCAAAGAAAATGCCCAGCGAGCATACTTCTGCCTCGAATCAGAAAATTGGATGAACTTGTTGTACCGGTAGATCAGCTTGTTGATGAGGGCCTTGGAGGACACAAATACCCTGTATGTCGTAAGGAATGCTTCCTGGTAGTAGTATTCCTTCTCTGCAATCGCATGAGCATTTTTAAAAATAAAAATACTAGAGACAAAAATAGAAAATACTCTGGCGTGCAACATGTCGTATGCATAAAGTACGTACCGACATTCTCTCGCACCATTGCAGCGTAAACGATCAAGGCATCTACTGGCCCTCCTTTGAGTCCTCTGACATCACGTGACTGTAAAGATAAAAAAAAACGTTTAAAAAAATGCTCCAAAAGTCACCACCTATATGAGTGGCATCATCGGGGACACACTGGCTCAGAAGAGCACAGCAGCTTACTTATCTACTGAGGCGCAGTAAGCATCTGGCACGGGGCCACAGTTTGTATTGGCCGCTGATACATCATGCCTCATGCAACGCTGGTCGTGTGCCAAAGTTATTGCAGCGTCAAAATGAGAGGATTAAAAAGAGATGCATTAAATTTTGACATTGCGGTAACCTCGGCGCCTGACCAGCTATGGGGTCTGGGAAAGCTCCTGGAATCATGGCTCATCAGGCACAACGCATCAGCATTTATATAGTATTGAATACTGCCTGCGTACAACACTACTTTTGTTGCAATGAAGTAGAGCTGGCAAATAGCAAAATTTCCATTGCGATTAGTTATGGAAACACTGGGAATCGAACCTGAATCATTTCTTCAGACAGCGAATCGAATTCAAATAATCAGAAAAGGCCCAATTGGAATAATTTCAGACACCTCATGGTGGTGTTGTGCTCATTCGATGATGCTCTGCTCCGAACTTGTGAGCACAGAATAGCGTAAACAGTGTAAAGCGGGCTTCACCTAACGCTCTAGTGTAATGAGGTGAAGCAGATTTGCAGAATGGAGTTGCACATAAAAAGAACAGTGTTGGTACCGTGAAGTGGGCTTCACCTAACCCTTAAATGTAATGAGGCGAAGCCGACTTGCAGAATGGCAACAGGACAGTGATGCCTTACTTCAGTACTATTCGAAAAATATTGAAAAAATTTCGAACACTGAAAATATGCTGCGAAAAGCATTCGAATCATCTGATATTTGTTCCATATTTGAAATTTCGAATATTTGCACAGCTCTGCCCGTTACTTTTCAGGCACAAGGAGATGCAACATTTGTCATACTTATGAGTGTCGTGTTTTGGTAGGGATCCGGAAAAATCGTCCCCGGAAAAATCGTCCTCGATGAGAACCTAGGTTAGTTTTCAGAGGTTAGGCTAGTTTAGGCTCGTTTTTCACAGTTCACCATATGGTTGAGGGGGCTACCCGCAGCTGGGCACATGCCGTTTGACAAAAACTACTTTTCTTTATACTTTTCTTGCGGGGACGATTTCTCCGGGGGACGTTTTTTTCCGGGGACGATTTTTCCTACACCCGTTTTGGTAAGCCTACGACTCCTAAAATAAAGGAAGTGCGTTCAGGTCCAGGGAGCAACAGCAATGCGATACCTCAGTTTTACCTACATATTCTAGAGACTGTCCTCTTCAAAAAACCATTCTTCAAGTAACAGATCTTATCTTGTAACAACCTGGTCTTGCATAGACTTACAAATGACGCAGATCCAGGTGCTTTCTCACCTTTGCATTCTCATTGAAGATCAGATGCTCAGTGACGTCCTGAAGATCAATCAGGCTTTCCCCACTTTCATCAAGCAACGAGTCTTCGCTTGCTCTGAGTGCAGGTGGCAACCTGAATATGGTGTCGGAATGGACTGTTAGGATAGACATATAAAAACTTCTCTTCTGAACTTGAAGGAAGAAAATACACAGTGTAAAAACATGTCCCAAAGAACATACTCAGGCCCACTTCCAGATTCGTATGACGAACATGACTGCCGTGTGCAGGCATTACTGTCCTGTGGACAGACTACGGCACTCTGAAAGATGAGAGGTTTCAGGCTGCAGCTATGTCAAACAAATCAACAAGGCAGAACGGGAATTGCAGCTCACTTTGTTCTTCTTTGGCGGTAATGCTGGCGGAGAACCAAGTTCAAGTGTATCTGGCAAAGTCAGAGCAGGCATGTGGAGACTGAAGTCATCAGGTCCCAGACTGCTGAAGGACACATGGTTATACTGTGCATGGTAGGAGTACTGCACTCTCCTGCTGAAGAAGTCTTGCTCGGCAGGATGTGACGTTCCAAATGTCTGTATGTACTCCATGACTGGACAGGAAGGGGAACGAATCAGTATGCTTCCAGAATGTGGTGTACTTTGTGGTATGGTGCTTAGATGCCATAGTCGACCTTCGTTTATCCAACTTCGCTTATCCAGACAAGAACATGGGCACAGATATCAGTCCATGCACTTTGCCCTCATTTATCTGGAGTTCAGTTTCCGGATCCAGACAAAATATCCAGGAACCGCGGAGGAAAGTACCAGCAACTGCCTTCACTTATCCCATGTTGAGTCGGACACAATGTGCGACCCACATTTCACCAAGCTCGGGACGAAAAGCTTCAGCAATTCCCCCTTTTCTCGTTCTACCCACGTACCATGCATTGACCAGTCCATTGTACTGCAGATAATCCACTGAGTGATGGGAACTATTCACTTGTTGAGTTGTCGATGACAACACAGATCTGGAGCAAGCAACCTTTAACCTTTACCAGCAGGATGACACCTGCTCCACAATTAGGGATGTCATTAATGTTGCTGCTTCCACTGACAACCATAGGACAGAGTGCTGTGACTCTTGAGAATGTGTGAGGTGCAGAGAAAATGGCTCTTTTTTCAGCAAAAGAATGATGTTTCTCCAGTGAACATCATAAGTAAGAGTTCACAGGAGCTGAATTTTATGCAAATGACGCTCATTCTCATGTCCTCCAGAATAAACACAGGCTTTGTCAACAACTCACGTCTGCTCTCGAGTTTCATTTATTTGTCCAGATCCTCCACTGTCTGGACATTTCTGCTGGAAACAGCCAGTGCTGGCTAAACGAGGGTCAACTGCATTACTCCATGGTATTTTACTGTATGTGAAATTACTGGCAAAATCTTACTGGTTTTCTTCTTGGGAGGCAGAGGTGGTGGGCGACTGTCCTCTAAAGGAGACAAGGCACTCGTAGGTTGGGGAAGAACACAACTGTGATGTGGGCAGAATGGAGCATGATTCGGATTGTCATCGGACAGTTTGGCTGTTTCGTTCACGGCCCAAGAACCCAATGACCTGACTGCGCTGTCCACAACATCCTGCAAAGGAAGCAACTGCTCTGTACCACACAGTCTATCGCCAAGGTGATGTGCTCTAAAATAAAACCAGTAGATGCTACATTAATTTTATCATGCGAGCTGCCAGTCAAACCCAACATTTTCCTGTGTTGCAGTCTTATTATGCTCGAGCCATGGGGTATGATGGGGGTATGACAAATGAACAGACGACGAAGAGGAAGGGATGGTGCAGGCTTGTACTGCATGCTTGACAAGACCGTTGAATGCTTTGTTGTTGTTGTTGCTTTCCTTTTTCTTTTCTTTTTTTTCGTTTTGGCACTTTCATGCTCATAGCCTCAAATCATAGCAGTAGTGATTTTGCGTTCTCTTTCAAGTTGTAGTTGGTCCGCGTCCATGGGAATGGCATATACTACTACATTTCTCTACAGAGCTGCACAAGTTTGTGCGTCTCATCCTGAGGCACTTCCTTCCACACTGCTATGTACAACGCACTCCATTGCACTTCCTCCTGACCTCTTATGTACAATGACCCCATAACGTAACAGAATCTGTTGGCTTTTCTTACCGAAAATTTTTTATGGTCTAATTTAATGTTACTTCAAAATTTGTACCCATAGTTAGTTCATTAGTTATTTCGTGAGTTGAACTAGCAAACTGCTAGTTTGTTTGTTATTGTGTGTGCATGCATGCATGTTTTTACAGACGGTTCACCTCTCATTTCACTATCACAGTAGAGTTGAACAGAAGTACTAAATAAGCTTACAAAGACACACTAATAGAAATTCCAGTAATGATGAATCCCCACCTCTGCATCCGAGACGTTGTCGTACTGAGATGGTGTTCGGTTCCACACTGATCGTTGTTTTGCAGGAAGGGCAGGCTTCCCATCTGGTGACCGCAATACTGCTCTCGTCCCACAGATCTCAAAAGACTGCTGGCTTGAAGCAGCTACTTTTGTGTTTGCCTAGAGAACAAGTCAGCAGCACACTCTCCTGAAGCTTCCAAGCTGGCTGGGTCAAGTAATACCGTAATTTCACGCGTATAAGCCGCAGGACCAGTTTTTACGAACGTTTTGAAAATTTTCCGGCAGATATAAGCCACGAGCAATAAGACACGACTGATTTGTGCGACAAAGGAGACCGAAGAGAAGGCCATAAACCCTGTGGTCCATATTTCAGGGTCAGCATGGTGTACAACAAAGGAGGTGAGTTCTAGTGTTCTAACCAAGATCAGACTGTGCCCTTGCTGCATGTTTTTCATGGATCGAGGGGTCAGTGGCTTTTCAGAAGACATGAATCACCATCACCACTTTCGTTAAAGCTGCTTGGGGAAGGCATCAGGAAGGTCAGTCTACTCGGATGTGGACACGCCCCTGTTTCGCATTGTTCGTGCACCGGCAGTGTTGTGCTGTTCCGGAGACACTGTTGAGCCCTTTCGTTAAAACCAGCGTATGGGGTAAATACCAGGGGAAAAAACTGTCATCAGATAAGCCACACCGGTGGACAAACCGCAGAGCGCCGGCGATTAAAAAAAAAAAAAAAGAAGAAGACATTCTGCATAAGCCGCGGCTAATACACGTGAAATTACGGTACAAGCAAAAGTAAGTTTGTTACCTTTTGCATTGCAGAAATGTGGCTCGAAGATGAGGAATGGCTGAGCAGCTGGTCAACACTGTCACTTCGACTACTCACGCTTGTGGTGCACATGTTGTAAGAGTAGGTCTGGTAGTTGACCTTCGGGGGGGGGCACAACTAGTGGTTAGAACATCAGAAAGCAGGCAGCTAATCGAGCACACTACATTTGCTACTTGTAGTCTAACCTGCTGTATGGTGCCCAAGGAAGGAAGGAAGTTTACGCTGGGCGATGATATGTTCAGTAGGTCATCCGCTGAGTGGTGCAGACACGAATCTAAGCTGCTGGCCCCACTCAGAGGTCCTTGGTGCCAGTCGTCAAAGAGACTGGCAGTAACCACGGAAGTGGGGTCCAGAAGGTTCGATGTGGAGCTCAACCCTGAACTTTTCTTTTTTGGTGGCAATGGCGGTGCTTGGCAATCTTTGTTTGAGTTCGAGCTGTGGCAACGGTTATAGAGTTACACAACAGGAATTTTTTTGATAGCGTTCGCACTCATATTCAGAATGACTCAGTTAATCAGGTGCCTCCTAAGGTACAACAACAACAAAACAACTGTTATCAGTTATTGTAAAACACTTTATTTCGCTACTCAAGTTTTTCGCAAACTGGGCACAGAGCACGAACTGCGGTCACTAAATTTCACGAAATCCGGGTGCTAAGGTTCATGGCTTGATTGCCTCACTTTGTGATATGCCTTAGGTTGTAGCTGCTATATTTAATTGAAGCGGTATTGCAGACGCTTGTGCTTCAAAGCAGTTCAAATGCTTAATAGCAGCCAAGTATGAAAATAAAGTTCCTGATTGCATCATTGTTTCCAAAGTGTAAATTTTTGCCCAAAATTTTTGTGAGCCCTTGAAATTTGAAAATTTTTCCATTTGCAAAATTTGTGGAAATTGGGGGCGTGCGAATAAAAAGAGCTTTACAGTATTCAGCAATATCTGAGAGGGGCACCGAAGTGCCAAAATTTCTCCTCATGAGATGGTGTTACCTCAAAACGAATGCGAAAGACGCAGGATTCATTAGTCGTGCCATGCGTCATTTAAGCGCTAAGGGAACTGCAATTTGCAGTTTCCCTCTTCTTTCTCAAGAGGGTATACACAGCCTCTCATTGGTCTCCACAAACAATTTCCTGCGATATATTGGGCACCCTCTTTGCGCCTCTTCTGAAGGGAACGAACGGGAAAGCGTAAATTGCAGTTTCCTTCTCACTTAAATCACTAAAACAAGTATTTAAAGAGATTGAAACATTTATTTTACTGAAAAACAAGCTTTCGGACGGAGTCCGTCCTTCATCAGGCGACTCGGTCCGAAAACTTGTTTTTCAGTAAAATAAATGTTTCAATCTCTATAATAATAATTTTTTTATCCACTTGCGAGTGCTAGACTACTCCCATTTTTGTCCTGTTAGTTCACTTAAAGGGACTATGAAATTTCCCGAACCCCCATACTTTTTTTCGATGGAAACTGTTCTTCCCGCAGAGAAACTAATATGCCACAAATTTTTCCGGACGAAATCGCTCCACTCTTCGAGGAGCGCGCGCTGGAAATGTCTCTTCCGCGTTCCTCCTCTCTCGCGCATATTTCCCTGACGATGGGGTAACTGTACGGACCGCGCTTCGGTTCCCCGTTACGTCACCGGTGTTGCACAATGGCAAGTAATGCCGCGAGCTCGCGCTGTGGCTGCCGCCACTGCCGAAATCTGCCGATCGCGCGAAAGCTGCTGTCATGGAGATTTCCACTCCTGATGAACGCATACGCGGGATCCTACGGCGCATGCTCCTGGTGGGATTCCTCGGCTCGGCAACACGTCACGATGACGTGTTGCTGAGCCGGCCGTGGTCGCGTCAAGTTACCAGTTGTGTCTCCGCTCGGCAGCTCCCCACGGCGCGGCGCCAGCTGTCCTCCCTTCGCCGCTCCGTTTAAATTCGCTCCCGAGAAGTCCGCTCGCGCGACGAAAGTAAAATTTCGGTTCTAGACTCAGAAAAATGTCTTCTTTCGAACGAAACGAAGAAAAAAATCGTTTCATAGTCCCTTTAAGTCACGAAAGACAGAATGGGTTAACCCCCTTCTTTCTGTATTGCTGTTAAGGTAACAGAATCTTTCGTATCACTAGGAGAAATTTTTGCGCCATGGTGCCTCTTTACGCTTTTTCCATTCAGGCCGCATAAAGTGCGCCATCTTACCTGTGACATGAGAGGGGTAAAGGTGGCTTGGGAGGCGGATATTCAGTACGCGTACTGGAACTCAGGATGCTGTCCGACGAGGCAGAGTGGTAAAGAGGGCCAACAGAAGATGGTCCATTGCCACTTTCAGGCGCTATTCGCGTAGTCTCCAGTATCTGACGTTCGCGTGGGGTTAAGGGGATATCTGGCAGGGAGTTCCTGTGACTAGGTGCACGAGAAAACATTCAGTGTTAGAATGCACTGCGCGTAGGCCTTGCTAGGATAATCGTCCAGAACCCAGGAGAAGAGGTCACATACCTATCGTTCTTGGTGCTATATATTCCATTAGCTGTGGAAACCGGTGTTGTGCTCTTCCCTCTCAGATCTTTGTTCTGAATGTTTTTACGACCAATATCCACCAGTTCCTAAAAAAAGGACGTGCGAAAAATTGTATCGCCATCTTGACGGCAGCTGTCACGGAACAAACACCTGGCTGGGTTGTGTGTTTGCTATGTTGGTACGAGTTCTCAGAGGACTTGCGAGCAGTACCTGTATGGAGTTCTGAAGGTCTTGCACAATGTGGTTGACGCCTTCGACTGTAGCTTGCTCTCTGTACAACATCACATCATCTGCCCACTTAATGAAACAGGCCAAGCTCTGATACAGCTTGGTGGTGGTAGACATCAGCACTGAGCTGCAAAGCAAGGACCCTCAGCACTGGTGCCACTCCTTAAATTGCCTGTGTAATCCTACCTCTGGTCATTGATGAAGTCCTTTTTCAAGAGTGATATCAGGTGGAGAACATATTCTAGGACAATGCTTGCAGATCCTGGGAGCATTCCAAGGGTATCCTTTTCCACCGAATCTTGGAAGTACCGTAATGCATTGGAAATCTGCCGCATGTCACGGACAACTTGCTTGTCGCCCTGAAAAGGAAGTGTAAGCAGCGCTGTGTGAATCAAGCCAAGGGTATTATTGTTATCAAGAAGAACTGCGAAGAGGAAGTGTATATAAAAAGTGAGGAAAATAGATACTGAATACATGTCCAGAATGAACTTGAGTATTATTTATTATTTAACACGTTGTTCGTCGACTACAGGAAATACATAAGCTCTCGAGCCTGAATTCTTTCCATATAACTAAGAAACGATCAAAAGCAAAACCATGTTACTTTTAAGCTTGCAACGTAAGTGTTCCTGCCTGAACTTTTTCAGAGCAAAGCCATGTAAACAAACAAACAAGAAAACACAGCTGAAAGTTTAAAATTAAAGAAGATTTTTTTTTGCTGTTGTTGTTGTTGTTCAAAAACACCAGCATTCTCCCCCACTCAAAGTCTAGCCTCCTGCATCAGGTATGACACCCGAAGTGCTGAAGAGTCCTTCTGACATTACTGTCGATGGGGGTGCGATCAGGAACTTTTTAGGCCAATCAGGCTTTCAATGGACTCCGGAGGGGCCAATTTTAAAAAGAAACAAACAAACGTGGTTGGTGGATTCGAAAGATTCTATTCACCGTTTTGGGCACTGGGATTCAAGTTCCCAAATCTCGAGTCACTGCCGAGGATTCGGTTGGCCCATCCCTGCTCCTAACCGTTTCAATTCTTTCCTACTATCACCTTCGTGGACCTGATAGCATTTTTATATTTTGTCTACCTACATATGTTCATTATGACATTACTGTTTCGATAAATCTGCTTCTCTAAAAATAGTCTCCAGGCTAGGGGGAGTATCACACTTGTTTCAATCTGCACTCAGCTGCTGCTCTCTTCGCCGTACAGCCTGTTTCCTCTTACCTGGATCAAGACCGAAGAAACCATACCAACTGTAGGCTACATTTACGTGTCTTCTTCAAAATGACACGATACATTTCCTCTACCACGCTCCTTGGCACACTCACCTTAGTGGGACTCTCAGCTTCCCCTTGACTGTCCACATCCAGGGAAGACTCCTTGGACTTGGTCTTGTGTGGGGAAGCGGCTCGCCCAGGAGTCCGCATTTGATTGATCTTCCCCAGTATGTCTTCCTTAAATGAGCGAGCCCTTCTTGCCAGCCTACTCCCTTTGTGACGACTGACCACCTCTGCAGTCGAAACAAGAAAAGTGGTCTCAAACTGGAGAGTAGTCAGCTTTTAAAGCTTTGCGGGAATGTGTCCTTTTAGCAGTTCTGGTTTCTTTCCACTCTCTCAGTATCCAGAATTGCGTGACTGCATATCACTATTGTCGAAGTGCATGAAAATCATAAGGAAGCAATTACTGTATTATTCTTAAGGGACCAAATGGTATTTACTTCACAACATACCCTGCATAACGTCAGCCTCTTATTGAGAAAGACAATTCCAGAAATGATTGCACTGTATTACTACACTGATGACGCAGACAACACGTTGCCTGCTTTAGAGTACTTGTCGCTACAAGTACTCTAAAGATATTGTTATCACTATAATGGTCTGGGGAAGAAATGCTGAGGAAAGAGTGTGGTAGCAACATACTTCCTCGCACATATTAATAGACTGGTGTTTACAGGTAACAGGACGAGAGTAATACACATCCACGAGTATATCACCGGTCTAAAAATAGAAATAAAGGAACACCACGAGATACGTGGGAAATATGCCACCACATGGCAAAACAATATTGTGTCTGCATTTCAAGTTGTACAATCTCGTGTCATATTTCCGAAACGACACAGCGACAGCGAAAACTGTCGTTTTGTGTTGGTATAACACGAGCGTAACAGAGAAAGCACTTCTCTCAAGATGTTTATGTGTTCACACAAAAGGTAAATCAGCTAATGACAAGTAGTAAAAGACTGTCGAAGTTCACCAACATTTTTGAGTAAATTGAGCAATGAAAGAGAAAGAAACGCCGGGATTCACAACAACGCTTTGGTGCCGTGCAAAATACGACACACGGACAACACGTTCGGAGGCGCAGCTCAACTCTCTTGTGTCCGTGCTTCTTTACGCTAATTGTCAATTATGACTCGCTGTCGTAGAGATCTTCTGATGGGTCTTTTACAAGCTTGTGTAAACAAATAACTCAAATGTTAGGGAATACCATCTTCACCTTCGTTGCACCATCTTCGACTGTGAGCAACAGCAGCAAGCACAAACCCACATACGAAATAAGTAAGGAGCATACCATGCTTGTCCAGTTTCTTTGACATTGCTTGACACGCCGAGTTTTACAAACATTTTAACATGGTAAATGGAGCGTTTGTTACTTCAAATTAAGCTTATAAATCATGTTTTCGATGTAAAACTTCCACTCCTAATCCCACACACCAACACCACAGCCGAGGAAACATGGTTATTGGACTGTCTGCGTCATGCGCACTAGGAACGGCTTACAAGTGGATGCAGAAGCGCCAGAAGCCTCACCCGACAAGCGAAGGGCCCTGTGATGCACCGGCAGACAAGCGCAGTATTTTTGTAGAGTAAATAGATAGTCCACGTAGTTTGTGAGTAAACCGTGCTGTGACAGTTGTAGAGCTGACGGCACCCGCTGAGTATATTTCCGCTGTTCTGAGACTTCCGAGGCATCTGCGGATGTCTCGCTTCCGCTGTCAGTTTCGCATAGGAAACTGATGGATATAATTTTTCAAATGTTACGAATGTTTCAGACAATCAATATGTATTCTGAAACAGTCTCACATTGTAAGGCGTGATGCAATAGCACACTCGACAAACAGACAGTGGTGATGAAAGGGCTCGCCGCGTTGTTGGCCTCACATAGGTGGGCAACGTCACGACTAACGTCCTGGGCCGACTTCTGAGGGAACTGTGCCGCTCTACAAATAGAGCTTCACCTCATAGCACGTTCTGCGCCAACCATTGCCGCGAATGATAGGCAGTGGTGGATCCAAGGGGGGGGGGGGCAATCGCCCCCCCCCCAAAAAAAACGTCAGTTGATACACTGTATTCCCTCTCTCCCCTCCCCCACTACGCGCTTCGACAGAGGAACCGCGCCCCTCCCAAACCGAGGGTCTGGATCCGCCCCTGATGATAGGGTTGTCGCTTCTGATTAGAGGGGGCGTACGCCTTTTTGTGTCAATTTCGATATATGATAACTGACACAAAAAGGCGTACGCCGGGGCAGATCTAGAGGAGGGTCATGATGTCGTGACACCCTCATTAATTTCTGTTTAAATGACCTAGGTCATGTATCTAATACCTTGCTGGCCAAAAGGCTGGACCCCCTTCTCAAAAAAGTCCTGGATCCCCCGCCCCTGGACGTACGCCTTCCTCTCTCTTCGAATTAGAAGCGATAACCCTATCGTTCGTGGCTATGGTGGCCGCAGAGTGTTCTATGCAATGAAGTTCTGTGTTGAGAGCCTTTTCACCACGACCACCACCATCTGCTTTTAGAGTGCAGGTGCTGATGCGTCATTTGTGGGATTTTTAAAGGGATAGTTCGCTCTCCAAGCATCGATTCGTTAATTTCTCTTGCAAACGGTAGCGTATTTCGAACTTTATCAGGTCCGCGAATTAGTTTCCCGCAGCTCGAGCGGTACTGTTTATTGGAGGCATCTGAAACGAACGAGATCCACGCAAATAAACTTTCCCGCGGAGCAGGACACGGGCGGGGGTGAAAAATGCGACGTCAAGAGGGCGGTCCATTTTCCGCAGTATTCCGGGATTGAGTCCCGCCCCCTGCTATCCCCGGTCTCTCGACAGTCCTGAAAGAACGTCACGAAACGTCACGCGAGCCGACCGCCCCCTCCCGTAATATGCTCCTCCTCCGGCGCTCGGCCGCGCTGTCGTTGTCCACAGGAAAAAACTGAACACTCAGAAAATACGTCGATTTCGAACGAAACGGATTGACGGGGAGTTTGTTCATTGTCTTTTGCACACGTCCAGCACGTTTCATTTTTTTTTTTTTTTTTTCTGTTTCCAAATTTTCTTCCCCCTGAAATTTATTTCTCAACACAGCTCGGCTACCAATACATACACTAAACATCTTCCCATACAAATGCCCCCCTCCCCCGGGGGTCGATTTTTGGGGATATCCCAGGTAGGAAAGGGGTGGAGCGGGGTTCCTGGGGTTCAAAAATCCTTGAACTCCTACTTCTGATAGTGCATGTGGAAGAGGGAAAACAGGGATGAAATCCCCCCCACGAAAAGTTCCCATAGAGTCTTGGTCGTAACCAGAGGGGAACAAGGTGGGGGCGTGCCCCCCCCCCCCGGAGATTCAAGGTCACTTGTGAAAATTGTGCACTCTTTATTCATAGGTCATGATTTGTCTCATGTGTCATGATAATAGGAATCGCTTAACATGAGCACAGTCAGCAGTGTCCGTCTCCAGAAAAAGAGGTGATGGGGTTGCACGCCTTGCCCCCCCCCCCCCCCCGCCCCCCTTCCTCTTGGAGAAAATTCTGGGTACGCCCACACATAGAACCCCTCCCAAAATATTTTTCTGACTACGCTACTGGAGAAAAGGCGACAGAGTGTCGAACTGTGCCGCAGGTTTCTGTTCGTGTGATGTTTGTTACATTGCATTTTCGGTATTTATTCCCGCGGGGTTTCGGCGGGTGTTTTCGGTATTTATTTATTTTTTGTCAGATTCGAATAGTTTCGTCATTTTAACACATTTTCGCAGCATAGATGCCGAAAAACCGGCAGCTATAATGACTCATGAAAGCAGGGCAGCTTAGTATAGGAAGACATTGAGAACCCAAATAATTTCCTTACCTTTGTTGGAGGGTTCTACGTGTACTTGAACCCCCTAGACCCAGGAATAAAAGTGCTGCAAGGGAAGGGTTTTCCCTGAACAAAAGGCTTGCAGCTCCGCAATGCGGTATTCGCCGCTTTCCACCTGGAAGCGAGGTGATGGAAAAACGAAAATGGAGGAAAACAAATGCAACGGGATAACGGCATTTTAGGCATGTAGCACTATATGCAAGAGTGTAATTGGGAGTTTTTCCGAACGTGGCGAATTTCCAGCAATATATTCGGCTTGTGTTTTTCGGCAAATGTCAAACACGGGAAACCCTATACTTATTACCAAGCGTGCTGACAGATGGAATGTAACTATTCCGAGTCGACTTGCACCCGACTTCTTCCCCTTTTCTTCTTCTTTTTCTTCCAATAAACGTATACCCCTCCCCTCCCCCATATTCTAAGGCTGGGAGGCAAAACATTTTCCTCAAGGCGCATAGGAGCATGAAAGACCGAAATATGTGAGTCGTCGAAAAAGGCAGACATCGGCGAGAATCGAACCTGCACCTCTTGATTACCGGTCAAGCGCTGCCGGTGTGACTAATCGCTTAGCGCACTTGGCCGGTAATCAAGAGCTCGAGCGAGTTCGATTCCCGACGGCCGTCTGGCTTTTTCGACGAGTGCCACACCTCGATCCCGAGAGATGCATGTTCAGCCTGATGTCTCCAAACCGCTATACAGCTGGCCTTCTGGGATGGTTTTGACCTACATAGAACCGAAGATGTGGACTCTCACTCAATCCAGTCGTGGTTGGGTTGTCCAGGATGTCGCTTCGTGATCCAGGGACCGAACAGCGCCGAGTGGTGGAAAGGCAGGGTAAATTACGAACCATTTTTAAATACTGCTGTATAGAGCTCTGAAGTTGTGCCATTCCTTCCGTGTCACAGCTTGAAAGACAGAATGTGTATTGGACGATGGTTGTATAAAAGGTCCGGCGCCTGACTATACATTTCAGAAGAGACTATAAGAAGGCATTGAAATAATGAAAAGACATGGAGAAAAGAAACATACGGCTCCTATCCACGCACGCGGTGCTATTCTTCCTGTGGGACGTGGACATTTTCCAATTCTTCAGAGACGCCACGGGGTTAGGATGACCGCATCCTGCGCGGGGACCTGTAGGTGATACGTACTCTTCCAAATCCCAGCCCATGTTGCCTGCTTTTACAGTTTTTTTTTTTTTTTTTGGGGGGGGGGGGGGTCTGCAAGCGCAAAATACCGACACAGTTCCGTGTAAGTTGCACCGCGCGCCAGAATGCCTTCATCACCTATCTCATCCCGGTTTACTCTTACGTCTCTGCGGGACATTCGCAGTTGACGTAAAATAAACAATGAAGAATGCCGAAAACTTTTATTTATTTCTTTGATTCTAGTATCTTTATTTCTCATTAAGAACACAATAAAATACGATTTTCCTCGAAGGCCATTACTTCTCTTTCTTGTTAGGTACCCTGAAGACTTTTCTTGTGTGTATATGCAGCTCGTTAAGTGGCAATGAAACCTAGGAAGGCATGTAAACATAGACATGTCACAAGCAGCCAAGCAGAGTTAGCTAGATTTGCCTTCGATATGCCAGAAAGTGGAAATGGCAGCATAGCCCACAGGCGCAGCAGATGCCACACAGGACCGCGGAACACTATAACCAGTATGTGGCCAACTACCTTGAGCTTGAGAACGGACCACAACAAGAAGTAAACAGACGAGACTCAGTGCCATCAACGATCGCTTTATGTGGCACCAAGGGGTCATGTTGAGGAAAGGAAATTACAGAGAGAGGCAGGAGTGTGGCAGAGAGTTGACTTGACTGATGCAGTCTTGGGCGTTGGTTACTGCCGCAACTTCAGAGAAAATGCGAACGCAGTCATAACCAAGCCCGAGGCTGCACCAGCCAACCCTCTGTCACACTTCACGCCCTCTCTCTGCAATAAAATCTCCCCAACGTAACCCCCTTGCGATGTCAAATGAAGATATTATTGGTCCCCCCCCCCCCCCCCGTGCCTCGCCTGTCTACTTCTCGTCCGTCCTCAAGCTAAAGGTAATGTTGGCCTATTCATCCGTACACCAGCTCCTAGTCTCAGCTCTTATCACCACAGGAGTGCACTGCCAACACTTCCTAGCCAATTCCTATAATCGTCTGTGAGGTGTTGGCCCTGTTGCTTCTCGTTCTGTAGACAGTATGCCGAAAGGCTACCATACCATAACACCGCGCACTTCCTGAACGTAACTTCCAACAGTCAGAGCATTGCCATAGCCAGTGTTCCTGGCTCTGACTCCTGCCAGACTGCTTGCAGCGTAATCACTTCGGTTCAGTTTAGTTCTATTTTTGACACTTGCCTTCTCATACAGGTCTGCCAGTACAGCTATATACGTTGTTAAATGTAAGAGAAAGTCGCACCAGGACAGCTGGTCCCACTAATACCTCACAACCCTTATACAGATGATTCAGTTTAAACCACCCTTTTAGCTGCTCATCACATAACACACATCACGTGACACACCCCTGTGACGCACGTATGGCTTATAGCAGGAAGGTACCAGGAGCACCTGAAAACGGCCCGATGGGCATACTTCGTGGGATCCTGCGGATTCTGCATAGTTGTATGCCACGAAGGGGCTGCACTCCTGTCCCCTTGTCAACAAGCTCGCTTCAAATGCAAACGCATCGGTGCAAATGCGAACAAAGCGTGCTGGAAGAAGATAGGTATCGAGTAATCAGCACTGACTAGACCAGCAAACATTTTCCACAGAAAATGGGTGATGCCCGCGAGCAACGGACAATCCTTGCTAGACATTTATGCATGATACTCTTTTCGCTTTAGACGGATCATGGCAGGAACGCAACTATACTAAACGCTTTACGCACGCGTAACAAATTACTGCTGTAGCCTGTTCATGAGTATACAGTGGCTCATTTTTGGGAGGAAATTCAATGCTTATGCTTGAAAGGGCGAATATATATCTTCACTTGGCTTCGGGCTACGAATAATCGAGACGTATACCAGCCACTGCTTCAAAAGCGTTGCTTCCTTCACGCCACAAAAATAGAAGGCACTTGTGCGGACTCCAATTATAACGCTCATATCTTTGCATTGTTCTACATTGTTCTACATCGTTCCACATTCCTCTCACATCTGGTCGAAAGTGACCACCACCAAATGTTTCGTCCTGTCAGATGAGAAGCCGCTTCACAGCTTTCCTGGTTCAGAATGTTGATCGAATATGTTAGCGACTAATGATTCTCCCTGCAGCATACATAATACCCCGTATGAAAAAGGATGAGGGCACTAATTACAATACACTTCGTACGCCACACGGACGGAGATTTTTCATCAGCACAACGATGGCGATCGACATGGCACTTCGTGGTATACAGACACAACGGTTGCGTACGTTTCTTTCTGCAAAATACCGCATTCTTTCATAAATATTACGGTTACTGCACATTTCAACGAGTCTCTCCATTTTTACAAATACTCATCGTGCCTCGTATAACTTGAGAGCGTGTCCGCTACACCGACTAAGCCTTTATGTGCCTTGGACACGTTCATTCTTCCGCCACGAATGTCCCTGATCTTGCCAAATG